>NC_139722.1:59543152-60168872 GCF_964211835.1 Anser anser
CTTATAGATAGTACATAATGCATAATGATTATATTAGATAATGCATAATAATTACAAGGTTATGCTCCTATATATTTTAATTTAGAATATTCCTCACTGACCCAGCTCCAGGCCCCTTAGTAGTTACTCAGTTCCAGCAGGTTGAATTTGTGTGCGTGTGTGTGTAGCCAGTCATCTTCTATACATAGGAATGAGAAGTTATCATATAGAAAAAATGGTATGTTTCCTCACCTTGAAGACTGGAATTGATAATTTATAAGCAAGACTCAGTATGACTTTTATTTAACTCAGTATACCTGAACAATATAATTAAAATTTTCGAAGTAGCTAATGACTCCCACATGCAGTGGTTATTATAGTAAAACATCCCATATGACTCCTTTGACACCTTTTTTTATGGTGCCACTGGTAGAGCTGGCTGGCTGCTCCTCAGGAAGGGCTCGCTCATCAAGGTCTCTTGAGTTCAGGAGCACCAGGAATTCCTGAAGCTTGGGTATACAGACATTAATACTTTGGGGGGGGGGGGGGGGGGGGGCGGGGAGGAGGAGGGGGTTGGTGTCTTGTGTTTTTTTTTCCTGCTGATAAAAGACCATGTGATTCATATCCTCACAGCCAACACAGCATGGATTTGGCTTGCCAGAGGGGCAGGGGAGATGCCCTGTTCTGTCAGGAAGCAATGATTTTTGTCAACTGGTTTATCAAAAACTATTTTCATGTTGGTGACTCTGCTTGTTGGGCATAATTACTTAGCAGATGAACTGCAGTGCAAAAGCTATGTTCAGAAGTCAAAAAGGGAAATATTTGAATGAGTTCCTTATTTCCCCATCTCCAAGGAGCTATTTGTGGCCCACAGAAGCTTTTATATGTGGATGACAGAGACCTCTTCAATTTGCCATCCAAGTCTAGAGGTTCTCTTCAGTTATGTTGGGACTGGAGTGAATGGGGTGGGTGACCAGGGACAGGAGCCGTTGCTGGAGGAAATCTCCCAGCTGTGCATTCCAGACACGGATGAGCCTCAGCTGCTCATACATGCTGCACAGTTGTGCAAAGTCACGGTGAGTTCACTTCCCTGGGCTGGTATATTGCTATATTGCACTGGGTGTGCTTTTAGGGATGACAAGCAAATGAACATTTGAGCTGATACAGAGCCCTGGAAGCTGAGAAAAGATAGGGTTGAGGAAATTAAATTTTTATTATGTGACCTGCAGCCTAATGTCTCTCCCATTAAATGGTCATCCTTAAAAAAAAAATAAATAAATAAAAATTAAAAAAATAAAATAAAATTTACAAACACCTATTTGAGAATTTGATTAAGGTTTGAGCAACTCAGTTCCTTTCTTATGCAATTTGAAAACTGCACTTTGAAACAAAATTTCCCTTGTTTTCCAGTTGCCAAGTATGGGATTAATTGCAGGTAAATTTTCAATTAGTATAGTGAATGGTATTCCCTGTTAAACTGAAACTGTCAATATAATTTACTTTCTTTATAGTTCAGTTTTGAAATGTTTCCTTTTAGAAAGTTGTAAATTCAGAATTCACAAAGCCTTTGAGCCCAACAAGAAAGAAGTACATGAGTTCGGCGAATATGTACTGGTCATTGCAAGCCTTTCAACAGAGAGGGCTACACTCAGCAGTTTGATATAATATTACTGTAGCTTTGTTCAGTTGCTTTAAGTTATGTGGCTTACTTTTGATCATATGTATCAGTCTTTCCTAATGAAAAGTTGCCAAGATGTATTAAAACACAATGAACATTTTTACTTTTTCTTAACATTCATAATATTAGAGGTGCTTGCACAGCTCACAGTGTATGAACACAAAATACACTAAACCCAGAGGTTTTGGCTCCAGAAACAGATTATTTTTAGATGTGGGCAAAAGTTTCAAAATGGTCTAAAATGTTTTTGAGCCCAGTTCCCACTGGGAATTAATTTCATTGATTTCTATAGGCTTTTGGTTGACCATTCACTGAGCTGGTTTAGAAGTACATTTTATCCTCTGATTTTTGATTTTACCTCATTTCAGACTAATATATAATGACCACGCTGTTGCAATCTCACAAGAATATATAGAGAATAAAACAATTACACTGAGAGATTGGTACCCTCTTGTCTGTAGTGTGGCCCTTATTTCAAAACATCCAGGTGTTATCTGACATACTAAGCACTTGAAATACAGGTGTGATTTACTGGGATATATGGGCTATCTGATTAAGTGTGCTAGCTGGAGATATCACCAGTTAATGTGCAGATTTGGTGTACTGCACATTCTACTTACCTTCTTCATCTACTGTAAATTTCTACTGTAGATTTGGTTTTGAATTCAGTCCATGTTGGAATAGAAACAAGAAAAATTATTTTGATGGTTCTTCAATAACCAGTGCAATATGACCTTGACGCCTTGATTAGTTTTCAGAGAACGGGGCTCTGCATCATGGAGAACGCTTAGTTTTAGCTGTCATTGACAGACTCAGTTGAGGTAGTTTTGAGTCCTTGTGCACTGAATTGGAGCCAACCTCAAGTGGCAACTGCAGCCTAAATTTGCCTCAAGTAGCTACTTTGCATCTGTGTTAAGGCAGAGTAGCTAAACAGTGTAAAAAAAGAAAAAAGAGGAAAAAAAAAAAGTTTTTGCCCTTTCTATGCTGTATTTGATCTGTTATATTTCTACCTTGTTGGTTAAGCAACCAAATCTATGCATGCCTCTGCTTCAGAAACACCCCCCGTATACTATAAACTACTTAGAGCTAAAAGGTGGCAAATGTAAACTTTAGATGAAATGATTTTCATTTTAATGTCCTATTATATGTCCATATAATGTCCTATTATAATGTCCTACTTACAGAAATATTTTAGGCTGAAATTTTGCATGCTTAGCCTCAGCCAACATTTATTTTTTCACCTATTAGAATATTAGGGAGAAAAAGATCCTGTTCTGAAAGAATTCTTGCCACATTAAAAATAATTAAATAAATAATTTTATCAACAATATAGCTATGAATTTAAAATAGAAATTGGCATGGAAATATTCATTACTTCAGAGTACATCATGCTCTTATCGTGAGGGAAATTAATTCTGATTTAACTAAGCTTTAAGGATTCATAAGTTGACTTTGAGCACCAGTAATGGTAGGTCTAGTTAAAGAAAGGTGTTCTTATGGCACATATACTATTGGTTTGGGAACAGATTTTCTTGGTAAAACTAGTCCGTTTGTGTTGTGGAATATTAAATATTCACAGTTACCATGTTATACTGCTGGCTTTTAGCTTTAAAGAGAACTACAACTTACATTATTGGGAATATACCGTGGCAGCTTGTGAATTTGCAAGCTGTGCAAAAGAGAGGTGGGGACAGCAGTTGTAAATACACATTGGTTTGAATTCCAGCTGAGCATCTACCTTGTCTGCAACGCGCATATGCATGCACCTATTGCTATAAGCATGTCTCAACATATTGGCTGTTACAGCAGGAGTAGCAGCATGTGCAATAAGTTTATATAATGTTTCCTAGCCTATTCAAATCTGCAGCTGCAGATTCCCTGATGTGTGCAGAACTGTGCTTACTAAAGCTCTGCTCTGATAGGTTGCAGTAATGTAGACAAAACTGTACAGTACTGTGGCCTATTTGAGAAATGAAAAAATCATAATTTTGCTTAAACAATTTTTGTATGCAGCTACTTTTTCTCAGGCCATGTCATCCTACATCAATCTTCTGATACAAATGCAGAGTGTGTTACGCAGAACTGGATATCCATCTTCCCTGCAGAAGGACACTGCACCAGAAAGACAAAACTGTTCATGTTTTCGCTCACATGCATGTAAACCATCATATTGCAGACCTCCTTGGATGCCCATTGTAGACCATATATGATACATTACATTTGTATAAGTCCACTTACATAGGTGCTTTCTGCTTTCAGGAAATTATACAACAAATACCATTTTATTCTAATGTGATCTTGTTGTTATAGATGTGGGTCAGTCTATTTTTATGTGTGCTTATATAACTCAATTATTTGTTCCCAGCTGAAATTTGGCTTACATTCCACAGAGGAGAGCAACCCTGTTACTTGCAAAAAGATTAAGTGTTTTATTATAAATAAATATATGTATATATATATATGTATATATATATATAACATGCAATTATAGCACTGTAATTTTAAACTCTTCTTGCTCATTTGGATATATTTAGGTAGTAACTCTTTTACATTGGATGGATGGTCAGAGCTACCACATCCTGGCAGGTGAAGTCAGAAATATTATGAATGTAAAGGGATCATCATCATGTTGTAGGAGACAGCTTTTGCCAATCATTTCTGGACTGAGAATTGTAATTCCAATATTTACATAGTAATGTTATACATATATCTTAACTCACTTATTGGTTAATTATAAGCAATAAACTCCTAATATATATGTTTAAATCCCACCCTAAAGAACATCCTTCACTCCACTGACTTTCTAGAAAACTTTAGCTCCAAGCCCAACAGGTAACAGAAGTGCCAGAATGTTATGCGTTACGTGTTAGCCATTGCACATAACCCCTAGGTGAGGTTTGTGCACTAACAGTATCTTTGCAGGTTATCATCGCTGTGATTACTTCTGTGAGTAAAGCAAAGAATATGCATTGAGCTTTCAGGATGATCAAATGTTTATGAAATTACTAGTTACATCCCTGCTTGCCCAGAAGAGTGATGAGAGGGGAAGACATTTTCTCCTTCGAGCCAGAAAAGTCCATCACAGGTTTTTAGGCAACAATCTCAAAATTCTTCTGTGCTTTCTTGGATGCTTGCAAATTTTTAAGTGTTTCCTGGAAATTTGCCGCCACCCCTAAATGCAGTATTTATGCACTGCAAGCCTAGAAGTCTTTCATTTTTAACTTAATTTTACTAGTTTCAATACTTGGAAGTTAGGTAAAATAGGGTAGATATGCCTCGCGATACGGTACTCTAATTGTTATAATGATTATACGGTTCATGTTCATATGCCACAATATCCTCTTTCTAAAATTTAAGCCACAGAGGATTTTCAGTTTGCAAAGATTTCCTTGGGGGTAGGAAGTCAGGAGGACTTAAGTATTCCGTGAAGCTTGCCTTTGAACACGTGCACATGAACCAGTTTAAATAAAAACATCTTTTTGGAAGTTGCGTTCTTGAATGCTTGGTATACTCATATATACATCATTTCTGTTGTCATCGGATAGTGAAATCAAATCATTTTGTGGTAAACTGTGAATATAAACCAACATGAGCAGATTCGTCCATGAACACGCATCAGCCTGTACAGACTACTAACGTACGCAGTTCTGTACTCAAAGCAAAAAGAATATCCTGTCTGCTTTGTTGTGGTAGCCAGGAGACTGCATTCTCCATTAAAACATGTTTGTTGAACCTTGAAATCTAAGGTAGGCAGGTACTCCCTTCTCTTACTATTGTGCGTCATTATTTTTCTAAGAATACTCATCCACACTCCTCGTTATTTTCTAGATAATAAATGAGATTTTGGCAGATTATTTTCCTAGCATGCAGGGTTAGAGCATAACATAAGAGTCCAGAATCAAAACTCTATTTTACTTAAATGAGGCTATTATTTCCATTTACATACCTCAATCCACGGTAGCAAGTATATAGCAACAATGCCCGCTACTCCAGCCAAGCAACAGTACGAGTCAGCTCTTCAGAGCCTGATGACTCAGGATTGGTGACAATGGAATATGAATTTCTCAGATTCTGAACAAACCATTTGTTGTCATGCTCAGAAACAGGCCCTATTAATATTTGCTATTGCTTGTCAAAGAGTGGAATGCTATTGCTCCATATCCATGTGACATGACATCACTGGGAAAATGTTATAAAGACTGCACTTGTTGTTCTACATGGGAGGTTGGGTCTAGAAGCTAACAGGAGATGCTCTGCCTATTGCTTTGCTTGCAATCGCATTTGGTAGGCCTACTGAATACCTGTTTTGTTACAATCCTAACTCTGAACACTCCAATAAGGAAGACCTCTTATTAACGTCCAGAAAGTCTTAATTCAGTGTTTGCTAGAGCCTAGCTGCATTTCTGTTTTCCTTCTGCTGCCGTTAACCCTTGAGGCCAGGCTCTTGCATTAGCCACTTCAAGGTGAAATCTGTTTGTTTGGAGTAAACCCTGTACATTACCTTACATACATCATGTATGTATTTATTACCTGTTAAATGCCATCTGTCTTACATCATCATTAACTTTTTAGAACAAAGTATTTCATTTAACTGTTAGAACAACCTTTTAGATAAAAAGGACTGAAAATAAAGGAAGATGAGTCTACATGTATTCTTAGGGTCATCTGATCTTAGGGCTAGTAGATGCAAAATTCAGGATTCTTTCCTCTTCATCTCCTGCTGGATCTATTTCTGCTTTGCTAGGAACATCCACATGTGGTTGTGAGTCACTAAGTCTAACACATGCTACTCTAAAGAATGTTTTATTGCTCTCCAGAGAGAGCAAGTTAGAGCTAGCTTTCACCCTGCCATTGTGTCTTAAGGACCTCGGATAGGACGTCCTCCTTCTTTCCCTATGCTGGCAGGCTTTGCTGTCCAATCAGACCTACAGCATGAGCTATTGATTTACTTCCAGTTATTCTTCAGAAGCAATTATAGATCTAGAAAATTTACCAACCAAATAAACCCTTCATTTGTTGCCTATTTCAACCCAATTGTTCTCTGTGTAAGGCAGCAATCCTTTCTCATTCAGCTTCTGTTCCTAAGAATGAGGTTTGTTCCTGTGCTGCCTCGTCAACTTTCCTTCTTTGTGCATATTTAAAACCACAGTCTTAGCTCTCGGAGTGACTACCAGCTTTGGGATGGCAGGTCTTGAGTACCCAGCTTGAACAGACTTTCCAGCACAGTGCTCTGCTGAGAGGCCATTGTAATCGTAGGTACAGTTGAAGCCAAAGCCTTTTGCTAAAGGAAATGATAGTGGCCCTTATGTGCATTCTGTGCCCACTCTCCTTAGAAAAGAAGATGCAGGAACAGAACTCCATGTCAAAAAGAGCCCTGTGGTGGTTGCCTTCCTCTCCACCCATAAGCAAGACATTGCTCATTACTGCTCCTTGAAAATCTCACCATGAAACTCCCATTTTTAAATACTGTAATTCTTGTGCTGTTCCAGCTGTGTCTAACACAGGTTCCTTCCCTTCTTTCCCTTTTTCCTTCTTTGCCCCCTCACATTCTGCCCCTTTCCACATTGTTGCACACTATGTTTTCTCTTTAGTACTCCATGCCCTTCCCTTTCCACAGGACTTTTATTTTTACCATTTTTATTTTTGGCCCATCATCCATTCCAGATGGCCCAGTCTCAGTTCTAACTTTGTACCCCTCCTCCTTACCACTCTGGACTCTCCTGCCCTTCCCTGCTTCCTTCAACTGATTCAAGCTTTTGTCAGTTCTTCAAGCCCTAATGTGCAACCCGCATGCCCAGGCTTCCATCTTCAGCCTTCTCCTGGCTCAAGAGTCCACATCAATATTCCCATTATAGGTCCAAATTTCCATTTGACCCAGTCTTACAAATAACTTTTTCTGCTTTTATAACTTGTTAGCCTGGTCCCATGCTTCCCAAAGTTTTCATAGGCAATATTGCCCTGGATTCACTTCTGCAGTCAGAATCCCATAGCTTCCATATCTGCCTTCATATTTCCTGCAGGGTGAAGACTGCTTCTAGAAATCTCTGCAGTCTTGCAACTTCAGTGACATCCCTAGAACACCTACTTTGCAGTGCCTTGAAACTGCTACTCTATAGAAAGAAGCTCTCCAAGGCTGCATCTAGAGTGTGTCCAAGTGTGTACTGGGCTGAAACCTGTACAGAGAACACTGCAGTTTCTTTCAAGAGCTCATACTCAGATTTCCTTCCCAGGAAAAAAGAGTGTTGCGTGCCTAAGTCTCACTCTGGTACAGGGTTAGGATGTGGCCAGGGCACACACCTGGATTTGAAAGACAGGATGTACTACTGGTTCTCCAGTTTAGTGTGGCATCTGAATAAACTTTGATAATTATTTTGGGACTAGTAGGAAAAAACAAACAAACAAAAACAAACAAACAAAAACAAACAAACAAAAACCACAGCTGCCTTTCAGTCTTCCACAAGAAAGATTCTATTGATAATGGGTCAGTCTTCATTTCTTCACATTTGTGGGGACACCAAGTCCCTGGAGAAGAAGAGAGCACTGTAATGTGGAACTGGAATCACCATGGATTGCAACTGGCTTGTCTTTCTTTCTAGACTGGCATATACACCATCTCTCCTCACCCCCAGTTTCTCAAATCTCTATGCTTCTATCTTTCTGGCTTAAAATTTAACATAGTATCATACACAACATATTCTTTTTTGCTAGTGATTTCCCTCAAGCTATATCTCCTGTCCTCCTGGTTTGGCTTGGGGAAGGATCGTGTGGCCGATAGGTAATTGTCACAGGTCAGAAAGGTCACACAATGAGCTGCACAGGTTGCTAGAAGAAGGATGATAAAACGTCACGTGCAGGCTACTTTTAAAAAATACAGCCATCTTTGAGGCGTCTTAGTCTGTATTCCAAAAATCAAGACACCAGAAGTGCTAAGTAATTTGGTATAATGTAAATACTGTCTCTCTTTTCCTCAGTTTAATTTTTGGTATTTGAAGAAGAGCCATTAGATTGCATGATGGTATCAACCCAATATGCAAACTGAATCGATAATGTACGTTTTTTTCCTCTCACCACCTTAAATGGTATTCACAATTTGGGATTTGGAAGCTGTGTATATGGATGCTCATGCACATGCTGTAAGAAAAATAATCAGTATTTGGCTACAGCACAAACACCTATTCAACGAGTTGCAAGAATACTCACAGAGAGACCAAATTTAGCTACTTCAAAATATGTCATTAAACATACTGCCAAAATCATATTAAACGCCATATTTACATATAGAAAATAAGTGTTCAAAATCCTCAGTCTTTGGAATACAGATGGAAGTCTAGTGTTCAATAAAATGGCAACAGAAATAATGCTTAAAGAGCATATTTAAATAATGTTCAATCTATTTTTACTCAATAAATTGTTATTGACAAAATAATGGGTTTAGTACACATCATGAGCTGCCAGAAAACGATTAGGGCAAGAATCAAAGAAGAGACAGTTAATGGAAGGAATCTGTATTAATTTCCCAGGTCCTTTTACTTTAATCAAAGAGCTATCCATTTTAAACTACTTACCCAATAAAATAGCTTTGCTCTGGTTCAAATACCTGGTTTCGCTTCTGACCTCCAACATATATCCTTCAAGGAGCTTTTTCATCTGTGTAGTCATTTTCTGGAAGGGACTACAACTTCTGCAAATTGATCAGATGGATTAGAATGTAACAGGGTTTTACAAATGCTGCATCTCCCTGTAAGATTTTGAAAGAAAAAGGGACAAAATTTTTCAAGCATAAAAAAAATAGCTGTGGATAACTCAAAATGAGTGTTCTTTGCATAGATTAGTCAGAAATGCGTCTTGCTAACAGGGTACGGTACACTATCCACCTAAATCTCGCTGTCATCTGGAGAAATAATCAGTACAGGTCATGCGTCCTAAAGAGTGTTTTAAATAGTACCAAATTCTATCATTCTTTAAATGTCTTCTGCAGAACCCAGCTAATTTAAGGCTACAATAGAATAATCTAGTTGTTTGGCAACTATCTTCATAGAAACATTTCAATAACATTAGGAAATGATTTTCAGAAAAGCATTGAATGACTTCATTTACAGTTTATTCTTTGTTTCTAACCCATAAATTTCCTCAACTGCGAGTTCACTGTAGGGAAATAGGAATTTTCTCATCCTTTCCTTTTTTTTTTCTTTTTCTTTTTTTTTTTTCTGGGTCCATGTTTTAGAAGAGTTTAAATGTATGTTATCACTAATTATTACAATTAGGTTAATACTGTTTTCTGTAATTAGTTTCTAATGAACATATGTTCATTGATGAAATCTGCAGCCTATATGCAATGCCATTTGAGGTGGATGGGCACAAGAAATGTTAATCATAAAATAACTATTACGTATTGCGCTTAGGCACCAATCCTGCAAACACTTAGTCACAAGCTCCATTTTACTGCTGTGAGAAAAATAAACTTAGATAAATAGAAGCTCTCGGGATAGTATGCTGCAAGTCTAAGTAATGTCACGTTTAAATTATTTGAGCATGGGCATAGTTTAAGGAATGAGAGTGGTCAGATTTGATTCTTAAATATTTTAGCACAAGTTCTTAAGTAAATACTTCAGTGAATGGAAGCTGGGATTGGGAAGTCCTTGTGTCAGAGAAGGAGCACCTCTGTCCTGAGTCCAGTGGGAGGCTGCCCCAGTCATCGGTGTGCTACTGTAACACAGCCTGTATCCAAAATGGCAAAAAGGTTTCATTCGTTTGGGTGTAAACCACTTTTTGTTATTCTGACTTTGTAGATGAGCATTTTTGTCATGTATTTATTTCTGCTGATACTGAATCCTAACATTTATTCCTGGTAATTTATTGTTACTACTCCCGATCTAGTAATTTGGGCCACAGCCGTCCCTGTAATTGTAGAAGGAAGCGTGTGTAAAATCAAGGGAAAGTCTGGACGTCGATAATTACTGGGATTAACAGAAGTTATATTGAGACCCAAGGGCTGTTTTAAAAGTGATATAATAACTTGCCAAACTATTAAAAATGTAAAATTCACTTTGCCACTTCTTGATAGAGCCATCTCACAGAGGTATTCTGTGGTGTGAATATATATATATGATTGGTATAATTAGGATTGTATTCTGTGTTGGTTTAGGCTTTGCCTGAAAGTGTGTATGTATGTATATATATGTATATATATATTTCAAGTATCATGCATACAACAGATTGCAATCCTTCTTCCTCCCTCTTCCCCAGCCTAGTTAGGCCTCGTGTAGGTCTATTTTGTTCAATGCTCTTTTGCATAACAGACCTCCTTCTAGGTGAAGGAAGTCCGCCCTAGCCGGTGCCATACAATAAGACGGGCCTCCAGCCTTCGGTGTTTTCCGAACAATGCCAAGTGACAGAAAATAGCCGCCGGAGACCGCTTTGCTCCGGGACCACAGGGGAACGGACCGGCGGCGAGGACGTAGGCAGGTGGCACGCTTGGAAGCACTTTTCGTTGGTAAAGCGGCGAGGCTGGGAATGGGACGAGGCCCAGGGTGAGGGGGTCCCTGCCCCGCCGGGGGACCGCGGGGAAAGTTGCGGAGCTCCGCTCGCCCCCGGCCAGCGCCGGGCTCCCCGCCGCCCACCCGGCACGGCACGGCACGGCACGGCACGGCACGGCACGGCACGGCACGCCCCGCACCGGGGCGGCGCGGCCGGCATCGGAAGGCTGGGGGGGGGGGAGCCGCCAACAAAATAATAAAGATAATTAATACGAAAAAGAAGGAGGAAAAAAAAAAAAAGCGCAGCGCATCCCTGCCGAAAGGGCCCAAAATAGCGCCAGGCGGCCGCGCGAAGCCTCCTTATTATTCCCCCGGCGTCGGCGCTCGGGGGAGATGCCGCACCTCCGGCGGAGCCCCTGCTCGGGGCCGGGCTTCGGGGCCGGCTTCGGGGCCGGGGGCCGCCGCCGCCCGCCTCGCCGGGTGCCCCGCGCTGCCGCCGCGCCGGAGCCGCGGCCGCGGGAGGAAGAGCGAGCGGCGGCGGCGGCAGTTTCCCCTTTCCCCAGCCCTGGCTCGGCGGGCGCATGCTCACTTGTGCCCGCAGCCCTGGACCATATTTGTCAGGACTGCTCGAGAGCCGGAGAAAGAGAGAGAGAGAATTTGGGGGGGTAAGGAGCGGCGGGTTCCGAGCCGGTCCGCCAGCCGCGCAGGGAGCGGCGCTGGCGGAGGCCGGTGATGGGTTTTGGTTTCGGCCCTAGGTGAGGATGAAAGTTGGAGAGAGCGCGAGAGATAAAGGGAGAGGCGCACCTCCTCTCCCTCCCTTACGAAACGGAGCCGGGGAAGGGGAGGGGGCTTCTCCCCCAGCACCTCGAGCGGCAGGGATGGAAGTTAATGCCGGGGAAAGTGGGCAAGTGGCTCCCAAGTGGCTGGGGAGCGGCCGGGGCGCCGGGTGTCTCCCGAAATAATAAGTGTGTGAGTGTGAAAGAGGAACAAAAGAAAGAGAGAGGTGCCTCGCATTTCTTTTTCCCTTCCCAAACACACGAAGGGAGTACACGGGGATATATATGCTCGCGTTTATATGCACACACAGGCACGCACGCACGTATGTGGATGTGCATATCTATGTATATGGGGGAGGGAGCCGCTGAAATGCGTCGGGGACGGGAGGGGGGGGGGAGGCTTTTTTCGGGGGGAGGGGGCTCCGAAGGGAGGGGGAAGGGAAGGGGAGAGACATTTTGCAGACTTGCCCCACCAATGAGCTTGTCAGTTGGCTCCATTTAATGCCACTTACGGGGCACCGCCGTGCCGCGGGGAACAATGTGATGCGGGTGCAGCCGCCGGGCTCGGGAAAAGGGGGGCGGGGGGGTCGGGAAAAAGGGGGGGCTGCGGCTTGCGGGGGTGCTCGGGGAGGGCGGGAGGAGGAAGGGGGGGGCCCTGCGCTCCGCGCCCCCCCGGGCCCGGCTCTTTGTTCACACGCACGGGAGGACGGGGCGAAGCGCGGGCGCCGGGGAGGGGGGGGGGGGGGGACAACGCGCGGCCGGGAGGGGTGTGAGAAAGCCCCGTTTTTTTCGGTCGGAGGCGGCAGGCGGCGGCGGCTGCCGGGAGATACCGGTTGAATGTGCCGTGGGTCCGTTCCCCCCCCCCCCCCCCCCGCGCGAAGGCCTGCTCAGCGCGCAGCGGAGAGAGTTTGTATTTTCCGTCGCTCCTCCGCACTTTGTCTGGTCGTGCGCGAGAGGTATTTAAAATATAATCATCTCCCAATTTCCGCCATTTTGGGGAAAGTTTGCACACACATGCACATAGCGAAAAAAAAAAAAAAGAAAAAAAAAAAAAAGCTCGTAGCGATTTAAGAAAAAAAAAAAAAAAAGTCTTTTGCTTGAGTGCTCAGTTCCTGCCTCCGTGCGGTGTGTGCGCCTCGCTGGCTGCGGCAGGCACGGCGGCCGGGCGGCCGGGGGACGGCGACGACCCCTGCCCGCTGCGGGCTGGGGGCTGCGGGGGGGTCCCCGCCTGTCACCGCCGCTGGCTGCTCGGGGGGGGTCCCCGCCGGCCGGCCCCGGGCTGCCGGGGGTGTGCGGCGCTGCCCGCACCCGGGGGGCCCCGAAGGGCCGGGGGGCGGCGGCGGGGGCTGCTGGCCAAGTTGCGTGCCGGGGTCCGGCTGGGGAAGGGGGGGGGGGGGGGGGCGCCGCAGCCGGCCGCCTCTCGTCTCCCCTCCTGTTTTGTGCAGCCGGTGCACGTAACAACAGGATATCGGCACACTTGTTTCTCGCTAACGTGTGTGTGCGAGGCGCTGTTTTCGCGGCGGGGGGAGGGGGAGAAAGATTTTGGGGCGGGGGGGGGGGGGGGGGCGCTCCCGCGGAGCGGCCGCCCGGGGCGCGGGGCCGGGGCGAGGCCGGCGGGGGGGCAGCGGCCGGGGCGGGGGGCGAGGCTGCGGGGACCCCGCTTCCCACCCCCATTTCCCCCCCCCCCCCCGGCTCCGGGCCGGAGCGTGCGAGCGGCGGAGCGTGAGAGAAAAAGTTGCGGCGGAGGCTGGGGTTGCGGGTACGCGGGGCCGAGCGGGGCGGGCGGGGGGCAGCCCCCCGGGGGGGCGAAGCGCCCCTTCCCCTCCTTCCCTTCCCTTCCCCTCCTTCCCTTCTCTTCCCCTCTTTCCCTTCCCTTCCCTCCCTCCCGCGGGAAGGGGTGACTTCTCCGCCGAGGGATGCCCGGAGATTGGCTGCCAGCGGCCGAGGAGCAAATCCCCGCAACCCCTTAGAAAAAGAGAGCTCGCCCCCCTCCTCCTCTTCCTCCTCTTCCTCCTCCTCCTCCTCCTCGCTGGGGGAGGGGAGGAGGGAGGAGAAGGTGAAGTCTTTTTTCCCTTCCACTCGGAGACAAGCCTCCCTTTCTCGGATCCCCGTCTCGGGGTGGGGTGGGGGGGGGGGAGAAAAGGACCCGGTAAACAAGCGGAGTCCCTCTCCAGTTGTGCAACTTCCTCAGGAACGCCCGGCACCCGGTTCCTCTCCCACCCCCGCCGCCGCCCCCGGCCCTGCGCTGCGGTGCGGTGCGGCGGGGGGGGGGGGGGGTCAGGCTGCCCCCGCTCGGTTTCATTGCCGGGGTGGGGCGGGAGAGAAATTTGGGAGAGGAGCGGAGCGACGCTAGAAGCGCTCCCCGTGCCCGCCGCCCCCGGCGCTGCCCGCCTGCAGGGTGCGGAGCGGAGCGGAGCGGCCGCTTTTGTCTCCGCGCTCCAGGGCGAGACGCGGACCTGAGCTTTTTTTTTTTTTTTTTTTTTTTTTTTTTTCTCTCTCCAGAAAGTTTCAAGTGCAGCAAAACACGCCGTAAAAACTGGCCAAGGAGGGACCTCTGGCGGTAGGCCCCGGGCAGCCGGGCCGGGCCGCGCCGTTCCGGGTGCGCTCCGCTGCCGCCGGCTCCGGGCGAGCGGCTCCGGAGCGGATCCGAATCCGGATCCGGATCCGGCCGGCGGCTCTCGGCGCCGTTTCGCCGCTTGCCCCGCTCGGACGCGGGGCTGAGCCCGCATGGGAAAAGCTTCCCGGCCACCAGGCCCTTGCTCGGGCGGTGAGGGTTATAATGTGTGTTATTTTGTAATTACCCGCGCCCAATTAGGCGGGCTGCAGGGTGAAATGTAACAAGAGTTGCATTTTCAGTTTGCCTCCTGTTTGGTTCCTTATTTCCCCGGTGCGGCGGAGTGGCATCAGGCGGAGCGGTTTTGCTTTTTGTTTCTGGTCGTGAAGCGCGGCTTTGTAGGGAGTCCCAAAAGTCAGGTGGAAAGCGTAAATGAAACTCGAGAGATGCAAACTCCACTTTACGGTGTTTTAGGAAATTGTCTGCGTTGAGACTCGTCACAGAATTTTCGTGCTGCAAATTTAAAGCCTCCTCAGGCGAGCGGTTCTTTTTACCGAGGAAGTTATCTCATTCCCAGCAGTTCAGATGATTAACATCTGTAAGGGAGAAACTCAGGGAAACTAGCGGTAGAAGGCAGTAAAGCACTCTGTTTAGGTCCTGGTGGTGCCGGGTAGTCGTTTTTTCCCAGCGTGACTTCAGCGGCTTTTGGCTATGGTCTGGTTGGTCTTCTAATGAACGTGGCGTGCTAATGACGGTGGCTGAAGCAGCCGTCTTATTGGATGGGTTTCTGTTGTCAACTGGGCAATTGTAGCGAACTTTGTTTTTATTAGTTGTTGAGTATGTTTCATACTGATTCGTGATTTTTTGCTACATTGTTGCTTTTAAAAGTTACAGCTTTCAAGAAAACGATAACACAATGAATCCTTTTCCTCTGACTTTTTCAGTTCTGTTGTGCATCACTTGGGCTGATGTTTGTGGGTTATTCCATTTGCTCTTCATCTTTTTCATACTGCTGGCAAGTAGGATTATCAAATGTAAGTGATGGGTGTGAGTAACCAGTGATTACGTGACACGAGATTTATCGAGGAAAGTGATAGTGTGTATATAGCCACAGCTTATTGTTGCATCGGTACTGGGACTGCTCAGCGCAGTGGGAAATACGAGTTTTATGAATTGTAGATAAAGGAAGGAGATAAGGATAAATGCAGTAACCAGTATTTAGGAGCTAGAAGAAAGTGCACTAATCGTTTAGGGACTGCAGACCTCGTGGAAGCTGGAAAGAGCAGGCAGAAGCGGAGGAGGAGGGCACGAGTCAGAGAAAAGGAGTGTGCAGAGGCAGAGCGAGTTAACTGGGCAGCTAACTTCTCTTGGTGATGATTTGAAATAGGTCAGGTGATATTCAATGTCAGGGTTTGGTGCGTCACAGTTTTTGAGATGTCTGCACAGGGGAAGGAAGGAGGCATACGTAGAAGTGTTCTCTCACTTTCTGTGCCTGGTTCAGGGAATTAAGAGAAATTCACAAATGGGATTTCAGAGCTGTTGTGCTTCAAGCCTTACGGTCTGAGTAGCTTACACCTCCATTCAGGATGGCACAGCTTGTAACAAGCAGAGGAGACACTTCTTCAGAGCAAGGTGTGGGTTCTCTGAATGAGTTGAAAGCTGTGGGTGGTAAATTTCATTAGCTGGTGGGATAATTTCGGCATTGGGTAAATACTGGTACTACAGTGCTCTGTGGGTATTTGAAAGTGATGCAGTAGCCAAAGCCTGTGTGTAACAGTAAATGTTACGCAGTTTCTAGCTCTGGTACCTGTGTTGGCAGAGACCAGGTTCAGGTGGAGGCATCATAAACCTTTCTTAGCACTGGTGCAGGCTTGCTTTTATCAGAGAGCACAGTCTGCAGTTTGTATTGCATGTGGCCAGGTTCCTTCTGTGAGGAAACAGACTAAGCCTACCTGCTGGGAAGCAAGACCAAACACAAACAGTGTCCCTGGAGAACCTGGCAGGCAGAAAAGCAGCAATAGGTAAAATAAGAGGAAATAATACTAAGGGGGCATCATCAACAGGAAATCTGATCTGATTTCTGTTACAAGTGCTAAGAAGGGCAAAGAATTTTAAGCTTAGGTCCCTCTGTGAATGCCATTCCCCCCTATATAGCTCATCTTTAAGATAATTTGTTTGTAATAAACTTCATGTGCAACAGGCAAAATAGTGAAATTGACTCAAACAGCTCTTCAACACACAGAACAGAAGAGTGGCAGAACTGGTGAAAAATAGTTTTTGAAAGCTACTTGAAAAATGAGATTTTGAAGGAAACGTGTAATCTGCAGATACTTCTTTTAATGAAACATTAAAAAGAATTAAAACCTTAAATAGATATTTAAAAAGCAGATATTAAAACACAGTGGATAGCCTCAAAGCATTTTACCATTTCCTGCTCTGTTCCTGTTGTGGTTGTTTTTCTTTAAGTAAAGAATCAGGTGCAAAAAGATAAAGGGTGAGAAAGAGATGAGTGTGTGGTGTACCCTGCTGGAGCAGATGATCATGAGAAGGAAAGCCGGGCTCACCCCCTTACACCGAGTAGGAAGTACTGCTCTCTGCTCTGCGCTGTAGCTATGCGTGACTTTTGGCTTTCCTTTGCTGTTGCTGTTGTTGTGAAGCTAGCTTAAAACGAAGTCTGTCTAAAACAAAAGGGGAGCTTGTGCTGTGTGGGGTAGTTCTGTGTTTGCCTTGGGCAGGGGGATGATTCAGCCCTGGTCACTTTCCCACCCTTATATGCTAAAGTAGACAACGATGTATCCACTCATACTCTACTGCCAGAGGTTGGTTGGTGTGTTCACAGCTCTGGTACACGGCATTGTCTCCTGCTGATCCTGCTGATTTCCCCTGTGTGCAGGAAAACCACGTCCCTCCTGTGTCCCTTCAGCCTGTGGACGCTATGCTAAGCAGCCTTCTCCTTGGAGATGACCAAAATTATCACCTGCGGTGTTAGGACAAAAAAATGGTGCCTCTGTTTCCACAAACGTCTATTAGGACTGGTGTCTCCAGCTGCCTGGGTGCCTCGAAGGCAGAGGGGAGATTGCTGTGGTTATCAGGACATCACCTTCTCCCTCTTTGTCCCTTGGACCTCACCCTTCCCACTGATTGCTTCCACCTCCTCTGTCTCCATGTCCCGGGTTTTACCTCTCCAAGGAAGAGCTGATAGCCTGGGATGGAAGCAGACACCAGCTTCCTCTCCTGGAGAAAGGCTGCTCGGCTTTCCTGGCGTGGTACTTGTAGAAGTCCTCAAAAGTAAAAATAAAAACACACAGGAATGCATAAAAAAAAAAAGGCATACCGACACGGGCAGGTTATGCCCATCTGGTGGTGCTGACTACTGGCTTTACTGTTGAAACCTCCTCTCTCTGCTGCCTGGTGACCTGTGTTGAATTGGGCCCAGGGGTCAGAAATCATGTACGGTGCTACCTCGTGCTTCTCAAAGGTGGCATCTGAGACTTTCAAAATTTGGGTAGGTGTTGGTTAATTTTTTAAGCACTAACTGAAAGAAAAATTCTTCTATTATTACTTTTTGACGTACTCAGTACAAAACTCTATAATTACTTCAGAAACTACTTACAAGTTTAACTGGCATATCCTCGCCTATTTCTTTGGTTTAAATCTTTAAATAGAGAATCTTTCACCAGGTGAATCCATCTCGTTTTTAGTGCTCTTATTCTCGTTAAGTATCAGCCCTGTGAAGTACTCATTTATTGCTGAACCAATTGGTAAAAACAAAGGTTTTTCTAAAGGATGTGTGTAATCTTATTTCATATGCATGCTTAGTTTAATGAGTTTACTGTGTATGTCTAAAACAACATTAGTGTTGAAATATTAAAATGCAGCACACTCCTATAGACATTGCAGCTTACAGCTGTGAAGACTGAAACACAGTTGCATCCCTAATAGTGGAGTTTGGAGATGTTTTTGGAAGGTGACTGTTTCAAGTTCTTACTATGATGGCCTTACCTTCACGCCAGATGGCACTCACTGACAGGCATCGGCACAGCACGGTCGTTGCTTGGCCCTGTATTCATCTAGCATTTTTACTACTTTCTGGGAGTGTTGTAGCGACAGAAATGATAGCAAATGAAATTATTATGGAAGGAGTTATACTAGTTCAAAGAGCTACATCAGAGCTTTAAAAATGAAAATGAAAATGAGTAGATAAGACGTTCAGGAGTTTTCTTTCTCCTGTGATTTAGATGTATATATTGCAATGATTTTGTCCTTTTTTTTAGTCTCACATAGCTGTAATAATGTAATAGGTCTTTTTCTCCCTTCTTATTATCATTAGTAGAGGGATGTAGACTGATCTTTCATCTGTTCAAACTCAGGAAAGCTGGAAACAGATATTTTGTTAAATGTAATTCCTTTTGGTAAATTCATTTCTATCTGCATCGCCCTGTAACCTTTTCATCCCCAACAAGAACATTTCTGAAAGCTGCAGAAAAGGACCATTATGTGAAAGTACAAGTTGTACCTTTGATATTAATTTTAAGAGGAAAACAATAATGAATACCTTATCAAACAATAGAATACATCCTTATTTCTGATTGTTACCTAAGAAAACTCTGTTAGGTGCAATTAATTTAAAATTTGTGTGTTCTCTTAAGATAAATGTGCCCTGTACCTTTCTATTACCAAGATTTTACTTTGACTTTTTCAGGCAGTTTACATCCTGCATCAGCAGGCTAGGCTGCAAGGCTTTTTCCCTGTGTCCTTTTCTTTTTTTTTTTTTTTTTTTTTTTTTTTCCAATTGATTCTATTACAAAGCGTGTCTGTAATGTAAGTGGCACCATCAGAGATGCCAGGACAACATGATGCAACGGCTCACTGTTGCTCCTCTCTTCAGGACAGCCTCTGCTGCAAGGAAACACTTCCCCACCAACTCCCGAGCCTCTTCCCATTTTTCATTATTCCTTCTGCAGAAACCTTTGGAACATATTTGCCATAATAAACCATGGAGGGGTTGAGTGCAGTGTCTGCTAAATAGGATGGTAATTTAGGATTACTTAGAAACTTCAGTTAATACAGAAAGCAGCTTTGTCTGTGCTTAGCTCGCCTAGCTGTGGGTAGCTCATCACACCAGCGTGCCTGGAACAGTGTGCTTTATGTCCCCCTTCATGTATTTCTGGGTAGACCGAATTTTCAGCTATTTCTTAGCAGCTTAGGTCTTGTGTTTTTGTGAGAATGTCTATGTCCCTGCCACCAGGCTGCTGTTGAGTTTGGTGCCAGCCCGCTCGAGTTGCTCTGCTGCTGTGCTGAAGACTGGATTCCTGGTGGGCTTCAGCTCTACAATGCCCCATGCCCGGGCTCAGATAGAGACTGCCCAGGTTGTGTTGTGGGAGCTGCCCTAAGGTAGGGTGGCAGGTATTACCTGGTAGAGATTTTAAAAGACAAGGTCTAGGGATTTAGGGAATTTCTCAGTTTGCACTGAATTTGTGTGGGTTTATTGATGTATTTTAAAATGAATTTTTGTGCATTGACAGTATGTTTTTCAGTATTATCTCATAGAGGATTACTAAAATGAGGGATCAAAAAGACACTTTAAATGATGTACTTCTTAATTCAAATGTGTCACGTGAAGCCCGTGTCCTTTTGTCAGAGAGCCTTCTGTAGGCACAGAGGGCTGTTGACCCCATCTCTGAGCCCTGCCTGACGTGTGGAGCGAAGGGGAGCACAGATGCTTTCACCATGAGCGGTGGTTCCTGACTGAAGTCCTGCTTCGGAGCAGCTGTGTGCTGGCTGTAGTGTAGCGAAAGTGCTGATGGTGTGAGGTGTTGCTCGGGGTGGTAAAGACTGTACGGTCCTGCTGCACATGAGAAGGAAACTGAGGAGAAACGCAAGGGAGATCATACTGCAGACACAATGCTGGAGTAGTACCTCTCTGTAGTGGTGGTGTTCCATTGATTGGTGCATTTTTTCTAATGAAGAACATGTAAATTTGAATATTTTTCACACAGCGGAATTAATTAGCTAAGCATTTTTCTCCTAAAACTTTCAGTCGAAAACTTCTGGAAGACCTGCATTTCCTTCTGCTTGGTTTGCATCTTCTTCTGTTATCTGTGAGTGAACAAATGTTATGCTCAGTCTTTTTTTTTTTTTTTGGGGGGGGGGAAATTTCAGATTTTTAGAGTATTAATAGACACTCATGGAAACTTGATTTTAGGAGTGGGACCTAAGTTAAAAGTTTAAACAAATTAAAAAACAAGGTCAAGCAACCAAGGAAACTTGTCTACCTATTTGAATTTCAAATACCGATCCTTGCAGGGAAAGTTTGCAGGCAGTCTGCAGACAGAGTATGAGGTTTAGAAAGTGTTTGTTAAAGAGTTTAGAAAGTATTAGTTTGAAAAGAGGGAAGCTTTTGCTGATAGTTCACAAACTGAAGACAGAACTCATTTTGCAACAGATTGCTTCAGCTGCTAGGCACAGCACAGAAGTCCCAGAAAGAAAATGAATGAGTCAGATTCCACATCAAGAAAATATTAAATTAGGTGTCAGGACACAAATTTTAAGATCAGTGGGTTTCTAAGAAGCAGAAAGGAAGAATTTGGTGCTAGTCCCAAATGGCTGCTAAAACCATTTGCAGTTCAGTGTAATTGATGTCATCTTTGTGATGGTGAGAAGTGCTGGGCCAAAGGCAAGGGCCAGTGGCATGTGTAATGCAAGTGTTGCTTGTGCAGGTTTTTGGAGGTAAACGCTTACCACGGGATGGGGTGTCCAAATCCACTCTTTCTGAAGATAAATATTTTCTCTTCTGTTTCTACTGTACTGAAGCAGAGGGATCTGGTAAAATAAGGTCTTGCAAAGCTGAAGTTTCCCTCCTGTGTATGTACTTGTCTACGTCTAAATGAATTTTACAAATACAAATCAAATATTTGGTGAAACTATATGGAGACAGGCAAGGAACATCTGGGTCTCCTGAGTCACACAATGAAAATGACAGACAGTTTCAAATTCATTTTGTAATTTTAATTTGAACTTGGGTAAATCTTTCCCATCAGCGTGTTATGAGATATTCAGTAAAACCTTAATATCTTCTATACTTAATAAGTTCTTTAAATCAGTTCTGAATATATTTCTGTCTCATGTTCCCCAGAACAAATGGTTTTCTTTAGGTGTACTTAACATGTGTTTTCCCCATGTCAATTTATTTGCAATTGGAAATTTCTCATTTCTCTCCAGTTCTCATTGCTAACCTCCTAGCGTATAAAGCAGGGATTACATTTTATGGTTTTCCAAAGATTTTCCCTTGTTTATCATTGTCATCACTTGTCCACATTGTCAGCATACTGAGAAGTGTTTAATACTAATCCATGGAGTGCTTTTGAAGAAATGTCCAGTGAAATGATTATTAAACCATTTTTAGCATTTTCAGATTTTTTCTTCTTATTCTTTTTTAGTGCATGCATCATGAATGAATCTGCCGCTAGTGGAAATGGTCAAGAGTTTGATGTATTTAGTGCTATGGACTGGAAGGATGGCATAGGTACTTTGCCGGGAAGTGACTTAAAGGTAAGATTTGTAATTTTTAATAAGAAAGATACGAATTTTAAATGCCAGAGGAGTGTATTTCACAAGCTGGTGTGTAGGTATCTCCTTTCATGAATAAAACATGAATCTGCAGCTCAGAGTTAAGAGACTGTAGCCTGTTAGCTTTTAGCTCTGGAGTTTCTTGATTCAGTTTCTGGTGCTGGCAAAGACAACAGCCATCCCCGTAGGAAGGCATAAATTAGCACTGCCTCACTATACAGACAGAAGTAATCAAGTGCACAAGAAATCTCAAAATTTAAGTATGAAAATTCAGTCCACTTACATTGCTGTCTCACTAAGAATCTCTGTACTGTCACTGACTTTCACGGTCTCATATTCTTAGTTCTTTTTATTTCTAAAAATAGTTTATTTTTTTTTCTGTGCTTTTGTCATGTGGGTGCCTAGCAAAATGAATAAAATGAGTGCTTCTAAGGTTGGTATAGTTTAGAAATTAGAATGGCATTGGAATAGTTCTTTTAATTAAATTTTTCACACTGCATGCATTTACCCACGTAAATTATAACAATTCTGTTTTCAAAATATTTTATGTATTACATTTTTTTTTTTTTTAAATGTACTACTTTTTACCATGTCCTCATCTGCATTAGCTAAAAATACAGCTTTGGTATTAAAGATTTCTTGCATTATTTTTCCTGTTGATTGTAGTTGATATTTTCCTATAATTCCATTTAGACTAACATTGATGAGGTTTTCTCACAGTCTGCTTTTTAATTGAAATCTCACAAATTTGTTAGAAACTGTGAGTTTTTAAAGGAACTTTATATCCCTTGGTGCCTAATAAAATTTCTTGTGTTGAAAAGTTAGAAACGTGTGAAATCTGGGATACATGTGTTGTGCATGTTTTTTTTTGTTTGTTTGTTTGTTTTGTTTTGGTTTGTTTGTTTGGTTGGTTGGTTGGTTTGGTTTGTTTTTAGAAAACAGAATCATAGAATAAAGTCACAGATTAATTTTCTTTGGAAAGAAGCTCAAGACTTTCTAGTCTGACACGTCATTCAAAACAGGGCCAATCTAGATCAGGATGCTCCGTGCCTTCTCCAGGACAGGTCAGACTGTCTCTAGGGCTGGAAATTCCACCACCTCTGGGCAAACTGTTCCAGTATTTGACTACTCTCATGGTGTTTTTTTCCTTTCTCTGATAGGATGCGTGGCAGAACATCCTGAGTTGGAAGACCCACGAGGATCATCAAGTCCAACTCCTGGGTCCACACACGGCCACTCAAAAACAAGACCCTGTGTCTGGGAGCATTGTCCAAACACTTCTTGAACTCTGGCAGTCTCAGTGCCATTACCACTGCCCTGGGGAGCCTGTCTGGGTGCAGAACCTTTCCCTAACACCCAGCCTGAACCTCCCCTGTCCCAGCTCCATGCCGTTCCCTCGGGTCCTATCACAGGTCACCAGAGAGAAGAGATTTGCATACTGTGCCAATGCACATGACATCCTGTGCACTGAAGGCAGTATTTAGTAAAACAAAAATATTTTTAACAGTACATTTTAGCAGTACAGCCAAACACCCAGAAGTACTGATTCCTTATGCTGATACTGCCTTGGTATAAGGGGATGAGATTATCCTCCAGAAAAAACTTTCCCCTTTAGGAGCTTGTGCCTGTTGCCTGGATCCATCCTCTTTATATCTTCGCATTGAGTACTTGAAGACAGCAGTTAAATCTCTCCTTTTGTTCTTAAGATGGAACAAGCAAGTTTCCTCAGCATTTCCTAACCTGTCATCTGATGCAGCCTCTGTTTGTTCTGGTGGGCATCTGTGGGACTTGCTCCCATACATCAATGTCTTTCTCGTACTGGATGCAGCAGTCTGTATCTGGTCTCACCAGAACTGAGCTGAGGTGAATAGTCAGATGCCTTGACCAGATGGCTACCCTCTTTCTAAAACAGCCCCAGATGCTTTTGGCCTTCACTGCCTGAGGGAACGTCATGAAGCTGCAACACAGGAGGGTCAGGCTGGGTGTTAGGAAAAGGTTCTTCACTCAGAGGGTGGTCGGGCACTGGGACAGGCTCCCAGGGAAGTGGTCATGGCCCTGAGCCTGCCAGAGTTCAAAAAGTCTTTGGACAACGCTCTCAGACACATGGTCTGATTTTTGGGTGGTCCTGTGAGGAGCCAGGAGTTGGACTCAATGGTCCTTGTGGGTCCCTTCCAACTCAGGATATTCTGTGATTCATTTCTGCCATGGTGTGTTGTCTTGTGTTCAGCTTGCCCTCTGGGATCCACTGGCCTTTTTCTGCAAAGCTGCTTTCACACAGCCAGTGTCAGGCTGTACTACTGCATGCTTTTATTCCATCCCAGATGCAAGGCCTTGCATTTGTTTCTGCAGAACTTTATGAGATCTTGGTAGCCCATTTCTTCAGTGTGTAGAGGTGTTTTTTTCTGAACAGCAGCAGCCCAGCCCTCCAGTGTATCAATGACACTCTCCAATTTGGTAATTTGCTTTTGCTGCCCATACACATATAGAACCCTTTCTTGTTGACTTTGCTATTTTCTTCTCCTGCTGAGCTTTGGCTTTCCTAATTCCATCGTTGTACTCTTGGGCAATATCTCTGTACACCTTCTAATGTATAATGTTTCCCCAGTGTTACCTTCTGCATACTTCCTTTTCTGTTAGTTTAAAGTCATGAGTTCCCAGTTCATTCATGCTGGCCCTCATCCACATTTCCTTAACTTCTTGCACATTGGCATACATCTTGTGGTATGAAAAGGTTGACCCTGGAGATACGTAGCTTGCCTGGGCCCATTTACCTTTTCAAAATCTGATCTCCTGAAATTCAGTGCTGTTATTTCATTGTTCATTTTGCTCGCTTCTCTCAGGATTTCAGACTCCACCATCTTGTGGTCACTGCTGTGAAGGCTGACATCAGCCTTCATGTCCCTAACCAGTTCTGTATTTTTTAATAAGTTCACAATTTTGAAATACCTTTATATTTTAATAAGAGAAATTGTGTTAAAGGCAAGCATAACACCGAAAAGTTGGAAGAAGGAACAAGAGGGTACAAAGCAAGAAAATATAATATCATATAAATCACTAGTACTTACTTTGTTCAGTTCTGGTTGCCCTGTGTCAAAAGAAACAAAACAGAGGGAAAGGTTGGGTCATTAATTAGAAGAGGAATGGGAAAGCTCTACTAAGCACAAAGCAAGTAAAATAACTAAGGAGGTGTAGCTGAGTGTAATTTCAAGAAATCATGTAAGATTCTTCACATCCTGGAGGAAAGCCTGGACTTCATTTTAAGGTTGTTCTTATGGCCAGCTGATTATTAGGGCACAAACAAGATACTAGATTTTTGGACAGAGGTTCATTCTTTAGTCCAGGCATTAGAGAAATAATGAGAGGTGAGATGGTGATGACATAGAATAATGAAAGATTATTCTTCAGAGACGACAGGCCAGGTAGCATTTTTCTTTGTTTATTTGTTTGTTTTTAGTAATGCAAGAGCAAGGAGCTACTCAAGGAAACTGAAATGAAGCCATTCTAAAACTGACTGAAGGAAGAATATTTTCCAACAATGCAAAATTACCCTGAGGAGCTCAGTGGACCAGAGAATATCAAGACTCAGTGAAGACTAGACATTCATGTAAATAACAAAACAATTAAGGGTGTTAGAATAGTAAGGATTTTAAGCTTTCAAAACAATTGTAACAACTTATTTTTCAAGGTTGCTTCTAAATAATGACAGTGAAAAGGGTGACTAATCTCTTGAAGCCGTAAACATGCTCATAGAAAATACATTATGTTCTTTGTGGAATTCTGAGAATAGGGTTGATTTGAATGGTCTACCTGAATTTTCCCATTTAAAGCCTATTTTAATACTGTGTTCTAGACCTCAAGAAAATGGCCTTATGTAGCAGTTACTTCTTGTAAAGTTGTATGTGTCTTTAAAAAAAATTTAATATCCTTGTTCCACTAAAGACATCAAACCATTGCCATGTATTTACACTGAAATACAATTGAAAAATGCAGTGAAAACCCTGTAGTAGCCGTGTGCACAAATCCAAAGATTGTATTTTTCTTGATTGGTAATAGATTGGAGTTCCTGTTTTTTATGCAATAAATAATATGCGATAGCTCAACTCTGTAGTGAGTAATGCATTGCTCACATACCCAGCCTCATCAACAGAGGTTATCAGGCAAGCATAGCTGATATAGCTGTATGTAGCTAGCAAGAGGAACCATTTTTTTTTAAGAAACACTTCATTTTTGTGAATACAAGTTGCTCTGTAAATGAAGCCTGGTGAAAACCATTTTAAGTAATGTCAAACACTTGAAATATTTACAAATAACTTTTCTCAATGTTCTCTAGACTTTGTTCATATTTAACTTTTCTTATGATGCAGAAGAACAACCAGATATAGGTAATTACTCTTTTTTTCTTTTTGTTATAAAATCCTATGGCCAGTTTCATGCCTACTAGACTTCAGTGAGATAGACTGCACCAGGGGGCAGTCATTTCCCAGCTTAATGAAAATGAGGGAGCCGTGTCAAGCCTCTGTTCTCAGCCATCCTATGGTCTCTTATGTATACGTCTGTACCAAAATCAGTAAAATGCTGAAAATGTTCTCTTCCTATGATTTTGTGCCGTGTTAGTTGTTAGATTTTTGTCATCCATAATTGGAGGAGGCTGTACAAACACATTCTCATAACAGATTTCCTTAAAACTTGTTAGTAAAAATAGGCTTAAAATTGTTAATATTTCTTGAACACTGTTCTGAGCATTCTCTATGACAGATGAATACTGAATATTTGTGGAAAATGCTAGAATTTCAAATTATACAGGGGAAAAGGAGAATTAAAAATTATACAGCATGATGCACTGTAGACCAGGAAGAAAAATTTTAACATTGTATATTGGGAGTTCTTTCAAGATGTGTAAATAAAACAGAAAATTCCAGTTTAAAATAGTTTACAAATCACGGAATGCCTTCATGTGGCAGGCTAAGTAATATATGCTCTGAAAAATGTCAGTGCTCACCAGTTACTCTGCATGGTGTGAATGTGAATGTGAAATACTTTTTTTTTTTTTTTTCTTGAAATCCGTGTGCTGAGTGCAGGCAGTAACACTATCACTTCAAGATTTAAATGTACTCATTAAATTGGAAAAGCTGTAATAATTTATAATTACTTCCTATCATGGTGACAGAAGTTTATGAAGTACTTCATAATGAGTTTGATTTCCAGTGCTTGTGCTTTGAAAGTAAACTGTTACATACCGCATGGACAGAGTTTTGGTCATCATTTCCAACTTGCAAATTGTGATTGCACTGAAAAAAGAGATAAAAATAAATTTGATGGTGAAGAAATTAACATGTAGATAGATCTGGGCAGCTAATATTGCAGAAAACCAGCTATAATAGTGGAACATGAATGGTAGAATAATGGTCAGCTAAGGAGCAGTGCTGGGTGTTTCCAGCCAAGAAAGTAAGGAAGGTAGGCGTGATTCAGAGCGCCGTGTTTTGGACTTCACAGGTGCAACAGCTCAAGACAGTAGCATGCATCTTTCCACCTGCCCGTTCTAAAATCCATTCACTCTGTAGTGAGATAATTAACGTTTTGAAAACAAGTTACTTTTTTCTCATGTGATTATACGGCAGAAACACCAGCAGTGTTTCAGGCAGTGACTAACTGCAGTGCTTTCTTTGTGTAAGGCCAGTTCTCTTCTCCTGCAGTATCATGGGCTACACTTAAAATCAGAGGAGCCAGTTCTCCATCAGGCTGAGGGTTTCTGCAGGAAACATCAACTACTGGGCACCAGCTAAATAGCTGCCCTACCAGGAAGGCATATTTAAGAGAGGTGCTGGATTCTCTTCAGGGAAGCTGGGAAGGAGTAGTATAGGGAGGAGAAAGCAAGGCAGGATACACTTTTCTTGGATCATGTGTGAGCCCGAGCAGATGTACCTAGTGGTCTTTCACCACCTGGAAATACCTTTCTTCTCTTGCATTCTAATGTAATTACTCAGCCCGTGCTGTGCATTCATTGCCATGGATTTTTGGTTAACTCTGTGCATTGCGATAAAATGTGATGTCACCTTTACCTTTGTAAAAAAGAAAGACCAGCCAGGAAATTTTACTATTAAAATTGCTAAAACTCCAAAGTCAAGAAATGCCAGAATTAAGTTTGCCTTTGGATCTTTAATTGGGCTTCCCCATGAGTAGTCATGAGTCCCCATGAGTCATTAGAGTCTTTACTTATTGGATCACATGCTATTTTACCACAAAATCTGCTACACTGAAGAAATGGGAATGAAACATGGTTATTTAGTAAATAGTGATTTTCTACTGCATTGTTTGCTGTTTATGCTCTGAGAATTGTAAATACCCAGGCAGAGGATTTCAGGAAGAAAAAGGAATAGTTTTGTGATTGGTGCAGGTCAACACCACACAGGAAGGCTTGGTGCTGTATTTGCTCATACCACAGCCTTCCTATGTGGTGCTGAACGACTCGCTGAAACCAAAACTTTGGCAGGTAGCCATTTGTTTTGTATTTGTCATTTGTTTGGTTTCCCTGGGAGATATTAACATCTGGTATTTAGAAATGTTCTGGCTGCAATAATTTGGAGCCAGGGGTGCTCTATAGGTCAGGTTCTGGATCAATAAGCATCTTGGCAGTCAGGAGCATAAACATGTCCAACAGAGCCTTGACTTCTGGCTCTGGCATGGATTTATGTGTTATCTTAAGAAAACCTCTTTGGTTACAATTTCCTAGTCAAGTGGAGATAAGACAGACTGAGTTTGCAGTGGGGAGACATCACTGAGAAGCCCTCTGGTGCTAAGATTATTCTTGAGAAATCTGGAGGGAAAAGTTTGAAGAGACTGAAAATGTCTAAGAATAAATTAGCTAATAAGAATAAATTAGCTAATAGCTAAGTTTCCTCCAGACAAGACTGAGGTTTGGGGAAATGTCAATCTTTTACTAGAGGTATACATATGTCAGTCTCTCTTACTAAAATTTTATGTTTGCTGATGGTACCTAGGCTTTCATCGGAGAGTGATAAAGAGAATGTTCCTTTTATTATTTGAGGGGCACAAGTTGTAATGTGATAGTAATCCTTTCAACTGTTTCTTGTTTGTGCCTGCCAGGATAGGAGAGAAAGTTTGCTTTTGCATACAGATTGTTAGCTCTTCTTTATTACTTCAGGATCTGCTTATTGCAGTGGTACTGAAGCTCTTAAAATCAATTGAGGATTGCTTGAAGTACCTGACTTCCTTGCTGACAGCATCATGACAGAAATGAGTGATTCCAGTGTGGGGGTCGTGGATCAAAATCACTGCCTGTTGATCGTGGTGTGGAATTTAATCTTTGCTGCTGATGATTTAGGGAGGTCTAAATAGCCCAGGGTCCTGCTTAGCTTGTTTGTCTTTTGCCATGTTGGAGCGTGCAGGCTGGATCTGTCCTCATCTCTAAATGAGGGGAATAGCCAGGTACTGGGACTCATTTCCCTAACCTTCTGTATACATGAAAGAATAAAAATTTTGTGACCAGACAAGCTCCAGAAGTCAGGTGCTTGACAAGGACTTTGAAACAAGCTGGGAGCAGAGGTCTCAGACTGATGAAGAGCTAGGAAGAGGTATTCTTGTTTCTTTTTGTGAGTGGCTGAGAACAGACATATTGTTTCAGGAGTAATTTTGCAATGCATTGTAACAGTAATTGATAGAGTGCCTCAAGCTTTTTAAATACATACTCCTTGTTATTTCAGGTTTGTTGTTTGTTTGTTTGTTGTTTTTTTTTTTTTTGAAGAAAATAAGCAGTCAATCTGCTTTCAAACAATGGAGAGTAAATAAGACTGACATCACTAGTTGAAGAAAGAGTATAAAAATACCCAACAGCTGCCTCATTTTCTGAATACTATCCAGCCCGTGCCTGAGGCAGGGGTTCTGTGGAAAAAATAGTATGTGATCATTCATGTGAAGACTTCATCACACACACACACACACACACACACACACAGAAAAAGGGGTATGGTTGAATAGACAAGTTCTGACGTTTACTAATTTATTCAGATTAAATAATATTTTTTAAAAGTTTGGCATGTAATAGGAGATGGTTGGACATACAATGTCTATAGGCGATTCCTTTGCTCTGAAGAGAGGAAGAGCTGTAGAATGCCAGAAAGGCCTTAATTTGTATGAGCAGTCTCTCTGAAATCACTGGGGATGTTCAGGATTGAAATCAAGAATGTTTGCTAGGTAGAGATCAGAGTATAGTTTTTTGTATTCCCGGTGTCCCAGGGCCCTCTTTACAGAGTGTTGTATAATTCCATTACTTAAGTCCAGTTATTTCATAGACATGATGAGCATTTACCCAATCTATTTTTTTTGGATAACACAAAATTTGCAGGTTTCATCTGAGCTAGTCCATAATCACACTGCTTTGTGGTCAAGATAAGTTTTATTCTTGAAGTTACTGTCAGGGTGCAGTAACAATTGTATTCATTGCTATGAATTCTGTGTCCTAATCTTGCCCAGTAGATGGTACTGTTGGCCATGTTTTGTAATTTATTTTAAAGTGTATTAAAATTCTTTTTCTTTTTTTTTCTTCTTTGTCTTCTGCATTTGATATGCTCTTTTTTTTTTTTTTTTTTTTCCTTTTTATTTCTGCCTCCTCTCCCACATAATATTTTTACCTCATAGAAAACAACAGTAGTCTTTATTCTGGTTTGGTCTCTGTGTGTACTGATGAGATCTCACACATTCCTAAAAGGGCAGAAGTAACAGTATGTTGAGTTAATAAGATCTTTGTTGCTCTGAAGTATACACGTACGGTAGCAGGGAATTAATTTAGAATGGGTTGTATATATTTTTTCCCAATAGGTTTGAGTTTCTAAGAACTAATCTGCAATATGGTAGACTGTTGTAATTGTTTGCAAAATTATTTTCATCTCACATTGAATGACAGATATACTGAGTATTTTATGAAATCTGAAACAAGATAACTAAAAGCCCTTTCAACATATAATTACCCTAAATAAAACTACAGAAAGCCTCCCAGCCTGCATGATAAAACAGATAACTTCTATTAGAAATAAAATGTCCTAAAGCCACTGGAAAAGGTACAGAGGAAATCCATCTGTAGAATTATGCATTATCAGGTTCTGGACCCCTTTCACTGAGAAAAAGTGAATTTCCCAGTTGAGTGCAGCACATGGTGGGCAAGGCTGATCAAGAGGCTGGAACACCATTTTCACACGAGGAACAGAAGCAGCTTGTGTTTAGCCTCGCAAAATGAAGCTTGGGGGTGCATAATTCCTAACTTCAGATGTATACCCAGAGAGTAAGCACTGTGGAGAGGGAAGGGGTGTTTAATCCATAGAGTAATGTTGTGTTAAGAACAAGTGGGCATACGCTGACTGTGAATAAAGTAAATGGAAAGTCAGAAGAAGTTTTTTTGAGAAAGAGCTTTTGGAAAGCTGTTCTTCTTTTTGTTGTTGTTGTTTTGAGAAAGAACATTAAAGAAATGTTGCGTGAAAAAGCATTGAAGACTTTCAGTAGAGTTTACAAAAAATTGGGCAATTCTGCCTTTGCAGCTGAACTGTTTATGAAATACTTTGGCTGCTACAATTGCCTGCAGAAAAAAAAGGTTTCATCTCAGTGACTTATGATACCTGTTCCAGTCCTGTGTAAATTTTAATGAAATTTTAATTTTTTAAAATTATTTATAGATAGTAATTTTTGAACCCTGTAGAAGAAGTTAATGTGTGGACAGTCAGAAATGTTTCGGAAACTATTTATAGTGCTTGAACAATATTTATTTAAACTTTGATTTTCCTCAATGTATTCTTTATTTGCTGTATGAATATTAAAATGTTCCTGTGTTAAATTGACACATGTAAGATGAAGTGCTGGTATATCAGGGCATCATTTCCTGAGGATGTGAAAATGTATCTCAGTGGAAGGAATCTGTATGAACGTTTAGATGGAAGTTGCTGTTCAATTTCTTTTTGATCCTTTAGCAGTGGAAACTGCTAAACAGGGTAGTTAAGTAAGTTCTGTGTTGCATACTTAACCACTAACAATTGGACTCATTCTGCCAACTCAGGTTATGACACATTTGTGTTAAATGAAAAGAATTGCAGTAACTTTAAAATGTGTATTCTTGCCCTTGTGGCTCACCTGTAGGAGGAAAGTGAAATTTCCTATCTAATTGTTACTTTTATTTGTGTTTATTTTACTGTTTTTATTTTATTTATGTTTTATTTTTACATGAAACCTGTTGAGATTTCTTCTTTGTCTTCTTAAGACTTTTCTTTCCATTGGGTGGGATAGAGGATTGTCTTGTTAAAAGTTTACTTAACGTTTGCAAACAGGTATTTAACAAAAGACTGGATTTAACAGGATTAAATTCACACCCAACAACCTTTATAATTTATTTTCTTTTAAACACTGAAGTGACAAAAATTAGGCTTCTTTGTGAGATTATTTTAAAAGTACCTGATAATGACCTGACTGTTTCCATCCATTTTACTGTGCTTTAATGAAGAGAGGTTTCAGGAAAATCCTGTCATCTAATGCGAATTTATATATTTACTTAAGGAGTTTTGTGACTAAGAAAAACATTTTTACTTCTCACAAAGCTATTGGTAGTTCCCCAGAGGTTTGCTCAATGCCACCATTTCCTTCTCTGTATCATCAGCTTGGGCCTGCAGACTGTCAAGGCACCTGAAGAAATACGTGAAGATTATACAGGAACGAATGCCCACGTTATACCATGTTATATTTTATCTTGGATCAACAAAACATAGGAAATATTCTAAGAGCTTTTTGTTTTGTTTTGTTTTGTTTTTGTTTTTGTTTTCTGTCATGCTTCCAATAGTAGATGTTAGTTGGCACGTTGTTCTGGCAGCTCTTATGCTGTGAGGGCTTCATGCAGCGTACTGCTCTGTACATATATTTGTCCTGTTTCTAAGCAGTTAACCTTCATCACAAGTTTTCCATTGCTGTTCTTCACCAACTAAAATCAGAGCACGATTCTGCAGATCCAAGGCACTTTTCTGTCAGCTATTGAGAACTCATATTGATGTTGTAGTTTGGGAAACAGTGAGAAAAAGCAGACACTGTCTTCTACAAGTTAGTGGCTGAACACTTACAGGGGTTGAGTGAGAGGTCCCTGACACCCATAGAGGCATGGCTGTGCGCAGAAGTTTTGCAGGAACCAGACTGGGCCTCTGGCCTACAGGCAGTGTTGTGCTGTCCTGCCCACTGAGACAGAAGACAGTAGCAGTCACACTCCCTCGCTAAGCCCAGCTTGGTGTAATGGCCCAGCTGTTAGGCTATCTCTGCTTTGAACAAGTCATAGGATAGCCAGGAGCAGCCTTCTCTCAAGTTGTCTGTCTTTAGGCATTTGGAAAGTGTCAGTCATCCCACTGAAGTCCCAAAAGGCCATGTGGTGGCAGAGTGACAAGGGTTATGCCCTGGTGTACCGCAGAAGGCCCTAGTGGAGAAGCAATGTGTGTGTGCTGTCAAGGGCTTAACGCTGATCAGGCCATGCGGAAATGCTCCAGGTATTAACTGGACTCTTCAAAAATACCTGTGGTGTGCATGTGTTGTAACTGATGTTGTGTAAAGGCACAGGGGTTCGCAGAAGTTGGTCAGTAACCTGGGTGCAGCCTGTTGGTTGCTGTGGTGCAGCATGGCGTTTGGGTCTGTACCCACGCCTGCCTGCCGAGGCGGCTGGTGTAGTAGTACTGCAGCTTGTAGAAACAATCCAGGTTTTGCCTGTAGCATCCACCTATTTCTGAGGCAGCAGACAAAGCAGAAATAGCAGAAAGTAGCTTAGCAAAAGTAGGAACAAGATGGGGTACTGAAGTCAGCTGTGAGACACAGGGATCCTCTTCCAAATGGTAACTCTATTTCTTCTGTTTTGTTGGAGCAGCATAAATGTCTGTCTACAAACTTGAGTATGAATGTGTGGTGTTACTGCATTTGGTGACCTTTCAAAGCTGAACTCAGTCTTTCAGTCTAGAAGGATTTATTGACAGCTTGTCCACAATTGTGTTTCTGTTGTGAGAGTAGCTGATTGTAAGTAAATAACTTGGCTCCAGAAGTCATGTGTGTGTGTGGTCCTCCTCTTCTTCTTTTTCCTCCCCTCAGCTTATTATTTCTTAGCTGCTGGTTTTTGTAGAACTCTTTGTGAATGCTGAGACTGGAGAGCCTATGCTAGTGAAAATGCTGCCAGGGTATGTAAGTCATGAAGCTCACCCTTACTTCTAGTCAGAATGGCTTTCTTTCAGTACCAGACCACAGCAGGGCCCAGCGCGTGTGGACATGGTTCATCCTGGACCCTCCTAAGGCACGGAGGAGGTGGATATAATGCCAGGCAATTGTTCCCCTTGTCATTTTCTCAATGTTAAATTGTCTAATTAGAGAAACAGAAATATGCTTTATGCTACTGCCCTGAAGATGTATTCCAGCAGGTGGGTGCAGGGGAGCTTTGAAAGTCTCTCTTGGACCTAATTTTTCCTGTTGATCTCCTTTGGTCACACCTCACTACCAGAGACCTGTGATAAAGCTCTAAGAGTTACACCCCATTGCCATTTTGAAGTAGACTGCCACAGACAAAATACTGCCTTTAGTTCAACCCATACAACCAGCTGGGCCTGCAAACCAAGTAGTGACTCGGAAGCTGGAGGTTTATTTTCGTCTGGTAGCACTGTAATTATTACGGCATTTGGAAGATGCTTTTCTGCTGGTGGCAGGATGGTATAACTCACAGTGATCCTGTGTAAGCCCAGCATGTGGGATATTGTTGAGCCTTGCTTCTGGCTGACAGTAATATCACATTCAGCGTGTAATTAAACAGTTCATAAACTGCCTTGAGATGTTTGTTTATGGGCACTTTACAGCAGAGAAGTATGGTGTTTTGCAGGATGCTGAAATTTCTGTGCTCAGTGAAGCATTTGTATTTGATATTCAGTTCCCTTTTCTTTGACGAAAATACTCAGTGACCAGAGCGCATTATTTTGCTGGCAATGAAATACATATGGCTTGGTGATATTCCCATGAATTTCTATTACTGATTTTTTGATTCTTTTGTTTCAGTTGCATATCAAACTAATTGATATAGATACGTGTAGGTGCATCTGTACTGATATTTACAGTAAATTAAAATTTTAAATAACAAAACGAGTTTGTGTCTTGCTTTACAGAAACAATGCTTGTTTATGATTACTTGGGGATAAGCAGAAACACTTAGAAATTGGAACACTTAGAATATGGTGAGGATACTGCGTAAAAACTCTAGGTGAATAGAAGAAGATGCTGCAAGAAAGCAGTAGTAAATTTTTGCTGTACTTTATGCCATTTGTTTTGTTTTACCAGTTTAGAGTGAATGAATTCGGAGCCCTGGAGGTGATTACAGATGAAACTGAGATGGAAAATGTTAAAAAGGCCACTGCTACCACAACTTGGATGGTTCCAACTGCTCAAGAAGGTCAGCTAAGAGGTCACTGAGGCTTTCTGTGATTGTATTTTGTTTAATATACCAGTTTTTCGAAAAGATTGCCCCCCAAAATAAAATAAACTTATTCACTTAATGCACAGAGTATCTCTGATGATCTTACCTGTTTCTTGGGGTGTTAATAGTTATGAAAATAAATGTACTTTAAATTAAAAGGAAATAATTCCACTGTTAAACATCTGAAGTTGAACTACAGCCACATTTTTTTCTAACAGTAATTTTTTCTAAGTTTAGAACAGGTATTTTTCTATTACATTTTATTTAATTTGAAAAGAAGTCAACTTCTTACTCTAAATTATTCATAATTTTTGAGATGTTATTTTTATTAAGCTGGTTTTCCAGCTTGCCCACAGACTTTACTAACCTTCTTCAATTCATTTGTGACTGAGGTCTGTAAACTGCCTTCATGTAATATTGGTTGCTACTCAGCTCCTACCACCAGTCTCAATGTAAGCAGTATCTGTCTACAGAACAGGGTGTTAAATGAGATACTGTGCTTCCTTGATTTAAAGTACTGATGTATGTAAATACCTTTATTGTGCAAATAAATTTGGTTTACATGGTCAGGATTCCGAAAATTTTGAGACAGTGATGGAATAACATAAAAGGGAATATCGCAGCTGTTTTTGTGATTACTTACAGCTCCACTTTTGTGAATAAATGAAACATTTATACCAGTGGGAAAGTACTTTGGACCTCAGCCATGAGGTCTAAAGCTTCAGACCACAGATAATTTTGTTCGATATGTTTCCAAGTCAGTGATAATTTTTCAGATATTCAAGATTCAAATCTGTGATGAGAGTGACAGCAATGTGATAATATAGTAGCACAGCAGATTGTATCTTTAGGCTGAGAGATCACAGTTACCTATAACAAAACATGCAATTTCATCCCCTACAGTCTGGTATACCTAAAAAAAAATCTTGCTACTGAATTAAAGCGTGTTTATGGGCATGTAAACATATTAAGTAATCATCACAAATATCCTACATAGTCCTTGATTAATTTATTGCTCCCCAAAGATGTAATATTGCTAAGATTTTCAATTATGAGAGGAAATGGTTGTTTTGAACCTCTAATGACACTGGAGCGTAAATATATCCCATAAATAATGTATTACTCTGGTGGAGATAGTCTGCACACAAGAATTCATTTGACTCCATTTTTAAAAACAGTTCAGTGCTCAAGCAAAAGAAATGGTGCCTTGAAATTTGGCTTTTGCGGGTGCAAGGCCAATAGCCTGCTTTAGGAACTGGAGAAGTTTAGAATGCTGCATACTTGCCTGTGAGTAAAAGAAACAGCATCCTCTCCTAGGCTGCATATCTCTTGTGTGAAAATCATAGCTTAGGATCGTGAGTAACTCAATATTTGAAAATCTATTTGTTACAAATTAGATTTTTGTTTGTTTGTTTGTTTTTACCTTACTTTTTTTTTTTATTTCTCCTCAACTCAGAAAAGTTGAGCAATAGCTGCTGTAGTAAAAGACTGTAAGATGTAGTGAGTAATTTACTTCCAGGAATAAGTTTTTAATGACCTGTTAGAAGATAACTCCTCCCCAGGTGACCCTACAGGTCAAAAATCAGGCATGTCAGCAGGACATGAGTTGATGAACTCCATGCAGTGATGACTGGATAGTCAGCAGTGTGTGTGTATCACAAAATTCACTCCTTCCATGAGTAGCAATGCCAGCAGTGTCAATGTGCCAGTGATAACAGAAGCATGAAATTAGTAGATTCTTCTCTGTGGTGTTGCAATATGAAAACCCAACTTACTTATTAGGAATATAGACCCCATACAGACACTAATTCTCATTTCTTCATTTTAACAAGAGTGGCATGACTTTGGTATTCTATTTGTTTGGCAAGAGCTACAAGTATGGTTGAAAATGTATCACCTCTACCTAAGTGAAGTTACTTTTTTCATTGTGCAGCCTTTTCAGAAAAGACAGGGATCCCCACAAAGTTGAAGGAAACTGCAAAAATGGATGGACTTGTTTTCTGTGAAAACTGTTATCGCTATGGTACCATAGAAGAATTTGTTCCTGAAGGGAAATTTTGCAGCCAGAAATGTGCCCAGCAAGTGAAAAACAAGTAGGTGCTATTATAAAGCATAGATACAAAGAATTTGGCATAAATGCAGCATGAGATAAAAGTGGTGGGATAAAACATTAATGGTGGGGCAGAGATACATTAAGCAGCCATATTTTGGTGAGTTTCCAGCAGTTTATAATGTTCTTTCACTGTTTTTGGACTTAGTGCATTATGAAACTTGCTTTTTGTCTAACATTGATGTTGAAGGCAATCTTTTTTGCTCAGAGAATTCTGTGTTCTGCTGTCAGATGCAAACAGTGATACAGTCTATGGGATGTATGAATCACTGTCAGACTCCCACCCTGTTTCATAATCATTGGAATTAAGATAATCAGTAATGAGATGGTTGGTGTGGCAAGTTAATTGTAATTAAGTTCAAGAGCTGTATTATAGATGACAGTGAGAGAAAACATGAACATGGTGTGGTTTCTCAGTTCCTTTTCTTTCAGCTAGTGCAGTTCATCTCGTCATAAAGGAAAACCTGTGTTAGTAGGTCCATTCTGTGTTGTATTCTACTTTATGGCAATTGTTAACATCTATGATTTTGTGCATTTTCCTTATTTTTAGGTAATTACTTCAACATTTTCTGTTCTGATTGCTTATTTAGCAATTTGTACAGTCACATACCAGCTTTCTCCAATTGGATTTGTCAGTCTTAATAATTACCTTTTCTTTCCTCTCCATGAACTGCCTTGTAGTCCTAAACATTTCAGTTTGCTAATCTGTGAGATTTGATGGTACATGAGAAAAGGCACACTGCTTAAAACATGCAGAACCTGTTTGGTGCAGTTTGACAGCTTTCCTTTTGCAGTTGCTCTTGTGGTCTTTCAGCTTAATTTTTGACAGATTTAATTTTCAGTATTTCTAAGAATATATTACGCATAATACCCTGGGATCTACACTTGACTGTTAGATTTACTTGCATTTTACTTGTGTCATGAGTATGAGAAGTAAGATAATACTGGCTTTGTGTTATTGTGTTGCTCTTGTAATAGAGAACCAAAGGAGGAAAAGCCCAACGTGGAATGCAATGGGGAAGATGATTCCAAAGGCATTCGGAAAAGAAAAGCAAAATTACCTCTCAAAGAAGAGTCCAGGGATAATGGGGAGAAGAAAGAGAATCCCAATGAAACTGTTAGTATGCATCATAAACCCATTCCTGCAAACATTTTAGTGGGATTTTTGCCTTATATTGCAGTGTCAGTAACTTCATCACTCTAGAAAGAGAAGTGACTGTATGGCTCTGTTAAAATCACAATAAGTAGTTGCTTCCCTTTCCAGTTTAATTATGCCTCATCAGTAAATTCCAATTGTTGACAATAAACTGATAGGAACTGCTTTTTTGCTCTTCCTTGCTTTTTTTTTTTTAGAACAGAACAAAAAGAAGTTAAAGGAAAAATGATGTTAAGACTTGCTATGACTTTAGTACAGACAAACAGGACTAAATGTTTCCAAACATCTGTTAGTCACTCTGCACTTGAGTAAATGATTATAGACAAATAATTTATTTGTAAAGAAAACTCTGTTACAGTTAAGTAGAGTGTACTTTTGATTTTTGTAATGTAATTTGCCTTAGAAAATCATAGCCAAAGATGAGCATTGATGTTCATCCTTTCAGCTAACAGGACGGTTTTTTTTTGTTTGTTTGTTTGTTTTTTGATTCAGGAGGGACTGTATACAAATTGTCTGATTTCTTCCAACACACAGTTAGCAGTGATTACCACATTCTCTGTGGGTAATTATAAAGATATAAAAAACACATGAAGCAAACAAAGTATCCAGGTCCAGTGTTGAATGTTTTTACCAAGATGAGTAATCTAACTTTCAAGGCTTTCTCACCATGAGCAAATCCATGTGGCTCTTGCTGTCATTGCCCTGCTTGTTCTGTAATAGGCTTTTGGTGGATTCTGGTTTGTGATGACAGTTACTACTTAAAACTATTTGATGGAATTTAGGAGAAACATTTCATCTGTACTTGAGATATCTTTGCTGGAGCCCTGCACAATTACATATATATATATATATATATGGAGAGAGAGATCCAGAAGAAGCAGCATGCACAGTGTTAACAGCTTTGGTTTTTTTTTACAGAATACTCTAGGTGTTTTTGCCCACTATAAACCTCAAGGTGGCTGCCAGTTTACATGTGTGTTGTCTTGTGCCTGTTGGAGGACATACATGCAAAATTTCTCATTGTGCCAGGTGTCTGTGGAGTATTTCCTGAAGGAGTGAAAGTGAAAAATGAAAAAAAGAAAAATGGTCTGGGATTTGGTTTTGTTTTATGTTGCAGTGTAATGAACTTTGGGGCACCATTTGTTTTTTCCTTTTGGAATTAATCCTCATTTGAGACCAACAAATAAACCTGTTGCAGTACCTTCACATAATGTTTGTTTTCCTCTCAATAGCTGTGGCATTACTGGGAGGAGCACAGTTTGGAGGGAGAAGGGGAGGGCACTGCATTTGTAAAATTGCGAAAAAGCAGAAAACACCAGAGGTGTCAGAAGGGAATTCAAGTCTCTGTCTGACAGTGTCTTAGGGAAAAGTTAGGGGACAGCTTCTTTGCCATCGTCAGTCTGCCCCTCCAAATGAATAGTTACTCTGTTCGTCAGTTCAGGTGCCAAGAAAACTATTGCTAAGCAAAAATAAAATAAAATAAAATAAAATAAAATAAAATAAAATCCGATCAGTGCCAATTTATGTTTAGTCAACCAACTACATATTTAGAAAGAAAAAAAAAAAAAGATTAAAGCTGTGAGAAGTTTTCCTTTAAGTTATTTTGGAAGCGCAAACATATCAAAGATACTATTTATCTCCAGCTCAGCCAGCCCTGAAAGGGTTGGTGATCTGTCCCTGCCTTAAACAGGACTCGTTGGCTGAGTGCCAGGTACTGGAGTCCTTCTGTCTGTCATTTCCACTGTGTTTGCTGAAGTTTGTCACTGGTTGCTTGCTTTGTTTGTATTTAGATATCTACAGGTTTGTCTGAGATAGTGGAGAGCTATGTAATAGCCTTTTCAATGAAGTCAAAGTTAAACCTTGGGTGTCTCCATTTTTGCTATTAGACTTCTGAACTAATATGATTATTGTACTCTTTTAATATAGGAGGACAAACCTGAAGGGAGGATCTTGAGAGTCTCACAGAGAGCCAGGAGAAAAAGAAAAGGGGAAATTACAGTTTTGAAACAAAGTAAGTTAGATTATGAAATAAAATCTCGTGTATCACTTATTTATGTGATATCCACCTCATACTGTGAATTGCTGGCATTGTATCACTGAATTTTTATTAGTTCTTGAATACATTTTTGTCAGTCTGTAAAAATACAGTGCCAGTGTTATTTATAGTAATTAAATTTTAAGGGTTGAAGAACTGAGGGAACCAAATGGAAACTTCAGGGGAAAAAAGCATCACTTGGAGATTGATTGCCTTTTACGAAGAGCTAGTTTTTATATGCCTGGCAGTGTGGAGAAGCAGGGAGTAAGTGTAAATGTAACTGATGCACATTTGAATTTTTTTTTCTTTAATCCCTTTAAAGAGTGCTGGTATTAAAGGGAATCAGGCCCATTGAGTTCTCAGATGTTGAAAGACATGTATTAAGGAGAAGTGAAAGTTTACTTTTGTTTCCTTGGGGATCAATTTTGTATTTATGGTATGGCTGGAAATAGACACATTTATGGAACTGTTTAGGAATAATTGCTATAATCAGTCCAAAGGGAAATATGCTGCATGAAGCAGCATAATAAAACATATTTTAAATGAGTGCTGTTTTTTTCAAGCTGTTCACATGATGAATACTTTTAGGAATATTCAGAGAATCATCAGCTCTTATACCTCACTGACACACCAACCAGAAAGCTGCATCTTGCCCTTCAGCGAATTTCTTTTGGTATACTGGGAGCCATTACCAGAAGTTGCCTTCAGCACGGAGCTCCAAGTAGCTCTGCTGCGCTCTAGGTAGATGATATACTGATTGAAGATGCAACATGTAAAAGTCACAGAAGATCCCCCTCCTGAGATAGAATTACTCCTGAAATATAAATATCATTACTACAGTTGTTTCCAAAGCTGAGACTGTATGAAGTATGTGAGATACAAGCACAAAGCTTGAAAATCTTGAAATCACTGCTGTCCGGTGACAGAATGGTTTGTATGGATTTCTTTTGTTTATTAGGGAAAATGTCAGCTCAGCACATGAGCTGTGGTGTAATGGAACACTGTATATTCAGAATCAAACACATAACAGTGTATTATTGTGGCAAGCAACACATTTCTTGAATAGAACAAATCAGCTGGGTAAATCACAGATAAAATGAGTGTGCTTTAGTAGTGTTGAGCAATTTCTGTGGTTCTGAAATGTGTTATCTTTTGGTTAAATTACTGGCTTTCTTCAGGAGAGTTTGGTATCACTATTGTTATAGCAAACATTTTAATTATAAAAACACTTAGCCAGATGGCTACTTAAGAGGCTTATTTGTATTGTGAGTAGCCTGCAGTCAGGATCAGGCTGGAATCATACTGTGGACTGCGAGGAATCCTCCTGATGGCATGAGTTTATAGTCTGAAATGCTAAGCTACATGTGCAGAAGGAGGCATTTAGGCAAAGATCAGTAGAAAAGAGTGGAAGTGTATGAAAATAGATACATACATGGCCAGCCTCACAAACCATCTGTTTTTGAAGTTCCTGGCTTTTGCTAGTGCAGTTAGTGCCTTATTTTCAAGGCCTAAAAACTGCTACTCACTACTGTTTCCTTAAGATGAACTATAGCCAATATTGCATATGTGAGTATATGCAAGTGTTCATACTATACGAACAAACATGAAACTGGAGCTTTCCATCTTATGCTAAAGAAAGGATGGGAGGAAAAAAAGCTCTGGTGGCAGTTTTGATGGTTTGGAAAAATTATTGTTAAATCACTGCCTTTCTACCCCAAACCATCAAACTACAAAGTGATGAATTCTGTCACAGAATAACATATTTCAGCTAAGATTTAAAAAAAAAAAAAAAAAAATCATGTCTGCTATCCAGTTGAAAATGCTTTCCTGAATTGGACATTTTTTCTGATGAAATTTTTAAAAATACGGACCTACTTTATGTGATTTGCATTGGTCTTCATTTAAGATTTTTGCAAACTGTTTGCAAATTGTACATCTTAATGCTTTCTTAGGAGGAATAAGGGAAAAGGTGCAGAGGGCAAGATTACACAAGCTGTTCTCATCATGTAAAACAGCTTTTTCTTGGTACTAGTCAAGATTTGAAATGATGGAAATGATTCTGTACAAATCTTCATGTTTCTAGTGCCATTAAACCTACAGAACCACTCTTCCTGAAATTAATCCAGAGAAACACCATGAATGCATTTAATAAAACATAGCTTTGAGATAGGTATATTATACACTTCAAAATGTCTGTTTTGTTTTCTCGAGAAATTAAGTTAGAGAATTCTCTTGCTGTTCTATCCTTCTTTGCAGCTGTACACTCTAAAGGAAAGCAAGCGTGGTGTTGGGCATCCTATCTGGAGGAAGAAAAGGCTGTTGCAGTACCTACTAAGCTTTTTAAAGAGGTATGACCTTCTGGAGTTGAAATCAGTCAAACACCTAAGACCATGACATTTCTAGAGAAATCAATTAAAATTAAAAAATAATAATTCTGAAGATTTTTCACTTCTATAGAGGTAAACCTATGTGATTAAGGTAATTCTGTCCATCAGATAAAATATTCAGAATATGTGTAAAATTAGTTATCTTTTTCTGCCTTTTCAAAGAAAGCTGTGGTTTTAGATGAATGCTGTCAGCTGAGACTATAGACAGCGGGTGCTTTTCCAAAACCTGCAAATTCTAGCCTTTGCTTCTAATTTCTGAGGCTAAAAATCTGATATGTATCCTCATTTTTCCATGCCATCTCGTTCTCTTTAAATACGTTTAGAAAGGTGGTACAAAGGTCGTCAGAGCTTGTTGCTTGGATTATATTACCTGTCTTTTTGCAGCTCTTGCGGATGTTATATTTTTTTTTATTACATCTGATACTAGTTTGCCGTGTTCCCATTTTGCCTGTCATCTGATTGGATGTCACATCATTATCTCTTGCTTGTCCTTTGTCTGCTATGTAGTCTTTGTCATGTGTCATTTCAGTGCTTTCCCTTGTGCTTTCTCTTTTGCTTGGATGAGAGCTCTGTATGCAAATCACCAAAGCTTCCATGCTGTTCTCTTCTTTTGCAAAAGATGGCAAAAGATGTGAACGTCTCAGCTGCTATACTTCTGCAATGTCTAATTCTAACAGTTATGATACTACTTTTTGATAATTCTGTCCTTAACTTGGAGTCTGTTTCCTGCATCCATTTGTTTTTGTTTGCTTTATACTTCAACTATTGAATCTTTCATGCAGAGATCAGCTTTTCAGCTTACATGTGTGTGTGGTGCTGATCTTGGTTCTTCTAGACAGTACTGAGATACAAAAGTAATTAAAGAACTAAGATTGCAATGTACAGAATCCAAAAATATGTAAGTGCAAGAACAACAGTTACCTGACCATCATTTGTTGTATCCCCCTGTGCTATACACTGGTTGAAAAATTGACAAGAAAAAAATCCTGGTAAGTAGTGTCTCTATCTGAAATGTAGATTTAAAAGTGTTGCTCTGCCTGGCTGAAGTTCCATGAAATACTGCTGTCGCAGCACCCAGGCATGTACCAGCCTTTCTGGGCACTGTGCATAGTGATAAAGCCTTGAGTGACATGATGACGTTCTGTTCTCTTTCATTGTCCTCACAGAGTACCTTCCTCATTTGATGCATCTTGTTTATATTTACTTTTAAGGTCTTTATCCCCTGGGTAACTAGCTTTTTGTTTGGTATTTAAATCCTGTAGCAGAGAGAGCGTTCTTAATAGCACTCAGAAGTGCCCAGCTAATATTACTCCAAGCAAACCAGAAAAACAGTAATGTTAAAAACAAAACCAAAAAAAACCAGTAATAACAATTCTGAATCCTCGATTTCTGTCTGGATTATGAGAATTACTTTATTTATTTATTTATTTATTTATTTATTTTTCCCAGTTCAGAAGCAGTACTTTTCAACAGCTGTTTTTTTTTTGTACGCTTTGTCGGGAATGATTAGGATAATGGAGAGCTTGGCACTCCCTGTTACTTAAATCTTAGACTCATTTCTAGGCTGTGACTGACAAGATGTTATTGTTCTGGGAAATGGAAATTATTGACCCTTGAGTTTTGTTTTTCTTCAGTGTCCAACTCCCCTGACACAATCTTCTGTTTTTGGTCTATGTTCCTGCACCATGCAAAAACGTTTCTAATCCTCAGTCTGTCATCTGCTTATTTGCTGACTCCTTTTACCTTTACTCGTTTTCTTCTTGTACCTCTCCTTAACAATGTAACTTTAAATGTTTGTTATGAAGGCAATGTGTGATAACTAGGTTTGTTACAGACTTCACCTTGGGTGATGTATGGTATGAGAATAATGCACAAAATCGAAATCTTAAGTAGTATTAAAGTTATTAGTGTTCTAAAAGTTGTCTTATTTTGTTGTAAAAGAAATATTGTGTTGCCTTACAAGTTTTAAATTTGACAATGGAAAGAATAGTGAATAATTCATGTCTCATATTTCAAGAAATACCTGTGTGATAATTGCATAATTTTTGGTGTATTGTTTGTAGAATTTGAAGTTTTCATTGTTTATTATAACAATGAAAGAATAAACAGATCCATGACTTTTTTAATTGTTTCTTTTCTTTGTATATTTCTTTGTACTTGCTTTTGAAAAATCTCAGTTACCTTTTTGGCCACTGTTCCTCAGTGTGTTGGCATTTCCAACATTTCAGTTTTATACCAAGATAATTTATCTGTAAAGGTATTTATGATGTAGCATTAACTGCAACACTGTGCACCAAGATAAGCTTGAAAAATTCAGTTTATTGATTTAAAAAAATGCTTCGCTTTTACTTTCATCTTGAGGAAGTATCCAGAATTATGCATAGTGTAATTTCTTTAAAATTTCTTTGATACGAAATACATTAAACATGGTGCTGTTAAGATTAAATAACTTTTCAAATCCATGTACTGCAGTCAGCCACTCTGATCTCTTAAACTGAGCTCTACAGAATGATCTAACCTATTTTTAGGTAGAGTCTTAGAGCTGTGGTTACACATGTCTTAGCTGGCCCCTGTAGAATATCAGCTGGTCTAGTTCTCCATTTCCTTTCCCCTTGATTGCATATTCCTGCCCTTGTGCCATGCACTACTTCTTTTTCTCCTGGATTTATTATTCAGATGAGTTACAGCCAAAGCCATCAAAGAGAGGATTCCCTTCCTTTCAAGTTCCCTTCCTTTCCAATGTCTGCAGAGGTACTGTAGATGGCTGGATAGCACGTGTAACTTTCAGTTAGGTAAAATGAATCCCCTCTTTTTTCTGTATTTATTTCCTAGCAGAGTTTTGGATACTTTGGCACAAGTATATTCTGTATTTTTATTTCCTTTCTTATTCCTATGTATTTCTTCCTTCCTTTCTAAACATTTAGAGTGAATGGATTGTATATTGTTTTAACTATAAATATGTTTGATTTTTACTTGGTAATGCATATATTCTTTTTGTATAAAACATTGTTAGTGTTTTGTCTAAATTTCAGGAGAATTTTTGACTAAATCATGGTGTGTAGTGGTAACAGAAACATACAAAAATGGTTTCAATATTTAACTCTCTGTATAAATAAACAAGAGTTGCCCCTTAGGGTAAGACCAATATCCTGTATCTCACTAATCAAAGGCAGAAACAAAAGGGAGGGGGAGCACATATGATGCTTCACCTCTGTTTTATCAGTAACTGGGACATAGAAACTAGCAATAAAATTGGTAACCCCTGGAAAACCGTCTTTGGTTTTATTCAGCTGTTTTTCTGATATTCTTCTTTTCCCTCTTCCCTCCCTTTAATTTAACCTTAAAGCTGCTAGTTTCCTTCTATAACAGAGGACAGGGATCATGATACAGGGAAGCTGATGCCTTCCACTTGAAAACATCCATTCTGCTTAGCCTTGTTTCACTTTCTTTTTGAAAAAAATGTTTTCCTGGGTTCATTGTAGTGTGATGTAAGGGTAATCATGTTCCACTGATGCAAAAATATTCCTGGAAAATGAGCTTATAAATGAGAAATGACATTAAAGAGGCCATCCCTATGTAGAAATGGTATTTTGTATTTCTGTTTTGCCATTCATCATCGGTGACCTGGGATATAGAAAAGGCAAAATAGAATTTCATTGTTCTGTTTTTTATAGGAGTTACAACCACCAGAAAGGTGTTGAAGTGTCACTGTACAGGCTGAAAAAAAAATAATTACATTGTTAAAATGTTTTATTGACAATTAGTGGAAAGTTGAGGGCAAATTATCTTTTCTTTTTTTCTCTTAGGTAACTTTTTTGCTGATTCCTTGTAATTTTTTTAAGTACTCCAAAACCTTAAGTCATTCTAGTATCAATGCATTTTTCAAACAATCATCAAATTCTCTTTTCCTTGCTTGTGTTTTTTAAAATGCAAAACTTACTTTAAAGTGATTTATTAGTACTTTCAGAAACATGAGTAATAAATAATCACTGTTCTTTTCCTTATGAAGATATTCTGTCTGTCTCTGGTATACTTTCAAAAATATTGAAACTGTCCTTTTCCATTCCAGTATCAGTCTTTCCCATACAACAAAAATGGATTCAAAGTAGGGATGAAGCTGGAGGGTGTGGATCCCGAGCACCAGTCAATCTACTGTGTTCTCACAGTGGCTGAGGTAAGTTCCCAGACAGTGAAAGGATGCTGAGAGCAGCCTTGGTGCAAGATCACAGAAGAAACTCAACTGGAACAGCAGCAGCTGGAAGTGCTCTGTCTTCTCTAACAGGCAGGCAGAAACTGTATGTAAGAAGACAGCTTTTAAACTAATGAGCTTTATTAAATCTGCCTGACAAACATGTGAAGATTATGTCCACTACCATGCAGCAGTGGCTATCTGCATACCTTTAACATATACAGCTAGAGAAAACAGTGTTACGTTGTTGTTATTGGACAATTTTTTTTTTCTGTAATCATATAGTTTTGGTTGAATCTATACTTAAAAGAGAAAATAAGTTTAAAAAACTTATATATGACAACTGATTTTTAGAAATTTTATAGAGGTTTGATAGTACTGCTGGTGGTGCGTTCACTGATACAAATAACTAACTTTTCGTTTTTGTGTTGCAATTGTGCTAATTTTTTTTTCAGGCTTATTGCCTCAGAAATTGCCTGTATTGGCAGCCTCTACAAGTTAGTATACAATGCAAACTCAGTTTGCCTTTTTGCTGGCTTATGAAGTGTTGTTTCTTTTTTCATGAGAAGTTTCATTGCTTTTAATAATATAGATGAGATCCAGCTTCTCAATAACAATTTTTATGTCTATTAAACATACCTTACATGAGTTTTTGCAAAGTTTTATTGTTGTTGTTTTTTTTTTTCCTATGTATTGAAAAGGGGAAAAAGGAATAGGTAGGTATTCTGCTCTCTGTCACTGGTATTCTAGACAGCTTTAATTTCATTATATATATTTTAATAACGTAGGTTTTTTCTTTCCTGTTTCTGAATCTCTTTATGGCCCATGGTCATATCCCATTTGTGTGGATCTCTTCTAATTTCTTGTGGATGGATGTCAGTAGATGAGTATTTCCTGTGCACCTGGTGCTTAGCAGTTAGTGATGGGTCATATTTTATGGCAGGGTGACCTGTCATAAATTCCAAGGTGATAAACTGAAAGTTATGTCAGAGTGTAAATTAAATATAAAATAGGGTGGCTGTGATGTTAAGAGAATTCCACTGATGACTGCAGGAGAATTATGGCATTTGGCACTCAGGAAGATATAGAGAACTTCAGTGCAGAAAAGAAGGATTGTATCTCCTGATTTTCCCTTTGACTTGGTGATTAACTTACTACTTTAAGGAAGAAGTTCTGGGGCATATCTGTCATAACAGTTCTGAAGACCATGTTTAACATAGTCATTGTTGGCATTCTAGCAGTGCTCTCTTGCATATTGATTAATCAGGGTACTTTCAAACCATCGTTATCAGCACTTTCTCCATGATCATATCAGCTGTATCCATGGTCTTCTCTAGGATTTCTATTTTATTCTGATGTTGGGCTGGAACAGTTTTCAATTTTTTGAACAATAATAGCAGTATTCAGCTCTTAGTTAATGCTTTTTACCAGAAGAGGAGGCACTCGAATACTTTGCTTTTTGTCAAGCTTTCTTTCTTATCAAGTGAGTTTATTCATCCAGTGTTTGCCTGAGCAGAAGTAAAAGGCTGCTAAGACTATATTCATATATTTCATACTGAACAGAAACTGTTATGTGTAGGGCAGATATCTTAAATCTTATGTATTGTATGTTGTACATTCTTGCTTTTAGGTTTGTGGCTACAGAATACGACTCCATTTTGATGGATACCCAGATTGTTATGATTTCTGGGTGAATGCTGATTCTTCAGACATTCATCCTGTTGGATGGTGTGAAAAAACAGGTCACAAGCTTCACCCACCTAAAGGTATTGTTTAGTTTGAAATGTGTGCATTTTTTATAGCTCTCTGATTGAGACTATCTATGTAATGCTGTAGGTTTTTTATCAGAAATGTTTTTGTTCTTTTAGTCAGAATATTGGAACATGGCAAATTAGATTCTGCCTTAAGTCTTGAGGTTGAAATCCTACCTTTTTTATTCAGTGAAAATTCAGGGAACACAAGAAATAAAAAAAACCAGAAAAGTCATTCATAAGGCATTAGGAAAGAAAGTTAAGAAACAAAAGTAGTCCCCAAATGAATGCTTATTGCAAGTAAACTAGCAGCATCCTGGTGACATGTATGCTTAAAGAGAGGTCTCACAGGCAACTGAGAATCCTTTAGCAGAGGGTCTCAGGACATTTTCATTTTTACGTATTAACAACATACATACTTTGGCATAGACTAATGATGATTGTGTGCTTTTGCCTCAAAGATTAAGCTTAGGGAGACAGAAATAGGAATGACCAGAGCAGGAGGGAGAAAACAGTGTAAAGATTACAACCTGAAAAGGTAATTTGTACATAGCTTATATAAATGGCATACATCTATTGAAATATTTGGAACTCACTTCTTTAAATATTCCATTTAAGGTTATGTAACTATTTTCTTTTGGTGGATAGAGGGCATCTGCACTGAACAGTACTATGACAAAATGGACAAATAGACTCCCTTTTTGGGAGGGAATGGAGTAAACAGGGTTAAAGGGAGCATGTCCTGGACACAGGAGAATAAGAAATTAATGGGGTGTTTTGACATACAGATGGTAGGACTGTATAGTTACGTCTGCAGAATGTTATAGTTATGTCTGCAGAATGATGATTGCACAGAGTCAGAAGATGCATTCTAGAGAATTAAAAAACTGTGGATGCAAGTGTTCAGGTGTGAAAAGTGAGAGTAAAGCCACTGAAAATATATGGGCCGAAGGCTTACCAGTGTGAGAGAAGATGGCATTTCTGCAGCTGAGCCTTGTAGGAAGGAGCATGGACTGCAGCTCCTTTGAGAACTCCACAAGCCTCTTGCTGGCTCCAGGGCAAGAGTGTTCCATACTGCCACTTGAGTACATGACCTTTCTTTGGATCATAGTTCTGCATAACTAGCTATGTAGAAATAGCAATTTCTTGAACATAAATCAGATTTTCTCAGAAGGCTGGCCTTCACTGTAGTGATGTGTAGCAAATGAGTTACAGAGTGATTGATGTTATTAGAGCAAGCTTTGTTAAGTTTAAGTTTAGTTTATTTTTTCACCACACTGAACCAGTGGATAGCTCTTTTTACTTGGGAAAGTCCTGGGGCCTATCAGAGGTATTGAGGGAGATAAGGAAATACGGAAGTACTTGTCAGGAATCTGGTTGTCATCCTGCACAGCTATGTAATCCTGCTACCCCCAAGAACATATTCCTGCTTTTAAATAACAAGATCATTCTCTGGTATTTTTATTCAAGACCAGCAAAGTATGTTGCCCTTTGTGTAGCTTGGCTCCTTTGCTTCACCTCAGCAGTAATCTCTTCGATTATTGATGAGGTGTGGTTCCTGAAACCTGCTCTTGTACTTGTGGGACTTCTTCCATTGTCCCAGTGCAAGCTTAGCTTGCATGTGGGATGGAAGAGGAATGGGAGAGAACAAGCGGTACTGTACATTGGAAGGAGGTGGGAGGAATTGGCCATTCGTCAGTTAAAGATATTTTTCTAGTTTTGCAGCAGGAGGTCTTTCATTGCTTATGTTTTACTGACATTTGTGGAGTTCTGTTATTCCAAGCAAAGGGAGTTCAGTTTGAGGTTGTTGGAGTTTTTCTTGCGCGTTTTTGTTGGGTTTTGAGGAAAACCAGATTTTTTTCATGTATAGTACATTTTTGTGTCCTCTGAAACTTCTTATGTCTAGTAGATCAACAGATAGGTGGGCAGATTGCTTATATTTTGCTGTGGTATTACATTTTAACAGTGCTTTCTATTTGGTGCCCATTGCAGATTGTACTGACACTAAAGCTAATACCAGTTATAGCAGTTTGCTTGGGGCACTGCATCGTATATAAAATACTACTTCACAGAACTCAAACGTTTCCAGAAACATATGTAGTCCTAATGATGGTGTAGTTTCATAGATTCTTGAAAACAAAATTTCACTGACAAATGATTAAGAAGAGTGATCAAAGTGAGAAGAATTTTCAGATTCGCAGGAGATGAAAATGTATTGCTGTATTACAAAAAAAACAAGACTGTTACCTAGTTAACAAATTATGTAATGCCAGTTAACAATTGCATTTTGTGCTTTTGAATTGACTGGGAATTAATGAAGCCTGTGGTTTTAATTAGTGAATACTGTTCTATATCTACAGTGGCTTGATCAAATTGACCTTCAGTCCTTTCTTGAGTGATAGGTAATGTAGGAGGTAGAGATATTCCTTTCTTACGTGGTGACTAGAAGACCCATGCTGTCCAGAAACTGTCTACGAACACAAATTTATTTTCCTTGAGCTTTGGCCCAATACCAGTACCTGATCCTATTGCAGATGCAGTAGGTGAGAGTTTTGTCTACTGTGAGTTGGGAGTTGTCTACTGTGAGCTTTGAGTTAGGTCTGAATTTTCTCTAAAATGCCAAGGAAGAATTAAAGCCTTTATACCAACCACAATGCTTTAAGAATGGTTTTGGCTGGTCTACAGCTATAGTGCATTAATACAAGAGGCAGGGAGAGTATAATGAAAAGTATCATTATTTGTACTTGGAGATTAATTTCTTTTAGCTAATATTTAAAATTAAAACAGGCATGTGGAGAGACTGAAGTTAAGGATTCATTACTTGTGGTGTCTTGGAAAATATGAGATTCTCAGAAGGTTACATGGAGCTATTGTAGTCTGTGGCATATTCGAATAACACTTTAAATAGTCAAAAGGTGACACATTTCAATTGTTAAAGCAATCACTCACTGAAATTGGTGGTGTTTTGGGTCTTGTTTTACTGGATTGTAACATACAAACTAAAATAGATGTGCCTAAAGCTTATTTAACAGAATAAAGGAAGAAGGCTCTGTGTGCTTACAGCTCTTCATTGTTGCTTTAGTGATCAGATGTACATGCAGTTTAATGTGAATTATTTATGAAGTTCTATATATTATTAATTATTTTACTTTTTCCATAAGAAAATATTAGAAGAGGCAAACTATCAACAGAAGTTTGGATTTCTTTCCAAGTACTGTTCTTTCCAAGCATAGAATAAAAAGTATGGAAAATGCGTGTAGGGGACTGTTTACACTGTAACTACATACGGGGTTCTGTGGCATCCATGGTATAAGCAACTGTTTCAATATAACCTAAGGAGTTTGTTTTAAAGCTAATTGTGGTCATACTGTTTCAGTGGTAACCTGAGGGTTTAGTAGGGTAAAGTCTGTTGGAAGTGGAAGGTTCTTTTCTTAGACTGACTGGCATAGCTAGAAAAGCTTTGGGGCCTTTGTTGGTTCTGAAATCCAAGACACAGACTGAAAAGCCACAGGAGAGAGCACTTGCTCTGAGCTTGTTGGTTGTGTGTGTGTCAGCCAGAACATCAGAGGAAAGTTTGTGGGTAGCTGCAGGGCAGAAAGAAGAGAGGTGGCGAGGTGTGGTTTTCATGGGGAAAGAGAGGCGGCTAGTAGCCTGTGCTGCTTGGAGAGTTTTGTTGGATGGGAGGGAGATTACAGTATGAAATTGTTATCTTACCGAGATTGTGATTTTTGATACCTGGTAGAATTGCGCGTTTCAGTTGCTAGGCTTCCCTTAAATATTGCTCTGCACCTCAAGGACCTCCATGTCCTTTGGCAGTCAGGACTCTGAGGTCAGAGATCAAGGACAGAGCAGTAATTTTTTAAGAAACGTTCCCTGCATTGTTTTGAAGGTTAAATTGAAACTGAGCTGAAGTCTCCTGAGCTGTGGCTCAGTGCTTCATTTATATGTCTACTCTTCCTCCTAGATGAAGATTAGGAACAGTTTAAATGTCACTCCTAGCCAACTACAGGAAACTAATAATGTGAAGCAGTATTTTTTTCAGTTAGCATAAAGAAATCTTGACATTTCTGTAAGGAAGCTCAACCAGCACTAAATAAAGAACGTTATTCCTCTTTGTAATACCAGATGCACAAATAAGAATAGAGGAACTTCATCAGCTTTCTTTTGAACTCTGTAAGCTACTCTACAGTGTGTCCAGCTTCTTCAGCTTCTAGTAATCCAAAATAGTGAACCCTTAGAGACTCATTGAGTTCATATTAGGATAAAAATAATAATTAGTTTTAAAGTAATTTTTTCTTATGTAGTTTATATAAAAATAAAATAAGTAATTAACAGTGAATAAGCTTTTCGGTTTTAAAATTGTAAGAAACAGTCCAGAACTGGACTGAAAAATAATTTCTACTTCTTTCATATCATGCCCATCTTACTTCATGACATTCCTTTATGGCCCTTATTTAGGATATAAGGAAGAAGAATTCAGCTGGCCCTCATATCTAAAGGCGTGCAAGGCTCAAGCAGCTCCCAAATCTCTGTTTGAAAACCAGAATACAGTAAGTACTCATTTGTTACTGGTGGTATGGAAAGTTGTTAGTGGGCTCATGTGTCTGGTAGACTTACGGCACATTTCAGTGATGGCTGACCTGAGACCTGTAAATATTTAAATTTAAACAAATGCAGTAATAATCTTCACTTCAGTTCACCTCTGCAATTCTCATTCATTATTTTCTTTTCTGAATCTGTTTAAGTATCTGATATATTCCGAAATGGTATATTAAATGAATCTCAATAATTGTTGTTACTACTGTGTCTCACATCATACTGTTGTGGAACAAGCAATCTTTCAGAGGGAGTGTCTGAGACAGAGTCAAAAGCAACATGTTTAATTTTAGCAGCATGATCAGTACTTTTTTATTTCATAAATCGTGAGTGTCTCTGTGTTTGAGCATCTCTCATGTCAACTAATTAAGCTGCTGCCACTCTGTTGGAGAAGCTAATTGGGAAACTTAGAAATGACATGAATATATTGATTGTGGACACTGGGGAGATTTCTGGATTTACAGTATTTATCTTTAATTAAATGTCTTTCTCTATGTAGACAGTGATTCCATCGGGATTTCGAGTAGGGATGAAGCTGGAAGCCGTAGACAAAAAGAACCCTACATTCATTTGTGTTGCTACGGTAACAGACATGGTGGACAATCGTTTTCTGGTTCATTTTGACAACTGGGATGAGAGTTACGACTACTGGTATGATGTTTTTGTTTTGTATCCTAGTGAGATGTATCAGAAATGTGTTAGCTTTAAGCAGTATTTTCTGTGATAGTTTCCAGACTGTGCATACAGTTACCATACCAACTTTTGCTAGATTTGTAATCATGGCCACCAGAGTGTGTCTCAGTGGTAGACCGGATGAATCAAATTTCCCTTGTTGGGTTGCATGTGAAAAATTTTCAGAGATGGTACTGAGTGAGTGTTTTTACGTGGTGCTACATCTAGATCTGCGGATTAATTTCTCATTTCAATTACATAGTGTAGCTGAGGTTAATGTCTTTAGTGAAGAATACGCAACATGATAATGTGACTGTACTTAGAATTAAATTTATGCATAATTGTAAATTGAAAGAAAGGCTTACCCTTGTGAGGTTCTTGGTCCATTACGTTGTTCAGCTTGGACCTTAGACATTAGTGTAATGTATCAGGATGGTAGCAAAATCTGGTTTTCATCTTTTGCATTTTGTGTTCCTGGGACACAAACTGGGACCCTGTGTTGTGGTTTAACCCGGCTGGCAGCTAAACACCACACAGCCGTTCGCTCACCCTCCCCCCTCCCTCTCTGGGATGGGGGAGAGAAACGGGAAAGTGAAGCCTGTGAGTTGAGATAAAGACAGTTTATTAAGACAGGAAAATAATAATAACAATAATAATAATAATAGTGATAATGGTAATAGTATTAACAATAATAATGTGTAAGAAAACAAGTGATGCACAACGCAATTGCTCACCACCCGCTGACCGATGCCCAGCCTATTCCCGAGCAGCCGGCCCCCCCACCCCGGCCAGCCACCCCTATATATTGTTTAGCATGACGTCAGATGGTATGGAATACCCCTTTGGCCAGTTTGGGTCAGCTGTCCTGGGTCTGTCCCCTCCCAGCTCCTGCTGCACCCCCAGCCTGCTCGCTGGCAGGACAGAGCGAGAAGCCGAAAAGTCCTTGGCCTGGTGTAAACACTGCTCTGCAACAATTAAAACATCAGCATGTTATCAGCGCTCTTCTCATCCTAATCCAAAACATAGCACCCTACCCGCTACTATGAGCTACTTAACTCTGTCCTAACTGGAACCAGGACACCCTGGTATCCTGCCATGTATTGGAGATGACGTTTCTGCATGTTGTATGGTGGAGGGACTTTTCATAGTCAGTGGAAGCAGCAGGACATGTTATAACCATAGAGATCCTGAAAGAAATTCAGACTTTGGCTGTCACAGCACAGGTTTTTATTTACACTTGCATGGTCTTGTGGTGGGTCATCTAGAGCAAAGTAGTGTATCTTACATTCTTTTAAGAGTAAATTACTACAGAACAGGTAGATCATTGTAAGGCTGCATCTTGGCTTCTGCAGTGGCAATTTAATGGTATAACTTGTAAAAATGAATGAAGAAAGCTTTTTTAATCTGTACTTGATGACAACTTGGGTACTGTGTCAGTGAGAATGATGTGAAACTGTTCTCTAACTTCAAAACTTTGTGAGTCTGTCTCTTGAAATAATAATTGTATGGGCTACATGACAAATAAGCTGTAGGAGAAGTAAGTTATTAAAACAGCAGCGAGCAGGCATTTCAGGGAAGTCAAGAACTGAGTAACAAGATGATAGGCCATACCACTCAAAGACTGGAAAGATTAGTGATTATCTCCATAACAAAGTAACACAGTGCATAAATTTCCTCTACAAAGTAGCAGGAGATTGGGGAGTGGTAATAGGTGTTCTGAATTTCCAGATATGTCAGTGCTCATGGATAACAGTTATGCCATTAATCAATAATGAAAACAACATTTGGGCAAGGCTTTTAAGGCAAATGAACTCAATGTAATATAACACAGTTTGTTCAGAGGTAGCATAGGTATCTATAAAGCATTGCAGACACTGCATACACTGAATTTCAGGCACAGTAATAGTCAGCAGGCCTCCCACTTTGTGTTGTTGTAACTGAGAACAGAAGTGAATAGAGGAGGAAGGAAAGAAAATATTATGAAAGAATAGTGAATGAAGATAGCATTGGAACATCTGACCGAATGAGAACCTGTAAATGCATCCTGAATGCATCCCACTTGTATTTTGAATCTTAGATACCAGGTTTATAGAGGCCTTAAAATATCTTGGGTGCGTAAACTTCACATCTACCAATTAGAGTCTCTAACTAAAAATGGAAGGTCATGTTGGGATTACCCAGAATGGAGGGCCTCACAGTCTTCCTGCACCTGCATGTAAATTTCTATCTCAGAATTGTAATGATTTCAGTGAGGAAAAATTATATATGTCATGTAGTTGAGGATTTTCAAGCAAGTACCTTTCTTTTCTGGATTATTTTCAAACAAGCTCCTTTCTTTCCTATATACTTTCTGCGGGTTAGTTTGGGTAAATTGAACTTTTTCATTAACTACACAAATTCTTTCCTTTTCTTGAATAAGTGAAAAAACTTGGTCGCTTAAATTTACTAGATTTCAGGAAACAGAAATATATTACCATGGCCTAAGCTTTTTAGACTTGAGGCTTTCAGCCTGAAGATAGTTTGCCTGAATTTTCCCTGAACATTAGAAAACACGTTAATGATTGAGAATAAATACCCTACATAGAACTAGCCATTGTTACAGCTCTTTAATGTATTGTGGTGATACTTCCAGGGTATTATAAATTCCATTAAATTGTCTTTTGACAGTGGATTTTAAGGGGAAGAATAGTGAACAAAATGGACAGATTTAAGCCTTACATTCAGGAAGGAGAATTTGGGTCTGTCTGTATTCCATAAGTCTTCTGGTTCTTTCCATCTGTGCTATCTTTTTTTGATGAAACAAATAATGCTTCTTTGACAGCCAAATACATTCACTCCAAGGGGAGTTTCCAAATGCTCTTAAGGTTGGACTAAATCTGGAAGTAGCATTTGGATATCTACCCAAAGTAGTCTTTGGTTATCTCTATGAATTAATTGTAGGTCCTCGCTGGCTTTCAGTCCTCATTCTCTTACATCTCTGTTTACATGCAGATACAAAGCGTAAGCTTCCTTATACTTTGGTGACAAAACCTGAAGCAGTCAGAGCTTTAGCAGGACGAGAAGCTGTACTAGCTTGTTGCTGCTGGCCCTCAGGAGAGATTGAGCAGTGGCAGTGCTGAGCGTGCTGCAGCCCATTCTTGCAGGGTCAGAGGTCTCTGGCTGCCCTAATACGCTGCCTGGTCTGAGCATCCCCTGCAGAAGAAGCGCTTTGGGTCAGCTTTTGGGATCAGCTTACCAGGCATGTGGGAAAATATGGCATCCCGTGCTTCACTCACTGTTCTCTTCCATCTGTTTTTCCCTCAGGAAGTTTTGAATCACATTTAATTATCTGAATCATTGTCTTATCTGGGTGAGTTTTGGAACAGGCTGGATTTTGGTGGAAGACTAAATAAGAGGCCAGTTCAGCTCTCCACCAACATCTGCAACTTTGCTAATAGTAAAGTCCTTAAAAGTTGTGCTCTGCTTGTGTCTTTTTTGAGATAATTAACTTTGCCGCACTCTTTCTTTGAAATCTTTTTGAGGGGGTTATAATAAACCAAAAAGAAGATAAAACAGTCTTAAAGAATTGTGAGTTATACTACATGCTTTTAACTATTTAAATGGATAATGCGTGATTCTAGAGCTGTAAATTTTTTTGCAAATCACCATGCAGCTGTCTTATCATTAGATTTTCAATGGATAACATGATAATGTGGCTTGCTAGACCACCTCTGTATGTATGCAATAACCTCATGATTCACATTTTGAAAAGTCCTGACCTAAAATGGTACCTGCTTTATACTTGTTAATGATGAAGTATTCTCACTTATGCACTAGATGGGGCTGCAGGATGATTTCTGCATTTTTCTTTTTTTCTTTCTTTTTTCTTTTTTTTTTTCTACATAGTTAGATGGACTGAAATCTCATAATCAAGAAGTTGTATAAGTAATGTTCCTTAAGTAATGTTCCGGAGGGCATAATATTATTTATGCATGTAATGCATGTGTGTATGAATGTTATTTGGTAGATAACATTTCCATTACAGATTCTATCTATGTTTAATAAAGTGAAAATCAAAATACCAGAAGATTTGTTTCACCAAAAGGGAAAATCAGAAATTATTTCAAAACAGAAAACAGGTATAACACATACAGCTTGTTTTAAAGAAAATGATGATTACTAAATAAGAATTCTGTTCAAATCTTCAGGTGGAGACCCGTGTGGGAAAACGTTTTCCTAAAAGTATTGAATATTCTTCTTTTTAACAGCCAGCATTATCATCTGTCTCTCTTGATCTGAATTTAATGAACTGTATATATGAAACAGGTTTCTGGGGAAATGTAACAGGACAGCTGAAAGTGAGCAACAGAGAAACACTAATTCTTCTTAGCTGAGTCTATCATCCGGACGTGCTCTCCTGCCGTGAGTTAGGGATCGTACCACTGCAGACACATTCCTTTTGTGGAGAGGGCTGAACACGCCAGGGGCTCACAGTCAGACTGCCCTCAGCTGTTTTATTGTGGGAAGCTGTGAACGGCAGAGCTTCTTCCTGTCTTTTCACATCATGTAGCTCTTTTCTGTGTTGACCTCTTTTGTAGTACGCAGTTAGGCCGTCCATAACCTAGCCGAGTTGCTGTCTTTTCTTTGTGAACCGTGTGTGGTTCAGCTGGCTCTCTGCTGCTTTTGGGTCCTCTTCAGTTGCAGGATTAGCTTCATTTCCAGTACAGATAATAGATGTCTTCTGTCTGCGTGCTCCCACAAGACAGAAGGAATTGGTTGTTAGTGGTATAAATTGTGTGAACTTTATAATGTTGCTCTGTGAATTGAATATGCCTGTGTCACAACTCCGCTGCTGCAGTCCAGGCAGAGGTGGCTGCAGAGGTGCAAAGTTCTGCAGCTCCTGCCAGTGGTGGCAGCCTTCTGGGCCTAGTGGGCACAGTCAGAATTCAGGGATCATCAAGTGTGTGAGCTGGGTGTTCTGTGATCTGTTTTGGAGTAAAGGAGCTAAAAATCTGTGGGACGCTGCAAATTGATTGTGAAAAGTCAGAATAGCCTTGGGCGTTCGAGCTGACAAGTCATGGGCTTAGGCTGACAGACTGTAGCTGCTCTTCCAAACTAGATACATATGTCCATGAAATAACACACATTAAAGCACGATAGCTTTGCTTTAAATTGTGTGTGATTTTTACTGATCTCTAGTTTGTATTGTTAAATGGACTGTTAGCAGCTGGAAGGCTGTGTGAAATCAGTATGCAAAGATGGGCTGTATGAACTGTTTTTGCTGGAACAGTGCCACTTTTTTTTTTTTTTTTTTTTTATGAGGCCACCTTGGTTACAAAAGCTTCTTATAGGCTCATCTGTAATGACCGTATTTTCTGGTAAAGCAAATCAAAATGCTACAGATACTTTATAACACTATTTTGCTGTGCTCTTCTGTCTGGCATTCATTGCTACACATTCTGTGTTAACTCCTATTGCTGAACTGTCAGAGCATCTTCCCGTAGTGCATCTTCCATTGTGACAGACCTTCTTCAGTCTTCAAGGCAAGAAGTGTGTGAAGTGGCATTTGCTATGCAGAATTTTGTAAACATGTGTGTTCAAACTGTATGCTTGAAGAAGCAAAACTGAAGAAATGCATTCAGGAAGTCCTGACAAGTGTTTTTACACATTTAATCCATTGCTGTAAGCAAATGCTGGTAATACCATAGTGGCTTGTGAGCTTGGGTCTTGATCCCAAGTTTAACTCTGGAGACTTTGAAAGTAATTTGTGGACTTTACTCCAAAACATTTCATAAAGTAATACAGGTACACCCTTCCAGTGTGGAAGGACGCCCTGTCTGGGTAAATACTTCCATGAAATAGTCTCATTTTAAGAAAGATAGGATAGAGAAATGCTGTCCCCTTGCTCTTTGGCCTCTCTTCACAGTTACTGTAAAGAGAAGGGAAGAAGAAAGAGGGAACATGAAGCATTCACTTTTTTTTCTGATTTGTTCAGGGCAAAGCATTTCTAGAAGTCAGAGTGAGTGCTGAGTTTCAACAACGCAAAATAATCATAAAAGTCCTTTTCATTCCTTTTATTAATGGTACTTTCTGTTATTTAGAAAGTATTTGGTGCAATACTATAAATACCATATAGATACAGTACGGCTTTGTACATTGTAGAAGGACAAAAGGCTGGTATTCTTGATGTGTGTTGAATCCTTGGCTATTGTCAGAGCCATCACAGAGTCTATCAAAGGCAGGTTTTATCTGCTGGAAGGTGATTCGTTTGGCGTTATTACAAAGAAATATGAGCACAACAGTTTCGAACATAAAGCCACAAGATAGCTTTAGTAGATTGGCTAATATTTTTCAGCATTACTATACGCCTTTTAGGTACAAGGCTACAGGAGTGCTTGTTGTAAGACTGGTTTTGAGACACCCAGCTTGCATTTCTGTTGTTGAAATACATCTGTGCTGAATTTTAGACATTGTTGTGTAAAATTGCTTTTCAGATTTTTATTTAAAAGTTTAACATTTTGTGTATTCTAAATATGGCGTGCTCCTTCATTTTTCTTTTATGCAGCACAGGCTCAAAATTACAACATGATAATTGCCCAGGGTTCATTCTGCAGTGTCTTCTGTGCTGCTTCCTTCTGCAGTCCTTACAACATGCTTCTGTTCAAGGTCTGCAGAACTATCATTTTGACCTATGCGTAAAGATATTAGGGTTCTTGCTAATTTACCTTCATCATCATTTTGTTTCATACACAGTTCTTTGTACTCTCTTGGATATTACAGATTATTAATATGCAGTGTTTTTAAAAATATCAATTAGCTATTAGCTAATCAGCTCCCTGCTAATGGAGGGAGAGAACGGCATATAAACTTCCAGCCAATACTTTCAAGGTAGATGCAGATAGTGATTCAGTTACAACACTTAGTGAGAACAGACCCACTGTTCATGTATTTTGCATTAGTAACTCCTGGGCTGGAGGGAAAAAGGCAAGAATATCTGTTAATCTCCAGTCTAGTGGTTGAAACATTGTCTTCAGAGAGATTAAATAGAAACTGAATCACAATGACTGTTGCAATATTTTATGCAAAGATCATCCTATATACTAAGTAGATGCCTTTATGCATGGATGCTCTCTGCATGGCTTCTTTTCTCAGTAAATATTTGCTTTGCAAAGTACTTGGAACGCAGCATTCCTTCAGTAGCAGGGAGAGACGATGTTTCTATTTACATCGCTTAAGCCCAGTCTAAATCCTGTTTCTTGAGCCCACCTTTGGGGAATGAGGAATGAAATCCTTAACTACTTCAACTTCCATAGACAAGCATGCAGGGTGGTGCAGCTACCTCTCCATTTGGCTGTGTTGTGTGCAATGTCCATCATGGTATGTTGTATGGCGCCTTGGTCTCCTGGGCAGGTCACAGCATCACTGCTCAGAACAAGGTTTGTTGGCCCTAGAGTGAGTTGAGACTCAGGGCTTGCAGCCACTGTGAGATGGAAATGCTTCCAGGATTCCCTAAAAGAGGACAGGCACGTTTCTAGGAGTATATAGCGTCAGCTACAGAAGCTGACCTTTAGGGTTAGGCAATAGTGGAAGTTAGGCAATAGTGGAAGTTACACTTACGCAGTGGATACAGTGCTCTGTAATATTGGATATTACGGTAGTCTTCCTCACTGTGTTTGCTGCTTGAACCCATTTCTTGAGCATGCTTAGACCATCTCTTTCTTTCTTACCTTGTTATTCCAATTTAACCATGCATACTAAGCTAAGTCATTTACACATCCAAAGACGTGCATACCATGAGTTCCTCACCTATTCTTTGCAGCACATCCTCCAGGCCTAAATTATTATCTTGCCCCCCTCCCCCATCCTGGGATACAATTCTGGATGGTCTTACAGATAAGGCTGACTAATTAGTGAGTAACATAGCATCAGACATACAAAGTTTCTAGTCTTCCTCCTATCTAACTAAGCACAGTAAAATATTGCAAATTTGGTTCTATTATTCTATCAGGGAGAGAACTTCTGACTCGGTATCACCAGCACATCAGCTGTAGTTCGCCCTGCCTGTTAGTCTTCTGTGGTTCTTGTGTTGCACCATAGGCAATGGCACTTGTGCAAAATTTGTTGCACATAACAGAAAATACAGGAATTTGTTGGTCTCTTGAGTGAAAGAATTTGATCAGCCTTCTTAGGGCAATTTACAGTCTTGGTTCACTGATTAGTCCTGGATTCTTTCATGCAGTTTGAGGTCTAAAATGGTATTTTATTCTCTTTTGCTGACAGCTTCTCACAGACTTCTTTTCTTGTGTGCTGCTGGGTTGTAATAACATGTTCATAGCTCCATTTAAACCACTTAGAATCTCATATTGAATTTTTGCTTGCTATTGTCAGCCTATTGCAGTTGTGCATGATTTTCGAATCTGCTTCCAGGTGAACTCAGATCATTAATCAAAGTCTTTAAACTTTTGGTTCACAGTTTGGGTCTTGGCATTGCAAAACCCCACCTATCTGATAGTTTAGTGTGTTCTTGTAACCAAGCAACATGTTTCTACCAAGAGTCTGAATTTTTCAGGTCTAGCATTATAGCTTCCCAATAGAGGTCTACCACTGACTTAGTAGACTTGTTTTATTGATCTTTCAGTGAAATTTTTAATAAAGCCTTATGCTTGTTTAGGTAGTAACAAAGTCAGTGTTAAATGTGTTCATGTCTTCACTGTTAGCAGTTTAAGTGTAAGCTGAATATATCATAAGTTATTTAGAATTTGTTAATTCTTTTTAGCATATACTGTTTTATAAGCGTAATAGGATGTCTGAAGAACTGTGTTATTTTTTCTTTCCCAGGTGTGAGGCAGCTAGCCCCCATATTCATCCTGTTGGATGGTGTAAAGAGCATAAAAGAACTCTCATCACCCCGCCAGGTTTGTATCATACTACACATCTGAAGGATTTAAGGAAGTTATAGCCACCTAGGAGAATTATGTCTTACAATAAGGCTATTGCTACCTCTCCTGAATTTTTCTTTCTGTAATTAAGAATTGGTATTGCTAGTTTAGTTTTTACAGGACATAATTTACTCAGAACAGAGGTACAATATAATTTTGTTATTAAGTATGCACATGTATGTTGCTTTAATAGAGAAATCTATCCAAGAAAGATACTCATTGAAATCTGAACAACTTTGTATTTTTGGCTGAATGTATTCACTTATTGTGATGCTTACATTGTGAGAATTCTAGGTGTGTGAGATTATTGTGTATGAAAAACAACTTAATGTGAACTAAATATGTATGATAATGCATGGATGAGAACATTGCCTTGTCTGATCAAGGAGTCAAACTTTTAAGGGCTCTTTGGAAGAGAGGAAAACAGTGAGAGAGTTCTGAGGAACGAAAGTATACTAATTACTACTAAATACAAGAAAACTCCTGTTTTTCAGGGCTGTTGCATGTAGCTGATTTAACTAAACGCTCTCCCTGCCATGGGAAAATGAAGATGGTTATGTGGGAAGTAGTACAGACCACAGCATTATAAAAATATCTGCTATCCAATTTATATCTCTTTAGCCTTTGGTGCCTCTACAGCTTTCAGACATAAAGGACTTTAAAAAGCAATATAACCAGCTGATAGCCTAGTATATAAGCAGATGATAGCCTAGTACCTGGAACCTGGGAATGTGATACAGCACCCGTATCACCTGACACTTGTTAGGCTAGCTGTCATAGCACTGCTGTAGCAATTGTGTGTCTGTCAAATCAGAACATTTGTATGCTGAAGTTTACACCATTTTGTCCCCAAACAGCTTGATAAGATTTAATTAAGGTTTAAGATGTAGGCCAACACTCATACCAAAAATTTTGTACGCTTTCTGTTTTTTTTTCTAGATTAATTTTTAACTAGATCTGTTTCCTGACTGAATCACTCTATGATCACTCAAATAAAACTTCTATCACAGTGAGCTGGAAGGATTGGTTGGGAAATAGAACCGTTTCTCTTAGAAATGGTGACTTACGCTGGCTTAGATACTTCTGAAATTATAAATAGCTGTTTTATTTATTCTCGTTATTTTTCTTATCTAATTGGAGTAGGTTATTCAGAAAAAATAGTGTTTTGTTGAAATAAAAAAAGCATTGACTTGATGAAAGATGGGCAAGCTGAAGTTCATATTCAAAGTCTTCAGTATTTTCATGCTGCTGATATCAACAAAGAATTTCAGAGAACAATCCATCTTTCAACTCTGTAAGAAGCCTTTTTATTCCGCAAAATGGAAGTTGGTCAACTGTACAGTTGGACCAAGTAGTTCAACAGCTTACTGATGAAGTTGAAGACTTAGGGGAAGAAAGCTGTGCATTCTGGATCTGTAGCAGAAACTGACATCCATGGTCTGACAACATGGAAAATTTTAATTGGTTAAAATAAGCTTTGAGAGAAATTCTAATGCCCAGCAATCTTAGAAAGTCATAAGCAGTCTGTCTGTCAGAAGGTTAATTACAGCCTATTCAGCAAAATCTCTTTTAAAACAAATGAGAATTGGTTTTGTTCTGTTCCAGATGATAAATCAGAATGTTTAAACTTCACATTAAACTTCTAGTGCAGATTAAAAGTGAAGGACAGGCACTGCCTGTTCTGTGAAAGGAAAGCTGTGTGTTACTTGTATGAAGTGTTTGTAAACATGACATTTTCTGAGAAGGGCAGCATTTTCTTTGATGCCTGTAAATTGTTATTATAGTAAATGTCCCAGCTATTTTTTAGAAATTTGGTTAAAACAAAATTGCTAAAAGCATAGCAAGTAGTCAGATGTGCTCTAATGTGTGTACAAAGCCATCACTGACTAGATTGTGTTTGCCACTAAATTATTATTTTAAAATACAGGATTAGGGTTATAATACTTGAATAAGTTTCTTGAATAAGGTGGCCAGATTTTATCAGTCCACGTTACTTATATTCTCAAATCCAAAGCAATTGTGATTGTTCTTTCTGCTAGCTACTCAGTACTGTATAGGAGAAGATGGTGGTTTTTTAAATGTATGTGGTGTATGCATCAGAGACAGTTTGGAATAGCCTTTCTTATAATTATTTTATGAATCTGAAACATAAGTCAAAACAGTATTTTAAAAGTAAGTGTTAGGCATTCTGTCCATTATGCATTAATTTTTTCAAGGCAAAGTTTTATTTTGCTAATGTTTCTTTTGTGCCAGACTATCCACATGCAAAGCATTTTTCTTGGGAGAAGTATTTGGAGGAAACCAGTTCATTACCTGCACCTGCAAGGGCTTTTAAAGTGGTGAGAAAATACTTAAATTTTTCTCATGCTTTTAAGTGCATATGGTTAATTAAAGAAGAGAATACATATATGATGTTTTTATGTTAATTAGTTGCATTATAGGAGGTTTATTTCTATGCAAGCTCACTGAAATCAGATAATTATTATTAATAATTACTATTAGTTTATTATTTTAATTGTTATAAATGGAATTAAATGCTACAAAATACTACTAATTCAACTGTAATTTGCAATGGGAAATTACTGTCTAGCTATTAGAAATAATGAGTTAGCTACTGAGTCATCATATTGTATCTTGAACATACATATTTATATCCCTACATTTTAAGTGGTGTAATACAGTGAGAACATAAAAATGACTGTAGGAGGTCAGGCTGGTTGACCATCTAGTCCGTTCTCTGCCACAGTAACCACAGGGCAGTTTATTATGTTTATTAGACTTCTTCTTCTGTGAGCTTCTGGATGGGGCATATGGTCAGCATCCAGATACAGCTCCCAAGCTTAACTATGATTTTTGTGTAGTCTGTTCTTTTACTTCAGGTTAGTATTTGTTAGTTTCTTTCAGTGACACCTATCTTCCCTGTCAGTAGTGAGCTCTTGGGATTTTCAGTGAGGATGCAGAAGGCATCACTGATAGGAGCCAGCATCAGGTAGTTGGTAGCCCCTAGCCCCTTGCTTCAGAGCACTCAGAAGTTGGTTTCCCTGAGCTTTTTTTCAGATTAGACACAAATTCTGAATAACACTTTGCTAAGGACTGAAGTAGCGACAGCAGGAAAAGTGGTGCTTATAGTAGTTCCAGGGGTCATTAGCTCACCAAAATTTATTTTTTTTGTGCAGTTTGTCCCTGCACATCCTTTCTTCTTATTAATGTGTCTCAATACTACATTCTCAGCAAGAATCAAGGAAGTATTTGATTATATCTGAGAGGAATAGTCCTTGGCAAAACAATGGAGGGCTGTGACCTTGAGTACATCAAGCTAAAAGCAAATCTGTTAATTTTCTTTCCAAGCACACATATTTTAACTTCTCCCTTTGCCATTCAGGGAATTGCCACCCCACAGGGCTCGGGGTGGGAATGCCTCACTAGCTGGCCCGAAGATTCCTCCATGCAGCAGGATCCAGCTGGCTGTGCCTGCACTGGGAAACTAAGCAGGGACATGACACAGGCATGCAGGGATTGGTAGCATTTAACTGGGAGAGTGCTAGCTGGTATGGCTCAAAACTGATCCAGAAACTGTACTAACAGACAGTGACTGGGTATGGTTTAGGGGATTAGCATGGTTCCAGGACCAGCCGCAGAAAATAGTTCAGATGAGGCTATCCATCTGGCTTTGAGGATGGAGAGGAAGGAGATCTTGACAGTATGGGCATCAGCTGTACTCTGCCTTTTGGTTTCAGAGCCAGAGGAAATCCCTTCTCTGCTTTCTGTACTAATATAAATACAAATTATGATAAAAGTAAGAAAGCATATTTAATGGGAATAGAATGGTAATTGCCTTGGAATTTGGATGAAGTCTTTCTGAGACAGTCACCATATTTTGTACTGTATTATGGGAGAAAACAGTTCCTGTGCTTCAGCTATGAAAAAAGCATTGATTTTCTGGAATGTCATGATAGAAAGTCTTAGGGGGACAGAGATATTATTTTCCTGGGAATCTAAAATAAAAACCTTAATATGTCTTGTACATGTATTCCTTTAAAACAGAAATAAATTTTGCTTTAGATTTCATAGCTGTATATAAGAAAGATAAAATGTGATACTCCTAGCATAGCCAACTATTTTGACAAAATAGTATTATGAAATGGGTATTTGGCCCTGTTTGTTCTGAGTGAATGTTTACTGTCATACTATGGATTACTTATGTTTCCACTAAGAGACTGAAAAAGGGCATGTGATCCATGACAAGAAAAAACACACTAAAAAGAAAAATATGTTTCCTGTAGACAATTACATAGAAGTTTCATTCTATGAAGAAGTTTCATTCTATAACATTCTGCTGTTATGTAACGTTTCATGCAATACTACACTGAAACTGATGGCAAAAGACCAAAATCTCTGGAATAATTTTTCTGGAGAGTTTAAGGAAAACAAACAAACTGGTTTAAAATAAAGAGCTCTAGTTGCTTGCATGGAAGGTTTGAATGGAGAATCTGGTATCCTGAAGTAGTTATTTGCTTTTGTAGTTTAATAAAATTGGTTTGAATTATCATTTTATATTTGGATTTGTTGGAGAAGGGCAGATTTGAGAAAGTGAATGCAGGAAGTTTTCTATGGATTTTACATACTATACAATTGTATGAGGGTGTTGAGTTTTTTCTTCTGTTTCACAAAATTCTTATTTTTTTTTTTTTCTAGAAACCTTCTCATGGCTTTCAGAAAAATATGAAACTTGAAGTGGTTGACAAGAGAAATCCAGTATTTATCAGAGTAGCAACTATTGTAGATACTGATGACTATAGAATAAAAGTAAGTTTCTCTGTCTTACTATACCATCCTGCTTGAGTTTCTGATGAGTACTTAGAAAAAAACAAAATCCTATAGTTGTAAAATTAAGCAAAAGAGTGATTTAGTTGTGTCCTTCTAAGCTTTTGCTCATTGTTTTCACTGATTAATATGCATATAACTCCTTTGGAAGACATTGTTCTGCTATCCTCTAAGTTGCATTTGCTGACATAGGTAATAAGAGAGAAGAAATGAATATGTTGTGAAATTGTTTTGGGAATAGTTAATGTAAAATAGTTGTCTATTTTATTGAGAGAAATGATGATTTAATAATCAAATGTTGAAGGGCTGCTATGATATTTGTATTAGGACTGGTAAAATATTTGGCCTGGTTTAACTGAACCTGTCTGTGTAAAATTCCAGAGAGAGGAGAGAGATAATACAAGTGAGATATAAAAAATGAACCCTGATCTCTTGTGCCTTGTCAGTAACTTCCGCAATTCTGAAGTTTATAGTAATTATGGACTTTAGATTGGATTCATTTCAGATAATGTATTTTTAACAAACTACAATTTTCCAGAAGTTGTATGCTTGAATTATTTTTTGTTTTATTGTACAAAAGCAGTTTACTCAGTGAAGCCCTTGACTGTTAGGACTGACATATGCCAGATATCCAGTTAGATGGAGATGAAAGGTATTTGTGTTTGCAGTTGCTACAGGTTTATTAGGCATACCTGTATTTCAAGCAGGAAATGCAGCTGACATTCCATTTTGAACCTAAATTAGTCAGTGGTAGGGAGTAATCAGAAGTCACTTTCTACCTAAGCATTAAGTTGGTCATTAAAAAAAAATGGGGGGGAACCCTCTCAAGTCTAGTTTATTAATACGATAGGATTTGTAGCTTCTTGAGTGTTTTTTTTAATTGTCTCTAGAGCGTATGTTGAACGAGTTCTGTTTGAGAATGAGTGTGTGTACATGAATATGCACATGCATGACAGATTTCTTAGGAGTACAGAGGTTAAGAGCTGATACATTTAGCTTTTGTCTGAAAAAGATATATACCACGTACTGGTGATTTTCTGGGATGTCACACACTTTGTTTTCTCTTCAGCTTCAACTCCTTATCTTGTATGGTCTGATTTTAATAAGATTGTTACTTGTGTGCTGTTTATTTATTTATTTATTTTTAAAATGACAGAAAAAAAAGGCAGAATTTCATGCTTCATTTAAGTATTAATGTGAGAACTGAACTTGTCTTGCTTTACTCTAAGGATTTGAGCCTGCTGATGTAAGACCTGGTAAATAACTAAATGACACCTCTCTCTTTACTTCACTGAAAGTGTATCTGAGTCCAGAATTTAATATCTATGTATCTTCTCTGTAACACCCATAATTTTCTTAAATTAACTTGTCTAACAGAGTTAGCATTTCTAGAGATTACTCAGGGAAACTGATTGTATAGAGAATCTTTCTCATCTAAAATGCATTGTTCTCTTTTTTAATTTTAGGTCCATTTTGATGGCTGGGATAGTATTTATGATTATTGGACTGATGTAGATAGCCCTGATATCCATCCTGCAGGCTGGTGTACAAAAACGGGACACCCTCTTCAACCCCCACTTAGTAAGAGAAATCATATTATAATGTAGAGACGTTAAAAGGCCTGTGTACCATGCTAATGTTTTTTCTGCCAGTGCTGTCCAAGGAAGAGTAACAACTAGGATATGCAAAGTAATGTAAATGTGACATTTAGTGCAAAATCAACATAATTTGAAATGTCACTAATTAATCACTTTTTCATAGATAGTTTTACTGGTCCTTACTATAATCGAAATACAATGTTTGTCTGTGTGTATAAGAACTAGAGTCAAAACCTGAAGCATTAATAAAGATCTGTTGTGTGAAATCCAGACCCTCTTGAAGCCAGTGATGAGAATGCTGTGGTACTTCAGTAGGGCCAGGGGATTACTCTTAAAATCTTCTGTCTACGTCCTCTTGAAACTTAGTGTGCTTTTAGCACAGAGGAGTCCAGACTGCACTGAGAAGGTGCTCCTTTCAAGTGCTGTGTCAAATCCTCAAAACCAGCTACCTTTCTTTTCATCTTCAGCAGAGCAAAGAGACGAAATGCTGCCCATGCTGAAGATGAATCAAACAGAAGCATAGTACCAATAATAATACTGTCTTCATCAGCTTGCCCTCTCCGTGGATTTCGCTTTGCTTGTTGAAGAAGTGGGAGGTCTGTCATTAATGAGACTGGAGGTTACAGGGAGAAGACACTTTGGTGGTAAAGATAATCCAGCCTGTGCCACTGTATTTCTAGATAGAGTTAGTGAAAACACACTAGACAAATTTTTGAACAGATGATTTTTAACCAAGTGCTCTTTTCTGGGCTTACATTATAGGTACTTGACTTGTGACTCTGAGGTATGGTTTGAGTAACTGCTGAGTGTTCACAGCTGTAACTGAGATTGGAAAGAGCTGTGCTTGAAAAATAAGAAATGCTGAACAACGCTAAGTACTTTGAAAAGTTGAATGCAAAATAACAGGGATAAGGCACACACAAAAAGTGTGAATGTATTACCTGAAAATCTCTGTACCTCAGTTCAGCATTTCTAAAATGTCAAGAAGAAATGTTTCCTATCAAGAGTGCGATCAGAGTATATTCATTAGTTTTCTGAGCACTCCAGTGGTGCAGTGATGACTGCCTGTTAGGAAGTTAATCATTCTGCCTTCAAAGCAGAGTCTGAATAGAGCGCCGTAAGTGCCAAAACACAAAGTGAATAATGAGGGGAAAATAGGATGCTGCGTCTCTGCTTCTTAAATTGGGATGTGCATCCTGTATACTCAATGAAGGAAGAGTCCAGAGGGAAAAAGTAGTATGTGGCCACATAAATAAAAGTTCTATCATACAGCAAAAAAAAAATAATAAGTTTGTGACATTTCTATTACCTGTGATTGAAGAAAAATTGTTTTAACCTAGGTGGGAGTGTAAAACACATAACTTCATTTTGTTGGAGGTGTTAAAAGAAACAAAACTGCAGATGTCCTTCACATAGAATATGTCATTTCCTTTAGGTGGTCACAAAGGAGGAGCCACTGTTCATCTCTTCTAGTATGCAATTGTAGGAAATGATATTTTGATATTAGGTTAGTAAGAGAAAGGAAGATGGACAATATGACAGAAGGGGAAGTAACCATTCTTTAAATAGAAAAAGAGTAGTTCACTGCAGGAATACTATTAAAATTGGGTGATTACTGAATAATACATTCTTCCAAACTAGATTTGGATGATTACTGAATACTATATTCTTTCTACAGTATGGCTTTGTGTTATTACTGTATGATAATAGTATAGAATGTAGAATAGCATAAGAATATTAATATTGTTTCCAAGGAAATTTTGTTTCTAGCACATGCCTTCTAATTACATTATTTTTTATGCTTCAATGACTCTTTACCAAAAAAATCAGCTTTTTTTTTTTTAAGGGTTCACACAAGTGTAGATATTCAACAGAACAGAGGAAAGTATTTTATATTTAGATGTTTTGATTTTGTTCCAGTAAGCTTTTCTGTATTTTGGGACATGTTTTTTCTATGTTGTGCATAGAATGAGTGCATAGCATTATCATTGGATACAAGCAAATGGGAAAATTAATATAATACTGATTCCTTAAGAAAAAGAAAAAAAAAAAGAAAAAAAAAAAGAAAAAAAAGCTTTTTTTCCAGCTTTAACCTACATTTTATCTTGCCTGATTTTGAGCACTTCTGAATTATATGAAGAACTTTTTTGTCTTGCTATGAAAATTGTATGAAGGAGTACTGGACTGTATGAAGGAATATTTTGGTGGTCAAGTTACTGGGTCAGTTTTCCTGAAGATCTGGAGACAGTTTGTCTTGACAAGCCAAGTCCTAAAGAAGTTCCTTGTAGAAGCTCAGATTCTTTGTATCTGGATGTGCAAATAGGAATGGAGAAGTTACTGTAATATTTTTTGAACACTCAGCAGATGCATTTTCCAATTCTACGATAAGTGATAAGATGAGTTTTCAAATAAGGATACTGCTTTTTTCTTTCTTTTTTCTTTTTTTTTTTTTTGTCCAATTTCACTTATTTCTACAGGATCCCAACTGATCCAGTTGTCAGTCTGTCTGCCAGTAAACAAGCAACACATAAATGTGATACCACATTATGTCTCATTATTGACAAGACTGCATATCTTCAAGCTACATGTGGTAGCTTGGTTATCTGAACCTACCCGTTCTTCCAGAATTTTCCTGTTTATCTACTTTGTTTCTGGTTGGAAGTGTCTTACCTTACTTAGTCATTCCTTGTAAGGAGGCTATTTCATACCTGGGTTGAGAGAAGGTCAACATGGACAAAAAGATTGTCAGTTTTGCTATACTGAGATACAGCAACCAGATAAATGTGCAGAAAATATTTAAGAAAGCAATAGATAAAGTAGAATAGTGATATCCTGTATTGTTCTGTAGTCACTCACAATGTAAATCCTTTCATTTTATTTGCCTCCTTAACTGTTACTGGTCACTGAGTCGATGTTTTCATGGAACTGTATGTCACAACCCATAGGATCTTGAATTACCATACACTTGTTGACCCCTTCAGAGATCTGTAATGGGACTGTGAGGCAGGACTGTCCTTCACAACAGCCATTATAGCAGGTTAACTCTTCCTCTGAGTCCACTAACTTGGTATGTTATAGGCATCAATTTTGAATAAATGTAGAAAATATAACATTCTATTACACCCATTTAAAGCCTAGAGAAGTCTTGGGTCTTGGGTGTAGTTACAGTGTTGTAACATTAGCATAGGTGGCATTTGTTAAAAATACTTCTGGACATGTTTTGAATGTTCATAAGTCTATGGGACCAGACAGAATTCATCCAAGGGTACCGAAGGAGCTGGCAAAGTGCTTAACAAGCCATTTTCAATAATTTACCAGCAGCTCTGGCTAACTGGAGGTTCCAGTTGTCTGGAGGTTAGTGAATATACAGTATACAAGAAGGACAGGAAGGAGGATCCAGGCAATTACAGGCCTGTCAGTTTGACCCTGGAGACACGGAAAGTTATGAAGCAGATCATCCTGAGTGCCATCACATGGCACGTATGGAACAATCAAGTGATCAGAAGCAGCCAGCATGGGTTTATGAAGGGCAGGTCCTGCCTTACTAACCTGGTCTGCTATGACAAGATGACCTGCTTAGTAGATGAGGGAAGGGTTTAGTAGATGCTGTTTACCTGTACTTTAGTAAAGCATTTGACACCATCTCACAGTATTCTCCTGCAGAAACTGGCTGCTAAAGGTTTGGACAGGTGTACAGGTCACTGGGTGAAGAACTGGCAGAATAGCCAAGCTCAAAGAGTCATAGTGAATGGAGTTCAAGCCACTTGGACGCTGGACACCAGTGATGTTCCCCAGGGCTCAGTATTGGGGCCAATTTTATTTAACATTTTTATCAGTGCTTTGGATGAGGGGGTTGAGTCCACCCTCAGTAAGTTTGTAGACAACATCAAGTTAGGTGGGATTGTGGATCTGCTTGAGAGTAGGTGCTCTGCAGAGGGGTCTGGATAGGCTGGATCAATGGGCTGAATCCAGTTACATGACATTCAACAAGCCTAAGTGACAGGTCCTGACTGTGGGGCATAACAACTCCATGCAGTGGTATAGGCCTGGGGAAAGTAGCTGGGAAGTTGCCCAGAAGAAAAGGACCTGGGGACTCTGGTTGACAGACAGTTGAACACAAGCCAATAGTGTGCCTGGGTGGCTGAGAAGACCAATCCCATCCTGGCCTGCATCAGAAATAGCCTGGCCCTCAATACTAGGGAAGTGATGGTCCCTCTGTACTCAGTAGTGGTGAGACCACATCCCAACCTGACCTAGAGGGAGGTGACCCTGTCCATGGCAGGGAGGTTGGAATTAAATGGTCTTTAAGGTCCCTTCCAACTCAGACCATTCTGTGATTCCATGAATACTGTGTTCAGTTTTGGGCCCCTTGCTACAAGAAGGATGTTGAGTTGCTCACGTGTGTGCAGAGACTAATGAAGCTGGTGAAGGGACTAGAAAACAAGACTTAAGAGGAATGGCTGAGGAAATTGGGGTTGTTTAGCATGGAGAAGAGTTTGAGGGGAGACCTCATTGCTTTCTATAGCTACCTGAAAGAAGTTTACAGTGAGGAGGGTGTTAGTCTCTTTTTCTCTAGTGACAAGTGATAGTATTTTTAGTATTATTTTCAGCCTTTGTTTTCACCTCTTGCTTACTGGAAAATTCAAGCTGAAAATGGAGGTCAGTACTCATTATGAACAGTTCCCTGTCTTCAAGAACAACGGAGTATCTGTGCTCTTGCAAAACAACCAGGTAGTTAATAGGAGATAAATTTGAAGTCTTACAGTTCCTTTAAGAATTACATTCTTTATACAGATATAGCTCTCCTGTAGAAACTTACTTGGAGTAATTTTATTTCTCCAGTGGAATAGATTGTTTGAATCTCCATCATGCTTTTGCAAAATGCATTTTTAACTACATTAAGTTTTGTTTACTTATTTCTTCTTCATGTTTAATATGATACTCTAGTATCCCTGCATATTTAATGTAACTTCTAAAAACTAGACAACTTTTGTAATTTCGTATGTAATTTCCCCTGACATACAGGTCCCTTGGAGTTAGTGGAAGCGTTAGAGCATGGAGGGTGTCCCACAGCAGGATGTAAAGGAGTTGGGCACATTAAAAGAGCAAGACATATCGGCCATCATAGGTATGTGCTGTGAAACTGATTTTATTCAATTTAGTAATGTGTGCACACATTTTTTTCTAATTGCTGATCACAAGAAAACAGATCCAAGCTGGAAAAAAATACTAAATTTTGTAAACCTAAATATGCAATGATTTCAGTTGCCATGGTGAGCCTGCTGAAATAAACATTAGCAATCTGTAACTTCATTTCACCAGGGTGTGCCAAGATAAGATTTGTTAAACATTGTTTTTGTCACAATTGATAGATTCAGCTTTTTTTTTTTTGCTTTTTTTTTTTTTTATGGCTCGGATGTTTTTGTTCTGCTCAGTTGGCAGGGGTGAGGGTTTGCTTGTTGGATTGGAAAAATACTGAAAAGAAAAATTCCAACTGATGTTCCCAAATTACAGGCTGAACAACTTGCTTTTTATACCTGTTTTTTCTGAAGATACTTTTGTTGAACACCTTCTGAAATTTAATACAGAAATGTGAACATCCCAGGCTCTCCTGGAGGAGAATTGACACAAAGAGCACAGTTGCATGGGAGAATGGATCAGGGCATGGACAGACAAGGACAGAATAAATGGGAATATTTACTAAGTCAAAATGCTACTATTTTAAAAACATTTACAATATGAGATGAATCCTGGATGTTTCAGTACATGGAATACAATTAATACAACATGTTGGAAATTAAATATCTTAAATAGCATCCTATAACCTTTTAGCAAATCAGTTTCCAAAAATTTTCTTGGATTTTTTTTCCATTATACAGTCATAGGATCCTCTAATGTCATGTCATTTTGTGCTTTCTGCTGTCATATGGCTAGAGGATTGTTCTTTGCTAATGTATCTGTTTATGGTTTTCAAGAATATTATCAAATTACCATGATTCAGGAGAGAGCACTGCAATCTTTTTTGCATTTTTGGTGGCAGAATTATGTCCTGCTGGCCAGAATTAGGTTACAAGGTTTTGATAGCATATCACCACTGGTTCAAGTCATTACTCATCCCTAACAAAGATAACTGCCAGCAAAATCCACTGCATGTATGCAAGTTTAATTTGCAAAAGGCATCTTTTCTTGTAAGAAGCTCTTTCCTATGTACAGCAGAGGCATTGTGTTTGTGTATTAGGAGGCAGAACAATCTTTATCTACAGGAAGGGATGTGGCTAGGATAGCTCTGGTAAAAAAACTGGCTGCAGTATGAACTGTGTTGTTGATCTTTCAGTCATGATACAGACCATGTCTGTCTTGCAGATTATTCTCACCTTTTTCCTTGTCTTTTTCTGTCCGTGTTCTTTTTTTTATTATTATTATTTCATTTTTTCTGCCTTCCCTTTTGAGAAGCTTTGTTGACCTTAATCAGTAGGCTTAAATAATCTAGTCGGTGCTTAAGAGGTACCTGTTCTCTTTTTAGAGTTGCTGAAAAAGGTTCTTGGTTGCTTAACTGAAACTTGTTTTATTTCATATTCCAGTAGACTGAGTCTTGTATGATTTATTAATACATTTGATGTGTAAAGCAATAACTTCAAATTCAGGGTATTATCTTCCTTAACACGTGCTATCTCAATTACTTAAAATCATGTGAACATAACCAGTCAGCCCAAGGCTGAAACTTAAAAGAAAAAGAAAAGAAAAGAAACTGTAGGTGAATGTGTCAGAAAAGTTTTTCATTTGTGAGCTTCCCTCTAAATAAACTTTGGCATTAAAACTTCTAATGTTTCACAGGGAAAGGATGAGTAAGAGGTATGTCTAGTTAGTTCATGTATTCTTTGCTTTTATAACTAGATTTTTCCATGCTATTTAAAGTTATTATACTTACTCATACTGAATACTGAGAAAAGTAATAAACTCATGGCAATGTATTGTGTTTTATTTTTACTATAGTCTTAGCAATCCTGTTATTTACATATTTACATGTTAACTGATAGTTCTAAGGGATAAAAATATAATGTAAGGTATTTTTTTGATCATAAGACAGAGAAATTTGCTGCTAAATAGAAAATAAATTAGCACTATAAATACCTTTTCTGTAACTTTATTAGTTTTTTTTTTTCCTTGAACATTTCTGATGAAAAACATTAATTTGTTGTTTATCTGGAGTCTAGATTTGAGGGTCCAGGTCACCCCCCAAAATCTACAATGGTACCATTACTTTTTTCCTGAATTAACAAAGACATTTTGAAATTGGTGTAATTATCCACATCAGGTTGCAGTCCCTTGGCTCTTTTATCTTGGCAGCCTTGAAATGTATTTAACCATGCTTATCTCTTTTTTTTTTTTTTTCGTTATGAGGTGCAACATCTATCTACAGCATAAATGTCTGTGTGCAGAAAAGATGATAATTTAAAATGCTAAATAGTTCTGAAAGCATTTTGAGAGCTTGTTTCTTAGGAACCAGATGAAAGGCTTGGTAATTAATTATGTAGTGGGGCTAAAGCATTTACTTTTTGGAAAAGTCAATGTTAATAAGTACTTGCTATCTATCACCATTTGATCTAGGATTTTGTGCTGGGTCCTTGAAACTGAGACTGGTGTGTAAGTTGGTAGCATCATGCAGATTACCTGCATATTTATGATAGATTGTGAATTGTATGCTTTCTGATGTTTAATGCATGCAATAATTTTCAAGTCCAAGCTGCAATGAAGAACACTCAGTTGTAAACAGGACATTAGTGTTTTGGGTCAATTCTCCATGACTAAAGATCAAATCTTCTTTAGCCAGCAGTTCTTAATTGTCATGGTTTTCAAGCAGTTAGAATGGGGAAAAATATAGATTTGTAATTCATAACTAATGGCATAAACATTGTTAAAGAACACAAGCTAAAATTTGCATGGTACCACTTTCATACTAGTGACTCTGTACTTCTTGTATGAACTAGAAGCCTGCTCCAACCATCAAATAAATATGGCAAGAGATAAACAATATGCTGAAATGTTTAGGGACCAAAATGTAAGCTTGGAGAGCATTTTATCAGAAACTTCACATCCATTATGTGGAAGTGAACTGAATGTGCTGTGATAGAGGCTATGTTCTCAGAAAACCGTGGTGCAGAAGCACTGGAAGCCTCAGCTCAGCAGGATGTTCCATCTATTTGTTTAGCATCTGCTGAAATAAGTCTCATCTGATACTGATGCCAGTCTCTGGTTTCATTGTCTTTCATGTTAAGGTTATTATCCCAAGCCAAATAGATTATAAACTATTGTAGACTCAGATTTATACTGTTAAAGGAACTTTTTCTAAAAAAGAATGCATCAATGATAAACATATGTTGTAAATTGTGATAGAGAACACATATCATTTTCTGCAGAATAGTTAAAAATGTTTTCATAAAGTCAACTGAAGTAAAGACATCATTTAGTTAAAATCCGGAAAATAAAAGAAAAAAAAAACACACACACACAAAATAATTCTCACAAAATAAAGACGTTGCTTAATTAAAAGAGACAATATTCAGGGATAATTTTACAGCTATTTCATAAAAATGCTAGCTATACTTAACTCAGAAGTTCTACAGGTGAAAAGTAAGAACACAGTTTGCTCTGTTGCTTTCTGTGCTTTTTGGGCAGTCAACAGGTCAAACAGTAAATGGTACTTCTCAGGATTGTTCTGCTTTGCAAAGCATGCATTGTACAGATCTGTCCTGGAGTACCAAGTGGAGTACTGAGTTTGCATTGAGGCTACAGAATACATCCTCCAGGTATTTGTCATCACATTATTACTGAAGATGTCTTACTGATCGCATATCGCCACCAGCAGATGCAGTCATCTGAGTGTAGCCTGTAGAAAAAGTCTAACCCATCAGTTAGTCCAATCTACTTGTTTGACCCATCAAGGAAGATAGTTCAGTCAAATCCAGGTGAATTTTCCTGGAGCTGCCATACAACCTCATCCCTTGACAGTGCTTGGCAATAACCTGCACCTAGAAGTTGCATCATGGACTGCAACTGGTGACATTTGCAACCAGTACAGATAAACCAGGACAGCTGTCTCTGGTTTCACCTAGGTTTGCCAAATCTTCCAAGCAGTCATAAAGGCTAGCAATATATATAATTAAAAAAATAATTCAGTATTAACTTTCCTTTGCCAGAGTAACACCTTACTCTTCTTCTTTAGGATAAGGGAGAATGGTGGCCTAAGTTCCCTTGCAATATTATATGTAGCTGAGACTGTGTTCTGTGTTTCAGAAACTTTACATACTGCTGTCTTGAAGACTGGAGCATCTCCAGATACCTGGAGAAAATTACGTTTCAAGCACCCCATTAGTGGCCCAGTTTTATCCTACTACCCTTGAACTTTTGAAAAGCAAGATATATGTTAAGCTATACATAGAGATATATCCTGCGAGTGATTGAAGAGCAGTTGCAGAATAACCACAAATAGGATATCCTACTTCTACACATTTGATCCACTGGACAGTTCTGGAAAGGGACAAATAGTGTGTTAGGGCAAAGCAAAAGATGGAGCGGAAATCCATGTTTAAGTTGAGAGAAGACTTAAAAATCCTAATTTATTTTTTTAATAACCTAATGATCAAGACTTTTGAGCTCTTGAGATGAGTTGTCTCTAAAACTTAGTCATGTATAAATCAAATACTTCTATTATGCATGAGTAACAAGACTAATTTTTTAGTCTTTGTAGCATACAAGTTATGTTGAACTGAAAGCTGGAGGCATTGAGATTCAGGAGGATGTACTGATTGATCTAAAGCCACCTAATTCATTACACAGGTTCATTCATGCTGTGTTTTGCTGTGTTTTGCTGAAACAAAACTGACAGTGGAAATCATGAGGGTTCTTTTTGTTGCCTCAAGTAACAGAAACATCAAAGGAATGTCATGGAGTTTTTTTTAACATGTTACAGCAACTGGAAGGATTAATTGCAAAGAAAAACTCATCTGAATTTAGTGCTCTAAAACTTCATATATATAATATTATACATTTTGTTGACTGAAATTGTCATTCAGCACCTGCTTTTGTGGAAACTACTAAAAAGAAAAAGCACAACAAAACAAGCAAATTCCAATGAAGAACTAAATTTTGAGGCTTCTGCTTACTTTTTATTTTAAAACATATTAATGATGTTGGCAAACAGAAGATCTGCTGGAGATGAAGTTGTAGTGTCAGATTTCATTGTGATGTAAGGCTTGTTTAATAATACATACCTGAAGTTAAATACCAATTTGTTTGTGTTTAGTGTTTCCTTGGAACACCCTCTAACTGCTTAAAAATGCTAAGCCTTAAAACATCCCTGTGAGCACAGGAAGTCAAAAGAAGATTACATGCTTTACCTTGCTGCGGTAGCAGAACTGAGATGGACCATTATATTGCTGAGTTTCACATAACTGTATTTTATCACAGTGGTATGAGTTGTCACAGCCAGTACTTAAATCCCATTGGCATTGGCTCCTTAAACTGTTTTCTAAACAGGAGCCTGTATATTTCAGCTTGTACTTCATTTGAAAGGGAAAAAGGATGTCGTTGTGATATATGCAGCAATATAAAGGATTAAGAATATAAAACATATTCCCCACTTCCCTAGTCTTCCTCTTTTCTTCCCCATGCTTCAGTTCCTGGCTTTTAGTTCTTTTAAGACATCTGGCAGATGCTAGTCCTGAAACAGATTTAAAAAAAAATAGAAGGTACAAAAATAAAAGTAAGTAGAAGTATATAAGCAAATCTAAAGTGAAATGCTAAATTCTGTTTAAGAGAAATTAGAAATAGAAGTCAAATGCTCTAAGTTAATTTTTTTCTTTATATATGCTGCTCAAAGGCTTGAAAACAAATTCATAAACAAAAAATACCCTCTTTCAAGGGGAGTGTTTTAGAGTCCAGCCACCCATTTGGCTACAGCTCATTCTGCTGTATAAACTTCTGGTGTGAAAGTTTTCATGCCAAAACACTTCAGTGCCTTTATCTCAGAGGAAGTGCTGGGCCTATCACCCAGTTCCTTTGAAGAAGGCACTTGGGTGTGTTTCATTGTATCACCTGGGGATGGATGGGTGTCCCTTATAAACACGGTGCAAGCTGTTGGTAGACCGCCATCTGCTTAGAATGGCATTACGTGGAGATCTGATCTTGATTAGAAAAGCAGAAATCACATTCTGCTGACATGTTTTTCCTCCATAATTCAAGTTCAGAACAGCTATACAAGGATTTTTAAAATGTTGATATTGCCTTGTTCAAATGAACCATCTGAAAAAAAAAATCAGACTTTCTGTTTCACTCTTGTTTTGATAACCCCAGAAAGGACTGACTGACTTGGCCTGTGTAACCTTAAGAAATTTTCTCCTTTTCTGCTAGTGCTGAGAGAAATGTAAATTGCCACCAACTTTTTGTTTATGTTGGTAAGTCCAAAATTAGATTGCTAATATTGGACAAACCTCATGATAAGAGTTGATTCATGCTCACTGTGAATCCAAGGCTTCATGGGTAAAGGAGAAGGAGGATGTACAGCATATTTTGAATAAAAGGCCTTTTGTTTTATGCTGTGCTTTGTAGAATGAACATGATAATTAAAGCTGTTGTTTTTCTGTTTATTTTTTGTAATTTGGAGGTGGCAAGGCATATTGCTGGCAAGGTAGACTTGTTTATATCAGTTCTGTTTGGAAACCAGTGAAACAAATAAAACATTGCAGTTGTTTATGGAAAGACAGGTAATTGTATTCTTGAAAGAAAACAAGTAAAATCCTTAGATTTTTTTTTATTTTTTTTTAACATTTTAACATTATAGAATTCCTTGTTATAATACAGATGAGTAGGAAAGCATCATTTTCGATTATAGTTAGTGTAGTAGCTCATTAACCCCAAATAAAGCATGTTTATCTTAAATAGGGGTTTGCAAACTCAGTATTTTGTTGTTCACTGTCATGGCATATATATCTTTCAGAATTTGCTATATCATCTTTGGAAGAACACAATGCAATGTTCAGCTGGTTAGTCAGTCAACATACTCACAAGTATAATATCCCAAATACATAATATACATTTACATATACATCAAAGACAAAATCTGAGTTCAGTCCAGTGTGTTCTGTGTTGCTGTTGTTCCCCTTCCTACACCTTGTGCAAATACACACGTGTTTTCTGATGTTGGGAGGTATGACTTTCACACTTGTTAGAGTAATATTTACAAGTCATTATCAAAGCACTGTGTCAGATTATCTCACTAACGGGAGTGCAGTGAAATGGGGAGCTCTGAATGACAGGAAGGTGTGTGAGAAGCACACTTCTAGTGGAGTAAAAGTCTCCGTTGCAAAGATGGGGCATTTGCTGCAGTGAGGAAGTGTGCCATACCTCACACTGTGCCCTTGCAATGCAGTCTCTTTGTAGACACTGCATAACAAAAATATCCTCCTTTGCAGGAAAAAATAACCACAGGAATAAAATCGTGTTATTGGGAGTGAGATGGAGGTAGTCAAAGGCATCCTGTATATTATATATAAAATACCATTAGAGGAATGAGAGAGCAGACTAAACATTCATCAATCAGTTTGCAAGAATGTACACTGTAATATAAATTAATCTAATTTGTGTTACATAAGTTGCTGTGGAAGTGAAATATGAAAAGCATTCAGGTTGAAGTTTTCAATCAGTGTATTTATTAACATTTTAAAGCCTGACTACTTGTTGCATTTTTTCTAATCTTTTCTATGCAAATTGATTCCATGTAATTCTAGAAAATTGGTCTCTGAGGTCATTTCATTTGAACTGAGTGAAGTCTGTAAAGTGACTGGAAATAAGGGGACGTTTCTTCTACTTCTAGTGCAGTCAGCTGCCCATACTCCGAGATGAACTTGAACAAAGAAAGCCTCTTACCTGATCGGCTGAGTGGGGAGATGCCTGCAGCCAATCCTGCCCCAAGAAACAGAAGAGTGGAAGCAAGGGAAAGATCCCCCTCTCCTGTAATCAAGTAATTATGATCAGAACCATGCCTCTAACTAACTGCAAAGCTTTATTTCAATGTTCTGCAGCATAATCTGTAGTTGTGTAATGGCAGAATAGTTTCAGGAAGGCTTGTCTATTTTTCTGCATTTTCATTTACAGGGAAGGAATGGTTTCATCAGTGCTTATTGAAAAGGTCACTGAACTGTCAAAGAATGATACTGATTTTACTGTGTGTGATTTAACAAGAGTTCAGTTTCAAGTTCAGTCTAGCTGTGTTGGCTACTAGGTGATTAATTGGAAATAAATGGATTGTTTGCCTGTTGGTTTCGCTGAAGAACATGATTTATTTCATAGAATCATAGAACCATAGAATGGTTTGGACTGGAAGGGACCTCAAAGACCATTCATTTCCAACCCCCTGCCAGGGGCAGGGACACCTCCCACCAGACCAGGTTGCCCAAAGCCCCATCCAGCCTGGCCTTGAACACTTCCAGGAATGGACATCCACAGCTTCTTATTTGTGTTTCTGTTGTTTGCTGGGGTGGCCTTATGGATGTGACTGTAAATTAATATTGCTCTTTGAATAGCCACTATAAATTCTGTCATTATTGTGGGAGTGGAGAGTTGAATTACTGGGAGTGAGTTCTGCAAGAACGATAACTCTGTAGCTGAAGCTTCTTGCAGGAATACTGTGAAAAGACAAATGGATGTGATACCAAGAGCCTCTTCAAATGATGATTTTCCATCACAAATTGTGGACACTGATTCCTGTGCTTGTTTTGTGTTAGAGAGATACATAGAGAATTTAAGAAGGAAAAGAGAAGCTTTTCATTCCTTTTACAAGGGGCACGTTGTTTGTGTTTAGTGTTTCAAGTGTTTAGTGTTTAGTGTTACAAGGGCACGTTAATGAAAATGTCAATGGGTACAGTGAGGATTTCTTCCAAGTTTTCTATGTAATTACCATGTGTTTTCAATAGATGATGTTTCAAATGAGATTCTCAGAAACAGTTTCAGCTTCATGCTTTAAAAAGAAAATATTGAGCTGTCACAGAGCACCGTCTGGTTCAATTGTTCTTGAAAGTGTAGGATTGTAGAAATCTGAAGTGACCTAATTGCCCTCTGACAGCTAGCCTAAATAAGGTCCCAGTGAAGGCAGTAAAAGTTTCACCAGTGTTCTCTGTGATAGGGACAGTATTAAGTGCTACTTCTTCAACTGTCCCACTTGACAGATTGAATAATGTTTTATAGGGTCTTAAATGCATAGCTGTATATTGTGAGAAGTGGGGTTGCAGGAAAATATATTTGAAAGTTTTTTTGTGTTACAAGAATTTGAAGTGAGGAGTTTATTAACAAAAATAACATTAGGCAAGTTCTATTCCTGTTGAATTGTCTGTAAGCTTTATCTCTGACTTCATGAGAAAGAGGGTATTGTGATTTTTTGAAAGTCCCAGGTATGCGATTTTAATTTGTTGTCAACTGAGAAATTCATGTGTTTCTTAAAAACAAAAACAAACCAACCAACCAACTAAAAAAAACAAACACTTAGATTTCTTCAATTACACTGATTCTTTATTCATAAAGAAAATAAAATGAATAACTCTCTCGGTTTTAAACGTTTTGATAATTTGTTCTCAGCAGTGACAGGAAATGTCCCAGCCCTGGTCACATAGGTGCAAAATCTTCAGTTCATAATCGATCATCTGGGAAAACTGTATCAGAAACTACTAAGCAGGAAGATGGAGAAAGTACATTTCCTTGCAAGAAGCTGCCCCTGTTATGTGACGTGAAAGAAAAGAAGCCACCTAGGTAACTATAAGTTCCTTCCAAAGTGAGGGTTGTTTGGAGACTGTCAATTTAAAATGCAGCTTACTACACAATGCAGTGCATTTTACCCATGGAGCTCTTGGAAGGAGCGGGAGGAAGAAGAAAGTTTTCTTATCAGAATAAAGTAATAGTCTTTCTATTAGAAACAGGGAGGAATGGAGTGTCACAGTGTATTTAAGTAAGTAATGCATATCAGAAAGGATAGGAAAATACTACAAGACAGAAGAATTACTGGAAGTAATTCTTTAGCTCTCAGTTTTCAGAATGTGTTTTTGACGAAGAATGACATGCGATAGTACATTAGAAAATAATATTTATGGTATATGAAGGCTATCTTTGAAACTAAAGAGATCATACACTTCTGTGTTTTCATGGGGATATGTGAGGCAATTGGGTTCCCTACGTTTTTCATTAATAACAGTATTGGTGCATTATTTATTGGCTATTTTCTTAAAGAAATAGAAGTAAGACACCCTGGAACAAAATTATCATTTGTTATATATTTAAATTAATGACACTATCTTTTGTTCATCATATATGAACTGTAAATGTTTATAATAATAGTGTCTTCAGAGACTTTAGAGAGTTAGTTTTATATGGTGAATGCCTCATGGTAAAGCTGGTGATCGAAACTTCAGTGTCTTATTAAGACACAATTAAATGCCTTGAAACTCCTGTATAAGCTTTTTTTCTTTCTTGAACTAGTATGCACTCACCTTTATGCCAAAAAGTCCTGTAGTAAGTATAAAATTAAACTTTTTTTTGAACGTGCAGCTTTTTATATATTTTAAATTCTGTCAACTTTTCTTTAGAACATTCTGTCACATTATTTCAACCACGATACTATTATTATTAAATCTATATTGAAAAAGACCTATTAGGATCAACAAGCAGTTTTGATATATCCATATCACAAATAAATATAATTCATTAGTCATACTCCAGTGAATTTAAATAGCAAAAAAGACAGAATGATATTCCCATATGTAGTTCTGAAATGAGCTGTGTTAAATAACAGTTCTTGTTCATCATTTCAATCATATTTATAGTAAATTCACCTTTTTCTGTAAATAAACATTGGCTTCACATAATATCTCTTAAAATTAATTGAAGAACACTTTATTTAGTCTTTCATTTTTTTAGAGGGTGTTATTTTTATGAAGCCCTAAAATAACAGATATGTGTGCTATCTGTTCACTGCATTGAGTCATTTTCATTCAGAGAATAACAGCCTTCTGTGAACTTTGAACTGCCCTGAGGCTTTGCAAGTTGTTTAACTGTTTGGATACACTGATGACTATCTGCATTTTGTCATCCAGCTTTCCACATTCTTTATGTAGTCAGCATAGTCAGAGAGGACTTTCAATTGAATAAACTTCCTTTTAAAAAGGTATGAAAAATGATCTTCAGAAAATTAGGTATGTATGAACTACAAAAGTTATTAAATATTGAGCATCTGGTTATTGCAATGCCCAGTGGATCTTTTTAGATGTGTATTCAAAGTGCACATGTATAATTGAAGACATAGATATGCATACTTTCGTGCTCTTCAGCTGCAGAGCTTGTTGTGTAGATTTAATTTTGCTTGACTTCAGTACAGTTGTGTACGTCTTCATGTTTTAGGCAATATTTTGTTTCGTAGAAGTACTTGGTTGAGGAACCAACCACATACACAACCAACCATGAGATTTATTTTGTGGCTAACCTAAGTAGTACTCAGCTAATTTCCACTTCTATCTCCTCCTTTGCTTTCCTTTGGTTTTCTTCCTTTGTTTTCCTTTTTTTTTTTTTGCCTCCTTTGCTTTCCTTTTTTTTTTTTCTTTGCATTTTTTTCCCACTAATAAGAGGTATTTATGTGTACAAATGATTATTTATACCAGAATTTTTTTGTTTGCAAAATTAAGTGTGTGAAAACCAGAGTATGTCCTCTGGAATGTTCCTGAAAATTCAAGATAGAAATGGTATGCCTACAGCATATTCAATTTTAAGTTGAAATTGAATTTCATTGTAATAGAAATTCTACTCTGGAAGTATTTATAGTTAAGGAAGATGAGCTCTAAGGCTGGGGAATCAAATGCTACTACCTCATAAAAAGATTTATCTTCCAACCCCTTCTTCAACACCTTCAGTTAATTATATTAACTTGTATTTAACTAATGTGATAAAATATCTGGATGTATGTCTCCATGAAAATTGTCCTTGAGAAAATAGGAAGATATATATTTCCTCACAGGTTCTGGAAATCTCTGTTCCTTATGTTGAGTTACACTAGTCATTTACTTTGGCTTCTAAATTAATTGCACTACTTTGTAGCATCATTCTTTAGAAGTTTTCTATGTTTATGGAAGTTAGGGAAAAAAAATCAGTAAATAAGTAGAGGTGATATTTCTGAGAAAGATGCTATGGAGAAGTCCATTGTGGCATAAGAAGGCCTAACTGCTAGCTCTATACTACTGGCATTGTCTGTCAAACCATTATTATTTGTGTCATTTGTGTCTTTTGGCTAGATTTTCTGATCTGTTGTGTTAATTTTGCGCCATTTATAGTGTGTTAAATACATTTCTTTCTATGTCAGTGAACTTGCAGGTCCTACCTGATTTATTCCCAAAAGCTTTACTTGCATTAAGTAGGTATAAATGTAAGTAATGGAATTAAACAGGTCTGTTTCTTCTATGGGTTTGTATTTTGAAGTTAGCTAATATTGATGCCTAATGGGTTCTTAGCTCTACTTGTGTCTTGTTGTTTTGTTGTTGTTGTTTTTAATCTGTGGAATGTTGATAAAGTTCTTGTTTTCTTGTTGATTACTTCTCTTGTACTTAGTAAAGCCTGAGTTCATGTAATGGGCTTTCTTACAGTCTTGACTTTAAGGTCCTTCTGTCTGTCAGCTATTTTAACAAAATATTCATTATGTACTTAGTATCTCTGAGAGCTCTATTTCTGTGATGGTTTAGTAAGAATTGGCTAGTGTTCTCATGTTACTGAAAAAGGAAGGAAACAAATACACACATAATGTCAGCAAGCTCATCTAAACTTCATTTCTGTAAGAAATAACAGAAGGGTAAAAATATTTCCAGTGGGATCATTAACACCTGCACAACAGTGTGTCAATACAGTACAGGTGTTGGGTTGGAGATGAAGGTTGGGTAGAGAAAAAGAAGTAGATGTTTAAGACAGCTCCTGAGAATGGCCTGGATAACCAGTAAGGCTTTGTGGGATATGCAGCTGTATATATGTCTTTTTTACTCTTCTCATCTTCTGCCATGAACACGTCCACTGCCTTCATTTGTGTATTTTCTAGTTTCAGTTACGAAGTCAAGTACGTTTATATGATTTAGAGAATTTTAGTTTACACTACTCTTAAGCCTTAATTGCAAAACTCATGTTGGTAGGCATTAGTGTCACCATCTGTGTAAGTCAGAAATTTGATCCTCCCCTTTTATATTTTATGATGATACAATGTCCCTTGTGTGGGTATCCTGGTGTGTTAATGATCTAGCATTGTTAGCAAGCAATTTCATCATGCTTAGTGATTTTTATTATGTATTAATAAAAATGAATGTCTATTTTCCTCAGTGGATTACTACAGACAAAGGACTCCATAAAGAACAAAGAGTGTGAGGAAGAGGAGACAGAAAATAAGCTGCTCATTTCAAATGAAATTAAAGGTAACCTGGCAGTACTTTTGATATTTACACTTGATATTAAAATCTGCAGAACTAAAGTGTGGCAATCCTTGTAATTCTTCATGAAACTGCATTACAACTTGCTTTACATATTTGCTATTTGTGTCCAAAAGTTTTCTGACAGCAGCACTTTCAATGCTGTGTTTATCTTGTAATCAACAGAGGGTTTGCTAAGAACATTATTGAAGTTGTAAAATTGAGTGCAAACAGAATGCTGGTATAAAATGTTTCCTTTCACTGAGTTTTACAAATAGATAATTAAACTAGTCTGGGTTTTAAAGTTATTATGTTCATTTGTTGCTTCAAAAATATATTGGAAGAAAGTTGAAGATGCAAAGCTCTGCATTTACATATTAGCTACAATGCAATGTTAAAGTGACTGATTCAGCTCCATCTCAGTCTTTTGTGCAGTCTGATTGTTTTGAGCCCACCATATGAAGAATGGGCACTTTTCATATGAATTAGAGAGGGAAGACTGAGATTTTTACTTCATTGAAAAACTGGAAACGGTCCAGTGGAGGGCCACCAAGACGATTAGGTGGTTGAAGGACTTGACATATAAAGAAATGTTGAAGGAATTGGCTTGTTCAGAGTCTTCCAGTAACTGAAAGGTATTACAGAGAAGATAAATGAGCCCTCTGCTTCAGGATACACAGTGGTGGGGTAAGAGGCAATGGGCATGAATTGCTTCAGAGGAAGTTCTGTCTGGATATAAGGAAGAAACTTTCCACCATGAGAACAACTGGAATAGGCTGCCCAGAAAAGAGTTGGAATATCTTTTGCTGGAAATATTTAGGACTTGGCTTGACAAGACCCTGGATAACCTAGTCTAATGTTTTGTTATCAACAGAACGTTCCATCATAGGGTCTCCAGAGGTCCCTATGATGGAACGTGGAAATGTCCACAGCTTGGACATATTTTTTGATTCTGTAAGTTTTCATTTAACACTGTGTCAAAACTCCCGGCTGTACAGATCCAGCTGGACAGATTGAGGTGGCTGTTCATTACTCATTTTTATCCTCATCAGAAAGAACAGAGTACAAAACCAGAACATTACAGTCTTACCTTTGATAATTATTTGCTGTGAGTGAGACTTAGTATGTCAGGCTATTTAGTTCCTGAACTGAAATGGCATATTGTTTCAGAGCAGCTTTTGCTGCAATAATATGTCAATTCATACAAGTTCAATGAGAAGCTAGATGCTCTTAATTTGATATTTTAATTCCATAACTTTTTAGATTTATTTTTCAACAGTTTGTTGTGCAACACAAAATTTGTAAGGCCTTTGTCCAGAAATCTTAAGTAAGACTTGAGTAACTGTGGTTCTTTAAGGGCTACATTTCTTACTTTCTAAGTGAGCTCATCCTCATAAAAACCTGAAAATTCTGCTAGACTAGTTGAGCATCACATAAAAATAAAACTTAAGGCAGTGTTTGATTTTTAATTATTAACCTCTGATATATTCCTTTTACCTTAAAAGTTCGTTTGTCTGGCAGCACTTTTCAAATGGATCTAAGAGGCACTCTGAAGGGTATGTGAAATATGAAAGAATCTGTCTATTACAAGAGGTGTAAAAATCCAAGTTGTTACAGTGTTCTGAAACATAATGTAGTGCAGAATTCTGGAGAAAATGAATTAAAAGAAAACTCTTTCTAAAACAGATGAATTTTTTTTGGTCATTTGAAGTACTTTGTTTCAGCAGAATAGAAACATACTGTTGTGATGCTGCATTATATAATGCAGTACAAAAAATCGTTCTGAGTGTTTTAAATTGTAAGAAAGTCTTCATGTATTCTAAGAAAAAATGGTCTGATTTTATGAAGCATTTTGATTTTGGCAGAATTGACTATTTGAGTATTTTCACTTTGCTTACTACTTAGTATGCATTTCTGTGTAGGGTCCTACATGACTAGATTTGTAAAACTAGAACACTTGTATTATTGTTTAACAAAGTGATTCTTTACTTTCTTTCTGTACATGTAATTTTGTGGCATGATTTGTGGCACTAATACTTTACAAAATGTGTACTGTTCTTTCATCCCTTTTTTTGGAGAAGGATTATTTGGAGCTAAAGAGCACCGCTGAAATCAGGGCCCTTTTATACTTCTTTTTTATTATTATTTATGGATACAAATCCTGTGTTTGAAACACTGATATAGACTTGGAGCTAGAACATGCATGAGCAGCGTTAAGGGTCTCTCATAAATGCAAAAAAAGCATTTGCCTCTTGGCTTCTTCGAAATTTTAGGTTATTTTATTGGAAGGGATCAAACTAAGAAGATAAAGATGAAGTAAGGAAGACATTTCAGAGAGAAGGGTAACAAGGCCCTCTTAAGCATGGAGAAGGTAGAGGCAGGTGGATTGATGCTGAAGCAGAATGTCATCAGAGAAGAGCAGTGGTCAGGATTAAAAGGGTTTCTAATATCTTTCTGGCAAGCAGATTTTGTTTCTTCACTTACCTGATGCAAGGAATCCTCTGCGTCTGTGGTGAAACTGGTTAACACATGGTGGGGCACTTTAGGGTCCTGTTCTCCTAAATGTCCAAACTGGGACTTCACACCGGGACTTTATTTTGAGTATATCACGTGCTTTATCTGGTCCACAAACATGATTTTCCTCTTCCTGGAAAGCAGGGCTTGCAGAACAAGGAAGACCAGAGCATGAAGTGGGTAGAGCTTTTAGATGAAAAAACTCAGAAGTCTGGTATTATACACATGGATTGTAGCCAAAACACTGTCCTCTGCACTGTCTTGTACAAGAAGTTACCCCAACTAAGCCTCAACTTATTTTTGCCAGGGATGTGACTATACACACTGCAGGGCTGAAGGACTTTTTTTTTTTCCCTACATCTAGTTGATAAATTGGCACTTTTCCTGCTCCTTTTTTGCAGTGCAACTTATGTGTGAGGGAGATAAGACACAGGCTGATAAGCAGAGGCATTTTTGCCCACATCCTGAAAGGCGTTAGGCACTGAATTCTTTTTCTTGTCACTAACTAGAGCTCTTGAATGATAAACCTTGTACTCCATCAATTCCATTATGCAGTGTCACGTTAGTGAACTTATTTTCTGCTAATGTCATTCACAATTCATTGAACTGTTTGCTGTAGTTTCTTTAAAAAAAAAAGGAAAGAAAAGAAAACAAACAAAACCAAAACCAAACAACAACAATACAATATGGGACAGATGTCCAGCATAGAATTTTCATCTGGAATTTTTGGGATATGACGCTGCTGTAAACTACAGAAAATAAGGTTCATGTGGGATAGATAGGTACCCTTAACTGACATTACTGCTACTCACTACATCTGAACCTATATGCTCTTACATATGCATAAATACATATACTTTGATTGGAATATTCTTGGCACAGTATTGTTATCTGTTATTTATTTTACCATAGCAATGCATTATGTGCTTTGCAAATGGAAAAAAAAAATCCTAATATAATTTTATTCTCAACTCTTAAGATATTTTTTAGAAAAAAAAAAAAACTGAGCTAAGGATAGGGAAATGATTCAAGGAGCAATGAGAAATATATTGTTTGGTAAAACAAGCTTCACATTCAATAGGTTTGCTGCCTTGCAAGACTATTTTTTTGTCACTGAGATTTTTAGAAATAAGCTCTAAGGAAAATTTAAACAATAGTGATGTGTTGATAGACATTTAAGGATATCACTTCCAAGAGTAAGTGTATGATAGAAAAAAATGAAGACCGCAAAAATATAATGAGTGGACTGACAATACTGACTAAATGGTGAAAGAGTAAACTTTGGAATAATGGATATTGGATATAAAGTGAGGATAGGTCTTGAAAGCAACCAGATTTAAGCTGAAGGACCAGAAGAACCCAAAAGAAAGGGAGTTCGGAGTTGCTGGGTTTGGGAAGAACTATAGTGCAGTGTTTTGGAGAGACTGGTGGAGGAGACTGGGAAGAGCTTTGAAATCACCTTCAGTAAGGTCTGAATTGAGATGACGCTGAGGTTACAGGTTGGAGTAGCCAACATGATAGTGGTGGGAAATATTGGAGGGAAGGAGGAAGGGAGAGTGAGAATTAAAAGCAGTTATAGAGAGTTTGGTGGAATGGGATCATTGGAGCAAGGTTGAGGGAAAAGGTGAGCACAAAAATTACATGCATCAGGGATAGCAGAGGAGAAGGATTGGGTTAATGAAGTGATAGGAAAGGGCAGGTCCAGCTGAGGGAGAATTGCTTCTTCCCCCTCCTTTCCCCCTTCCACCTCCCCTTTTTATTCTCTCGGGAGAATCAGCAAGATTGTATAGAGAGAGGAGGAGAAGCAAGTTTAAGAAGTGAAAAAGACATGCTGCAGTCTGCTGATGTGAGCTTAAAAAGCAGATTGGTTAAGATAAGAAGATGACAACTGATGTGGAAGAGACCAAATTCATAGTGAAAAAAATTGGATTTGTTGCAGCATTTCTGCAGAGACATTTCTTATCTTTACAAGTAGGAGCAATGGCAGCAGGTATGCAGATGCTGGAATTAGAAGGCTGGAGCTAGTTTCAGTTTGTTGTTATTTTTCCATCAAATAATACCCTCCATAGTGTAGCAGCAGGGTACTTTAAAAGTTAGTACCTGCTATGTCTGCAGAGCTGATATTTCTACTAATATAGCATCTCTTTCTCTTCCTCTGCGCTTTCCCAACCCAAAAGAAACTGTTCTCATAGCAGTTTTACTGCTTTACTACTTTAGCAGTTTGTTAGGTCTGAACAGCTATTGCTGCTTCTACATTAATTAGTGAGTAATATTACCCAGTAGAAGCAGATTTGTAAAGTGAATCATGTGGTAGTGAAGATACAGTATGTACTGTAGCCCCATTTCAGGTGGATTATTTCTTGGGCTTTACTCCTCTCATGCACTGCCTGCCCATTAGTGACTGGAGCACACTAGGTGTGCTCCTAGAGCGTAACCTTCTAGTTTAGTTTCATCCAAAATAAACTGAGCCTGTTTCATGCTGTGAACCAAGGTGAGATAAGTAGAGAAGATGAGGAATTTCACTTCAAATACATGCTCCTAACCTGAACTAAAACACTAACGTAATAAATTCCTATGTTGGCCACATTATATATTTCAAACTGATCCCACTGTGATGGCAGAAATCTGTAATAGGAATTTGTGCCCTAGTTGTTGGGCACAAATGTATGAAAACTAGAACAGTAAGAATAGAGAGATCTATGAATAATAGCAACTTCCCAAAAATTGAAATAGAATGGAGCTGTAATAGAAGTGAACAATCCAAACAAGAATAGCATAGAGATTTGTGAGTGACTGTATGAAGTAATGATAGTAAGGAATATTAGATATAGATTCTTTGACTGTTTCATTCAGAAATGAATTCCAGAGGTTGTCCACAGTTTTACTCTGCAACAGGGAGGCATTCAGGCCTGAGTTCACAGCAGGTTTGTTGCTTTTGCATTTGCAATGGATCTAAATGAATGTAGATGTCATATGCAGTTTGACATCATTCAAGGCATGACTCTTCACTGTCTTCCTACACACATCTGCAACTGCTGCTGTTCTCCAAACAGCAACAGCAGCATGTGGCGGAAGCCACCCTCCCACCTGTACATTAGCTTTGAGGCAGGTGGAGTGGGAGCCTCCTTCCTTCCATAATGGATAGGTGAGATAAAAAAGGGAAATGACCTTGCAAGAAATAAAAAGGAAAAAGGAAAAAAAAAAAGCATCATGGAGGAGTTAAATGTTATTTTCCAAATAAAACATTCAGTTAAAGTGGGAGCAGGGAATTTGCAGACATTTGTGTTTTTTTCTCAGAAGAACTGAAAAACATTTTGTTGTGGATGAGGCATAAATGTTGTGTGGGCTGGAACTGTTCAACTGATTCACTTGGAATTTTATAGCAGTGCAGTGCTGGTTTTGATGAAGTTTTACAGCTCAACCCTGGCATTAAGCTAGTTCTTGTAGTACTGTATAACTGTTAAAAGTGGGTGTTAATTATTGTATCAAAATATTTAAAATTATGTGACCAATGGTGTGATATGCCAAATCACATAGCATAGCATGCCAAATCACATAGCATAGCATGTTAGCATAGCATTGTGTTGTGTTAAAGGAGATTTTTTCCCTGTAAGAGTAGTTACATTTATACAGAGCCTATATAATCACAGTCATACTATTGGAAGAATACTCATCGTACTCTAATTCTGGTGTAAGCAAAATTGTACAGCTTTTGTAGGGAGGCCCATGTATATTAATAGAAATGAATGTGATTTACTGTGACCGATCTCATCACCAACTGAGGGATTTAATCCTTATTTATTACTTTCTGTTGAAGATACTGAAGAACCCAACACCCAGAGGCTTCTTTCTCAACCAGTTGTTGTGTCTTCAAAACTGCAAATCCCTGGCCTACCCTTGCGCTGGGAACAGCACAGCAAGCTCCTTCCAAGTGTAGCTGGGATCCCAGCCAGTAAAGTTTCTAAGTGGAGTACAGATGAGGTAGGTTTTCCCTGTATCTTTTGTCTCACTGCCAACACCCTCAACTTCTTGGTTTATTCAGAGCTATAGATTAACCCCATAAATTACTGATAATGCATTAGTACTCAGAAGATTAGAGACAGCCAGACTTAATTTAACAGGTCCTCAAAATTCTCATTCAGCTGCCATCAAGCCATAAAAGCAGTAAGTATTAATTCATACATGTATAGATACATGTATAGGCATAGATACAGATGCACAAATAAATATGTATGTATATATTTTCACTGGGGTTAAAGAGGAAAAGAGCAATACTAAGTGTATGGCCCAGCATGTGCACAAGGTCCACACTAATGACATCTAGCACCCTCACAAACATTTTGTGGGAACGGTCTAGGGGTCATGGACCAAGAACTATTCCCTGTACTTAGTTTGGATGTGGCATACTGTTATGGAGGGTGACAGTGTAGTCTGTATACAAATAGTATGGTTATGGTCAAACCATGACATTTAATTTCAAAATCAAACCCCCATCACTGTTCAGGTGTATAGTAATGGTTGGACAGAGAGGATCTAGTTCTAGTCCCTGCTTTACATTTAGAAGTGCCTGTGACTAAGGCACTTTTCTGTGGATGGAACAGTTGTATCTCCTCTAATCAGAAGAAAAAAGGGAAATTTGAGAAAGATTTGCTAGTCCCTCTGGTGCAAAGAATAAAAGGAGAGGAAGGCAGCAGACATTTTTGTTTGTGCAAAGAGAGGATTCATGATTCTGGATGTGCATAGGTAGAGTAACCTGACTGACTGTGAGGGAGTAGCCATTAATCTTGTCCTTACACACCCAGCTGCATGACTCTGTGCACTGACAGAATGTGAAGTACCTAATTAGAGGATGCAAAAACAGCTAGAAACCTTTGCTTTAATGTTTGTCAACCTTTAAGATTACTTTGAGAAGACCCCAGTCTTACTAAATCTATAATTGTATTCTTTGGTGGCAGGTCTCTGAATTTATACGGAGTTTACCAGGTTGTGAGGAACATGGCAAGGTGTTTAAAGATGAGGTGGGTGAATTTTATTTCAAAAAATCACAGAGCGCAAAGCTTAATGGAAAGATTAATTTTATTTTGTCACTAAAAACACATGTAAACTGTTTGGATGAAGTGTATGTTTGAAGTCAGAAGCATATATATGGGAGATTAGGTCATTTTGCAGCTCATGGAGTGGGAAGTAAAGGGCTTCTTGGCACAATAGATGTTTATAATCTGTATTGACTCTTGCTTTTCCTGTCAGAGGTTTGCTACTTCTGTTACTGCTTAGTTCCAAGAAGGTTATTTGATCACAAAGTGCCGGAGTGAATAGTTCAGGTGTTTATCTCAGCCAGACCACCTGAATGGGCAGAGTATAATACTGTAATATCCCAAGTCAGCCATACAGTCCAGTGAAGAATAATTGTGGCACTTCTTAAACTTGAGAATGTAAATGCACCTTCTGAGGAAAATGTATACAGATGGCCCTGCTAATCCTCTCCTTTGTCAGAAGTTTCAGGCTGTAGATTTTACTGTTACAGTTATATAACAAAGGAGTGATGTGTAGCATCTCTAGGCATTTTGCACTTGCGTAGACTTTAGGCATTTTACAGTTGTAGCAGGTATGCAGGCCTAGCTCATCCTCTGTGTCACTTAGGATGTCTCTCCAATTAATTTAAAGATCAATAATAGCTGGCATGCTGCTGACTGAGCCAGCACATAAGAAGTGCCACAGAAATGGATGAATGCTAAACACTTTAATTCTCAGAGATGTAAGAAAATACATGCCCTCTTTAAGATTCAGACGATTTGTCTGTGAGTAATAAATTAAATCTCTCCAGGAGCATTCCCTGCCAGTGAGACCAACCAGCATGGACTGGCTGGCATCCATATGGTTTACGGGGCAGTCATACTGCATGCACCTACTAACTCTAGCTCTCACAAAAGGGACTGAAAGAAGTTCATTCTGGAATACCCTTTCAAGCATACAACTGAAGGTCTTTCAGTAGGTGGAAGGTGTTGGTTCAAACTTCTGCTTTGGAAATGAACACTCATCCTGCTTCTATGAAGATGCTGCAAAAAGCTGGGCACCCCCACATTGCCACACTTCTGGTTCTGAGTCCACCCAGTTTGGCTCCGTGCACAACATGAGTCACCAGCAATTGTCGTAACTACGTGGTGCTGGTCTCACGGCAGCGTTTCTCAGCTTGCAGTGCTGCGGTGCATGCTGCGGTGTACCTTGCACTCTGCCTTAGCAGCATGTGTGATTGGGAAAGCTCATGTTCTGTTTTTTTCAGGAAATTAATTACACTAGTTCTATCTCAAATTAGTATCTCCAAGCCTAAGCAGTGCTCCTAATTTAACCACAGTTGGTTTTTAGGCCTAGCGTTCTTGCTTATGTTACACTGAAAAGTTGCTACAGATACCAAAATGACCTGAAGTTTACAAAAGGAAGTGTTTGCACCAGTGAAGCCCTGGGAAGTGAAGGCCTTGCCTCATGGCTTTCATGTTCAGATTTAGCACCCCTGGTGACAGAATGATTTGCTTACAGAGAACATTTGTTTGTAATGTTTATTAAACTAGCAATACTACTAAACTAGGAGGAAAAAATAAGTGTTGTGTTTGTACCAGAAGCAGATTTACCTACTCAAGCCCACATTTACATCTGTGACCAAATTCATTTTAATATGCTATTGAATGAACAGAGAAGAGCGGCCTGAAGAGGGTTCCAGTTCTTTAGCTGGGAGTAAAATCTAGAAACTTTCCTATGAAGGTTTGCATACAAGGAGCAGCTAAGATGGCAAAAACAGTTATTGTGCTACAGTACTGCTGAGTTTCACTTCGTTTACCTATTTTACTTTTCAGTAGCTTTTACTTTATACTGTCAATATGAAAATAAAAACAGGTTGGCTAAAAATTAGCCAGACAGTTATTTTCAAGCAGAAAGAGGATCATCATCCTGTTCTTTTTGACTAGTTAATCTGTCTAAAAAGTTTATAGCAAAGCTATCCTGAAGTTTGAAAGCATTTGTATCCAGCCATTCCTTTATGCTGTCTGGGAATTTTCTTTTCATGTTTTCTGAAACATCTATACTGCTGCACTGTCAGACCTATTAATAGCTTTTTGTGTTTTTCTTTTAAAGCAAATTGATGGAGAAGCATTTCTGCTAATGACCCAATCAGACATTGTCAAAATAATGAGCATTAAACTGGGACCAGCCCTAAAAATCTTTAATTCCATTCTGATGTTCAAAGCTGCAGAGAAAAACTCACACAATGAACTTTGAAGATAATGGAAAATGTGTACAAGCCAGCTTTCTCCACTGGAGCTCATGTTTTATTCAAAGCACAAAGACTCACTAGAATTGTTGAGTAAGGACTCTCGGAAAGGAAGCAAAGTATGTTCGGCACTGGTGGACTATTTATATTCTCCTAGAGCCAGTACACATCTGAATCCTTCTGGGAAGTGCGCAAGCTTTTAAGAAGGTACTGTGTAACAACCAAGTCAGCTAGTCTTATTTACCAAACTAATGGCGCTAATTCTCCATGGATGGTTAGGATCCCTAACTCTCTCTGGACATCAAGAAAACATTAATTATTTATGCTGTATTATATAAGGGAACGTTAATATTTTCTAAGAATTCTTGAATTCTACTTCATGTACCCATTTTACTTTTCAGTAGCATTTACTTCATACTATGAAAATAAAAAATGATTAGCCAAAAATTAGGCTACAGGTAGCCAGATGAGACTGTTATGGCTAATATGAATTTGTGCCATAGTTTAAAAATGAAACGGTTAATGTTACATATGTGGCACTTTATGCTACAGCATATGACTTTGCAGATTATAAAACTGTCTGTTTGCTTGTTACAAAACAAAACAAACCTTGTTGGGGTTGAAATTATAATGCTTTTTTGATAACTGAATGTTTTTACTTTTGCACGATTACAAAAATGTTACGTGAGTTTTTCCACCAGCATCTTTAATGTATTTTACCAAAAGATCAGTATAGAGAAGGCTGCAACTGAAAAATAAAGTTTGACTTCATAGAAGACTTTCATTTACGCTGCACAATAGAGCCCCAGCCTTTTACATGGGAGCGTGCTACAGTCCTTCAGCACATGAAGGAAAATAACTGTATTTTGAGGTAATACTATTATCAAAAAAAAAAAAAAACATATTTATTCGTGTCTGCACATGCTAGTCTCCAGTATACTTACCACAACAGTGGAGAAAAACAGTGTGCTAAGCTAGGACTGCTACTCTGGCTTTATATTCAACATAGGATTGTTTTCGCAGTAGGTGGGAAAATTACTTAACCCACCAATTCCTAGTTCGAAAGTCTGATTTAAAAGTGAGTGAGGCATAGGGAGAAAGCCAAAGCATGGAGGAAAAGGCCACTTAAACACATATGGTGCATAGGCACGAACTAGGTAAAAGGCATGGATTTCAGCAGGTCGTTAGCAAGACTGCAGATTCCACTAGCAGGTACTTAAGTGAGGCAACCATCTTTCTTGGAGGATTATTATAACAATTTGTCAGGGAAAGTTGTTGCACATGGTATATATACGTAAGATGTAAGCCGGATGCACTTTAAATTGAGGAAAGCCTAGCTACCAGTATATTGAGGACTGTACCAGAATTTTGCTTTTGCAAGGAGAGAGAGAGAAGAATTGGATCAAGCTTTTGGCAGCCCTCTCCTTAGCGGTGAGGTGGGCAGTTGCTCAGTCTGTGGAGTTATGAACAAACAGTGTTTCTGTTGCACAGAACTCGGAGAATTTTAAATTTTCACACAGATTTTGCTAGGCTGCTCTTTGGCTGAAGTTCCTCAAGATTTCAAGAACTCTTTGTGCCCCTTCCAGATCACATTTGGGGACTGGTACCTGCCATAATGTGAGGTAAAACAGGGTCAGTATGAAGTAAGTTGCATTGCTCTGTTAATTTCCTTCCATAGCATTGCATAAATAATATTTTTACATTTTGTTCAATATTTGTACAGTCAAATTGCACTCTTATTGTACTACAATAAATAAAACCTGAATTGGAGCTGTCTGTTACATTTGTGTATGCCCATGATTCCCAGATGAACCTAAGTGTTCCATAGGGTGGCGTGGAGTAGTTCTTCACTGTAGCTCAATGTGGCCATGAGTTTGAGAGCGCAACTTAGCTGCTGCTGTCCGACCTTGCCCCAAAACCAGTCTCACCTGAGATTTATGGACCTGGGTTTTGTCACTGCCAACAGCTGAGGTTGCCTATGCAGAACAGTAAAATGCCAAATTGTTACGTTTTCTTTCCTTCTGTCCTTTCGTGTAGTTCATTTCCTTGAACCCTCACCTTCTGTGTTTAGCTTTCTCTCATGTGCCAGCTCTGTAGCCTTCAGTGAGAACCAATGATTTGCCACTCAACAGAGATTACTTAGCAGCTTCCTGAGATTTTGTATACCTAAGTACACAGTAAAACTTCCTGTTTTTGTATACCACAGTACAGAGTACTGTGGTTTAAAGAAATGGTTTAGAATTAATACTATTTAGAAGATATAGAAGAAAATCTCACTTAAATGATGCAGAGCCCAACTTTTTATTCACATAGCTATCACTTCACTAATGAGGACTTAGTACATTCTTCACTTTTGTATATGTGATGAGGTAATAGGGTATAGCAACTTCTGTTACAAAGACTACATCTAACAAATGCACTAGGAAACTAAATGTACTTAGGACACCTACTGAATCTTTAAAATGGCATTTGCAATGGTTTTCAGTGTTGTATTGGAGGTGACCCAGCAGTTACATGGGCTAAGGATATCCCACAATTTCCATGGGAGGCAAGTGAAAATCGAAAAACTTTAGCAAGAGAGTCTGGCCATTAAATGCAGTCAGTATTCTCCTCTCATACTGCAGTGTCCCACTGTAATCTCTGAACTGGACGCACTCTTGCACATCCAAGGATTAAGAAAACTTCTGCAGTCTTCCAAGCTTTGTGTTTGGGTGTGAGGAATAGTGGTGACCACAAATGCTGCTTTGCCTGTATGGGCACTTTTAGAACTGGTGAGAGATGGAGCTCTTTAGCAGAATGTAGTGTTTTAATAAAATGCTATTTGCTATTCTGTGTAGATTAATTAAAGCACAGGTCAAATTTGCTGGCAGCTGCTCTTTCCATCACTAGGAGCCTGTCTGAAGCCACCCACTATCAGGCTCTAATCCCATGGGATTTCAGGACGTACAAGGGGCTTAAGGAGTTAAGAGGTGTTAGGGAGAAGAGGAGGTTGCGGAAAAGGAGTGGAGAGGGCCTCTGTTCTGCATGGGCAGATGGGACATGTACATGTGGAAAAGGCTGCTCTGTTCTGGAAAGCAAACTCAGAAAGAAAATGAAGCATTCATTCCCCATTGCCAAATCTGTGGTTACAAATGCACATGGCAGCATCCCAGATAAGTCATTTTTGCTACTTTGAGAGCTCATCTCAAAATCCTTATTTAGCAAATTTAGGATTAATATTAAAAGAAAGAAGAAAAGAACATTTCATGTATGGAGAAAAGAAAGAAAAGTCATCATCCTGCAAAACTGTAAATCTGGCCCAGCATTTAAAAAAAAAAAAAAATTAAGTAGTTTCAATGATCATATGATCATAATATAGCGAGAGTGGTAACCAGTAAATCTAATTTCTGTTGCTTCAGGACATTAAATATATTAGCATCTAAAGCAGCAAAGTGCTCACTAACTCACAAGTATGTTTTTTAAATTCTGATGGTCAAAAATCTGAATTTGTAAAATCCTCTGTGGAAAAAAAAATACACAACACGTGTAGTAATCTAGAAAATTTTATTTTCTCTAATACTTCCAGGCTGTTCTAGAATTGCCATTTAAAATAAAGAAAATGCTCAGATTTCAGATTTTTATAAAAGTAGCCAGTACAATTAAAAAAAAAAAAGGCAGTATTAAACATAACTGTTACAAATATACATACACTTTCACTAGAAAGAATGGCACTGATTCATCTTCACAACAAAGGGATTTATTTTGACAAAATGTTCCTGAGATGAGTGCTGTGCACACTAGCAAATAGTGGGATATTCAGGGATCTCCAGCCCTCTCTTTACCTGAGCTGGGAGGAATGCTGGACACCTCATCTCAAAGACCAGGGACTCCAGGAAGTTCAGTGTCCTGTAGATTCTGTTTGGGCATGGGATATCAAACACGTAAAATGCAGCCACCAGTGCTGCCAGGGCTGTGGTGCAGTCCTCAAGCTGGGCTACCTCTTGTTTTTCTACATACAGAGCAAACTCACATGAATTCACATTGAAGGGATTTTTAACTTCCAACACTGGTGTCACCACCTTCACCTAAATAAAAAAATAATAATAATATTTCAAATGATGTCACAGCATCACATTGGTGAACTGAATTGTAAATTGTAACAACATCTCAGAGAATTCAGTAAGCCTAATAACACTGCTTGGAATTTAACTAGCATTTCTGTTAGTATTTGCTCTTTATCCAAAAGGCAGGCTAACATCATCCTTTTCCAGGAACTAAGCTGAACCACCAAAAGGCCAAGGGATGTGCCCAGGCAGCTCATATGAGCAAGAGACCACAACCAGTGGTGCTGTCTCCTACCTCCTCGTTTACTGCAGCAAACAGACTCGAGTCATCTCCAAAGACATCTGGCAGAAGTAAACATGCAGCCGTCATCTTCATGTCTGTCAAAGGCAAGGATTTCTACTAAATTACAAATGAAAACATTCTGGCACTCTGGTATCATCCTGGAAAAACAAACTGTGGCTTATGAAATAGCTAACAGCTCAGCAGTGGAACTGCTGCTCAGTCCCTTTTGAAGAGTACTTTGTGCCACAGTAAAGGTTTAGGTGCCTCAGCTGGCAACGCGCAGCAGTATTTAAATCATTCATGACACTCATAAAGTCAATATTATGATTAAATTTCTCTTATGCTAGGCCTTGCTTCTAGTGGAGTTTGTGAGCTGGATAATCTTTCTGCCACCACTGCTCACCCCCAAACTCCTCTCCTACCCAGTTATCAGTTGGAGTTGGGCTCAATGATCCTTGCAGGTGCCTTCCAAGTCAGGAGGTTAATTTGTGTCATCTGCCTGGTCATGTCCCTTCCCAGCTTCTTCTGCATAAGCCCCCAAACCTATTCACTGGGGGGAAGAGTGAGAAGCAGAGGTGGCCTTGATGCTGTACAAACACTGCTCAGCAACAGCTAAAACATTACTGTGTGGTACCAGCATTGTTTTGGTCACTGATCTAAAATGCAGCACCATACCAACTGCGATGAAGAAAATTAACTCCATCCCATCCAGACCAGAACAGATATTCAGAGAATAGAAGATTTGTACTGACATTTTAGAATGTCTTCCTCTGTGTGCTGTTTCAGATTTTCTTGCAGCATAATGGTAATTGGATTATTCTTCACCAGATACAAAGATAAAATGTTTTCTGAATAAATCTCCAAAATCTCAACTGTTTTCTGATAAACGTTCATGTGTGTAAGAACCTGGAACTCCCGAAAGAGCTAAAAAAGGAAAAAAAAAAAAGTATTATTGCAATCCTCAAAATCAAAACTAAAAACAAAATAAAATGCATGCTTTGAAGACAAGGTAAGACTAGCTCAGTAAAATAAGATCTATAAACTGGATGAGGTGATAGTTTAATTTCTTTCCAAAACAGGGAAGAAGTACATCAAGTATCAACAAAGTACTTCCAATAACTCACTGCTGTTGTGTGTGGCATATTTAACTGGTGAGTCTTTTAAAGTGGTGTTAGCAGTAAAAATACAATAGATTAAACAGAAGAACGTTGATGAATATTTCACTAGAAACATCCAGTAAGATACATGCCCACAGTTGTATCACACTTATAATATTAAACTCAATGCCATTATTAAGTATAGATCTGTTACCTGATAAGGGCATCTTAAGAAAGGAAATAGTCTAAGAATGTCTTGTAAAGGTGCCTTATCAGTGATCATCTTCCTTCGTATTTGTATTGTTGCATTCATTCTGTCATTCACTTCTTTCCAGTTTCTCTGAGTTTTCATATATTCTTGCTTCAGCCAGTTAATGTTCGCATACATTGCATCACCTTCAAGATAAGCAGGATCATCCTATCAACAAATGAAGGAGAGAATTGTAACAAATCTGCTATCCTTTTTATCTGATGTGGGACCTGTGTGATTTGATGTCAGTCCACACTGGAGACTACATGAAAGTGTTGTAAAGCTCAGCGGAAAGGACCTGTAATGTGGCTTAAGTACTGGCTCTGCAGATTCACCCTCATGCTCTAATAGCTGTATTAAGATCTATTTTCATATAGTAATAGAGCTACCAGCCAGGTCTCCCAAGCTCAAATTACATATTAGAGGAGATTCATGAGATTCCTGTGCCTGTGCTTGGTTTGCCTAATTGTGATTTATTGGAAATTAGAAGGCATTTCTAATGATGTCTCAGTGTTACTCCTTTAGCAATATCAGCTCTATATTGCCAAGAGAAAAAGTATTTTCTTCTTACTCATACAAACTTCCACATTCACGCAACTGAAGTATTTACCCAAGGAGACCAGAAGAACTAAGAGAAAGAAAATCCTTAATGGAAACCATTAGTTGATTAGTTTGACAGTTAATGTTACTTCATACTTGAAGATATAATTAATGATTTTCCTCAAAATTATCAATATTGTCTCTGCTGTAATTCCACAAACAGTAATTACTCAGAAGAGGGATGGCTATCCAAAGCAGTGCATCTGTGGTTGTAGCCTGAGGCTGTTTAGTTTCTATCAGAGGAAGCAGTGAATTTGTCCATCAAAACAAGCTGAGAAAACATACAGTTGCATTGTTAGTATGATTACCACTCTCAAGCTGCTTTTACACTGGCTTTTCCCAAAAGCACTGTCACTGACGCAGCTGTCATCTATGCCAGTGGTGGCCTGTGGGCCAGAGCCAATACAAGTTGAGACACCTGATTTTGTTTCCCAGAACATTTAAGACAGAACTGCAAAACATACAGCATTCAAAACTGCTCTCTATGTGCAATTTAATTTTCTGGTTAACACCCTTTTTTAAATTGGACATATGGAATTTCAAAAATAGGATGCACAAGATATACAAGTAAAAAATTGTCTCCCTCCGACTATATATCCATGGATTTCAATAGCCATTGTTATCAGGGAAGAAAACAGCTCTGAATGCGGGACAGTTTACTACCATAACCCCTACATCTACTCCCCTGGCCCTTGATAGGATGGTGTTGTATCAGCACAGTCTGCTCTCTTTTTAATAGTGTATTTTAGATTTAATTGAATAGTAACATTGGTTTGTGAGCAGCCTGACTGGGCATTCCTGTCCTCTTCCTCACTGCCCAGGAGCAGAGGTAGCGGGTCAGATGATTTGGTCCCGTACCCTCCTCTAAGTGGCTGAGGGGATAGCAGTGTAGTCGCACTTCCCCTGAGCCCTGTCAAGATTCCACTGAACTGGGGCCCATGGACTTCCAGTGGATATGTTGTCATATTTCATAGCCTCCTGTAATTTTTTTCTCCCATAATTTCTTCCACTCACTTTTCCAATCCAGATAAAATTGCACCTTTCACAGCATTCTACATTATGCTCAGCAGCTTAACTATTGCACTGTCAGAAGAAATGTCTTTTGTTTTCTCTGACTACTCCTTGCTTATCATACTGGATTCAATATCTGTTCACCTGTAATTTTGTAGATACATCATATTCCATCCTCAATAACCTCTTTTCAAGCCGACTGCCCTAAGTTATCTAATCATTCTATCATCATACTATCATCACAGTACAAAAGCTGTTCTGCACTTTCCACTATCCCTGTTAACATCTTTCCATATTTTCTAATTTCACTACTGTCTTCATAAGAAGGGCACAGTAGAACTTAAAATATTAGTTGAGTTGCTGGGATACCACAGGTGCATACAGTGGAATAATGCTCTCTCTTTTGTTTTTTCCTTAAATAACTCTGAGCAATCAATATACTTCTTTAGATAGCTGCTTAGCATTGTGCCAAATTTTCTTTAGCATGATATAAAAATATCATGTGAATGGTAATAATAAGCTCAGAGTCCATCACTGTAAATGTTGTTAGAATTGTGTTTTCTCCTTGTGCTTTGTTGTAGATCTATTTGCACTGAGTTTTGTCTTCTGTTTTTCTGCCCTGTTAACTCAGTAGCATGGGGTCTTTCTGATGCTCTTCAGTCAGCCTTTGTCTTTACTACCCTTAGTTGCATCAGCAAATGTGGTCAGCCAACTATTGTCCTTTTTCCATATCACTTAGAAATATATTGAACTGCATAAACTAAGTATTAACATTATCTTCCACTGTAAAAACTATTTCTGCCTAGCTCCTGCTTATTCCCTCAGATTATATTTTCTAAGAGCATTTGAAAAAAAAAAATGTGAAATCTCTTCTGAAGTTAATATAAACTTTATCAGATGGATTTCTGATGACCTCAGGGTAGTTGAATACTTCAGAGAACGAGTAAATTTATGAAGCATGACTTCTGTTTACAGAAACTTCATTAATTCTTTCCCAATTTATTCATCTCTTGGCTCTGCATTATAGTTCTTGCCAATCTCACCTGCAAAGATAGCAAGTTTATTGGTCAATATGTTCCCTTGATCTCCCCTGAAACTCTGGAAACTGGCATCAAATCAGCTACCTCCAATTTTCCAGTGTCATTTTTCATGAGAGAGGTTGCACATCCCAGTTGGAAGTTTAGCTATTTTATCCTTGTACAAATCTAAGTTTTTTCACAAATAACCTTGAGTCCTGTGAATTTGTTACAGCTCATTTTAGTGCCTTATTATGTAACCTCTTGACTGACATATCAATCTAAGACATATGCCTTGAAGTTGCCTAAAAAGTGCTCCCAGTAACATGATCTCCCGAACTCTACTTCTGAGAATCCTTGCAAAGCCTGTTTTTTTTTCTGGTAAGTCTTTATATTCTGTGAGCGCTCCTGTACCTGGAAAACGCAGAATTACGTTTATGGTTTTTACTCTGGACAAGAGCCGTTTTGAAGTCTCTGACTCCAAACAGCTCTGATACTACTGACTTCTACTGATACCTCTCTGATACTACTGCTTCCAAGCCTGCTGCAGGTCTGCAGCACAAGAGCTCATTTCTGGAGCAGCAGTCACCTTCAGACACTGGCTTGCAGCGGCAGGAGAGCAGCATAAACTCAACCCCGTGTGCTAAAACCATAAGCAAGTGGACTCTGTTGCTCAGGAACAAACACTAAGGAGAACAAGTTGTGACCTTTACTCCAGCTTATCTCCATCCCCCTCGTCAAGGCAAACAGAGTTGATGGACTTTCCATGTAGTCAGCTCGGTCCTCGAGAATGAGTTTAGTCAATGACATTATTAATTAGCTAAATGATTCCAAATGACATCAGTGGTAAGCTACCCATAGAAATATGGCTGTGGTCTAAGGAAGAATTGCTATCATTACCTACTAGGAAAAAGCACGTTGGAAAGCCAAACCTTGTTGTGTAAACCTTCCATTACAAGTAACACGAGCAGAGGTGAGTGGTTTTCTTCCAGTGTTCTGCCTGCTTACAGCAATCGCCATCTGTAACCTTTTCATATTTTTAGGCTGCACTCCTAGGCTGAAGAAAACTATTGGTGGTTCTAACCTTTACCTCATTAACATACCTTCTTTAAACTAGTAAACCGTATAATAGATACGCATACCCAGAAAAAGAAGCACACTTCAGTCAAATAATAGAGCTTCAGAAATCTACCAAGTCTGTGCTAGCACCATTTGGATACAAATTAGTAAGTTTTCTACTAGCCTTAGTGCCATCACTATTTCAGAGATTACTTCTTGTTTAATTACAGTAGAAATAAAACAAGTAAACTTTATGTATCTAAAGGATGTGCAACGGTAAGTATGAAGTAAAACACTTGTTGGGTGCAGAATGCTTCTTTCAATGAAAGAGCAAGTGAATACTGAGTTGTGGGTCAGCATTAGTGACCAAAGTTGCTATGACTTTGGGGCCTCTATATACAGTGACAGGTCTGTGCCTTTTATATCTAAGCACTTAATTTCATTTTTGCCTCTGGACAACTTCATTGCAAGTATGGAATTATACAAACAATATAATGTAGTATACAGTGCTACGTAATTATAATTAGTTGGTAATTGGGAGGATAGATTTACTGCATCATTGCATGTTTCTAATTCTAATTGATTTAGTACAAGCAGTGCACGTTTATCAGTCAAGAACAGAACAGAGCAATGGACCTCACGGGTACATTAAACCTAATGGCAGTGACTGCCTTTAGTAGAACCACCTTGGAATTAGAGAACAGCAAACTTAGATGTTTGTGGATGAGTAGTTGTTTTTACAGTCAGCCTAGCTGAAAATCTAAAGGGAGAAAGTGTTCTCATTTATGTTGATCATTATTTCTAAGCATGGTTTCATTCAACTAAAATCTGAGGGTTTTTGATTAAGCAGGAAAGTTTGACTTCACTTGAATTAAACACAAATAATTTCTGACTTTAGGATTTATTAGATTCAAACATGAAAATAAGTTTTGGCTTTATTAAAAAATATATAAAATACCATGTTTGCCTCAAAATGTATTTTACGCATACATTGTTTTATAACTGAACTCCCATCATCTTCAAACCTTGTTCCTATTTTTCAAATTTTTTTTCTAGAAAAGTACAATAAATGAACATTAACTGAGAAACTTGAATGTGGGATTCACTTAGATTGTTTCCTTTTTTCCTTTTAGGTTTTAATTTGTGGACAAGTTGATTTTTAAGAGAAGCAGAAAGATAATTGAAAGGTGACTTTCTTTGAGGGGAAAGAAATTATCTCAGTAGGACACCATTTTGCAACCTATTTTAAATTTTATTGGAGAATTATTTCAAGTGCTATATAAAATCTTTTATAGTTAACTGTGACATTGGCGGTATGAGCAGGAACAAACTGGATTTAGAAAGCTGGCTACTGAACTGGTATTTCAGCCTATCACTTTCAAACTTAGGGAAGACTCTAGATCTTCTCCACTTTAACTATCAAAGCAAAAAAGCTCATTGCAGTATGAAAATATTACAGTAAAATTGTAACAATAACTTCAATCCTCGGTTACTTCAATACATTGTGGAAAAACATTCCCATCTAGACTGAAGCCAGATCTGCATTAAAGATACATTATTTCAATGTCTGAAAAAAAAAAAAAAAAAAGACAAAGCTAACAGTTCAGTATGTTTACAGTAGGGAACTAAAAAAAATAGCTTCTCCCATTGAATAAAGAATCCTTCCTCTGAACAGATTTTCAACCATGTCACCAGTAATATCCATTCCCCTTGCGGTGATAAAAAGAATGATAGTTGGTGGTCTTTAACTTATTTTTATTTTTCCTACATGGAATTTTGTCTTAATGGTAATGTGCATATTGAATAATGTGAATAATTTCCTTTCTTTTTAAGTACTAAGGATTAAATTTAAAAAAATAATCTTTCTGGAACAAACATGAGAAATTACCTCAATACCTTTAAAAAAAAGAGTTGCTTTTTCATCACAAGCACATGAGAAATACTGTGGAATAGAGAAAGATGTCAAAAGTATGCAGAAAGGAAGATAATGAGGTATAAGAGGATATCTAACACTTGTCCATCAGTGTAGCCTAGACCTTGCCTGAGGAATGGTCCTGCCATCCCATCCCTCTTCAAGTTTCCCAGAGTTTCCCCTCTTCGAGTCAGTGGGAACCTCTCCAGACTGCCACAATTTCTCAAATATGATTGATAGAGGCTTAGCAACTACCTCCACCAGTTCCGTCAGGACCTGGCAGATGCATCTCATCAGGTCCCCTAGATGTTTTTGATGGATCTTGTTGTTTTTTTCCCCAAGATATAGCTAGAAATTCTTGTAAAAAGAGCAGCCAGATTCTTGTAAAAAGCCCCAGCTAGTACTCTGCAGCACTTTATTAGTGTCCCAGACAATGAAGTGAAGCTCCTATTTCTCTTTGGGGAAGGAGGGAGGGAGCAATTCTAATGCATGAAGTACAACACAACGTCTAAGTTTTCTGTTATTGTAGAAAGCCAGTACCATAAATCCTAAAAGTCATTAATGTCAACTCCAAAGTAACATGACTACCTAATCAGAGTGATGAAAACTCCTCTGGTGAGGACAGCAGGCACCTCTTGCTCCTTACAAGCGTTTATACCAGTTCTTGAATGGTAAATGTAGCCTAGCTGTTGTTAATGACGATGATCAAAGTCTTTTTTTTTTCTCCTCTCCTCACCTGGGATGCTTTGGGAATATTCATTTGAGGTTCTCCACTGATTTACTTGCTGGAAAAGGTAGAAACCATTAAATGGCAATGAGAACTGCACAGGCAGGTTCCATGGTGCCAGCACTGAATGGGAGCTCCACTTTTACACCATTCTTTTATGCTTGGACCAGCTTGCTGACAAGTAGCAGTGTTGGTATAGCTATTGCATTGCCTTTCCTTATGCTGCTTTCAGTATCATGTAAGGTCCCAGCAGCAGCAGCAGCTAATATTTCCTTTGAAAATACATTTTTAAATTTCCTCACTAGACGCCAATGCATACTCCAAGACATGTCATTGCTTAGTGCATTGCTGCTGCTTAACACTTCTGGACTGCTGAGTCTATGTGCATCAGAGTTGGCATCAATGCTCAAAGTACTTATGCAAGCAAGCCTGACAGTAGCAGTTTCAGTGTCTTCTTTCTACCTAAACAAAGAATATGATGCTTGCGTACTTACACTTGTGAGGGACCATTGCCTGGAGTAATTTTTTACTCTAAGTGGGTTTTGTAACCTCTTCGGAATGAGAAATGACTTTCATAGGTAGTTACATGAGTGTAACCTGAATCCTGTGCTTTGATCTTCAAATACTGGAAAGTGGGTCTTGCTGTTTTGTCTGGAATATGTACTGACACAAGACATCATAAAAACTCTTTTATATTCTGTGTTTTTAATACCATCATTGTAAAAAACAGTCTTTTTTTTTCCCTGTGGTGACTTTCACGTTCATCATAATGATGTTTAATATAAGATATATCTTCTGAATACTAAGGCTTTTTATATGGGGAGGAATTACCAAGTAAAAAAGAAAAACAAACTAAGCTGTAATATGTCTGATTCTGAAAGGCAAGCAATAAACTGGGCAGAGCTCAGGACCCATCTTCTTGCCCCAGTGGGTGGAAGAGAACTGAGAAGGCATCACAACTGCACCACCCTTCATGTCCAAAAGCTGAACACAAAGACTACTGAAGCAGCACAGGCAGGCTGCTTTCATGCGAAATGAGCATGTAACCTACTCCAGGACCACACTGACTCTTACTCAAATGAGATATTTAATTAAAGCAAGCTCTGCTCTAATTACACATAATTACCCTTTTGAGCCAGGCAGATACTTTCAGAGCTAGACTTACATGCCAATATTAATTGCAAACTTTCAAAGCCATATAAGTCAGTCTATTTCTGACCACAGCTGCTTTCTGATTTGCAAACTGCAAAACAAACAGCATAAGTAACATGGGATAAAATTTATTTTCATCTGTCAAGGGACAACCCATACTTCACCCTTCATGTTAATTCACAGAAGGATGGGAATACTGAATGATGTTAAGAAGAGCGTGAAGCATAAGGAGGAATCTGTGTTCAAAGTTTCTCATTTGACCCTAAAGCATTTTAAAATATTGACTAAGCAATGACACAAACTATGTACACTATGTACATACATAAAAGTTGCTGCGGTAAAACCACGTTATGTCGATACAAACTTTAAATGATCATTTGTATATGCAGTTTCACATTTGGGCCGTGCATACATCCAAACACATGATTTGGAGATTTTTAGTGTTAGAAAAAAGGGGCTATTATCACTTGCTTTGCCTGTGTACAACATTCACTGCATAGATGACATCTAATTCTGTGGCTGCTAATAGCATCCCTCAGCCACATGGCTGAGCAAAGAGAGTTTTCTGCAGCTCATGCACAGGAAGTCTACACTTTGAGATACTTATGGACATCTGATTTGTTTGGTTTCATTTTTCACTTGCTGATGCTTCACACACACACATACACACACACACACCACCTTCTCCCTTTTCCCCAGGGATCTCCTACAAACTCCTACTGTCTCTGCATTCATTGAAAACTTGCTTCAAGTTCACTGCCTCCTGCAGTGGCATAATCTCATTGACAAACATGATGTTATTTGTCTTAATCACCTCAAAGAAAAGCTTACCCCTATAAAATGTCTAAAAGAGCTTCAAATATAAATCTGTACTGAGATAAAAGAAACTCCAGCTCAGAGTTGGCAACACTCATTCCTGATTACTTCTTTCATCAGAAAAGAATTTCTAGCTTGCCATGAATGTAAAGCCAGTGGGGTAAATTTCTGTGAGGCACCCCAAAATCTTAAACTTTTCCATTACCATTTGTCTCCCTGAAATCAGCCCTACGACCACTCCCAGAAGCTCAAGCAGACCCCCAGCTTCAATATCAGTCTTACAAGTGGCAACAGGTTACACACACTAAGGAAGGGTAAAGGCAAAAGACCTTCACCTTGTAAGTGGTTGGCTTCCTTCAATAATCTGCTCCCCTATGCTGGCTGGTTCGGGGACCATTTCTTACATCTAACCTTATTCAGGTACTTCATGCAAGTTAAGGCTTCCAGGCCTCATCATTTAGTCTGTCTCTGGTCACCCAGGGACTTGGACAAAACTCAGGATGCCCATCATGCAGCTTTTCTACAACCCTCCTCCTATTTAAAGCCAGGAGGCTCATCCATTCTCTCTGAACTAAGGAAACTCCAGAGAAAGTTTGACTAAGGGGAAGCCTCAGCCTTATGGCAAAAGTATTCTTACCACCTTAATCACTCTTGTGCCACATGATAGCACCAAAACACTTATGGTGCCACATGTCTCAGCTTCCACCCAGATGCCTGGTTTTCCATCTGCTCCTCTTGGCGTAGTATTTACATATTCACCACTTTCAACGTTAATGCTCATCTTTTCTGTACATGAATAATATTAGCAGATGTCCAGTTATATGAGCTTAAGTTTCTGCTGAATCCTTCCACTTCTCCCAGTCTAAGTACTGGGTAGACTAAGTGCAAAATAGTTCTTGTACTATCCCACAGACACAGAAAAGAGGTGGCTTGCTGGTACCCCCTTTATAAATTATTTTCATGATGTTATTCCCAGTTCTACTGGGTGTGGTAGACATGCCAAGTACCTGCAAACATCTACTGCTATCTTATCCCTCTTGTTGGGAGTTAGTTCTCCTTTTCACACCTAAATCCAAATTTACAGGAGTAAATGTAGCATTTACACATGTGCTTCAGAGACCCCTGCTGACTTCACAAAGAGGCTGCTGGAGGCTGTAAGAAGTTGGAGGCCTTAGAATACAGACTGTACTCTTTTTCTACGCTTCTGCTTAAGACCATATTTTTTCTAGCCTGTTAATCCATTAAAATTCAGGCAACCTAAGATATCTTTGCATAATCCCTTTGCTAACAGGCTTTTTCATACTGCATCTGGGATGGATTGAAGGAACTTGATTCAGGTGCATAGATACAGCTATTCAGTGATGCGTTGTAAGGGTATCCCAGAAATCCCTGAAAGCAGCAGATACGATATAGGACTTATGGGAGACCCACCTTGTGCTTACTGCTACATGGGATATCTGTGGGTGTCTTTATGTCTATCTTAGCTAACTTAATTTTTTGTGAAAGTGCACTTCCCAGGAACAACAGTGTTCAAAACTGACAAGTTTTCAAAACTTGAGGTTTTGGAAGGGACACTTTGCTCACCATCCTTGTGATGAATAAGTTAGTGTTCAAATCACATGCCTTCATCATGTGGAGGCCAATCATGAGCCCTAACCACGCTCTCCATCACCCTTTACTTTTTGAAAATCTTCTGGCCAAATGTGCATACCTGTTATCCATGCACACTACATGTGTCCTATTACCCTATTCCTTCTGTCTTCATCCTTCTGACTCCCCCCAGTCTAGGGCTCCTGTAGTTACATTTGGCAGAAGGTGGTTTCTCTCATGGGCTGAAGAACCACAAACCAAATTATTTCTTAGAGCAGAGGAAGGGGTTTATGGTGCCAATGTGATACTAAAAAGCAAACAAGGAGATCAGTCAAAAGAGAACAAGGAAGTCAATCACTGGATGGCTGTCTTAGTAGCATCCACACCCTGGCTGTAGAGAGGAGATTGGCTTGCCTTTCTTAGTGTGATCACCCCCTCATAAAAGTGCCTTCCTTTTGCAGCAGATCAAGATCATTAGCATTACAATGTACTCTCCCCTAGCTTACTGTAGCTCCAGGATATTCGCACAACTGTGCAAAATGACTGGGGAGGATTCTCACTCCGTAGCCAGAGGCCATGACATAGGCCATTTTATGACCTGGGCACTGCCCTTGCCCTTACTCAAGACATTTCTTGTGATGCTAGCTAGGAATATACTTTTTTTTTTTCCCCCCCATGATGAGATAGGAAGAGCAGTCAAATTTATTAGTATCATTATTACTCCTTTTATGTAAAAAAGAATGCCAGCTATACTAATTAGAAATGCCTCACTGGTAAAGAATCTTTTTATCATCTTCATACCATTAACAATTCAAGATTATACTGACACAAAACACACTGCATGGAGTTGCACCTTATGACTATTCAGAAACTAAAGCTGTGTGGCTGGTAAGTAGGTCATCCATTGGGAACAGATGTGCGCTTTCGTCTGCACTGCTTGCCAGTTGGCTTTGACCTATAATGCCCTAAGTGTCCTACTCTGCCTATCTAAGGGAGAGTGTGGACACACAAAGTGGCTAGAAATCCTTGACTAATTGTTCTCCAAAGGTCTCCTTAGCATGGAATTCATTTCCCACCCTTTTACCTTAAATAGTCCTGATGGGCTGGCTACCCATCGGCATATGGCTGGTCTGTTTCTTCAGGCTTGTAAAAGGGACGATGGCAAGGGGATCTGACTAATGATAATCTGAAAATCATTTGGTTTTGCCTGTGGTACTGACTTCTAGACCAAATATTTATTTTTTGAGGTTAAGACTTTCTGTTTAGCATTTTGAAATTATCACAAAGTAGTTAGTGCCAAGCATTAGCAGTAAGGTACCTTTAAGTACGTTCCTAAATATACAAAATGAAAAACTCCACACTACATTTGTTTAAAAGGATGCTAAACAACCATCTTGTTCAGGCGTGCACATTTGCAGTTTGTAGTGACAAAACTTGATCTCTCAGAACCAGGTGTACTTGGCTTCAATGTAGAAATGCATTTAAAACTAAGCTACGATTCCCAGTTATGTGGGATTCATTCCTAAACCTTAATGAACTCCACAAGTGTTAATCCTAACATTTATTCCTCCTTGTTTGGGATACAGGTAAAAAAGAGAAAGTTAAGGATGTTCAGGGAGAGCTCAGCATCCTCTCACCTTCTTCCAGTTTCACCCTTATCCACTTACGACATTACAGCCAGCAGGAAATGCCTAAGAGGAGGTGAGATGGAATGTGCTTCCTTCTTCAACTTCTAGAGCAAACCAGGAGTGGCCAGCAATGGCCTTGGGCAAAGCATTTAAAGGGAATGGCATTCCCAGTTTACAGTGCAGACACAGCGCACTGCAGTTAGTTATACCTTCTCTATAGGAAAAGGAAGTCTAGCACGTAGTCCCTACAGGATCACAGCAAAGCCCTTGTCAAGCAGCTGGTGTGACACAAAAACAAACAAAACCCACCCACAACCTACATTTTCCCTTTCCAAACATTAGCAGACTAATGAAGGCTGACTTAATGCATACGTGATAGGAGCCTATTGCTTCTCTTTTACCTCATGCAAGGCTGTTTATTGTTTTGCACCCAAAAAAAGGTTTCTTATATCACACATTCTGCAAACCTTTCAACTGAAACAGGAAAAAAGAGTGAACTGTTTATTCCTGCACACATTACTTAAGAAGGGATAAACAGAAATTACTAAAGCTTCTATTGAACATATACATGCTTTTTTGGGAGAAAACTACAGCTACATTAGAACACAAAGGTATGACTTATGCAGAAATGCATGAAATAAACCACTCTTGTTCTGCTAAAGACAGGCACTTATCTGGTAAAGAACAGTATGGACATAGGTGAAGTTTTACCATATTTTAATTGCAGCTCTAAGAGAAGCATGAGGTGTGTTGACAAAGCATAACTGGAACCTTAAGGTATTTATGAAAGCATGTAAACTAATTAGTGTGCTTCAAACACTTACTGGGCAATGATAGCTCTTTCTGATTTCTCTGACTAAAGGGAAACACAGCATCTGCATGAATACATTCATAAGCAACCCTGCGTATGTTGTGCATCAACACAAATAGCTCTTATATAACAAAGTGCAATGTGGCAGTAGGATATGGCAATTTTCTGTAATCTCAAACGTCATTTTGCATTCTTACTTGTACAGAGGTTTCAGCTCTTACATGTAAACCTCTATCATTTTTCACTCTAATTGGAGGTGTATAACCTAAAGCAGAATGGGAACATTGCTTTAACAAACAAACAAAACAGTTTTATATCCAATTAGTGACAGCTATAAACGACAACTAACACCAAAGCATCAAGTACTGGATTTAGCTCCATGGTTGATACTCAGCTCTCCAGAAAGGAAAAAAGTCTGGGGTCTGGCTACAGAACAAACAATCTGAGAAGAATTTAAATAGGATGAGATCACAGTGTCCTCTCCCTTGCTGGGTGGAGCCTTACTGGCAGCACAGGAGCTAAATGGCCCAGGACTCTGAAGATAAGCACCACCAATCTTACCTCTTTCTGCACTTTAATGTCATAAAGTTTCTTCTCAGCAGATGAAGATTTCCTCCTCTGTCCTCGCCTCTGGCCAAATTTGCATTTGTTCCTTAAAACTTCCTCATCATCTTCAATAGCTCTCCGCACATATTTGAAACGATCTTTAAGGGCCCGTTTCCATACCGACTGCATAATTAAAGAAATTAATAAAAATCTGTCATTCCCGGTATATTCCAAGAATTTGTCAATTCCTAAAGCAGGTTACTTTGTTTTATCTAACTTTATTTTGTATTAAAAAAAAAAAAGTTTGTCACTAAATACAAATACATTTTAAAAAGCTCATACAGTAGCATCAGCATACAGGTGGCTTCGGGACTGAAGGAAACAAGCACCTGTGATTACATGCCTCCGCATCTATTAAACAGCAGGGCTACTGGCACCTGCGCAGTTCCTCAAGGACCACAGTAATTCAATCTAAGGGTTAGATGTATCCAATATCACCAGGGCTGTCAGTAAAAGTTCACTTTCCTTTTCCACCTCTTACTTTTGGATACTCGCTGCATGACATGAGGTCAAAAAAAAAATATGTGGTGAAACAGATTAGCCCACAGATGCCACAGAAAACTAATGTTTTTGACTAGTTTATTTTTCCCTACCTCAGCACCTGACTGGTTGTGCAGCTGTGTGATGATTATACCTAACACAAGGGTTAGGTATAGACACAGTCTACAGGAAAAGACACAGTGAGAATCTTCCTTTTGAAGGGAGCCTGCAGTAACATTGTGTCAAACATATTATTAAACTGAACTTAGAGCTGTTGAAGTAAGAGGGTCTGCTAAGTAGGTCCTGGTGTCTGTGAGTTGCCTCACAGGGTGTAAATTCCAGCTTCAAGGCAGTTCTACAAGCGGATGCAGTCCCTGCCTAATGGAACCACTCATCAGAACCAACAGCTGGAGTTTATGTGCTCCCTGCTTATTTTGCACTTGTGTCTTTTTCACTTGGAAACAGAAAAACGAGGCTGCTTGCTGCTTCTGAGAGCTGGATGGTTGGCAACTTCCATGACTTCCTTATGGACAGACAGCTGCCCAGCTGCAGTCCCAGCTGGGTGTCCCACAGCAGGACACAGCAGTGCTAACTACTGACATGCAGGGACGAAGTTACAAAGCAAAGGCTGTTAGACATTTCTGCAAGCAAAGCCTGCTACCACGAGTAATGAAAATGTTTCAAGGATCTGGCAAAACAACTGATTATTTTGGTTATTGATTTTTTTTGTTTGTTTGTTTTCCTTTTCAAGGCAGGGAAAAAAACAACAACAACAAAAAAGTGATAGGATGTGGCAAGAGAAATTCAGATAGTCATTTCATTCTCTGAAATTGACTCCAAGTTGAACCTATACTTACTGACACACTAAAACCAGAATAAATAAGTACTCCAAGCTCCTTACCAAAGAGGTGTTTTCTATTAAGCAAGGTTAAGTCTACTTCTACTAAATTCTATTTTACACCAAGTACTACAGTATCTTTCTTTGCAGCAGGAGTCTGACATGCCAGTCTTTCTCCACCATGGACTGGTGAAAAAAATCACAGCAGCACATCTATGGGATCTGAGCCCTATGGTTTTTACCTCAGCTTTTCATTGGCAGACCAAGGCAGAAGTGCCATTTCTGACAGGACACTTTCTGCCACCCACATATGGGCTTTCACAGAAAGTATCCTCTCACCATCAGCTACAATTAAACATCTGAGAACTGGAAAGCAAATAAACCCACCGGTATTTGTATTATGAAACTTCTGACTTCGGAATCTGGCAGAACAGAAGCCGTGTCCTCACCAACCTAAACTTAATGACTAGAAATAGAGCACAACAGGTCTTCTCACCACATGTATTTACAGCTTCAAGTTGAGTATTATGACCCAGAAGTACTCTCAAAACCTGTAAGGTGTCTACATGCCTTGGAAACCCCACTTGGTGTGGGCCTGAACCATTCATTAAGGCTCTTGAATGCTCTTCTAATTCTGACCCTATGCATTTACAATTTGATGCAAATACACCAAAATCATATGCCTAGCTAAATTTATTTGGAACATATTTATTTTAAGACTGATTAAAAGCAAACAAAAACTTAGTGTAATGCTTCTCTGAAACATTCAACAGGATATTTTAAGATATTTTAAAACATGATTATCTCAGACAGTATTAACAGCTGACAAATTAAATATTCTCTTATGTGATGTTTGTGCTGTTTTGTCTTTTGAAAGCCTTTGTTAAGCTGGGAGATATTTTAGTTTGCTCTTCCATATAAGTGCTTTAAATATCTCACAAAGTTCAAAACATTCAGGGGTTTCAGCCTCCTGTCCTCAGATAAGTCAAGAGTTTTAACTAAATCTATTTCTGTAATAGGATTCTCATAAGGCCCTTCTCACATACCTATTTCATGAGCTGGACTGCCAAGACATATTTATGTGGTTTCCCTAACAGGTAACATTTTCTAAAAAGGATATTTTTGTTGCATTTGTGAGCCAATAATTTTATTTTCTATGAATACCAGAGGGGAAAAAAAGAGTAACAGGAAGATTTACCGTGCTTATAAGGGAGTACAAGGATTAGTTTGTGTGTATCTGACATGGGAGGGAATGGATTACACGCAGATTAAAAACAGTAATTTACTAGAGAATAATCATTTTGCATGCAGCAGTTGCATAATCGAGCGTGTCAGCAATGTGATCCTGGGTTTCACCAGGATCACAGCACTGCTGAACTCCAGGGAATGTCTTATACAGGAGCAAGGATTTACTAGCCCCCTTCTGCCTTCATAATAAAAGCAGTTCTAGAAACTGTACAATTTCAACATGAAATAAAATCAGTGACTCCTTCCAAACTGTTGTTTGCAACCCTTGTAAAATGAATAACATAAATAAAATAATATCTTGCAGGAGGTCAAGAAAGTATCATACCAATTTTCTTCTGACTGCTGCAATTATGAACCTGGTTTTGTATATTAAAGCCTATTTTTCCTGTAACTACTTGAAAATATTGCTTTGGTTATATTATAGATCACAAATCCAGTAATTTAATCTCATGACTAAATAGAAACTATCTTTATTTAATTTTTAATTGTTAGTGTGTTACTTTAGGGTAACATTGTTTTTTGAGTAGAAGGAAACGTGGAAAAAATTCCTTCAGCAACCACTTTAAAGCACTTCTTTCCAAAAGCAAATCTTGGAAGGGGTAGAGAAATTAATTTCATTCCAAGTGCTTGACAGAGCTCTTCAGTGTGTTTTGTCTTTGTTATTTATTTATTTATTGTGCTGTGAAAAAAATTATCAGGAATCCTAAATAATTCCTGCTTCTTAAGTGATGTAGTAAATAGCCTTCTTTTTAAATTTATAGCACATAGGTAGCTTATTGTTAATCTTATTTTTAAGCTTACTCTTTTAGGATCATGATCTTCCAGACTATATTACATTTGATATCCTTTTCAAAAGGGCCTACAGCACAAAAGGATATTTTTCCCCTACTGCAAAGTTAAATGAGAAATCATAACCAAGAAAACAGAATTATGGATAACCTACTAATAAATCTTTAAACATTAAACCTTTAACTAAAACCTGTCTCATTGCAGCAGGATGAGATTTATAATATTAGACTCAGTTTCTGCATTATGGAGACTTTTTTTTTTTTTTTGCATTACTTGCTTTAAATAATTTGGAGTTGCAAACAAAACATATCCAGTATTATGAAAAAATTGAATACTCAAAGAGTTTTGCAGATAAATTTGTTCCTGTCATGAAAATGCAGCTTTATTGGCATGAATTTAGGCTCTTCTATGTACATTGCTCTACATTTTACAGCCAATTTTACCCCTTTCCAAATTCCTAATCTATTTCATTTCCATGAAAGTGTTGCAACAAAATTGCTGACATTTCCAGTTTGAAATTTTTCATTACAAGTTCTGTATCCTTGGATTTTATGTTTTTTGTCAGAAGAAAAAGCTAGTTTTAGAACATCAAGATATCTCAAGGGGAGAAGTTTCCATTTTCTCAGTCAAAGCACAACTGCCTGCTGCTGCCCACCCATGACATGAAGATATGCACATAATTGCAAAGAAGAACCCAGAACAGTTTCTACTGCATCATTCCAGCAACTGAGACGCATCCATTTCTGGTGAAGGGCTCCAAACTGTTCTGTTTAAGACTTAAAAATAACAACCTGACCCAGCAAACTTTCTCAGTGTATGGCATTAAGAACTACCACAGCCTCTTGCACACCCCAGCAGATGCTGCAGCCACACTTACAGAGCCTGCTTTCCAGAAGTACTTCCTCCAGCCCAAAGGGTAAGCACTTTGGATCCTCTTAAGCATGACTTTAGAGTTTAACTGAATCTATGAGCTGGGACATACCACAGCAATAAATATAGGACAGTAAATTAATCTAATTAACAATAGTGAGGGAACACTAGAATGTAATTACTCCAGAGTATGTTCAGTTTCTTTAGAAAAAAAAAGTGCATGCAACTTCCCCCCCCACCCCCCACCCCTATAACTTTATCAAGAAATTAGAAGTCAGAATATTTGACAACGTGCTTGTCAGTATTCTGAATTAACTCAAAGAACTTTATTAATCTACTGGCCCTGGAAACAGGTATTCCCAGAGGCCTGCCTGGCTGAATTGCTATGGTTGGTGTCCCTTTATCCAGCCTTACAACACCCCAAAAGGTGGGGTTGGGTTTGCCCTATCAAGCCCAGACATCAATGCACAGCTCCCTTTGTAGTCCTTGGAACAAGAACTTGCACAGTGTGATTCCTCTCTTCCTAATGTAGGAACTTAAAACATTACATAAGTTGCATCTCCTGAGGTTTAATACTATAGCTAACATATACATAACTGGGTTTCTAGCCTAGAGTTCTATTCTCATTTTAGTTTTCTTTTTCTACTTCTAGCTATCAGTCCTCAAATAACATGCTTTATGCTTTACCCCTGAATTATTTTATTGATGGTTTTCTCAGATGCTTTCACTGTACTGTAAAAAATTGTAATAACAGCTATCTAAGGATAATATGAGTTAAATGTGTTCAAAATGCTCAAAAAGTAACATTTTACGTGCCTAACAAGACCTGTGATTCCTTACTGTTATCAGAAACAACAATTCTATTCCTATATTAGCCTGAGGCAACTTTAAGTGAAGTACCTACAGACACTTCACTTTTTTGAGCTGCTGAAGACAGCTCTCCTGAGATGAAAGTGGTGGTTAGCTAGTGGATTTTCGTTGTTCGTTTCTTTAAAAGTTTTATGAATCCAGGATTGCCAATTCATTTTTCTTGCAAGTCTCACATTAAGTAGTTATGCATATGATGATAAGGTTTGTTTTAAGCCCTTGCTGCTATAACACACAACTATTTCCAATAAATAAAAAAGTATTTATTGTCTCCATGACTGCAGAGGTGGAAAAAAAAGTGTCTAACAGTATGTCGGAAAAAAAAAAAAAAAAAAAAAGGTAATTTGTCTTCCCCTCTCCTCCAAACTTAGCTATACAGACCTTTAATGTATGTTTTCCCTACCTCAAGCAAGGCAATGGAGAGAGGCTTGCCCAGAAGCATTAGGCTAGCGATATTGAGAACAATTCCAGCTGCCTGGCTGTGACACAACAATGGTTGTGTCTTCCAGGTTCACTTCCTAGAAAGTGTGAAAGAAATATCGAAAGACACTGAACAACTATTCTGAAATCTCTGCCACACCGCGCAGGTAATTTCTGCCAGCACCGCTTTGGGGATCGATAACTGGAAAGCAATGAGCTATTTTCTGAAGTATGCGTTTATAGGTGGCTTCAGTAAGCCTATGCTTTTGCTGCAGTGAAAGCCCTTTGAAAGCCCAGCTTAAGAACCTCTGTTTAAAAACAGTTTTTAAAAAGTTAAAGGCTGTGAAAAGGGCTTTGGAAACACCCAGAAGCACGTTCCAGCCAGCCTTCACAAAGGATGCCAAATGAAGCCGTAACATTGCCCAAGACCCAGGCAGGGGACTCCCACTGGGGCATTCAGAGAGGTCTTCTGAATGAAGCAAGGGTGGGCTGCGGCTCTTGTTCCTCCACTCCCCCTCTCCTTTTGGAGATGTGTTTGTTTTCTTTACTCCCTTCCCTCTTACAATGCCTGACCTCAGAGTCTCATCTGAATAACCTCCACTTAATCCTCACACTTTTTAATTCTCAAAATTGTTTTGCTTTCTGCAGTAACTGCACAGATATGTATTTATGTACGTTTAAAGCTAACAGTCCCCTCTGAGTCTCACAATCTTTTACAAAAAGCTATAAAAGTATCACATGGCAAAGCAATGATGTGAAGTCAGAAGGTGAATGTCGTCCTTTGAGACCAAGATATGTATTCTAAGTCACAGGAGTAGGGGGAAAAAAACTTGGTTCAATTTTACTAGTCATCTCCTTCCACTGTTTTCACATATGTCCCTGCCAAGATCCCAATCAATGTTTTTTAAAGTTTCAATAATAATAATAATTTATAAACAATGACTAGATTGCTGACATACCTAGAATGGTAGAAACACTTTATGATTTATTTGCATATCTAATGCACAAATGATTATAAAGCATTGCAAGAAGATAAGTCTTAAGTTAGTCCACATAGAAACAGGGGTTTTTGTTTATTTTTAAGAGGTTTGGCTTCTCTTTGCTTTTAGAAAGAAAAACAAAATCACATTTACTCTAATTTATCCTTTGGGCAAAATTAAACCAGAAAGAAGCTGTACCCAGTGAGTAACCAGGGACTTCAAGTATGGTCCTCAGTAATCTCAGTGTGGCTTTGAGGAGTGGGATACAGATGAATGAACCTTTAATTAATACCATGAAATAAGAATGTGTTTTGACAGGCACGTCAAAGTGAAGCTTACAGCTCTGAATGAAAACAGCATACAAGAAATTTATATTGATTTGCTCTGAACTGTTATTTTCTTGTAATTGACCATGTGTTGGGCGGGAAGGGAGTTATTTCATTATTTTTCAAGATGGAGTACTATTTACAGTACTTACAAAGCCATTCCCATCATCATCCAGAAACGGGTATGCCTGCAGCAAAGCACTGACAACAAAGTTGTATTGCTGGCTGTTCGGATACCTGTGCAAACAAGATGGGGATGTAAAAGAAATAGTTGGTGTTACTGATGGTGTTCAAGAGTGTATGGAGTCCATACTGATACACATTAAACTGACTGAATGTTCCCAAATTATTTTTAAGACTATCAATTCCCATCCAAACAAGAACTTCAAGATTTCATGCAAATCTTACTGTTGGCATCAACAGGTTTAAAGTCTTAGCCTCCTCTATTTCAGTAAGCATATGAAGAAGAAAAGCTTTACATTCATTTGAAAATTTACTTCTGCAGCTAATTGGTAATGCCCCCAAATAAACCTAACAATATTTACTTACAGCGATCCTGCTAGGTATTTTGTCATGTCTGCTTGCAAACATTCAATCATCCTTATTCTCATACTGTGATCAGGGCATTTTTTTTCTGCTAATAAAATCTTGACATCATAAGGAAAAGCTGGCAACATATAAGAACTTGTCCAGTGCAACATCTTACATCCTGCAGAACATGATTTCAGATTTCTTCTGAAAAAGATTATATGATTGTGAACACTTCCTCTATGGCAATGCAAGCAAGAAGAAAAGACAAATACGAAGAAAAATTCAATACAAAGTGAAGTTATTGCTATACATATTCAAAGCTTGCTCTCTTGGTTTCTACATAAAAATTACTTACAAAATTACTTACAAAAGCTGCGATCAAAATATATGGAATTTAAAATGGATGTCAAACACGAAATGTTATAGTCAGTAAACACTGCATGAAATGCTAGAAAATGGTCAATAACTGCAAGCAAAAGAAGTCACGAGGGACTTGCTACCATTGCAATATAACTGCATCTTCCTTTTGCAGCGTTTCCTGTGGTCCTGCTAATTTAGTGGTGATAGGAAACCAAAAAGTTTAATAGAATAAATTATTATACAAGATATTAGCTAAAATTGCCCTCCCTAAGGGGAAAGCAGTGAATGGATGAGGACAGTTAATCAACTCAATGAGTGGAAACAATGCACAAACAGCCTGTAAGTACCCACACCTACGGCCCCAGGTAGAGCCATCAGCAGTATTTACAAATGTCACACCCCAGGCGGTGTCAGGCTGAGACAGGAAATCAGCACTAGCTATCTGAAGTGATTCTCTCCTCCAAAGAACCTGTTAAACCCTAATGCTGGAGGAACACAAGGTAAAATAGAGCTGGAAGTAAATCAAGAGCCACCTAAAGGGTGGTAGTGGCATCCTCATCCTCGGACAGCTTCTCGACTGTAGTAGCCTGGAACCAATTAGAAATTTCACATGGGAGGTACCAAAGAGAGCTTAAAAGTCCTGTTATGTGTATGATATCACTGCAATTCATGTTTGCTTGAATTTAAATTGAAGAGAGTAATTTGAAGGCAACTAAGAGACTTATAGAAACATCAGACTTCTGCCACCTGGACACCACCCTGTGTAACCTGTTGTAGGTGACCTTGCCTGAGCACAAGTGTTGGACTAGATAACCTCCTGAGGTCCCTTCCAGCCTCAACCAGTCTGTGATTATAATAATAGAAATCTTTTAAAATGCTATCTACTAAATGTAGATGCTTGCAAAGTACAAATATACAGATATCTATACCACCAGGACAGCGGGGCTTGTCACGTGTGACAGCATCTCCGGAAGACCAATGTCATCATCCTGACATCCCCCCCTTTCTTCTCCTTTCTCCCAGCTGTTATTGCTAAGCATGGTGCCAAGTGGTGCAGGACATCCCTTTGGGCAGCCTGGGCCAGCTGTCCTGGCTGTGTCCCCTCCCAGCTCCTGTGGCACCCCCAGCCTCTGAGGACACTGGCAGGGCAGCACCAGGAGCACGAAAGGCCTTGGCTTTGTGTAAACACTGCTCTGCAATGACTAAAACAACAGTGTGTTATCACACAAATCATTGATGAAAACACTACTTTCATCAAAAAGCCAAAACAGCATCACATGAGCCTCTACAAAGAAAATTAACTCAAAACCAGACACAACTACGATGTGGAAGAAAATACTGCTGGACTACAGTCAACATACATAAGTTTTCACTGCAAAAGCTCTCTTCAGTGGCCTATAGACAAAGCCTACAGCCTTTATTGGGAGATTTTGCTACCTAGCCTCTCTGTAAAGAAAAACCTATGGCTGCCATGTCTTAAAGGTGGCAAAATTGACTACAACTCTAATGGATAGGCATTTGTAATAGTTTATAGCACTTTGAAATACTACTTTTGATGTGGGAGCAGCTCATTTTGGGCCTATATAGCCACAGTTATGGCCTCAATACTTTCTTGAGTAGATTAGCCTATAACTCCTAACCTTGTTGACCTCAGTATGCACCACAGCATCTTGGTGTCTTAATACAGGTTGGTAAAACTTGCAGGCTACTAATACTTTTATCATGCATATAGAACTTTTACTACTTTACAGTCTAAAAATAAGTAAAAACTCAACTGTATGAGAAATTTTATAACCCCAGACACATCCTACTATCCTTTTTGGTGACAAATTATTACAGAAATAATAATAATAAGAAAACAAATTCTGAAATCACTTGGAAAAAACTACTATGCAAGTGAAGTGCAGAAGTTCAATGTAGCATCAACAAGGAACTTTAGAGGATTCACGCTTGAATCCTCTACTTTCATCAACTTTACTGATGAAGCCAATATAGCAGACAGGTCGCTCCCAGTTACTCCATACTATTTTCAACAAGCTGTCATTTAAACTAGCACAAAAAAGGACAGTAATTTAAGATGTACGGTAATTTGTAGCCGAGCATCACTAATTCCTATTGTTCTTAATAACAGTGACTGAATTACCATTTTGAAAAATGAAAAAGTTGAGCAGATTTTCAGGCAAACCTTAGACTACAAGGGCTCTCCATGGTTTCCCTCTGCCACCTCAGCTACAAGTTAGTTTTCCAAATAGGTGTAGTCGTTTACTTCAAGAAAATAATTTTTTGTTGGGTTGGGATGGCTAATAGTCATGGTTACATGGTAATTCTCCCCTCTACCAGGCCCTCTGCATTTGTCAGTAGGAGGAAAAAAAAAAAGACTCCAAGTTTTATTTCATGCTCCAAATTTCTCTTTAGCCTTACTTAATCCAGAGTATGTCCAAACAAAAACTGAAGATTCCTTTAATTTTCATAGTGCAAGACATTTAATATTTTATTAGCTTTTGTTGAAATCATTCCTGTTAGGCTGTCACATTAAATATGTGCTGTAATATTTTTGAATGAAATAAAAGTTTGTTTGAAAAGACAACTCCATTCTAAACATTATTCCCAGAAATGATCACTTGCAAACTTGTTCAACTAAAAGAACAGTTCAGTTAAACTATACATGCACTATGATTTATTCAAATAATCAAGACCTTCCTTGGTTTTGAATAACAGCATTACAGTTAGATTTAGGTACAAAAATATGTAGCCTGCTTCCGACCATACCTCTCCAGTCTTCTAGATTACTTGAGACACAAAGAGAGAGAATTAAGATCCCAAAAGGCAAATTACTACACCTTTTCTCCTGGTTTGTGAGACGTTTGGTGTTGATGCTCAAATAACCCAATGACTGTTGCAGTCCCACTTTCCCCTTGCTGTCACAGGTCTCTACTTTTTCCTTACTGGTACTGGGAATCTTCTAACATTGATTCAAGTTATTTCAAGAAACTACAGTGATGACGTTATTCATTTCTCCCTCTAGGTTTAATTTTCTGAATGTTTAGGTTACTTAACTGGTAAGGTGAGGAAAATTCCCGCACAGAGGAAGCAAGACAGACTCTTTATAGGTAGCTAGAGTATGGAGCTGCATCGAAAGAAGCACCTTCCCAGTAAGGACACAACTAGTTAACGAGCTTTTGATCGTTCAGATTTTGTAGATGACCACTTTCCTTCCTGCACTAAGTGACAACACAGTTTCACACAGTTATACCTTTCTCTGGCTCCATTACAGGCTTACACAGCTCATGCAAGGATGTTTACTGAGACATGAAAGTTAATAACACAATTACTCAAATGATCTAGCTGAAGAGTGATCGTTACATCTACTAGAAATTATTCTGATGACCTCAACAATAAGGCTTCTGCACTGAAGCACAGAAACTCTTAAGGAACATAAAAAGGGGCACAATTCAGCAGATTTTCTTTAAAGACAATTGCTGTATATGTGTATGTTTAAAACACATGAAATACAGACCAACAATATTGTTGCATGGGTAATGGGGAAGCATTCTGCTTGCCCGCAGTCCTTGCCAGCAGGGCATGATGAGGATGAGTTCAAACACTGCACTGATACATGCTGATGGTCACCCAACCTGGAGAGGGTTTGCAGCAAGTTCCACTGAGCAAGTGAACGAATGGTGGCTTGCAATCTGGCAGGCCAGTGATGACAGTCATCTTGGAGATGGGAGCCAAACTTAATTAAAAATAAATATACAAAGAGCGACAAAATAGAATAAGCCCAGATTTATGTGGACACCAGCACCAATACAATGGGAACGGCCTTATTAGTATATTGACAACTTGCAGGCCCAGATTTAATTGAACGCCAAAAATATCTTCTAAACTTGCAGCAAATGAGAAGTGTAAGGCTGTCAAGGTTGGACAGAGGGTGTTATTCTGCTTGTGCACACAAACCTGCTCTGAACAAATGACTTGAAGTCTCAGACAGTAAGTCTGTTATACTACAGCTACAGAGCACAACTTTATAGGAAGAACAAATGTACAAATAAATATGTACTGGAGCATCACTCAAAGGCAAACATCTGTACTGTCCCACTGGAAACAGGGAAAAAAAAGGTGATACATTACGTTTGTCCTTTGATAAACAAGCACCTTGAGGAAAGGCAGAGAGGACAACGCAACCAATAAAAGGTTGGTTTTCACAGCAGTGTCAGGTATTTACAAGCAATGACAGCCTCTGTCTTAGCAACAAGACAAACATAGGGCTGCCAGGAGACTGCTAGCACTCCGATAGCAAAAAGCAGGTATTGAGGAAACATATTTGTTGAGTTGCCCTCTGTATGCTATATTGTTGTCTTCACAGAAATGCACTGCTTCAAAATTAATCTTCTTGGGGCTCAACATAAAGACTGCCAGCTTCACTTCTATAGCTGTTAGAAAAAAGTTGTTCTGCAAGAAAAATAAAGTTATACAATAATTGCTGCAGCCAGTTACTCTTTATTTTTGTGTTTAAACAGTCTGCTCTGCTGTCTTTGTAATACTTAGTAATGCGGAAGAATATATAACAGTTTAACAACTGCCTACACAAGTAAAATACTGAGAAACTTTGAGCCAATTCATCAGCAGCAATAATTTGTAAAAGAACAAAGAACACATGATTTCATTTCAAGCGAAGCTACATGAGTTACTAAAGCTGTAGATGCATGGGAAAAAGAAAGAAAAAATTAAGTTAAAAAAAAAAAAAAAGGAAAGAAAGATTGGAGAAACTAAGAACCAGATGCTGTAAATGTAACCTTGGCCAAAGGTCAGTCCCTTGAACTGAACATTTAAACCAAAGTCACTGAACTAAACTAACCCTTGCCAGAACTGGCTCAAAAAGTCCTTGTATGAACTGTTTTGCCACTAAATAAATAAGTGAGGTGGGAATACCCACTAAAGAGCAATGGAAGTTGTTCTTGCTCTTAGCTTCTCTTCCAAATCTAGCCTGGCTGTTGACAGAGGGTTATGTGCCCTCCTTCCCATTCTGAAGAAGACAATCCAGAGTATTTAATTTGTAGAGCCTCCCCCCTGTATTACTATATCTTCCTTTTCCCCATTAATTAGGATTAGAGAAGATAGAAGGAAAAAAAAAAAAACACAGAACTGCACAGACTTTAAAAATTATAAATTTAAAACAATGAACAACAACAAAAAAACTCCTCTGCAGCTGATAAAACAAATACCAGATTAACATACCAAAACACACACAAAAAAAGCCATCATTAATCTGATGTGGAAGAAACACTTTTTACCATGACATTTAATGTATTCTTAGAATAAAACCAGAGTGTATGCAGTGCGGGGAAGGGAGAAACTGTGCAGAAAATCAGCTGAGTATGTATATTAGCAGAGTAAACCAGGGGTTACTTTCATACCCTAGGCTAAGAACATGTCCTTATAGTAAAAGCAATTTTCTGTTCCCATAATCATATTTTTAAAAGAAATATCTTATTCAACTCTTTACAACCTGTTTATAGCCAGCATTAAAATTTCTATCAGTAGCTAAAAATGCAATAAAGGAGTACTGGGGAGGTAGGGAGAGATAACTCTATAATTCCACATTAATCAGTGGGTCAAGTCATAGACATATTTAAACAAGAGCATTCACCTCCAAAAATAGTATTTAACTAGGCACAAAGCTAGTGCAGTAGTTAATGGATGCCAGGGATGCTCAATTCCGTCTTCAGACTAAATCAGTTAGTTAAAACAGCTATTTTGGAAAAAGACATTTGCCAGCTTCTCATCTGACCTTTAAAGAGAAGCCCTCATAAAATTTGCTTGGGTCTTCAAGACTATAAATCATCACAGCTCCACTTATTTTCAGGGCACCTATTGCTTCACGAAGGGGCACTTCCATTTACAGCTGACTTTCTTTTCCTCCTCTTCTACTTCTTTGCCCCAAGGTGAGTTTGCACTGTTCTTTTGCAGTCCCTTTCCCTTAACAGGCCATTATGGGCCTTTGAAAGCTTTGTACTGAGAACATTTCCTAAAGCCAGTCTATTCTGAGTTAGGCTGATTCACACGTTTAAAACTCTGAATGCAGCACAAGGCAAATTACTCACCATTAATTAAAAATAAGTATCCTATAGAAGTAAGGGCTAAAAACCATCATCGCAAAAATATTTAATGGCTTATTGCAAGGGGTTGTTTCACTGGTAACAATGGTGTCAGGATTGTTGTGTTTTGTTGTAGTTTGTTGTTGTTTCGTCCTTCCCAATGTCATAGTTCAAACTTTTGAAATAAAGTCCTACGTGGTTCACTATGCCACCTTCTCTGTTCCCAGAAGTCTCATCATTAACTTTTTTATAAGTGACAAAATAGACAATTCTACAGGAAGATCTCCACTTATCACAGAACAGTGAGGCCATCAGTCACATGTATGGGGGAGAAATGATAGCAAGGTGGGGAATAATAAGGGGAGTAATAAAGATAAGAGAACAATTATCTTGGAAGAGAAACAGGACTCTTCCAACACTAGCTGCCTAGCTCAGAGAGAAAAGCAACCCCTCATCTTGCCTCCAGATTTTAAGGAGGCTCATTTTGACACACAAGGAAAATATGCACACAAAGGGAATCAGCATGCCTACTTTCTTAAGCACTGTATTTAAGGTGCATCAAGCACATGATTTTGTATGTACCCATATTCCACTCAGTAATTAGTTTTCCAGAATGTTACTGAAAGATCTGTGAAAAAGAATTTTTAAGAACTAAAGCAATAAGGACAAACCTGTATTGTGCTGTGATACAGAGAACAACAACAACAAAAAATAACCTCTCATCTGACCATTTCATTTAGTTGATTCGTAGTACACTTCAAATCCTGCTGTTTTCTAAATACACCTGATTAAACCCAAACCTGACTTGCAATACTTAGGACAAGTACTATGTCATTTACAAAAGACAAGTAAAATTTAGTAAACACATTATGAACTTACTTTTGCTTTAGCACTCTTTGATCAATTAGTCCTTCTTCATTTTCAGTTGAGGACAAATACAGTTTCCGCTCCACAGGACTAAAAGTACTTAATATCTGCCTTTCAGTGTCCCTGAAATAAAAAGTAAATAAGTAAAAATAATAAGTCAGTCGAGATTTGTGCAGCTTATGGAAAAAAAATATTTCAGGGTTCTAAAATGCCAGTGGCAGAAATAGAAAAGGAAAAAAATAACACTGAAAAAGCAGGAGTTTACATGGTGCTGATATTGTCTCTTAATCAAACTCAGTTCAATTACCCAACAACTCTTACAAGGAAAACTATAAAAAAATATTGTCCAGCAGTATTCCAATTCCTACACAATAAGAAAACTGGGAATAACTAACCACTACAACATGCTGGTGTGCATGGAGCGTGAATATTGCACAGCAGTTTCTGTGCAGCTAGAACTTTGAACATCCCCCACTCCCTTCTCCCTTCCCCTGGGGCTAAACCCATCTATAACCTTTGAGTCAGTTTTACATTAGTCTGACCATTCTACCGGATCCCTGAACACTACCTGGTCTCCTGATTATTTGCTCGAACTCCAGTCAGTCACTTGCACCAAGAACTACATATATCCACTTTGCTACATGCCAGAAATCCCTACACAAAACCACCGCTCTCTAATTTCACCTTTGCATCCATCTCCCTCCCTCTTGTCCCCTTCCTGTTCTTTCTTCTCCTTTTGCTTTCAGAAGTCAACATCAGCAGTTTTACCCTGTAGGACAGGAGCTACTATTATGCTGTCAAGAATGCATAGCAATCATCAACTGTTTTTTGACTTACAGATGAGAGACGTAGATGAACTTGGTGACTTTGCTAGCCAGATGCTAGAGGCTCCATACTTCTCTGGATTTTTATTTATTTATTTATCCACCATAATCAATTAGGCTTTGCCCAATCATAGCTAAAGCTACAGGGGACCAGTGAACATGATTACAAGCATTCTTTAACATCGGCACATACTGTACAACAATATGTCAATCAGCATCACAGATTCAGTCCACTCTACCAAGAGACCCACAGGCTATTCTCCAGCCGCTAACTGAACCACTTCTCAGAAAGCAGCATAAAAATTTTCTTAGCAAAGCCACCAAGGTGATATCATCACAAGTTTCACTACTTCAAGCACTACCGCTGGAGCCTTTCTGAGACTTGCTAGAACCTGGCTTAGGGAAAAAGTAAACATGCATTAAAGAACTAGATCTTCCACAAGTTATGACACCTGGAACTCTTTGGAGATGACGCAGGTTCTTTCTGTACCTTATCTCTTCAGAAGCTCTGAACTCCAAAGATGCCCTATAAACTGTTCCAGCCTCAGCTACACTCACACATGAAATGCTGTTACTGCAAGCAGCATTACTGTTCGGTAGGTTTATATGGGGAGTTTTCCCTTTTCATGAATCAATACAGCTCTACCGTACATGTTTTTTCAGCTGTCTAGTTAAAACCAGAAAAATCCAGTACTTTCCATATGCGGCTCCTAGCTACAATCAAACTTGGAAGTGGAAAGCACCTTAACAATTACTTGGCAATGTCTATGCATGAGGTCCTCATATGCACATAACAAGTGACAAACCAAAATGCTATTTCCATGTCCTAATCTAAACTGCTGGAGACACAAGTCATGCTCAGTGTTCCTTCAGAAGTCCATTACTTCTAAACAGAAAGTGTTGCCCTATCATACTTGAAACTCTAAGTCCAGTCAATAAATAAGGGTTTTGTTCCTAGCAGAGAGAGGTGAGCTAAACTCACTGAGTTAGCTAAGCTGAGGACAACAGGAAGAAGAAGTGGGCAGGCAGGAGTGTACCATCAAGCACTGGGGTAGCATTCACATGAGAAATGTGACAGGGAAATAAAGCTTACAGCCCTTGGAAGCTCCACAGCAGTTTTACTGACTCAAGACAGCTATGGTGCTGCTCTCTCCCCTGTCCCTTGTGCTGAGTACTGCCTCCTCTGTCCTAGCACTCACAGGAGGAGTTAATTCTGGGAACTGGATTGATTGAGAAACACCACTGCAGGACAGACAAGGTGGTTTGTTTTCACCCGGACTCTGGCACCACAGGGGAAGGGTTAGGAACATGCAACTGTGGAATCTCCGGCTCAGTTTTTGCAGTTGTCCCCAGCACACTATTGTGTGTAACATATGCATACTATTCAAGTGATCAATCTCTGAATGAGGTCAAAAGAAGTTCTTACAGGACTTTGTTCAGACAGACACATCTGTTCACCACAGAGCTACAACATTAAGATAAGCATTCCAGAGTTAGCAAATGACATTTATAGCTGCCTGCATATTAAGACACAGTAATAAAAAGATAAAAGCTATTTTTACTGCAGGAGCATCACTCTACATACAAAACAGCTTTTAATTATCTTTAAAAAAAATTAACTCATCCAAAAATATGTGAGTACAGGCACTTCTGAAATGTGCTTAGGAGTTGTATTATGTGATTCTTGGCTGTGACACAGGAAGTGTTTCAGAAGCAGTAGCTTATTTACCCAACTTCCCTGTAAATAGAAGAGTACCAGTGTCTTGTTTTTCAGACAATAAGACTAGGTAGGGAAAAATTTTGAAGTAAATTATATTCACTAACGTTTGGAGTTCCTAGCATTTTTTTTTCTTTTCAAAGTCTGCAGAACCCCACAGAAAAGCTGTGCCCTCACAATATTGCAACAGAATGCTCTTTGTGAGACATCAAGACCTGATCTGTAGGACTTCAAGCGCACAGGGAGCAATGACATCTGAGAAGCAGTCTAGCCAAACACCCCTGGTGAACTCAAGGATGAAATCTTAATATTCAAAACTGTTTTCAAACTACCTTAAGCATAAGAACACGTCTTCTGTAATCCCCTGCTGTAAAGCCTAAGTACCTCCTGTACTTCGGATGAGGTACAGGACCTACATGCAGTAGTCTTCTTCACAGCAGATGCCTGCTCTACCTCCAGAGGAGCTTCCTATGAATCAAGTGAAGCAGAAACCTTGTGCAAAGAACCAAGCCTATGATAAATCATATATTCAGAGACATCAGCTTCTAGTTCAACTCCCTCCAAGAGTACAGGACCATTTAAACAGGGGGTTTCATAAACGCTTCCAGGAGGACAAAAGGATTTTTCTATATGAGCATTTTAGTTCTTCTCATGAATGCAGTTTGGTAGGAAGTAACCCAATCATCACCATTTAGTACACTTTGCTTTGTACTGTGGAGTCTATGCAACCTGGACTTCCTTTAAAAAAAGCAAATGCTGCAGAGAATGCTCTACTGCTACTGGGCTACTACTATGTGCCAGCGCAGACTTAGTGCTCAAGCCCTTTCCTTCAAAATATGGGAAGGGAATGTGCCCTCGTAAGAAGAGCATTTTGTGCCATTGGAAATCTTTCTCTATTTTCAGGACTCTTGGGATTGGAAGAAATGACAAGACCCAGGATGTCCCTCCTCAAGCAAGACATGAAGAAGAAGAAAAAAAAAACAGAGTAAACCCAACTCCTTCCTTCCTTCCCTCCCTGCCCTCCCCTCCCCCCCCCCCCCAAAACAAAACAAAACAAAAACAGCAAAACAAAACAAAAAAAGTTATTCAGCCAAGATCTGGAGAATACTCAGGGAAAATAATCTCTGTGGAGTTTGTTTTCTAAAAATCTTTCTAGCTCTTTTTTGAGTAGCACGCACTGGTATTATTAAATGCATACACCTGGATCAGATTCAGAGTTTCCTTTGAGAGCTCAGACTTAAATATATCTATGACACAAACATTATCTCTAGATAAACTGTGTTTTTACTCTAAAACTCACAAACATTTAAAAGTAAAGGCCTCAATAGCTTAATGCTGTAAATATAGAAGATTTCTCCTAAAGTAATGGAAGTTTGATTATGCTTCATGCAAATTAAAACTTGGTCCTAGAACTAGAAGTGAAAGGCAGTTTAAAATAATAGTGGTATTCAGGAACGTTGATGTTCCCTTTAAAAACTCCAAGTTATAACCACATTTTACATTTAACATTGTTAGAGATCATTCAGAGTATAAGAAATAGGTGCAACTTATAACTGTAAAGCTAGTAAATGTTAGTTTTAAAAGTTTATGAGAAGAATACAACTTTAGTCTGACATGTTTTATGTGATATTATGTACAGACTCACCCACTGATTGCTGGAAGCATTGGAGAAGCTGCTTCACAGTAATATGTAAGGGGTTCTGGCTCATTTTTTTGTTGCTGGTATTTATTAATCAGGTCCATTAGCACTGCCTGGTGTCCAATCTTCTTCACAAGCTGCTGCACCATGCGATCATTAAGAGCCAGAAGAGCTGCTCCACTCACTTCTTCTTCTGCAGAGTGAAGGGGATAGGAGGATAGCAGTTATGGGGGGTGCAATTTAGAGTTGCAGTAACATCATTTATGCCTAAAAACATGATGATGGAAGATAGGTCAAAGGCTTTCTATTGCTCTTGTGTTTCTTCAACTGCTAAAAAGAAGGAAGTTTTAGCTACTGTGCTTTCCAGTGCCAGAAATTCTGGTCACTGCCCAGGCACCTTTCAGTACAAAAATGCTACATCTGTATTACACAGAATCAGTGAACTATTTCAATGCATAAATCAGGCCTTGCTTTGACTACAGCAGACATTGTTAATTAAGGAAAGTAAGCTTTTTAAGGTACACAGCAAACAACATCTTCATACAACAATTCCTCATGCTCTCTTGCAGAGTGTTTATATACTCAGACATAACACATTTGGATGCTACAGATAGATGCATTATTTCAGAAGATGTACACAGTATAAAATAGGCCCTGTTAAGCCTGTTACACCAGCAGATTTGCTTCTGGAAGGTGTACCTATTTATATACAGGCTTAATCTCACCCCCAGCATTCCTTGGAGACTTCATGATAAACCTGCACGCTTATTTTGATTTATCAGTTGCATGTCAGTCCTCTCCCTAATAGATTCCTATTGAAGTCTTAAGTTAGCATAAACGTAGATAGATACATATACACATTCCCAAAACAAGGTAGGCAATACCAATTAAAAACATATAAAAGAAAAGACAAACAAACAACAAGAATGCTTACCACGAAATTTAGGAACTAGTTCTCCTAAATTCCTCTGTCTGAGCCAGTTGCAGACTTGATCAACCGACCAACTTTCCATCTTCAGGTGTCACAGTGCTAAATTTCACTGTGAAGCAAAAAGAGAGGTTTATTTTTACGCTGAACTCTGAGCTAAACTCCAACTGTAAGTAGAAAAAAAAAATCCGCACTCTGCAAATACTGTTATATTTACATGTTCTTAATAAAGTGTGAGAATAATCCAACTAATGCCTGTTGCAAGTGGCAGCTTCCTTGGATCCCTCTCTCTTCACCTCCTCTCCTCTTCCTGCCTTCCCTCTGCTCTCAGAGGCAGCCTCATCCCTTATAAAACACGACCTGCTCCAGCACCATTAACACCCAGCTTTCCACACAGAGAGGAAAAACGGTGTGAAATTCACCACCACCACCACCACCCTCATCGGGAAATGGTTGACATTTTACAGAGAGAAAAAAATAAATACGTCGGGTAAGAGTCTGTCACATATATGTTGGTAGCACATCAGGCACGTTAACCCCCTCGGCACCACCGATAGGTAGCGAAGCGAATACTTAACCCCAGTTACCGGCAATTAGGGGCAACACTGCTGGGAAGCTGGGAGCACAGGGAAGGGGAGGGAAAAGGAGGGAAAGGGAGGAGGCTACTCCCCTGGCATTTGCTGGTGGCAACCCTCAGGCCCCAGCCCCCCTGGGACACCACGGGGCGGCACGGGAGGAGGGGGGCACTGTCCTCGCCGGGCTGGGGGTGCTGCTCAGTGTGTGCACCCACCACCTACCCGTGCTCCTTCCCGAGGGAATTGCTGGGGACAATGTTCATCCTACTCTACCAACTCCTTGGCAGCAGAAAAACTCTCTGAGACTGCTTTTCTCATTGACATGATTTAGATTTGCTACATAAAGGAGCACTTGATGCTCCGTGTCTTGCGTTCTGCAGCATTAGAGAAAATTATTCAAGCAAGTTTTTCAGATGAGAACACGAGTGTCTGGCATTGTTGGCCAAGCACATCCTTGTTTAAAATGTGTCCACGTGCATACCCTGAGCATACTGTCAGCTCCTAAGACAACATGAGGCTTTGCCCACGCAAACCTCATCAGGACCTGTTCCACTGCACTACCAAAAAGTAAAAATAAATTGAGAACTATCATTTCCATTTTCATCAGTCGACAGCAGAGATCCCCCAAAATAGATGCACTCAGATTACGCGTTTTTGCTGGTACACTTCAGCAACTAAAAAGGGTTAAGTTTAAGAGGAATGTCTTTCTGAATTACACGAGTGGATTTAATTTGATATGACAACAGTAGCCATACAACTCCTCCTCCAGGCTAAGCAGCAATAACAGGGTGTGAAAAGTCATTATTTGTTGAGAACTCGGGTGTAAATTAAAAATCACACCTTCCTGTCACACTTTTTACTTCCTTGCAAAGAGTAGGGGGGAAAAAAAAAAAAAAAAGAAAGATAAAATCCAATGCAAAGCAGAAAGATACTTGCCTTTTCAACCAAGCAGTGTAAAAGTAGAGAGATACATTAAAATGTTGGGAAGGTCACTGCTTCATCCTAGTAGAAGCCTTGGATCCTGGAACAGTCATGCTAAAGCAGACATGCATATAACTAACATTTCAAAAAGTGTCAAGCAAACTACAGCCATGTAAAACATTATGCATTTATATATCACTGTGAGGCTAACTCTACAGCAAAATGTCCATTTACACATGGAAATGGAGGTGGTACACTTTAGGGGGAGGAAAACAATGGTAGTTCAGGGACTCTTTTACAAAACAGGACATATTAACTGTTGCTACAAAAATATTTTGAAATGCCTTTCAAAAGTGCTTTCACTTAATTGCAAATATGCTAGATAAAGGCGCAAGGAAAAGAACACACTAGTCTTCTAGAAGCATTATGGAGGGAACCAGAAAAACTGAGCATGAAAGCTGATATTTGTCTTTATTAATAATTCTACTTATTACAGTAACATTAAAAAGCAATCTGGTGAAGGGCTCCCTGTAAAACACAAGAATGTTTATCTTCAGTCAATTCATACAAGTAAGAACAAAACAAGAAACAAGAATAGAAACATTTTGAAGACATCTTAGCAATTTACAGCATGACTTGAAGTCAAATTCAGAACAGTGATAAGTGTGAGCGATCCTCGCTTGTTAATAAACACAGCCAATCCCTGGGAGCCACTTCTTCAAATACGTAGAGCAAACGCCTACTATTAGGACTTAACCAGCCCTAGTTAATGAAAAGTAAAGCTGAAGACCTCTGGTATAGGTGTCTGATGTTTGGGTTTTTATTATCTAAATGGTAAAGAGAGAGGAGGTTCCTGACCAGCACACTGCTGGCAGCAGTTCCTTAATGTGTGTGCACTCATTTACCATGCAGCTTGTTTCAATAGCAGGTATAATGAGCTATCAACACTGTGAAGTGGCACTTCTAAACAAATGAATTTATGTCAAAACATTTTAGGCTAGAAAAGTGAGTTATATCTACTTTACACATTCACTTGTAAGAAAGAACCTGTGGCATCACAGACTGCCTTTAACAGACCTCTACATGGCTGTCAGTGAGGTCAGAATTCAGGTTTTAGTACATTTTAGTACAACAGTGAGGAATGTGGTAAGTACACATCTATGTCGTAGCTATGTGGCACATTTTGTACAGGCCCAGGTCTCAGCATTGCAAGCGTGAAGATTAGGAATTGCTGCATACCATAGATACAACTAAGGTTTTCCCTGTGTATATTTTTGAATTGTATCATAATTCACTTTTATCTTTGTATGCATTACAGGGACTGAATAATTTCCTTCAGCTTGCTCCCAAACTATTTTTTAAATAATTAAAAATATCCAAGCTACTTTGTAGAAGACAGAATGTGTCATCCTGGGTACAGTGCTGTGTCATCATAAAAAAGTTGTCAGCAGAATATCAGTTATCCACCAACTCTTTCAATAATATGAAGAGAAATATTCTAGTAGAACACCTCTGTCACTCTCCTCAAAAAAGAAAATGCCAACAACTTGCTGACATTTATCTGGTAGATGGTAGCAAAAGCATCCCATTGAATGTTCACAGAAATGGCTGAATGAAGCAATGTGAAGGGAGGGAGGGGTAAATCTTGAAGTACACATTCCAGTTGTCATCTCATTGCTACTGTAGAGTAAGGCACAGGCAGCTGCAAGATCAGGAGACAAACAAATGTACAGCAGACACAAGAGAAAATTTTGTCAACTAACAGTGCAGTTATTTAAGAAGATCTAGGAAGAAAACTTGCACAACCATAACTCAGATTTAGATAAAGGGGAAAAAGCCATGCAGCCCTTCGAAACCTTGATCAGAGTTAAGGGGAATATGAAGGCTACTGGCCTTGTCTGTCCATTGAGCTTATAAATCCCTTTCCTGCGGGAACTGGCTCTGAAGAATATCAGCAAAAAAGCAACTATTTCCTTCTGATAAAATATTAAGTTTCTAGTATTCAAGTTTTTACTATATAAATTTTAATTTCATCTGTACTATCTACAGTGCTATTGGAAAAATGAGTTGTAACACTTCAGCAACAAGATCCAACCCAATTACCAAGTTCTTCTTTCTGTTAGAGATGTACAAGTTATCTGGCAAATTGAAAGCAATAAAAGGAAGTTAATTTGGCTTGTTTTAAGGTGATTTAATGTTCTTACAGATGAGACCCTGTCCTTGATGTTGTTGGAAACAGTGCATAAGCCAGTTAGTTATAAAAGAAAAATATTTTATTGTTTTTATGAGCACAACTTTTGGAAGTTAAGCCACTGCAAAATCAAATCCCTTTTATTCAACTTTAAAAAAATGTGCCAAATTAGAAATACAAGGTTACCAGATATGGAGAACAAGGTAAAATCAAGTAAAGGTTAAAAATCCACAAACCACAAAAATGAAATCTCATATATAAAAGAAAAATCAGGCTGAATGTCTAAAGTATGACATGGAAACTGCTTCAGAAAACTAAATAAAAATATACATTTTTTGTAACTTTTCTTTTTCCTCAGAATAGAACTACAAATTTCTCACCAGGATCTCCAGTATTTTGATCATGTCACTGTCTGTGTCTTAGCAAAGGACTGTACCTCCTGTCACTGACCAGTGCAGAGAACTCTGACACCCGAGCCCTGTAGTGCAATTCCACAGTAGCCTAAACCACAGCTGTCGTAATCCAGGCCTTTCTTCACAGGTGTCCATGTGCTCATTCAGTCAGCAGTACAGGCTAAGGTGAAAACATATGCAGATAGACATATTTTTATATGGGTAGATTTTGGATGGGTCAGTCCCTTTAACCAACTCCCTGGGCAGCTGGGTGAAAATAAATGCTTGGAAACATATCCCTGGATTCATCTAGAAGGTGAATAGGCAAACAGTGCATTACAACAATGAAGGTTTCTATCTTTATGGAGCATCGATCTGTAAAATTAGGCCTGCATCCCAAACTGTGAGTAGTAGACATAGAATACTCATAATAAGGAGTCCAACCCATTATTTTCTCTCGATTTAGAATCATAAACCAGTTGAGAGAATTGAACTGACAGTCAGTCACAGTGACCTTACCACAAAATGGTTAAGGTTAGCTGAAAGTAATGTTTACCAGAACTATTCTGATGAAAAACGGTTGGCAGTGCTATCAGTATTTCATCTGGCAGACCCTCAAAGGTGCTAATGTTTGAAAAAGCTGTTCTCTTTTGTTCCTAAAGGGTGGATAGAGAAATCCCTTTAGGCAGTGCAGTAGCTGTCCAAGGGCAATGCTCTCTGACCAGGCTCCATATTATATTCCAGGGGAGGAGGACATCATGTTTAAGATCAGATTTATTTATTGGGATATATTTGATGTCATGCAGGATTGTGATTTAGAAAAGTGATATAGCCGTGTACTGAAATCACTTTGCAAGCACAATATAACGATTGCCACATAGAGTAGGATCACAGTACAAATGTGATTCCCACTGCTGGTCTCTGTCCCGTCACTGGGAAGGAAGACGTGGGCTGAGGCCAGCTCAAGCTTTTTGCTCTCCTCAAAATCCTTTTGCTAGTTGTTCATCTGTTATACTCTGCGTTGAGTTGAATGGCCCATTCACTCTCCCAATGACCTGTGCTGGTCCAGCTCAGGGACAAATTCACTCTCCTGTAATGAACTGAGGGAGGAACACCTCCAGTGCCAGCTGACCCATTCCACTCTTGCTAGCTGTTATCTAAAACCAAGGCCAAGAGGTTATTCACAGAGGCATGTTGTGCCCCCAGGGGTTTGGTCAGTCACAATCACGTCCAGAAAATGATGTATATCCTTATGGAGTTTGAGTAGTTGAACCATGACATGAGCTGGGACTCCCATGGGGATGAGGTACACATGGTTTCCCAGCAATCTGCACAACACTTTTGTATTTGATACAGACGAGATGTTATAAAGCATACCACTTGAACTTTGTTCACGTGTTTTACTTGTTCTTATTCTGTTACACCCTCCAGTCAGAGTGAGATTTTTCAGCTATGTTTAAACAGTGAAGCAATGCACCAATACAGCTGACATATTTTTTAAGTAGAAAAAAATATGTAGGATTCATCCCTCAAAACTCCTTACTTGCACTGCGCTCCCAGATTCACAGCGAAAAGCAGTTGCACATCTCTTTTGAACAAGTCTTACATCAATGCAAGATTTTATCACACAGTATTTCCGTCATGTCCAAATTCAGGATTTGATGTTTCGCTGAGAAGGGTCTCCCCTAGTCATCTGGAATGGCCACATTTCTGAGATAGCCAACTAATTTTAAAAAGAGCTACTAGATACATCCAGAGATGTTTACCAGGCAGCAAAGAAAATGAACCCTAACAAAGTTTTTGAGTTCTCCTGGCATTTGATCAGTTGAATGAATCAGAAGGTAGAGAAGGAGTGAAAGTCATGGTTAAGACACGCAAGAGACCCCTGAAGTTGAACAAACAGCAGTAAAGACAGGTGACTACACACCACAGAATAGGCTGGTCAGTGACAATCTGTCCAGAGGTCCCTTACAGGTGACCACTACATGGAAAAACTGCATATTGCTACACTCTCTGGTTTAATTGGACGCAGGGGAGGCAGCTGTCTGTCTCTCCTCACCACACATAGGTGGCAAGGAGCAGGCAAAAAGGTTTTAAGAGCCCCCGTAAGCTGCCTTCTGCACCTGTTTTACTGAGTTCTTTTAGGAGTTGATGAGTCTGAGAGCAGAGATGCAGCACTGAGCCATGCACATCGCCTCCTGGTACCTCTGGTTTGCTATTTTAGTATAATTGAGGATTGCTGGATTGCATGATTACTAACTGCTGACAGCACTCCTCCTCCAGTTTATCTATCATACGAACACGGAGACAATGATGAATAACTGGGTTTCAACACATTTCATGATGCACTTTTTTGTTGTTGTTGTTTTATACTGTTAATTCCTAATGACTGATTCATTCAGTCATAGACTGTGTCAAGGAATAGTGCTGGCATATTAAGCCAGGTGAGTTGGGTATGATTGCGCTAGATGGTAAAAATAAAACAGGCTGTCTCATAGGCCTATTTTGCACAGCAGAAACAGCAGCTTAACTAATTTGACACTCGTTAGCACAAAATCTTTTTCTACAGAGCATTCTGAAGTACTAAGGAACGTATTACATTTTCTTGTTTAATTGATGTTTAGGGCATATGCAGCCCACTTCTTTGGGTAGTAGCCCTTACAGTTAACAGTATTACCTGACCAAACTAGTCATTACTGCCCACTGCCTGTGTGTTACTGTTTCATCACATCCAGATGAAGAAGCCAAGTAAACACTCCGCATCTGATACGAGAACTTTAGCTGAAACCACCGATGGGAAGATAATCAATCATCTCTGTCTGCAAGGTGGAAAGAGGGAGCCGGGAAGTTAGAACATCTGTAATCTCATATTTCTGCTTTGGTTGCGGCAGTGTAACCAGAATATAAGTAAAAGAATTCACAAGGCTTCTTCAGAGGACTGTTTCATCCTGATTGTTGTCACTTTTTCAGCTACAGATAATTTATGATGCCTCAAAAACAAAAACAAAACAAACAAAATATCACACATAGGGATCTATACATGTACAATTTTTTCCAGTGTCATTGGTTTAACTTTCCCACTCTAAGGATATACTGAAATTGTGTGGTTAGACTAGCTGTCAGTTAGTTAGCCAACACTCCAGTTAATAGCTGCAATCCACACTGTTCAGGATCCCTGAATTATTTATGTAAGGTGGAGCTCCTGAGTTTGAGAGATTCACTTTGGGTTGCCCGGAGGCCCTTTAGTTAGCACATAGAATACGGATTTTCAAATTCCCACTTCAGACTAGGCAGAACTGGGATTTGGGAATACGCCTTACACCTTCAGGCTGTCAGGCCTTAACGAATGGGTGGGGGAGAGGGTGTCAGGAAAGGCCTGAGCCCACCTCGCAAGCCTTCTCCAGCAGAGGTTCCTGAGGTGGGAATCTCATGGGAAAGTCAATGTCACACTCCAGGCTGGTGCTTGGTAGAAGCAGTGCCTTCAGAACAGCCCCAAACGTTCGTGTTATACTTGTAGGGTGAACTAATGAAGTTAAACCCGTTTTTCAAAACAGCTAAAGGAAATCAGCTTTGTGATTCAGTCTCAGGCATTTACAATATATGTGGGAAAAAGTAAGGGTTCAGTGATTTAGCTTTGTTTCACTCATTCTGTGCCTCTTAAACCTACGCATTTTATAAATAATTCTTTTCTGAGTGTAGGTCTTGTTTGCATTGCAGACAGTCAGACTGAAGCAATACAACACCAAAAGAGGTGTGAAATTCTTCTGAATGTGTCTTAAGTAGAGTGTTAATGTCATAACATCATTTTACTGTTAAAATGCTAATAATTTTAAGCAAATGAATATCCCAAACAGCAGCACACATTACAAGTATTTGGTTATAAACACTGGCCAAATTAAAAAACAAAACAAAATAAAAAAAACCTTTGATCTCGAAAATATAAAATACGAAATAATGCAATGTTAGTGGATATACTGGCATACCAATATTTAGACGAGTAGCTTTCACATTTCTAGTCTTAAAAATGATTGACATTAATTTATTTCTTCTCTTCATGTCTGTATAATTGATTACAAAGCAGACTTTTTTTTTTTTTTTCAAACCATGGTGTTAATATGGAGAAAAAGCTTTTACTAAATTTGTACTAAATTTGATTGGCTGCTTACTCTAATCGCTAAAATGGCCATGTTCAAATGACTCAGCAGTCACAGAGAAGTAATATATACCAAGATCTCCCATTTTATTTTTTATTTTCTATACAAAGTTTTTTTTGACATTGTCTGGCTTTAACAAAACAAGGAATTAAAAAAAAAAAAAGAAAAAAAGAAAAAAAAGACATAATCAGGAAAAAAACATTATTCTCCCGTTCCCAGGCACTTTTCTATCCAGCAAAAAGCACAGGGTATCTTTGTCATAAGGTAGATGTTGTCATGTTCATCTGTATTTCATCTTTCTCTTTCAGAAACCAGGACAATTCTATTTTGAAATCTTCTTTCCAATAATGTTGCACTGATATTCCCAGTCATTTTTCCATTTGCATTATCCTTGAGATCATACCAAAAGAGTACAGACAACTTACTCACACAGAGACAGTGTATTAAATTGCCAGAAAGACACATTAATAAGCCTTTATAGATACAGTAGTATAGAAGTAGATATACAGGCTCAAATACGTATTTAAGGATACCATAAAAACATAGCATTTGTGATCTGAATGCAAGAAAAGCTGTGAAAGAAGTAGCTAAGAAAAGCTACTTTTTTTTCCTATTTGAATGAAAGAGCAGAAAAAAACATTTGCTAGAACACACAAGATCTCATTAAAAATACTGTATTAACTTTATGTAAGTAAGTAAACTGCCTGGGATTTGTTACTGCTATGTTTCACCATATTTGTTACTAGGTATATTGCTATTCAGGGATATTGTGTAAGATGTTATTAAACTAGCTGTCTAATACAGCCCAGGTGAATACTGAAAACTGTGCGTTTATGAGAGACACTGTGATGTGGAAACCATGAGTAGAATTAAAAAGCTTTCGAAGATGCACTTTTTTTGGTCCAAAACGTTATGCTAATACATGTAATGATTAAAAAATAATTTTCTTCTTCCCTTTTTCTCATTGCATTAAAGAACAAGTCCACTTCAGCCCCTTTGCCAGGTGGCTCCCTTCTGGATCCTCAGTTGCTCAGCTGATGTAAGCATTGGGGTGTTGTTGAGAACCAAGCCACTGCCACTGAAAGGTGCCACCCCTGTCCCCTCTGCTGCCTCATGAGACCCCTCACTGTCCCCATCCCTCCTGCCAGCACAAGTGCTCTGTGGTCCTGTGAGACCCATCAGCAGACAAACACGTGAAAAATTAGAGGAAGGCTGAGGAAGACCTGACAGGTCTGGTCCTTTTCAGGTTCATTGTAGTCCCATAAATTACCTGTGCTGATCAAAGGGAGGTGGTGACACAAAGGTGGCAGTGAGTTAGCTGGGGGTCATGTGGGAAGATTTCTTCGTTTTGATAGCAGTGTTGCCTTACACTATCTGTTGAACTACTAGCTGGATTTAAATAAGGATGTAGACAAACAGTCATTTGCGAAGGAGCTGCCCTGATGTGAAGCATTACCTCCAGCTGCATATTGTTTCTTGGCAGGAAAAATGTTAAACCCAAGCTGTTTCAGTACTCCCATATATCAGTTTAGTTATGCATTAGGTAATCATTGGCACAGTGGGCATGATACCCTAAATCACCACAGCTGTTTTATAATGACTGACCAAAGCTTTACATGCCAAGTGGGTGAATCTTGATCATATATACAGTCACCCAAATCTCCGTATTTGCAGAAATTGTTACAAATCACATTGGTAAGGGTGGAATGAGGAAAAGCTGGCCTTCCTTAAGGCTAGAGCCTGCTTCTTCTGGAATCCTCTGGATATTTGGTCTCGTCACATTGACGTCTGGCTGCTCCAGCAGTCCTGGGCAATGGCTGGCACCAGGGTCTCCCTACTGTTCTGAGGGTGACTTTGCTGCTGCTGTTAGCTCAGGCTTAGTCTTCTGAAAACAGAGTGTTCATCAGATTCACATTCATCAGAACACATTCGGTCTTTAGGCCTGAAGTGAGTTGTTGGGGCTACATTTACATATTTGCAGCATTAGTGGAATTCAATGCTTCAGCTGTATTTTACCGCAGCTTGGGAGCTCATTGCTTTCCAGTCTAGGACAGTCAATGGAAGACAATGTGTTCATGTCCCTTGGCTACTTAAACAGAAATCAGGGCTTAAATCCTCTTTGTTAGTTTAGCCTAAACAGTTGGACCCTCTACTGATATGCTAAAGGTATACACAGAAGTTTCATTACCATTTTGATGTGGATGAGATAGTCCTTAACAATAGGTGAGGGGAGGAGGCGGAAATCAACATTACTAGGCAACCTGAACTCCTTAAGTCTGCCTGTATTTGGAATTTCTCACATTACACTTGCAAATCTTGTATTCCTTGTAAGTGCAGACAGATGTTTCTTTTTCCATGTCTTCTTGCCTAAATGTAGTTGGAAGTTTAGTATCTTTTAACAACATCCACAAAATTTTGAGTCCTCCTGCCACAGCATGGGGTGCTGGAGCTCAGATGCCCCATCATAGCCCTGTGCCTGTCCAGCCACTGTAAGGCTGTATCTAGGGCACAGCATGGAACAGGTTCTCTGTGGCTGTACAAAGGGAACATTTCCTTCTCTGTAGGAAATGGATGTGGGCTGCTCTTCATTCAGTGCGGCCCAATTATGCCATGGTTTGCCCTCCAGCCTGTGCTCTGGGGTCCTGGGTGAATGTTGGGAGAGTTCAGCAACACCATCATCCTTCTGGCTTGCACTGAGCAGGGAGGTGGTGGGGAAAGCACAGCTGCACAAGGCATCTCCAGCCAGGTCATAGCAATTATTTGTGGCTTCTTGTTTGTACATGGAAAATGTAGCAACATTAGGATTGCTTCGTCTTTTGCACTGACTTTTCCTATGTCAACTAAAGGATGTGCGTGTTCTTACTTGCCACTGACATACATATGTTGAGATTAGATGTTTGAATGTATCCTTACAATCTAAAATTTTATGAAATAACTAAAACTCAGCTATATCTTAAAGGGCTTAAAATAATCAATGCTGACTTACTACTTATGTAATTAAGAAGTGTAATTAAGGCAATCAAAGGATAGCACAGTGATTGATTGCTAAATGAAGTTTCAAATGCTACTATACAGCAATATTTCTATCACATTTATTCTATAATTTTTATAAATACTAGCAGATATGAGGTATATTTTAAATTATGTTTTGCAAAGCTGTGCAAATCCAGTTTTACTGAGAGGAAATAATTAGCTACATTCCAGACTTTGACTCTCAGGATCTCTTGACATTAAGGAATTACACCAAACTACTCCAAAGAGATTAACAGCTTTTCATCAGTTTTCTGTAATGTGTGTCCCTGATAGGGTGGTGAATTCTGAATGCAAGCCACTGCTAATTCTTCAGCTAATTCTTTAAAATACTGAGCTATAAACTGGTTTAGTTTAAGAACTGGTTTCACAACAAACTCAGTATTCTTTTTTGTACAGACAACAAATTTCAGTAAAGAGACCCCTGAAAATCCATCCAGCTGCCCATGCTTGTATATGTAATATTGTTACACAATCATATTTACAATAAGAGTTTTTGGAAATAATTGGCTATCATACACTATTTGGAAGGATAAAGTAAAAGAACTGAATTCAAAGAGAGTTTTGGTTGAGTGGAAATATGAAATTTGACTTGGTACGTGGGCTGAAATAGCACAAACAAAATGCTGCTGGCTGGGGACAATAGAAACTAGAACAGCTTCAAATATTTTGAAACTACACAAACAATGCAGAACAGAACTTTTAAAAATAATTGTGGTATAGCCAAGAATGTTAAAGTGTTCATTTGTGCCAAGCATGTCTTAAATGTATTGTTAGCTTCGACCAAGCGGTGATCAAATTTTATAGAATTTCAACACAATAAAAAGTATCATAGAACATTGTTGGAGCCAACAGCTATATTCAACATAAGCAGGTGGTAACAAAACAGGTTTTTTATTGCAGTTTTTATAGATAGTGTATTCCTGTTAGCTGTTTTATCTGGTTCTGATATTATATGGTTGAAAGCCATCCTTATATCTTTCGAGAGTGACAACGATAACAAACTGCTGGGCACCACAGATTTCTGCACAAGAAAATAAACTAGCTTCCTGTACCTACCTGCTGGATTTTCTCCTGGCAGAAAATCACCCTTTACTTTACAAATATTGTTTAAAATAGAATGTGTAATTGCTGCAGTGAAATTTTCTATGTTAATGTCACTGTCAATTAGCACAAATACTTTATATTCAGCTCTTGTTGAATGCTGTGGTTTCCAGGTTTCAGACAAACCTGTGTTAAAGAAGAAAGCAAAGGACTGTAAGTGTTATGCTAACTCATGTACTATGTGTAGACAAACCTTTTCTTACTCAATACAATATTATATTTATGTGCTATATTTTATTACAGCTGAGAGTCTGGATTCAAGCTTGGCAACACTGAAGCAATACCATGCAGTCTCCATGGCACAGATAAGACTATGTCTACATCTCGCTGTTTAGGAAATCCCTATGGCCACGCCTCATGCACCATGTGGAAGGGAAGGGAAGGAAAGGGAAGGGAAGGGAAGGGAAGGGAAGGGAAGGGAAGGGAAGGGAAGGGAAGGGAAGGGAAGGGAAGGGAAGGGAAGGGAAGGGAAGGGAAGGGAAGGGAAGGGAAGGGAAGGGAAGGGAAGGGAAGGGAAGGGAAGGGAAGGGAAGGGAAGGGAAGGGAAGGGAAGGGAAGGGAAGGGAAGGGAAGGGAAGGGAAGGGAAGGGAAGGGAACGGAGAAGGTGAGCCTCTACAATAAAAGAGATTGGGCCAGATACACTGCTTGAGGCGATGTTCTGATCACCTATCCCAGTTTAGCCAGGAGCAATCATTGCGAAGCTAGCTTTAAGTTTGTGGATAACAGTCTATGAGGATCCCATTATTCGATACCCAACATGGTTTATTCACTCTATAGGAAACCTGGATATTTATCTCAACTAAGGATTTTATGCCACAATACTTTGTCTAGGAGTTAAACGTGTAACACCTTGTAGTGATAGTGAAGCACTTCACCTTGTTGTGAAATCATGGATATTGATAGCAGCATTTCTGTGCGAATAGACTTTCATCCTTATTTTTGTTTGAAAAGTTCATCCCATACTAGTATAATCTGCATCGGAGCAAAACAATTCTTTCAGTAGAATAAAGTGTATCCTGTATCCAAGGAGTTCATTGCCCTGACAGTTATCCTGCCGGGTAAGTAGGAAGAGAAAATCTACCTTTTAAAATACAGATGCATTAAATATTCACAGATGAGAGCTTCCTTTTAAGTTATACTCCTATAATAAAAGGAGTATAAGCCTTTGCTTGAAAGAATGGAGATTAGCTCTACAGTCAGTAGTTACAGCTAAAGCTATATCTGAAACAACAGTTTTAGTTACATTTATTCATAACATACTACTGGTGGGTCATGGGAACTGGTCCAGTAGACTGGTAAAAGAAAATGTTAACTAAGCCATCTGTCAACTTGATAAAGCTTTGAATGCAGGACACTTGCCAGTAATCCTTTCTACGACTGACATTCTCCTAATTCCATGCAAAATTATGCATTAGCTGTTTTTGCTGTAATCTCAATGGGTTGCTGTTATTCATTTATTTATTTATATGCATTCTAAGACATCAACTTCACTCAAAACAATTTGCTCTTACTTGCTCAGATTTCCCAATGCTCCTGGATTTTTATGGCTTTGAGTCACTAGTTTCTCAAAATTTGTGGCAGACCTTCAACCCAAGGATAGCATATTTAACATTTCACAAACCTATACCAATAGTTCTATACCTAGAAAAAAATGAATGTGTTCAGTGTCAATCCTCAGTCTTTATGTTAAAATCAGCTGAGGCTACCATTTAGCAATGGACTTCTGAAGAAGTAGACATTAAAAGTTGATCTCGAATTTGGCAGGATGATAGTCTTTGTATTTAAGATGTTTTTTCCGTTTCAGTAACTAAATGCCTAAGTTGGAAAAGTTGTAAATTGTTTATGAACCTCTGTTTTTATTTTTTGTTTATTTCTTGGTTTTGTTTGTTTGTTTGTTTGTTTGTTTTTCCCTTTACTATTCCTGCTGGTAGTGTAGCTAATGTTGGTAGTATTCCTCTCAACACATACATATTAAAGAATTTATTACTAATTTTAAAGCAAAAGTCATCACATAAAAAGCTGGTTAAGCCTTGATATTTCAGCTTGCATATAGTATACTCTCTCAAGTCAAACTTAACCAGTATGGTGATACTGGAAGGGTAGATGATTAAACCAAAAGTTTATTTTCTTTGCCTTTGTAGAACCCTTTGTTTTGAAATTAACAACCATAACCATGCCACTTTTATACACATTTTACTACAAACAGTTTTCTAAATTTACCACCTGGATTCATAGAAAATTTATCATTCTTCTGAGTTTATTAACAAGCTTCACAGCCTGCATTTCTTACCAGACTCTTGTTGAAACTAAAAAACAGTTACAAAATATTAACCATTGAAATATATCCTTTGGTGCCACATCTTGGAAAATTCTACTTTTTAACATATCAACTATGATATTTTTAAGCAATTTTCATAGTTTCCCTTTAACTTGTGAAGTTCAATTCTTCTGGGCAGAGCAGATGTTAGTATTGAAGAACTTTGATCTCATACGGTACAATTAACTTTACAGTTGTATAGGACAGGATGAACAGAGAAAATTGTAACACATATCAAGAAGATTTTTTTTAATTATTAAAAAACAAAGCCCAAGCCACGAGATCCAGTGTTTATAAGCTTTCTGCTAAGTATACCCTTAAAAATCTCTTTGATAATTCAAACCCTCTACTTCTGTGGCACTGTTAAGTTTATATAGGTTTTAAAGTGTGGTGATGGTGTTAAATGATGTTGCTTCCATTTGAACTTGACAAATTTACAATGAATAACACCAGTGATCACAATCCTTTCTTAAGTAAACTGTATAATCATTGGTCAATAGCTGCAAACAACTTGCACAACTTGCAAGGGTTTTTTTTTTTTTTTTTTTTTTCAAATTAATATATTATGGAGAAAAATAAAATTGATAAATACACACAACTTTCTTTCCAGGGTACATTAGGATGAAAGTATTCAAGCAATGGGACCTGTGGTAGCCTAAACTGATCAATGTGTGGATATTTTTCTTCCCACTGTCCCTGCTGTGTCTTACTCCTCCCTCCCTGTGAGAGCATTTATTCTCTTGTAAGCATGTCATGAATCTTTTCAGGCACCTGATGCAGCTGAAATGAATGTAGCAAGAAAGTGATTATTATTATTATTATTATTATTATTATTATTATTATTATTATTATTTTAAATGCCCTTTTTGAATGAGTTTAACATGTAGTTGTATGAGATGTAGAGCTGATGTAGGGATGGGAGGGCCATGGTAATCTGGAATTAGATCAGTTTAAACAGGCTTGGAGCAGTGTGCTTGGTTGAAGCTCTGATTCTGCTCACTACTCACATCACCCATTTCTCAACATCTGGCAAGGAAGTACAGATTCTGCGACCTTTGTCTGAAGGAATATCAACTTCACAGCACATTTAGTTCATATGCACTTAACATTCATTTGCAATGCTTGCCATTTTGGCAATATTCCAGCCTTGTGTCCTCACATGACTTGGTGGTTGGTTTGTCCATGTGACCTCTACTGTGCCAGGGCTGGTTAGATATCAGCTCCTGCAGGAGAGCTCTTTCTGAAGTTGAAAGCACTCTGAATTTGAGGGTATAACAAATGGACGGGTAGTTCAGCTTATATAGAGCAATACACCACCGGTCTCCTTGTCTTCTGGGAAGAGGTTATCGTTTGTTCTTTTGAACAAACTTCATAGCAAAGGCCTTTACAAAGCTGTCACCTACTGTGTTCACTTAACCAAGTCATGTCTGTCCTGCAGTGTCAAACCACAAGAGAAAGTCCAATACAATCTTCCAAGTATCAAAAGAAAAAAGTGTCCCTCCAACATCAGTTGTTCTTTGGTTATTGTGTGGGGCTGGACTAGGCAGTATTTGTCAGATGCTTCTGCCTGCTTGTGGTTTGGAGAAGAGTACTAAGATACTGCAATACGGAGGTAATTCCAGGATCAGCATGGAGTCAGATAATGGTCAGCTGAAAACCTGAGCCTCCATATTATGCAAAGAGAAGGCTATTGATGGGAATCCTTGGTCTGCCAGATTTCTGGATGGAACTCCTTCTTTTTGGTATGGGAATCTTTCTTTTCACTGGTCAGATTTGTTTTTGTTGCAAATACTTTGTTAAATTTTCTATGATGGACACTGGGTCTTTTTCACTGATATCTAAAATAATGTTTGTGTCAGGGGAAGAATCAGTGTTGCCTGTGCATTTAAAAATTTTCTGTACCTAACCAGGCCACCATTCAGAAAACATTTATTTCTTGTTCTACACTTTTCATGCTTACAGGGAGCTGGTGTACGGTTGTTCTGTCTTCAGAATCGTGACCTCTTCTTCCTGTCTGCAGTAAGTACACTACAAATTTTGAGTTACAGTAGTTACAGTATTTTCCTTAAAACTGTTTAAAGACTACATAGAAAGTTACAGAGTACATTGTAAAGTTCTGTGAAATAGTATGGTGTATAGTCTTTGTAGTATACTATAATAATATTGTCTTTAAGGACAACTGGATGGCTTTGTGTTAATGTGGAGGGTGGTGTTGTCTCACAAAACTAAGCAATTCTGCTGTTCTGCTTATTGAATGCATAGCATAGGTGAGCAAAAGTAATAGGGCATTGGTAAGATAACAGGCTCAGGTCATTGCACACTTTTCAAAAGTTGTTTTAACTCCATTCATCTCACTGAAAACCTTGTGCATGCCTGCAGGGGGTACAAAATGGAACTTTTTGCATAAAAGTTCTCTGTTGTAGGTCTGGCATCAGAAGGAGAGCCTCTCTGTTTTTCATTTCAGAATAGGTATCTCTGGCCTTTTATCCCTGAAGGACATCAGGTGGGACCATTCCGGTGAATTAAGTCAGAGCATACCTTGCTGTGCTCCTTTTAGGACTTGTAAAATAGGCATGTGTTCTGATTCTCAGTCAGTGACGTCTCTTCTGACATAAGGACTGCCTGCAGAGTTATAAAAATATAGCTGCTAAATGCTTCTCTCTCACACCTTACTGCCCATCCTTTGTGATAAAATGACCTTTCGCATCCAGCATCTAGCAAAATTATAGGAGAAGAATGTAAAAAGAGGAATATTTGGTGAGCAGATAGCACAGAAGCGGCTGATGGGACAGGGAAGAAAAGAGCAAAGAGGCAACATGGCCATGTTGCTGGCTATGTGCAATGTGCAAGGAGATTGGACAGAAAGGTACACAATTAAGCGCGGGAGAAATGTAATTTGTGCGAACTGTGAATAGTCAGAGAACCTTCTGGAAAACGTGTTATGCTCCCCCATTTTTTCCTTTGCAACAGTTCTTCTGCCTTATGTGGCTCCATCAGATGTGGCACTGAGCACCTCTTACTCATGTAAGATGTAAATTTTGTTAACCACAAATCCTCCCACCTAGACATTTCAGTTAGATAATACCACATCTGAGCTGCTATGCCAAAGATGATTTCTGCCATGGCTTTTTATCTCTCAAGTGCAACCAGGGAGAAAACTTGCAATATCTCCCTGATCTCTATGTAAGGCCAAAAGACCTCAATTTTCGTTATCTCACAATGGTAACATTGGATCTACTCCTGGCAAAAGTTGCTTTTAGGGATCCTGGCAGGACTGTTCAGAAACAGTAATATGCTTTGGCATTATTTCTGTCTCAGTCTTCCTGCACTTTAGCCAACTCTGCATTTTCGGTGTGGAAAGGATTCTGTGAGGTTTGGGTGATGGTAAAAGCAATCTCACATGATTAACTGTTTTCTCCTTTTATTCTTTTAGAGGAGCATCTGGATCTGTGCAAGTATCACCTAAATTACATGATTAGGTAATTATGATTGGCACCTTCAGGTGGCAAGCATATCACTCTACTATACTAGAATCTCCAACAAATCCTCACTGAAACTTCACCACTACCAATCCAAATATTTAACGCAGGCAAAACTCATCTTCCTCCAGGACTTCATACTTGCAGTGCCACCAGTAATCACCTGCTACTACTATTGGACTACCTAATGTTGCCCAAATGTTGATTCTGGAGGTGAACCTGCATATCATGCCTCTCTAGAACAGCTGACACTTTTCTTATTTTTAAAATACAATTTTGATAATGTTTTTGGAAGATCAAAAAAGACAACCAACTTTATGTGTCTTGTGTGGTTTGATTCTGTTAGAGCATGATCATTATATATATCACTATATATATTTCAAGGAAACAGTGATTACGTAGCCAATTGCCAAATGTCCTTAGAAATTATGTACCTGCAGTATTGCATCTCATGAAAGGTATCTGTATAAGACATCACTGTTAATAAAATAACATTACTGTGGATGCATTCTCAAGTAACCCATAGTGAGCTATCAGTGAATGTGGAGTAGCTTTGCCTTTCTGCTTGGCTATTGCTGCTAATTAACTGATATTTGAAGTGCAAATCCTACTCTCTGAGGTCCTACTCTCTGAAGTAGGATATGAATGCCATGCTGTATGGGATCACTATAAAGCATTTCTTTAGTTCATGGGATGTCATACAATCCTACACTTAGGATTGCATACTATGTTCTACTACTGACTTACTAGAAATAAAAGCAGATAATTGCCTATTGTAAAGCGGTGCTTCTAGAAGAGCTTACATTATATACTGAAGGTTCTCAAATATTTGACAAACTACATAAGAATTGCTCATTCTCCTATTCCTGTTTTTAGCTTCCTTGAATAGAAAAGAGCAGTCTTTGTTCACAAGAGCCTTTCTTCAACATTTCTTAATACTGCAGCTATTTTTTTTTAATAGAGGTGAGATGAAAAACAGCTTTTTGAGCTGAAACTTTTAATAGGATGAATTCTAGGATATAACGATTAGTAACAACTCTACGAAAATGAACCACAAAGTATTTTAAAGACTACAAGTGCTCAAGATCTCCCTTTTACATCAAATCTGGAAAATCAAATGCTCTTTGGACTTAGTGAGGTAGCAGAGCAATTCTCCACTAAGATAACCTCACATGTTTTAGGCCTACTCGGCCTATTTCTTTTGCATTCTGACTGTGCTTAATTAAATGAAAAATACAGATCAACAGAGTGCAATGACTTATCTAGACAACTGGATGTAGACTCTCTGCAGTCTGAGGGTGGTGGGACTACCAGATTTTGGAGCAGCCTGGTGTGAGACTCTTCCAGGACACGTCAGCTCCAGCTTCAGCTGCTGGAGCTGACTCCTCATTGCAAAAGTAGAACACAGTTTTGTGGAGACAAAGAGCAAAAAAAGAGGCAACCCTTACTGCAGGTTGGAAACAAGAAAATTGGCTGTGAAACAAATGTGCATTATACAACTTATGATCCACCCATTCTCTACATTTTCTTAGGCTTATTTTGATAAGGTATAGGGAGAATAAGTGTATAGGATGAGGAATTTCAGGACATATTTATAGTATTTCAGCAGGACATTTAGATTGCACAGGTGCTATGTAATTATTCACTTATCTGGGAAAGATGCTAAATGTTAGATGACAAGGGGTTACACCATGGGTTTCCTTAAGGAATGCTAATAGCTATTACTAAGAATTGATTTCACTGTAGATTAGCTGCTGTTGTTTCTCAGTAATAATCATTTTGCTCAGCAAAACATGCAAAAAAAAATCATGCTTACTGAATGTGTGATTTTCTAAGATGAAATACAAGCAGCCTTTCTTTCTTAAAAATGTGTTTGCAAACAGGGGCTGATATTCTTGTTGGACAGATGATTTCTATTAAAAACAGTTTGGCAAACATATGGATTAAGTCTTGCAGTGACAGAAGAAACCCTGTTCAATTAAAGTAAATGGCAAGTGCATTGATTTTAGTTGTGTAGGAGCAAACACAGAACAGTGGGTAAAATGGTGACGTTTTAACCATTAGTGAGAACATCAAGATTATAAACAGATGCTTACATTGCAGTGACCTTAGACCTCAGAATAATGATTTTCTGGATTCTGTATGATGATCATCCAGGAAAAAATATTTAATGATTGACTCAGTGCCCAAATTCAACACACTAGCATTCTATAATACTTGTATGTGTCTATCTTAAACCAAATTAAAAAAAATATTTTAATGCATTTCATACATTTCCTATTTTAATGAAGGAGTATGTAAGACAAAGCTTTTTCTGCCCTTAAAAAAAAAGGAGCTAAATCTATTTATGAGCAAAAAAATTATCAGAGACAGTACAGATTCACTAGGTGGCAGCATAGTTAGTAATTTTCTGTGAGATCTAGCTCATATTCGATGTATGTTTTAGGTACATTTTGGCCAAGCTGAACATGAAAACAGAGAAATAGTCTCTTAGAAAGCTAATATTAAGAAAATAAAATCATTGTAAGTATGACATTATTTCAGAACACATTAATTTAAGGATATGCTCCATATCTGAGGTAAATGATATATATGCGTTACTGAGTGGTAAAAATCTACAACAGAACAGAGAAAATGAATTTCCTAAACAGATGTCCCAATATAGCTTTTAATTAAGTCTATAGTGGATGAAATTTGAATGGCAGCTTCAGAATGGTTAAAAAAAAAAAAAGTAATATTCAGCCATTAAAAGTTACTAAAGGTAATATGAGTTGATCATAACCAAGGGAGAAATTTAGTTAAGATTGAACCTCAGAATAAAATCACTGCCAGTGCTCTCCAGAACCTGGTATAGGGCAAACACCATAATGCCAAATGGACGAACAAAGGCAGCACAGAAGGAAGCTTACCTTCATGGCTGACCATTTTCAAAGCTGCACTGATGCTGTGAACTTGTAGCTGAAGTTTCCTGGTTGGGTATGAGACTGGAAATGGATCTTACCTAGTTGCAAGATCCTCTCTAATTTCATGTTTTTACTGTAAATGACTGTTTATTTTTTTCCTTCACTTTGGTGGAAAAACTAGGTTAAAACCTTCTCAGCAGGGAAAATGCATATGAAAAAACATCGATAAATGGACTGAAATAATTCAGTCTTCTTAACTTTGAAGCTTCAGATGAACAGATTGCCCCTTCTCATCTCCATATATGCCTTACTATCAACAATTGTAGATTCAGAATGGATGATTTACTGAAATGTTCTGCAAACAAGCTATTTCCTGGTACAAATCAACATAATTATCCAATAATCTCTGTTCTCCAATGTTTCTCTCAGCCAGTTACACTTAATGCTTTTCAAGCGTATTTGCAACACTGCTGCTGCTAGCCCACTTGGAACCCAGTTGTGTAGCACTTAGTCAGGCCACATTTTCTTTGTCTGCCTAATTTCCCCTCATTAGTGACTGTGAGATCCATTACTTTATATTTCAAACTTTGGCACTAATCATTGCACTGCTCAGATGAGCATTTTATTATTATTATTATTATTATTATTATTATTATTATTATTATTATTATTATTATTATTATTTTCCTGGGGTAACTTTGCAGTGTACTTCAGGGTGCTTCCTATCTTTGACAACTTTCCTTGCACTAGGACAGTAAGAGGAGTGGTGGATGACAGAGAGAAGCATGGTCCTGAACTAAAATCTGGTCCTGGTATTTAACCACAGGAACTGGCAACCATTCACAGACTGCTTGAGCTGTGCACTTGCTGTTTATGATTTCAGCATCATCCCCCAATGAAACTACAGTTGTGTTCAGTCAGGATTGATGCATGCTTTTATGCTTTTGGCAAGCAGGAGAGCCATGGCTCAGAAATGATGTGTAGTATGTTGTAAATGTTTCTGTTTATAATGAAATGGAACAGATTTTGCATCTTTATAGTGCTTGTGTATATATCAAGGGCTGGGAATAACAAAAATGCTGTATTCAAAGTAACACTAGTAAATTTAATACAGATTAAGCATAACATAGCCTAGTAACTAGAATCATAATTTCTTAAATCTGGTAGAACAAATAGAAAATTTAACACCTAAGTATGTGTATTTATTTTTACAAACTCTATATGTATGATACATAAAATTCTATTCAATTGTTCGATTTGGTTCTCTTGAGGAAAATTCAGCCTTTTTGCCTGAGTGTGGACTAGAAGATCAGCTACCAAAATGTCAAGCCTCAATGACACACTCACTGAAGTGCATGAAAGTCTTGCAACTGCTACTACACTGGAGTGAAGTTTCTCTAGCATCTTTGACTCACCTCTCAGTAACGGGGATTTGGACACCACCTTCCCCTCTGCATCTCACAGGTCAGCATTCAGAGGTGTCAGCATTTTATCCATGGAACTGAGAATAGGACTCAGGACAGAGTTAGCAGGGCATTTATCCCACTCTCTTTTATGCCAGGCTTGAAAACAAAGCGTGCATCGAGTCAGCAGAGCCAAAAGTATGCTGAAAACTGGACAGGAACTGTGCTAAAGTCTTTTGCCAAGGAGAAGGGAGGGGCAAGGAAATATAACTCCTCTATCAGCTGTTGCAAAAGCAGAAAAATTGCACGCCATCCGCCTTGCCAAAGACTTGCCAAAAGGTATAGCTCTAAAACTGTATAAACAATTTGGATTAAGAAACTTTAAACACATTCACACCTGCTTTCAAGCTTTGAATCTGTAGCTCTGCAAAATGTCATCTATCTGAATAAAAGCAGCTATTTTTCTTTCAGTAAACATCTGTTTGGAAATGATAAACTTACTTTTCTGCTATGAACTTTCCCATCTCATTTACCCATTTATCCTCCTATTAGTTGAAATATACTGTTGATTAACATTGCACAATATCAATAAATTACAGTATTTATTCCATTCTTTCCTTTTCTCCATAGCCTACAAACCGAAGGTTTTAAAATAATTCTACGTACAATTGGTAATTTTTAAAATAGAAACAATCTAAAGACAAACAAGAACCTGGTAATATATTTTAAGAGCTGGGAAAACTATTATTCTGCTTCACTGTTAAATACAGTATTAATGATAAATACAGTTATTTAACAATATACTGTTAAATACAGACCCTTGTTAAATACAAAAGGCACTCATTTTCAGTAGAAAGCAGTCACATTCTAAGTGAATGAAAAACAAATCCCTGTGTTAAATTACTTATATGATTCATAGTCTGATGAAAATCAATCCACTGGATAAGAGTATATGAAGTAAAATTTGATTTTATGAGTTATGTAGTTATAGATAAAGTATATGAGTTTGATTTGAATTAATCTTATGTTTAGAAGTCTGAAAAAAATAGGAAAAAAAACCAGAGCAATTCAATCAAACATTCATATCAGGAAACTACCAGATATTTCTTCAGAAAACAGTGAACAAGGTAGGAAATAAATGCAGCATTTAACAGTATAAACATATGTTAATATTTGATGTGTATTTCAAACATAAGGTTGTGATCCTGGCAGCGTCTTCCAATTTAAGTAATATTTCTGATTCCAAGGGAGTTTGTATAAATAAAGGTACACGATTGTGCATTAGGTTCTGTAGAGTCACATAGGAAGCCATTGGGATTGGAAGCTATACTCAAACCTTTGTAAAGTATATTCACTGGGATGTAGAGTTTTCCTGATGCTGCTGCTGCAAAATAACTAGTGGTGTGGAAAGTGCTGTATAGTGAGTATTTCATAACCATTCTTATATACACACATCTGCAATAAGCCCCGCTAACACAGTGAAAGTGGTGTATAGTTTTTGAAGAAAACAGAAAACTGTAAGGAAAGAGAAAATAGAAGAGGATTCATATTACAGTTTAGAAAACAATGGAAAGCCAAATGGGTGTATCAGTAAGGTGGCTGCAGTTTTACTGTTATAAACACGTTATATATTGATAAAGTTCACTTAGGGAGCTTGGTGTGTCCATCCTGAGTACCTGCAATTAACTTAAATTGATACAAAAATGTGTGTAGGCTGGTCTGTAGGAAAACAGATCAAGATTAACTGTAATTTACATTCCATGGTTGTTTTTTTTTTTTTTTGAGCTTTTGCAAAAGATGAACTCTGACTTGCTAATAGATGAGTTAAGAAAAGCATTAGCTTTGTTCTGTAATGTAGACAAAATGTAGTCCTACCCTCCCCCTGTCTGAGAAATCCTTCTGCAATGAGTAAAACAAAATTTACTAAATGTCATAGCTGTAGAAGCATAGAAAGACTGAGACTGGAAGGGCTGGAAGGGCCCTCTGGAGGTCATCTGGTCCCCCTACTGCCAAGCAGGGACACCCAGAGCAGGGTGCCCAGGACAGTGTCCAGGAAGCTTTTGGAGATCTCAAAGGAAGGAGACTTTGTATCCTCTCTGGGCAACCTGTGCCAGTGCTCTGTCACCTGCACAGTAAAGAAGCGCTGCCTGGTGCTCAGACTGAACCTCCTGTGTTCCAGTTTGTGCCCATGGCCTCGTGTCCTGGCACTGGGCACCACTGAAAAAGGACACTGCACAGAATACATGGTTTGCAGAAGCTGTGTTGACATACTACAGTGAAGTCAGAATATCCTTGCACTGTTCCTCTGGAAGAGTGCTGATGATATAGAGGTCCTAAATCCAGATAATTTTACCTATGTAGATATTTTCTGTAAAACAGCAAGTGAAGTTTAAATTCATGCCCTATCTTGTTTCAAGACGTCTTTTCTGTGCAAATGTGCCCTGAGACTGTACTCTTGGCAAGTTATTTTCATGTTATGGAGATAAGACTTCAGATTTCTCCAAAGGTCAAAAAGCCATAGCTGTTTAAAGAGGTCTAGTGTTTTAAATGTTTTCAAGGATGTTTTTTAACAAAAGGCGTTCTCATTTGCAGAATTCACACACCTGTTGAAATCTGTAAAGGATATCTTAAATATTTTTTCTAACATTTCTTATCAGAAACATTGGTTGCAAAAGCAGGTTCAGATAAAAAAGGTACTATTTTGCACTAGTGTTGGAAACTTAGTAAGACTGAGGGTCATTGAATGTCAAGCCTCTGTTTTCTGTGGAGTTACATTGTAAAGACTGTGGAGCAACTCTTTGGGGGCCCTGTGCTCTAAGTGAATCCCTTTCCTGCACTATATAGCCATTTCTTATCTATAATTTGCACTGAGAATGTCACAGGAGGCTCAATGCATATAAATAAATTAGTTCCTACGTCTATATAGTAATTTGTACTCACATGCACTTTCAGAACATTTCATAAAATTGGGATATTTCCTATGCCAGCAAACCTCTAACTACTCTTGTTGTTCCCTACTATGCAAGGAATGGCTACTCTGGACAACTGAAGACAAAGACAACTGAGGACAAAGATCATTCTGCTGCTCCTGATACCATTGCTATTTGTAATATTTTTATATTTAGTGTCTGCATTTCTGAGCATTGTTTTATGTATTTTCTTTTATGCAAAAATGCTTATTTGCAACCAAACCTCTCTACTTACTGTGTGCAAAGAACTCACACTTGGGCTAAAAAATTCCTAAATTTAGACGATGGAAGTTCATTATTTCACATAGTTCTTAGGAATCCTGATATGGGAGTTTACTCTCTGAACTGAAAATAAATGGCTCTATTAAAGCCCATGCAAATGCATCAGACATAGATGTCTATCACTCTTACAAACGGGTAAAATTTCTGCTTGCTACCAGTGACAATATACCCATGGAGCAGGACCTTCTGTGCTGCTGCTGCTGCATTTTACACAAACACAGAAAAAAAAAGGTCGTCCTTGTCATCGGTTCTTGCATGCCAAAGGTTCTGTCTGTAGTGTGACCGTTTGGAGTCCTCCCTCAGCTAGGTGAGCCTTCAGCCAGATCAACCTCAGGGCTGTTTGTCACTGTAACCCTCACTGAACCCCCCCTGAAGCTGGGATGGATGAGACCATCCACATCTGGAATCCTAGTTCATCAGGGAAAGAAAGAGGACACTGGCTCCACAGGAATCATGTGAATATATCTGGACATTGCAGGTAGAAGGACTGCTTGTTAGAGCCTAGACACTTGGTCTCATCCTCTCAGGACGGTGGTCAGCCATGTGTATTCTTCCAGACCCATGGTCTTTCACTGACTTCTCCAGCTGCCCTCTCCAACTCTCTCTTGCTTTTATATTTCACTTTGTTTTGCTTTAGTATACAATCTTCTAAAAGTAACCCAAAGTAAAGTGGTTCTTTATTGAAAATGTGTTTGTACTTCCTGTCCAGGCTGAGCTAGCATGCTCAAAGCCTTCCTCTGTTGTGAGACCGCATGTCCTAGGGGAGGGAGACTGCGGCTGTGGCAAGGAACATGACAGTCTACTCATGAGATCACACTAACATATCCTCCAATCCATGACAGCCCTGACTCCAGAGGATCACAATCTAGCCTTATAGTGAAAGACACAAATTAGGAAACAATAGGAAATGTGCCTGGTCAGCATGCCTGTCATTGATCTCAGAGTTGTCAATTGTTTTTAAAGACATCACATCACAACTAAGAGGACTTCAGTTTAATTAAACCACTTACCAGCAAAGTTAACAACTGAATAGACTATAAAATTTATTATAAATCAGATTTTTTTTTTTTTTTTAGACTGAAGATATGGATTAAGCTTCAATTGATGGAAGAAACACTATGAGAACAGTGAGACATTTTCAGATCCCAAGGTAAATAAATTGTAAAGCTAAAATACAGCTGATGACTGAATGAAACATGGGGCCTCTTATGTTTCATTCAACAGTGTACAAACACGCTATGTGGCAGATACTGGTGAGAAGAGGAGTGCTGAGACAATTGGAAACTGCAGAGGAAATTTAAGTAGAATAAAATGTCATCCTTCATGCTGGAATGTAAGTAAGTGGGAGACCAAAGTTACCACCAGTTGTTTTCTTGGGATGAAAAAAATACCAGAAAGTGCATGTCATTACCCCATTTATTTACGTGAAGGCTTTCATTGACAGATAAAAAAAAACATGCACTAGTCACTTCTTCCCTCTGCCATCCTGTGCACTAAATTCACAATAAAGTCAATGAGAATTTGCATACAGATGGGTACATAATAAACTGTCTGATTATGTATAAATAACGGTAACAAAACTGCTCTCCTGAGGAAGATGTTATCCAGCTTTGGTCAAGCTGTGAAGAAAAAAATATATTTTCAGAAGAGACGGTAAAATAAACAAACAGATACTAACGAAGTTCCTCATGTTTCATTTCAACACAAAGAACGAATTGATATTTTGGCAAACTACATCAACAGAGGCTCCAGTTATCCTGCTGTGTGCTTTTCTGCAGATGTGCTGAAGCAATTAACAATACGGTAAGGTAGTCAAGCCTATTCTGCACAGCATTTTATTCCAGATTATTTCCTTTAACTTAAGTATGTTAGGAAATTTGCTTAAAAACGCCTTTAAAATAACTTTTTCTGAAACGTTTTTTTTTCTTTTTTTTTTTCTTTTTTCTTTTTTCTCTAGCACCAGGTTAACGTTTTCATGCAATCTCTTTCCATCATGACCAGTTCAGTGAAGATATCAATACTCTGAAAATAATTCCCCTGTACTTAGGCTTTTGATAACATACACCCCGGGAGATGTACGAAAATAATGGATAACAGGCTCTTTTTTATCAAGCTTCTATCTTAATTGCCATTTAAGCAAATCTAATATTCATAAATAACTACTTGGTTATAATCCATTCATAAATCATATTTGAGACAATACTATGATAAACTATGGTTTATGGTAGACATATGATTATTTTATAATTATTGATAATTGAACTTTTAAACATTAATGAATGGCTCAACTTTTATTGTTCCATAGTGGTCTCTTAAGAATTTTATGCCATTAATTTTACATATCTTAATCATCCTTAACAAGTACGTACAATTACTTGAGCAAAACAGAGACCATAATTTTAAAAAACGATTTCAGGGACATCTTTGTATAGATGTTTCCCCTACCCCTCTCATAATAGTTTCTTGTGTGGTTTCTTTTAAGACAATCTCTCGATATAAACTATCCTGAGAATCTTCTTTTTTCTGGGTTACTGGTTCAGAAATGGAAAGGGAAAGGGAAAGGGAAAGGGAAAGGGAAAGGGAAAGGGAAAGGGAAAGGGAAAGGGAAAGGGAAAGGGAAAGGGAAAGGGAAAGGGAAAGGGAAAGGGAGAAAGAACTGTGGCTAAAACTGGACAGTGAGAAGACTGCTGAGATAAAATCTATGGGTTTCTTTTATACAGGGTTAAGTCCTTGTAATATCAGGTAAAATAGCCTATAGCCTATATATTTGTGTTGTGTTGGATCTAAAATGCTGGATTAGGCATTAATATTATTTCCATCGCTATTCACATAATAAATGATAATTTCCTGATGTCATCAATCATTCTGCATTAATTATCACATTTGGTAGTCTTTGTTATGGACTTATTCATCATTTGCCTTTCAGAAGCAGGCATGAAATCTAACAGAACAATAACTCACAATGTATTCTTCATAAAGCTTGGAAATTATGACTGGAGATTTACAGTATGTTTTTACCTGATGTTTAAGACTTAGTGCACCTTCTTTAACCATTTGAATAAAAGCTAACTTCTCTCTAGACTCTCTGTGGAACTCAGTTATTCAGAGGACTCACATAATCACATCACAAAGAAAGAACCTCCAAACATCAAACTAGATTTAATGAAAACACATTATCTCTAGAATATGTTCCAGTGCTCCACTACTATGTGGCTTCCTGAAAACCTATCCAGAGAATCTTTAAGCATAGTAGGAATTTCTAAAGGTGATTTTCTGCCAGTTTTCTATGCTGAAGATAATTTTATTTGAAAATCATTATTTTTCTAAAGTATTTTCTATAATTTAGGCATTAAGATCTAACTCTTTGATCAAGGATGGGCAGTAACAGCGTGTGATTACTGTGGTTACAATACTAATGACTATTGGAGAGGTGCACTTTCTTTGAGGTATCAGTTCGTAAAATTCATGTTTTAGAAAAACATGCATATCTAGTCATGTCACAAAAGGTTTTTAACACATTCACACTTCATAATGAAGTAAACTATTGTTCAGTTCTAGTTTCTTTTTTGTCTAGAAACAATAATATTTAGGAAACAGATTGGTAGCACTTCTAGGTAATTAGTTACATATTTTACATAATAAGAATGTATTACGTAGACATGGCTTTTCTTTCTGTGTAGTAGGAGATAGAAGGAAAAATTGATAATTCCCTAAATAATGCATTTCAATAGCGATACAAGTATTCAGATGAGAGGCATCTATTAACTTTTCTTAATGCTCCATGGCTTTTTCTCACAACAGTAGTAAAAAGAATTTAAGATGGCATAAAATGGCATGAAGTCTGGACTTACTGTGACCACAACTAAAATGATCACAGATAACTACTATCTGTCACATAAGAAACACGTCAATGGCAAAGTTCAAAATTGTGAAGAAATGATATGGTTTCCATTATCTAGATTTTCATTCAGAATAGCAACTGTACTTTTCCCAAAATAGTTTTGCTTCACTTGAACTTGATTTCCTATAAGTCCACAGTGGAATTTTGTATGGAGATAGTGTGACTACTGCTCGCACCACCACATGCATGGAAAGCTTGTTATGGAACTTAAATGTTAAATCACACACTATGTTGCTTTTTGTTATCTTCCTGGAAATATATGATGAAGGGATGGCAGTTCTGTAAGCACTCTTCTCTTTTCTCTGGCACTAACGCTGGCATTTAAAATGCAGAGACAAGCCCTTATGCAAACAAGGAAATATGCTACCTGTAGTACTAACATCCTGCCTACTTTGAAACAGCCCAAAGAGAAGAGCTGTGTTTTTGACTCATAATGAAGTACCAGAAAACCTTAAATGCAGAGGGGAAAAAGTGTTTGCTGCAAACAATTTGATAATCAGAGAAAATATTATGTTTTCTATGTATTTGCTTCTTCTTCTAAAAAAAAATAATATTCCACTAACATATTATTTATGCTTCTGCTGTAATGGACATGAAAGCTTACACACTACTTTCCATTTTCCTTTCAAGATGGTACTGCTATTTAAATATGCTAACACAAGAGAGTGTCTCAGACACGGGCCAAAACACTTACATTGCACTGATGAATAAGAAATTGAAAATAAAATTAATAAAATAAAATATTAAAATAAAAACAAAATAATAATAATAAAAAACAACAACATTTGGAAGACTTTTTTTTTCAATATCCTGTACATTAAACAAGAGTTCCAGTCCATACATATTTGCCTTTCTTTATTCGGTGTATTTTTCAGTCTCTTCATTTATGTATGCATAATAATCATTCTCTTCCTAGAAAAGGATTTCAGTGTTTTTTATTAGTTACCAATATTATACATTCCAGCATGTCCAGGTATTCATAATAACACTTTTTTACAGACAAACATTTCAAATAAAACCTATTAAACTTAAACACTTTTTCATACAACTGTAAACAATAGATATTCCAGCAAATTCTTTATATATGAAATGCCATATACACACTAGATGCTGAACAGCGAGAAGTCTACTTTCTATTTACAGAGACTACTGACATGATTTTCAAAGGTTTATTTTTAACATACACACATTTTCGTCATAGCTAGAGAGCTGAGTGTTAAATCTTCTCTGTCTATTCTTTTTTAAAAAGTTGGATCATATGAAAGCATGAAGTTAAATCAGCCTTTTAAAGTATTGAAAATCATCTGGAAGCAAATATTTCTATCTGCATCCTCACTAGCTTCAGAAACTGCTCAAGATAAAGCTCAAGCCAATAAGTAGTAAATCACATTGTATTCTGTGCTATTTAATTATTGTTAGCATAAATAATGACACATGCCAAAATCCTTTTATAGAATTCTGACATTTTCTTGGCCCTTTTTTTCTGTGCTTTACATTGCTATTACCAAATATTTGCACCATAATTCTGCTGAACAGGATCTCATTGTATTCATTGTTGTACAGATGCAAACAAAAAGATGGTATCTGCCACAAAGGGCTTCCAGCAGGATAAAGACAATTCAAAACAGACAATTCTAAGACTACAGAAGATATAGGTGATACAGATTACAGGTGATAGAGAAAGGAGTTTCACACTTTTGCTCTAAGGAGACCAATGAAGTAGCTTTACTGATACTCATGATGAGCTCCACATAGCTCTAGAGTGTAAGGCATCACAGAAAAAAAATAATTAAGAAAAAAATTATTTGCTTGTTAAACATCTTAGCAGCTTGGTAAAGTATACTGGCCTCAGGGGCTAGGACCTGACCTACCAGTATAGCAAGGGATTAGAAAAGGAGGTAAAGACCTTCTAGACCTTGAAGGGTGAGGAAAGGTGGCTCCTGTTTGAAGAGATAGGTAGTGGGAAGCAGTGACAGAGTCACAAGTTAAAACAACAGCCTGGGTTGCATCATGCTTCTTTAATAAAAACTTTACTGTCTCAGTTCGAGGGAAAACATTGTAAAAGATACAAGGTCACTTTGTGTGTGTATGTAATGGAAGTACCTACACTGTTAACTCTATTTCCTATTGGAAAATACTGGAAAGATTCAGATTTTCTATGACTGAATTTTAGTTACCAGCTCATGTCATCTGATTACATGTAACAGGTTTGTAATTTAATATTAAGACACTATTTAGGCCCTTGATTGCTTAAATACTTGCTCACGTACAGACTAAGGAACTGTATTTTGTATAATTTTGTATTTTTAGGGGCAGAAAACAGCTGTTAGTCAGAGATCTAGACATATTCTGTGGTCCCATAGTTATTATTTATTGACTAACATTCATTATCACCAAGGAACCCTTGATATCTTATGCAGACCAAATTCATGCTGATAACATTGAAAAAAAAAAAAAAAGAGTATGAACAAATGATAGACTGAAGATTTCCTCAGAATTAAGGGATAACAGTTTTTGACTAATATTTTAGCTTAATATAATATGGAAAGCAAGCTATGTAAGGTGACTGATTCACAGTACTATTTACACTATGTTTTGGCAAAAACTTGTGATGAGGGCTGATCTCCCTGTAGCGGTCCAGATTTGACTACAGTTCTTCACACTAGTGTGGATCCCTTCAACCTTCAGATACATTCGTGTTCCAAACTCACATTTTCATGTTTGTAGCCCTACAGCATGGGACAGTTCAGTGTCCCAAATTCAAACAAAGTTCTAGCCAAAGTCAAAGTAGAAGTGAGTCTGAATCTTTGAAAAAGTTCCTGTCCAAGGGGAAGAACTGAAAATGCCTGCCTTCTCTTTAAATGCCTTCAATTTACGGAAGACGTGCTTGCCATTTAATCCACCCACTGACTTTTTTATTACAGGAAATGAATGACTTTTCATACTATGAACTGAAAGATACAGGGTGGAAGGGAAACTAGAATAATGCTGCTAACAAACCAATTTTCAAATAAAAGTTTTCCATGCCTTTAAATGAATTGAAAGGGAGGATCTCACTCATTGACGCTAATTACTGATTCTTGCTGTAGTCTCAGAAGCAACCACCTTCATAATTAATGCATTAAAATGTTTGTTTTACTGGGCATGAGCAATATCAGTGTTGACTTTTAAAGCCTGGAATATTGGTCTTGACAGTGGCTTAGTATCCAGAGATTTGCAGATGACTGAGATTTAAGAGCCTCAGGATCTTATTCTCTGCCGTCTTTTCCACTGCAGATCAGGAGTAAATCCCTTAAATCAATGGTTGACAGATCAGTATTAAACTGTTGTAAGCAGGAAAAGGAGCAAGTACTACCTCTCTTTAAGAATACACTAATACAATTTTAAAAGAATCGAAACAACCCAGGTAAGAAGCAAAGCCGTATGTCATCCACCTGTATGACACTTCTCCCTGATGTCTGTCACGAGGATGGGCAGCTCTTGCTGTACTAACATCAGCAGGAAGCTCACACAAAACATGCTGCCTACATTTAAAAATCACGATTGTCCTATTTTCATACATATGACTTGTGGGTCATGTAATAAAACAACAACCCTGCGGTTTAGTGTAAAAGTAGGTTTTATGCACATACTGCAAATGCAAGGGGAAGTTTGTCTAATCCAGAGATGCTTCCCACCTAGCAGCACTACTAAAATGAATCTCCCAGCCCCTTCGTTCTGTCCTCACAACCACACTATCTCTGAACTCTTTTTTATGGGGAGAGGCCAGTTGAGGGCATAACTCATCTGAGGATTTAAATGCCAGCACTTCCAAAAGGACATGAGGTATCTGAGAAGTATCTTACAGCAGGAAAATATGAATAAAGATGCGGTGATACTGTACGTTGTCTGGTGTTGGAGGGGAGACGAACAGAGATCATTACCAAGAAGTGACCAGATCACTTTCCTTGCAGTGCTACAAGCCCCCATCTTTCCAGGATGAGTACATGAGCTGTGGTGAAACCGGTGCTGGTTCACATCATTCACATTTCATGAGCTACTGGCAGCACAGGAGGGTAAAGTTCCCACATCACTTTCACAGTGACATTTTGCATAAATTCTAGAGAAAATTTCTGAATTTTTCTATGCAGAGACATTGACTATGAAAGGGATTTGGTGTACACAAACATCTTGCTTTTCTTCACTCCCAGTGATGCACAGCAGGGTCTCAGACAGCCTGAGCACACATATGTCTGTAGACTGTCTTCTCACTAGCTGGCATCAGATACACTCAATATGATGGACAAAACAAATTACTAATCTGGTAGCACCCCAATGAAAAGGTATAAATCTGACACTTGAAAGCAGTTCTTTCCCCCTTGAATCAATACATGCTGAAAGCTGGAAACACAATGTTTCCAACTTCTAAACATGTTTCTGTGTTTCTCTTCTCTTTGCTAGTCCAGAGCTGGTGGCATGAATGTCTTCTTGCTAGGGCAAGGTGGTAACTGAGGCTATATTCAATGTGGAAGCCACTGCAGCCTCAGGCAGGAGTGTAGTCATAAAGTGAAGTCTGAGAACTGACAAATGCTCTGCACTGTACACCACAATAAATAAAATGCATGCACGTAAGAGTTGAGGGCTTGTTGAAGGGTGGATGGAAGCTCCTAGGTCACTACCCATCTCCAGGAGAGTGCTGCCTGAAGTAAATTTAGGTATGACGATGCCAAGCTCAACAGCTTTCTGTCTTTTCAGGAGAAGTGCTAGGTAAAATAATGGTAAGAAAAGGTGATGGTAACTTCGAAGTCCAGTCAATTTTTGAAAATCAAATAAAAGCAGCTACCAACTCCAAAGAAGCGCAATTTTTTCTCCCCAGAAGACACGCCCGACTTACAAACGTGGGGAGCTCCCATGCAGGCAGGAGTCTCCCCCTCTCCCAAGCCCATCTGGTTTTACTTGGCTTGACTGGAAGGTGCGAGCAGCAGGTACCTAAACAGTGCCAGCCCTGGCTGGACACCAGGGGTGGGCGGGCAGCCACAAAACCCCAAAATAAGCGAAAAAAGAAAATGAATAAGAGAAGAAAAGTAAAGCTGAATCATAAAAGTGTCATTGTCTCTGAGGCAAAACCCACCCGGGTGAATCACCCCGTGCTCCCGCCTGGCTCTCACACGGGGTCGGCCGGGTGTCCTGCCCCATCGCCGAGCCCCCCGTGCACCCACAGCCCCCACAGCCCCCGGAGCTCCGCCGGGCGCCGCTCCCCGCCCGCCGGCTCCTCCTTCCCGGCCCCGGGGCTCCGCAGCCTGCCGGGGCGGGACCGGGCTCCCTACAAAGCGCCCGCCCGGCGGGGCCGGCGGCAGAGCGGCGCGGGGAGGCACCGGGGACAGCACCGGCACCGGGCACAGGGCACCGGGCACCAGGGGCAGCACCGGCACCGGCACCGGGCACAGGGCACCGGGGACAGCACCGGCACCGCGCACCGAGCGCCGGGGGGGCCGCGCTTTTCCCCGGGGACAGGGAAAACTTCCCTGCCCCGTCCCGCCGCAGACTCCCTGGTGCCCGCCCGCTTCTTCCTCCTCCTCCTCCTCCGGCCGCATCCCGCGGGGAGAAGCGGGCGATGGGGCTGGGGGCGCCGCCCCCAGGGAACCGTGCCCGCAGCCGGCAGCTCGCCGAGTGAAACTTTGCGGCGGGGGCGGCGCCCGGGCACCTCGCGGCGGAGCGGGCAAAGTTTTTTTTTTTTTTTTTTTTTTAATTTTTATTTTCCTTTTTTTCCACCTTCTTTGCAGCCCGGGAGCCGCCGCCCGCCCACGCCCTCGCCCCCCCCCCCGCCCCGGGGTGGCCGCGGCCCCGCTGCTATGGCACCCGCCCGTCGCCGCGGGGCGGGCAGGGGGAGGCCGCCTCCGGCTGGCCCTGCGGTGGCGGCGGCGGGGGGGCGCGCAGCCCCCGGGCGCCGGGCGTCCTCCCCCGGCCGGCAGTGACCGCCCCGGCCCCGCCGCCTGCCGGCCCCCGCCCGAGTCTCGCCGAGGATGGCGGCGGCGCCGGGGCCGGGCTCGGAGAGCTCGGGGAGCCCCGTCGCCCCCTGAGCCAGCCGCCGCCTCCCCGGAGCGGCCCCGCGGCGCTCCCCGCCGTGAGACCCCGCTCCTCCCCGCAGGTAAGCGGAGGGGCGCCGGGCTGGGGGGGCTGCCGGGCACCCCGGAGCTTGACACCCCTTCTCCCCCGCCCCACAGCCGCGGACCCTCTCGGGGAGCGGGCTGGGGACGAGCCGCGGGCAGCCCCGCTCGGCTTTGGGGCGGTTGGCAGGGTGGGGAGAGGGACGGAGGGGGGCTTTTCTTTCTTTCTTTTTATTTTTTCCCCTCCCAGAAATAGACTTTGTGCCTCCCGAGCGGAGCCAGTTGGCGTGTTGGAGCTGCCTCTCTCCGTGCAGCTGCTACACCCTCTTTTGTCTGGTCTCGGCTCCCGAGGACTTTCCGCGCTGCCATCGCCCCTCGGCCCGGCTCCGGCCCCGGCCCCGCAGCTGCCTCCCGGTTTCGCCCCCCCCCTGCCCCGGGAAGTTTCCCCGTTGCCTTCATCGCCACCCAAGTTCGGGGCTCGGTTGGCTTTGTTTGAGGAAAGATGGTGGTGGTGTGCGGATTGTCTGGGAGGATGGGAGCCAGATGGGGACGGCGAGCGGGATGCCCTCCTCCCTCGCACGCAGACCCGGCTCGCTGCTTGAGCGGGTCCTCCCCGGGCTCCCCGAGGGTAGAAGCACGGAGCAGCCTCCCCCGGTGCCTCCCTGCCCTCCCCGCTGTGTCCCTGGGTCAGCGTCAGTGCCCTGTCCGGCGGGGCAGGGACCGCAGGAGGGGTACCTGATTGTCATTAACCACCGCCAGTCTTGTTTTACGCAGGTTATGATAAAGAAAACTGGCCAAAGTATTCCTCTAAAGCATCGTTTTGTGTAAGACGAGCTGCAAAACACAACCTGTAGTCACGTAGCGGACCTCCACTTTATGATGCTGTTAGGACGGAGGGCTTTATTGCTCCATGAAATTATAGCACCAAAGGTTTTGTGTGTTCTGGCTCACCCTGTTTCTGGATCAGTATGCTGGCAACTCTCCTGTTATTTTTCTTTAACTAGACGGTACTTCCGATCTATGTGATGGAAACCAGAGAAGTGCCCAGATAGAAAGAAAGAGTGCATTTTTTCCTTTTGTTGTTTCTGTATTGCTTTGTAAAAAGTAGGAAAAAAAAAAGCGCTTTAAACATAAAATTTGATTTCTGTTGAATGTATCTTGAATTATTTTAATAATGAAGTCAAAGGGTCTTTTGAGTTTGGAACATTTTAATGTGCTTCTCGTTATACCAATAAACATACTTGTAGCAAAATACTTGTTAGAAGATAATTATAAGACAATTTTTAGCAATTTGAGACATGAGGTACAATTAGATTTTTGTTCTGAGCACAGGAAAAAAAAATAAAAAAGCACCCTTGTGGAAAAAGATATGTGGTAGATAAATAGCAGTTTGGAAAATAAAATCATATATAATTCTTATTTTGTTGGCATAGAAACATGTTTTATTTGTTGCTCCTTTGTTGGATTGCAACAATGACCCAAATGAAAGTTGGAAAAGGAATAATGATGTGAGAGTTCAGCACACTACAATTATTTTATTCCATGTATAGAAACATTTTTGCCCAATACAACCTCGCTGGAATTGGACCAGAATTCATCTTTATGGAAGCTCTTTAATCAGATTATAAAAGGTGGGCTGTCCAAATTTAATCCTGTGAAGTACAGACTAAGCAAGCCGTGCTCTGACAAAGCACTGAAATGTATGTTGACCCTCCAGCAGGTAAGCAGTGCCGACCTCCATCTGTGGTGTGAGTTCATTGCATATAGCAATAGGTGCAGTAACTTCAGTGAAACTTGTTTGCTGGCTTAGCTGCATTACTGGACCCTTCCTGGAGAAAGCTGTGTTTCTCGGTGTGTTCTCCTTCCATTTCCATGACTGCTGGGCATACGACATAAAATACCTGTGCCATACACAAGTACTCACATCAGCCACATCCTGTGGGTTCTATGTTCCTGACCGACTCATACCTCTCTGTGAACAAAAAGGGGAAATGAAAAGTGCAAATGAGTTAAGAAGTAGAATACATGTATGGAACAGCAGGAGGAGACTACTGCTTCTCATAGCTTGTTCGGTATGTTTTAGGAGTCAAAAATTCAAAATGCTGAAAATCAGTGAAAACTCCCAGCAGAATTATTGAAACCAGACAGAGGTATGATATAAAAAATATGAAACCTAAGTGTTGCCATCATGAAGAGCTTCCTATTTTTTTTTTTTACAGAAGAATGCTAGCAATCTTGATAGTCCGTGATAGTAGTAGAGATGTAGTGGAAATAAGAGCTTGATTTCCTAGACAGTGATGATGTCTCCATTTGACCTGGTGCCATAATGCTTTGTAAACAGATCAATTACTTTTAGTCTATGGGTGTTTGATCTCCTGGTACTGGAACAAAGGGAAAAGAGCAAATCACTTTCCAGTGTGCAAAGACAACTAAACTAGGAATCACTCATGAAAACATGGGCATCTTGTCCCAGTTTAGCCACACTCTAAGGCATTTCAGATGCTTGGCATGAGACAGGCAAACAGGGTCTAAAAGAGAGCCTTACCACTTGTACAAAGACAGCTGAAGGCCGGGTAGAATATCCCATTAGATAATGTTTATATTACAGTTCTACAAAGTAGCCTTTAGAAGGACTTGAAAAAACGTTGTAGTTGAAATTTCTGAAGCTGCGACCTGATGGATGTGGGAAGACATCCCAGCTATGACATTGCTATGAGGATTTAGGGAGGTTCTTCTTGGTGCCTGTTTACCAGCAGGATCTTTGTGTTGCTTCCTGTGCTGCCGGCTGGATGACTGCCTTTACGTTCCTCAAAGATTGTGATCGATAGCTTAAGAACTGGAAATCTTCTTAGAAGGTTCATACACGTTTTAAAATAAAGAGGTGTCTATACCTTCCAAGTCCAAGAGAAAATAAAAGAATTTGCAGATGATACTTGACGTGGTGCTTTCATGTTAAAATAAGAATGGAGTAAGGAAAAGTTTCTGCTTTTCTCCCTTACTGACTAATACATCACCCACACAATCTCGGGGTAATTAGGTTCTTATTAAGTGGACTGTAGATTGCATGGAAAGGTGAAATGCTGACAATGTCAGTGAATGAAACTGCTGAACAGATGTTTTGCACAGCTGTTATCCTACACGCTAGTTTTACTAGCTCCTGAGTGCCTGCGTTTTGTGGAGTTTGTGAGAATAAGCATTGTTGTAAACTTCCCTGCTGGGACTGCGGTCTGACCGTATAGCAAGAGGTCATTACTCTATTCCACCACCAACCATTTCCACGTGACACAATTCAGTACCTGCAGTGTATCTGTAGCCCCTACCCAACTAAGTGAATCTAGTCGGGAGCAGATCAGGTGGAACTGATGGCTGAACATAGTGCTGCAATATTCAGATTATACTGATCTCTTATAGTATAAATGCAATTACATTCTCCTACCAGAACTTTATTACAGGATCAATAATTTTAAACTTCATCTTTTTTGTTTTTTAACTTCATGCCTTCCCTTAAAAATCAAGTTTTTTTTTTTTAATTTCTATTTATTTATTTATTTACTTATTTGTACAGCAAGCTATAAATGAGATGGATATCCTCTAACAAAGAGCTATTTGCAACTTTTTATCTGCAGCAGTGACAGACTGTTTGTATCACTCAATATTCTTATTTTGATCTTTTGGTGACAGAAATATTACAAAGCATTGGGGTCTTTTTGAAAATTATTGAATGGGCAGAATACATGAGAAGGAAGGATTTATTTCCTCAAAGTCTTTGTCTCTGTGTTTCCCTGTTTCATGTTGGGAAAGGTTATTGTACCTAAAGAAGTGTGCTAGAGAGGCGCAGAGCCACCTGACCAAAACTGGACGCCTGAGGATCTTAGTCAGTGAGGTGTAATCATCCAGCAGAGATTTCAGGAAAGATAGTACCAGAACGGACTTGTGGAAAATAAAGCCATGAAGTACCTTTTTGTGCACAGCCTCCAGGAATTGTAATGAGGACTGTAAGACTTCCTTTCTTGTGTCCATTTATATCAACATGTCATTATTATTTCTATCCCATTGGAACTGTAGTCAATTGTTCTTTTTGTTGGACATGTGACCATTTTCCTCCAATTAATTTAAGAAGAAACAAACTGTATCTTTTTCTACATTGCTTATGTCTATCCCACTTAAATGATGAAGCTCTTACTGAATCAGAGAAACTAAGACTTGATCCTTTTAACTTCAGATACATGCCCTAACCAAACAGATTTTAAAAATCACAAGTGATGTGAAATATAGGGTAAGTTACTTCTCACTGCAACTAGTTTAAAGACAAAGAACTACAGGAGAAGAGAAAAATATCTTCTGATGACTTTTTTTTTTTTTTCTTTATCTATTTCACAAAGACTGAGCATCCCGGTGCTACTATTTTAAAAGCCATCACTAAAAAGTGTTACAATGTGAGGATGTTGAAACTGCTTATTTCTATAATTCACTCTAGCTGTAACATGGGAATAACATTTTCAATGAAGGGTTGATACTGTTGGGCACTAATAGCCTATGAGTCCTAGCAATTCCTTAGTGGCACTTAATTCTTTAACTTATGGTAGAAGAGGTATCCACTTTGATGCCTGTGATGTGCTGGGATCTGTAGCTCTAACTCAGGGAGTGTATATGAAATCAAAACAAGCTTTTTAGAGCTTTAAAATGACTACTTTCTTCCAATAAGGGGGGGAATTTCAGAAGTCATTTTGATTTTTGTGAACTTAAACCACCATCAGAGCAGATTAATTAGGAGACAATTAAAAAACTTCACTTGTTCTACTGAATTTGATGTGATAGTGATAACAGTAATAGAATTTGATTTTTTTCCCCACATTTTCCATCTGAGTGAGTCTGAATAAATGGCTCCACTTATCTGTAATCAGCTGCCTATTGTTGAAGAACAAATTTTGAACAAACTAATTAATTTTATCACTTACATTTTGCTATGTATTGAATAAAAAAAGTGACATTACTTGTACCATAACTTGTCCATCAATCTAGTTGCATGTGTGAGTTGCAGCTTAAAGCACTGGCATTGTTTCTCTCATTTGTGTAATTCAAAGTAACAAAGGCATATCGCATACTAAAATACAAAACATACACAAAAAGATATGTTGTCATATATTAAAAAAAAAAAAAGAAAGGTCGTTATTCAGTTTTCAAACACCATTACTGAAAAGCATCTATCTGGAATTTGTTGTGAATCAGTGTGAGAAACTACAGGTAAATGAATAACTCTTAGAGTTATTCGGATGTTATATCATTTTTCTGTGTTTTGGAAAACTCATAATGAAGAATTAATATTGGTAGTTCCTGCTTTTCGTATGGGTTGGCAGGATTGTCAAGGAATCATATACTAGGCTAGTCATTGACTTGATCCTGTTACTGAAAATTTTCAGTACATTCCTCATGTAACTGCATGGATACATGCACAGACACAGTCGATCTTTTTCTGTTGCTCAAATCTGAAATTCAGCATGTGTTGACACTGTCGTGAGATGTACGTTTAATGTACTACTTCATGAAGATGGATGAGATCAGTGCCGTGTGTTGGGTCAGCAGTCTGCTGCAGCAAATGTGCTTTCTTAAGGAATTGTTCCTTGGAGCAGGCAAGGTGTACACAACTTGTCTGCTGTAGCTTCTCGCTTTTGCAGCATCTTGTGCTAGACATATGTAGTGTACGTGTCGGGCAACCTGCTGAACTCAGAATGAGAGATGCACCAAGGAACCACGTTGTCCTGGAGACATGGATGTCACAGTAGGGTTGTTCAAAGTCAACTGAATAAACCTGATGTGGTGTGTGAGATTCAGCAAGTGTGTACTTCTTGCTATAAGTGACTGTGTATTTAACAGTTGACTTGTTTCACCTGAGGTCTGACTATATTTCTGTAGGAAGGAGAAGTTATATGACAGGTAAGAGAGAAGAAAAGAATGAAGAAGAAAGCAGGTGGTGTGGGAAGGAGGGGAAAAAGAAGGGAATATAAAATAATAATAATAATAAAAAAAAGAAAATGAATGACAAAATATAAATTGAAAAAAAAATACGAAGGCAGAAAAAATTATGAGGTATAATAAGCTGCATATTTAAAGGTGAATGATGCTACATTCAGTAATGTAGACTGAAATAGGCTCTCATTATAAATAGAATGTTTAAAATATGGTGGTGCTTCCTTTATGATGCATTCCCATCTTTTGACTTTGTAAAATGAACTGGAAAATGAAGAGAATAATTCTTGTCTCCCTAAGTTGCATTTTAGATGATTTATTTTGTCTTTATTGTGTATCAAAACACACCAGTCTGCAAAAATGACATTAAACAGTTCTTAGAGAAGCTATACTATAAGCAAATCTGTTCAAACGTAGATATAAAAAGAAAGGGAGCTGTGGAGTATAGCATGTTTACCAAGATAGAAACTACTAAGTGGGGCACTTTACTGCATTTTGAAGTACCTGCAAGTTAGGTGAGCTGTTGTTTTTATAATCAGACTAATACCTTGAACCCAAAAGTAGCCACCATGCAGATCTATGTAATGTCGCTGTCTTATAGAAGACTAGCGAGCATTATAAGCACAATGGGGACTGCCTTCAAAATGTCGGATAATTAAATGGCATTTATTCAAGTGAGTACTTAGCTGCCATACTTGCACAGATTTTCCTTTCCAATATGTGTTCACTATGTCTGTAATAGTAAACTACTGAGGCAAAAACCTGTTCTCTAGCCATGATACCAACTAGAGTGGTCTGGTTATTTGCATTATGCTTAGATATACAAAATATGTGGAATTGGTGGAACATACTGGGGCACCAGACTTCCAAATGTTTTACAAGAAGTTTACTGAACAAGTTCAGATTTACACACAAAATAAATCTCCAGCTGACAGTTCCTTAATGTCACAATTATCAGCATTATAATAATAACCCGGTAAAAAAATGACTGGCAAAGTATTAATAATAATGGCTTCCAGAGGCCTAACAGACTCTCTTTGGGCATAATAGCCAAGCCAATGGCTTGGTTGTTAATACAATTCAAACTTTTAGAGCTGTAGAGTCAATTCATGATAATTCAATGCCAAAATGCTTTCCCCAAACCCTTCTTATGGCCGCTACAAAGTGCTTGCTTTGATCTTTGCCAGGAAGAAATTTATTTCCAAATTACTTTGCAGACTCCTATGCTGAATTTATTTCCATTCTTTTTCTAACTCAATTTTATTCTCCTAGGACATGGCCCCATTAACTGTTGACCATGGTGGAATATCTGCAAGGTCCTATGTATGCTGTTGGAAAATAGTTCAATAGGCTGTGTGATATTAGAAAGATGCAAGTCACTGTTTTCCAATCCAAGTTTACAAACAACACACATACCAATGAAATTATACACAGAAACATTTAGAGTTTAAGAACAGGCAATGCTGTGTTTTGCAGCACTCCAGTTTGTATTTTTTCATTGTCCTCTTGGCTGTAGAGTTGAAATGGTAATGGAAAATAGGTTATAGCTAAGACTATGGTTCTTTTTCATCTTAGTTCTTAATACTGTGATTTTTTTTTATTCAGATTTTTTTTTTTCTCGTGAAATGTGGAGATTATGATTAGATGCCATGGTATAGATTATATAATTCTTGTAAAAGAAGTACGATTATCAGAGTCAGAATTAACCTATGAGAGGCTGCAACCAGGTGGAGTAGTGTAACTTTCTGTTAACATTTTATAGATATTTTTACCAGTGTATTCTTACGCTGCCTTCATAGCATACAAATGCTTTATTATTGTGCATTGTGACATGACTTTGTGACATATGAAGTTCATTGTTTTTCTTGCCTTCTCTAAAGAATTTTGAGAATACTTAACCTTTGTTTTTATGGCCATTTTTATCAGTGTACATGACATTAGGTATTTAACCTGTGTTCAGGAAGGCAAAGTCCAAAGGAAGCACCTGGAGATGGTTTCTGCAGTCCTTTCTTACAGGTTTTAGAACTAGTCCCAGAGAAACCTCTTTCACTCTTGCATAGACTATTCTAATTGTTACTAGACAAAGCTTAGTTTTGAATAAGGCTTGTCCTGCATGGTTTTCAGGTTTGAGTTGAGGAGGTTATTTTCATCCCTGAACGTCAAGTGCTTTGGAAGTAGGCCTAACACGTTGCCTGATATTCTTTGAGAAGTCAGTATCAACATCAACCTCAGATTAAGCATGCTTTTATTAAACCTTGTGGTTGAAGTGTTGGACTTCAGAGGAGTTTAGTTCCAAGCTTTCTTTCCTAATCCAGTAATTGTTCCTTTCCAGTTAAAGAAGCATCTTCCGGGGAAAACGGGGGAAGAAAAAGAAAACAAAAAGGAGCTCCAGTACAACAAACTATGAAATCAGTGGACAGAGAGAGATTGAGAGAGAGAAAGATCAGTAAAAACAGCCTGAAGTAGAGATGACCCTCGGAGAGAGGGTGCTGATGTTATGGAGAGTTTGGTTTGGAAGATTTTTCTGATGAGTCATTTGCTCTGGAATTATTTGAGGATGTTGCCCTTGTTGCCCTTCAACAGTGAGACTTTGTTTGGGAACACCCGTGTTCCAGGAACATGTGACTTTTGAAACCCTTCTGGTACTTAGGGGCTTTTTATTATTATTATTATTATTATTATTATTATTATTATTATTATTTTTAGTTTAGATGTAGTGCTTGGAGGTCTGGTTAATGCTTGTTGTGCAGATTCATCCATTGTTTTATATTAATAATTTGGTTGCTGTGCTGTTCTGGACTGCATGGATTTGATTCAGTTGCCCCTATTCATTAGCTGTGTGCTAGCCAGAAAGCTCTGACAGTTTGTTACACTTTCTTTGCCTTACTTAAAAAAAAAAAAAAACGAAAAAGAAAAAAAAAAAGATGTACTCAAACACACTTCGTTCTTTGACTGCTGCAGTACTGTGAATATAATGATGGTATGGGGACAGAATGCAGATGGAGAGGGAGATAGCTCAGTACTATAGCAGCAACCATGGACATTAATTATTTTCTGGGGGCAAGCCCACGTTTTTACCAATAATATCTTAAGTAGCAGGGAGACTTCTCTCTTATCTGAATAACTGGAAGTAAAAGATGTGGGTCTTCCCATGTTGTGTGACTAAAGATACATCTGGCATTCATCATTCAACTCTTTCTTTCCCATCTTTCATTAAATCCATTGATGAGGCCAGGTGTTGGTATTTGCCATGGTTATCATTTAGAAGACAGAGATGGTAACATTCAGGACTGCAGCAGTGACAGCAAAAATTTTGACATAAAGCAATAAAAGAGCCCCATAAAAGGCGTCTGGTCTGCTTTTGTGCCTACTATTCTCCAATTGTTTGTGGCTTCTGAACTCTGCAAATTCTCAACTTAAAACCTCTAGCAACAAGCACACTGCATTGTGAAAGACTGCTCTTACTGTGGTTGTATGCATGTGTATACAGCTTCTTGTCCTCCTTTTGGTCATACTTCTGCCTTTTAGACTGTGATGTACTTGGTGATAGTCTATGGACAGTGTGTTCTGGGGTTATTTTCCAGTCAAACTGCAGCCCACATATGTTGGTTTGTGATGTGGAAGATAGAGGAGGAAGCGGTATTTGCAGGGATTGTTAACAAGAACAATAGGTTGAGATTTTTTAGATTTTTATTCAAGATCTTGAGGCAATTTGTTTCCAAAAGTTGAGATTTTTGAACATGTCATCACCTGGAACTTGAAGTTGAGGTACTGGGCAGATTTCTATGATTCCTGTGCTTAAAATCCCATTGTGATAGGAAATTATATTCTCAGAGAGGAACACAAATGAGATGAATGAGACAGAAAATGCCTACTGATCCTACTTTATACATTTCTTACTGTTTTGGATGCATTAAGTTTTTCCTGGGGATTTGAGATTTGGTCAAAACAACAGAAATTGTTTGAAAAACATATAAAATCACTTTCACATACCTCACATGTAAAGATGTGGCCACAATTAAATAAGCTCTTTGTATGCAAAAGTTAGAGGATGAATGTTGCTGAGTATGACGCTTTACACAGATTTTTCAGAACTATCAGTCATTATGATCAAACTGTAAAAACAGAAAATATGAGCCACAGCAGAGGTCTGAAAAACAGCCAAAGAACCTATCCTGGATTTCATCAAAACCCAAAAGATTATATGACTTCATGTCATGACTTTGGGAGAATGACAAAATTGGAGCTGATGAATGGCTTGTGTTAATCATTTTGTATTTGGCTTGTGTTTTAGTTTTTATGGTACTTTATTGTCAAACTTTTTTTTTATTGCTCCTTCTCAGTGTGGGTTTTGTTTGTTTTAACTGAGACTGACCAACGTAGTTATAGTGCAGCAAATCTCTATTCTGTTTGAATAGTTCATGAACAGGGAGCATGAAAAAAAGCATGCCTGTAGTCAAACCAGTATTGCATAATTTGAATGTCTCTGAATCTACTGTGGCTTTTCTGGTGGATCTGACAGTAATTTCCGTTTTCCTCAAGCAAACCTGCCTTTTCCATATGTATATTGTCTTGTGAGGAGAATGGGGGGTTTAGGGAACTGTTTCTCCTCTTTTTGTTAAAAAATAAAAGTAAAAATAAAAATCAGGTAGTGAATTTGTGTCATATAGAAATTTTCCAGGCCATGCTTTGTAGTGTGCTCCAAAGGATACCAGTAGAAGCACCCTCATAGAATCATAGAATCGCGGAATGGTTTGGTTTGGAAGGGACCTTAAAGACTAACCTCTAGTTCCAACCCCCCCTGCCATTGGCAATGACACCTTCCACTAGACCAGGCTGTTCAAAGCCCCATCCAACCTGGCCTTGAACACTTCCAGGGATGGGACATCCACAGCTTCTCGGGGCAATCTGTGCCAGTGCCTCAATACCCACTGAGTGAAGGATTTCTTTGAAATATCTTATCTAAACCTACCCTCTTTTAGTTTAAAGCCATTACTCCTTGTCCTATCACTATACAACCTGACAAAGTCCCTCCCCAGTTTTCCTGTAGGCCCACTTTAGGCACTGGAAGGCCGCTATAAGGTCTCCCTGGAACCTTCTCTTCTCCAGGCTGAACAGCCCCAACTCCTTCAGCCTGTCTTCACAGGAGAGGTGCGCCAGCCCCTTGATCATCCTCATGGCCCTCCTCCGGACTCATTCGAATATGCCCATGTCCTTCTTGTGCTGGGGGCCCCAGAGCTGAATGCAGTGCTCCAGGTAGGGTCTCATGAGAGCAGAGCAGAGGAGGAGAATCACCTCCCTTGACCTGCTGGCCATGCTGCTTTTGATGCAGCCCAGGATACATTTGGCTTTGTGGGCTGCAGGCACACCTGGCCAGCTCATGCTGAGCTTCTCATCAACCAACACCCCCAAGGTCCTTCTCCTCAAAGCTGCTTTTAATCCATTCTCTGCCCAGCCTGTATTTGTGCTTGGGATTGCCCCAGCCCAGATGCAGAACCTTGCACTTGGCCTTGTCGAACTCCATGAGGTTTGCGCAGGCCCAATTCTCAAGCCTGTCCAGGTCCCTCTGGATGGCATCCATTCCCTCCAGCATGTGGACCGCACCACACAGCTTGGTGTCATTGGCAAACTTGCTGAGAGTGCACTCAATCTCACTGTCCATGTCACTAATAAAGATTTTGAACAGTGCCGGTCTTCATGCTGTGGCCCTGTTTTATGATGTGAATCCAAACCATCTCAGTATTTTATATATATAGACAAGACATGTGCGTGTATTACAACATGTAAGAATCTTGTTAGCATGATGTTACATGAAATGTTTGATAACAGGTGACTTAGTTCCTCTCTGGAATAGTCTTTTAAACTCTTTAGGTTTTATGTGTCCCTACAATGCTCTGTCCTCTCCTTATTTATATCATAGGAGATCCAGCCTCTCATCCTTTGCTTCACTTCTTCTTCTTCCTTTTTTTTTTTTTTTTTTTTTTTTTCCTACATCAGAGAAGGAAGTGCTCAGGGAATTAAATGCTGGCCCCCTTTAACTTTGCTGGATGACTCCTGCAAAGTTAATTTCTAAAGCTGTATAACTTAAACAGGTCAGAAAAGACATAAGAAATTGGAGTGTCCGCTATCATTGCTCACATTCCACATCAATATAAATCCTCGATTTTAATGTAGTTTATGTCACAAAAATGTTGGAGGGTTAGATATTACACACTGAGAATTGGATGATGCAAGTCAAAAATTGTCTTTTCCTGCTGTGATCTCAAGAACACTGTAGAGTGATTGAATTATACTTGTTTGCTTACTGTTGCTGTGGTGGTATGGTGAGATCCTGACTGTGAAATCAAGGAAGAATTCTCATCTATTTCAACAAGGTTAGGATTTCATTCAATATGTTAGCTAGTCATGGACCTAGTAAATACACTGTGCTGGTTTTTACATGGCCCAAAAATGTCAAAGATGTTTTCTGTGAATCATGCCTTTATTACACAAGCAAGCCCAACCAGCTCTCAAGAGCTAGAAGGGTTTTAGTTCAAAGCCATGACAATCAGTTTCCACTAATAAGCTGCCATCCTGAAACCCCCAAAGCCTTCGGGAATGTATCTTCTGCAGAGACTTTCTAGTTTATCTAAGCCATATTTTCATTGTTGTTTTCATGTCCCTAAGCATAGAATCACAGTATTACAGAACATTTTGGGTTGGAAGGAATCTTAAAGATCATCTAGTTCCCACTCCTTGCCATGGGCAGGGACACCTCCCACCAGACCAGGTAGCCCAAAGCCGCATCCAACCTGGCTTTGAACACTTCCAGGGATAGGACATTCACAGCTTCTCTGGGCAACTTGTTCCAGTGCCTTACCACTCTCTGAGTAAAGAATTTCCTCCTAAGATCTAATGTAAATCTCTCCTCTTCTAGTTTAAAACCATTCCCCCTTGTCCCATGTGAAAAGTTGCTCTCCAACTTTTTTATAAACCCTCTTTAAGTACTGAAAGGCTGCAATTAAGGTTCCTTGAGCCTTAGCTCCTCAAGGCTGAACAACCCCAGTTCTCTCAGCCTTTCTTCATAGGAGAGGTGCTCCAGCCCTTTGATTATCTTTATGGCCCTCTTCTGGACCCACTCTTAACATCTTTCTTGTGTTGGGGACCCCAGACCCGGACGCAGCATCTCAAGTGAGGCCTCACAAGGGCTGAGCAGAGGGAGACAATCATCCCCCTCGACCTGCTGGCCACTCATCTATTGATGCAGCCCAGGATGCAGTTGGTCCGCTGGGCTGCAAGCACACTCTGCTGGCTCATGTCGAGCTTTTTGTCCAGCAGAACCCCCAGTTCCCTTTTTCCAGTCACCAAGGACTTCGCCTGACTGCCTTGACTTTTCAAGTGTGATGGAGAGTGGCTTGGTAAGTGCCTCTGCCAGTTTCTTCAGGACCCTGGGATGCATGTCATCAGGCCCCATAGACTTGTACATGTTCAGTTTCATCAGCTGGTCTCGAACCTGCTCTTCACTTACAGTGGGAGGGACTTTGCTCCTCTAGCCCCTGCTTAGAGTTTTGGGGACTTGAGAGGTGTGTGAAGCCTGACTGCCAATGAAGACTGAGGCAAAGTACTTGTTGAGCACCATAGCTTTCTGCATGTCTGCATATGCTTTTATCACCTGGATTTTAAAATGTCTTTTAACTTTCTAAATGATGTATCTAACATGCCTGACTAGAATGAACTTTGGGAGTAGGAGAATTTTTTTTCCATCTAACTTTGATTATAATAGAATATTATGAAAGTGTATGATATGTTAATTAAGTTAATCAAGATCTGAAATAGATGTTCGGTTTTCTTATGAGGTATTCAAGCTCTTAATGGAAATGTAGTGGAGATGTCTCTTCCAGTCCTGGATAAATAATTTTTTGAGAACTTTTAGAAGTGCCTTAGCACAGATATGAAAGACTCTCTGAGGCCACTAAATCTCAAAAGGTCAGATGTTCATTCTGCAAAAAGCTGACCATTCATGAAAGCCCATAACGCTCACTTCAAAAATAGTAGTAAAGTCTCAGTAACTTTTCAATCCCAGTGTGCTTGAGAAATAAACTTAGAGTTGTAGGAAAGATTGTAGAAATGTGCTGAGAATTTTCTTTCCTTCTTTGGTTCTGCAATCCCACCTGCTGGGAGAGAAGCACTTATTCTTTCTGTTTCTGTGATCTGACCTGCTTCACATGACGTGAGGCCACGAGTGTAAGAGGTCTATGCCTAGCAAGGCTTCTCTTAGAATACACTGTGATAACTATTAACTGCTTTATGGAGTAAACCTATTAAGTCCTTTTATCTGCTCAGTAGTGTTCAGTGATCCAGAATAAAACGCTACCTCACAGTTTTAGATGTGAAAGGAAGTGGCTGACTGTTCATGTGTCCGTTGCTACAGTGTCACTAGACACTGAACTGCCTGGCTGCGGTCTTTTTTGTCTCTGCCATAGGTGAGAATTTCTGCAGCTGCCAAGGTGAATTTGGGCTTGCTATGAATACTGGTATTTGGGATTCATTAGGCTTAAAGTGTGGTTGTGTATGAAATGTGGTAAGAATGGCCAGTTGTTTAAGTAGTATAAAAACTGTTGCACACCTGTGCAAGACAGTTTGTATCATTAATGCAATTGAAACTCTAGTATTAAATTTGTAGTGCATTTCTGAGCTGTTTTAAATATGGAGTTGTATACCTAAACCTTATACAACAGTATCTAGAAATAATTAATTCAAATCATAGTAGTCTTGCTGTAGAAGCACAGGCTTAAGAATCTGGTGATGCAGGTTTTGTTCTTGTTTTTTCCTGTGTTATTCTGTGTATTTGGAGAGCTTGACTGATTCTGCCTTCCCAAAAGTGCACAGGCACCTCATTCTTGTATTATTTTTATCCCTGTGGAGAATACGGTCTCTAGCGTCTTTTCCCTCAGTTTGCCTTTCTACAAAAGGGAGGTATTTCTATATGAGGCTTACCACTCATAAATACTCATGAGGGTTTTTTGAGACCTTTGAATGAAAAGTGCTGCAGAAAATCAAATCAGTATTATGCATGTAGAATGAAAAGAGCTCTGTGAATGTTGGTGCCTGAACAGAATCTAATGGCAGAAGACATCTTAATGCACCAAAATATATTGGAAATCAAAATATTTAAACTGAAAATAAATTAACAAAGGAAATTGGATGCATTTTTAATACTGAGAAGAAATCTTAAAGTACCTTCTAAGAGTTGAGTTGTCCCTCTTTTACTTAAAATCAATACTGTCTTTCTGGAAGATCTAACTCAAGAAGTTATAGACTTGATAGAGAAATTAGTGGTGAAGGTCTTTGGTTCTGTATGAAGCATGCAGATGACAATGATATTTTCTAGCCATGAATCTATATTTTAAATATATTATATATATATATATGCACATATATAGGTTGGAACAGTCGTATGTTTACAGCTAAATAGTACTTTTCTCTAGAGGGATTTAAATTCCATCAAAGCTATTACTTTGAAATGTATAACGTAAGCTTGTTATTTAGACAAACTTACTGGTTTACATGCTTATTTTAGGCAAGTATCTCCAGCTGTATTACTAAATAAATGTTGAAGAGATTTAGGCTGAAGGGAGAATGCTGCTCTCCAACACAGCTCAAGTGTAGATTGCACAAGGTTGGTGTAGTGTATGGAACAAATGTGGCTGAGTAGATGTAAGGCTCCCTAGACACACTGTGCCTTTAATATATTATTTGTGCATGGAAATAAATGGGTTAATATTAGTAAGCCTGCCTGACAAAGTTCAGTTCTCTGTAGTGACGCCTGAGATAATATGGGCACCAGACATGGGTTGGCTATTACAAGTGTACTCCAGATGAGCTGTTCCAAATATAAGACTGGATAGTTTACACAAGCTCAGTGAGGTCAGGAGCAGCTGTCACGCTACAAGTTTACATTTCATGTGCAATACTTCATACAAGCAATTTGCTAATATTTTTGATGACTCAAAAAGACTTGAATCATGCATCTTGTATGGTACATGACTGGATCATTTCAGCACTCTCTGAACTGTTTCTAAGTTGAAATAGCCACCTTTCTTCTTTTGTCTTTCTTTGTAGCCTGTAGGAAAATTAGCGTGAATTCCTGATCTAACCTTGGAGCTAGCCCTGCACTGAGCAGGAGTTTGGACTAGATGACTGCTGGAGGTCTCGTCCAGCCTAAATTATTCTATAATTCAGTGATTTAAGAATAAGTGGTTTTGCCTTGTATGTGTGTAGGAATGAGTCTGCACTTCAGAGTACTACACTTCAGAGCCACATAGTTATGTACAGTTGGAGCCATTCCAGAAGGAGTCTGTGAACACCCTTACTGGCTGTGGAGATGAGGTCCACTGTCTGTGAAGGTTATGACTTCTGCTTCATGAAAAAATAGAGCTGCTGCTTGCATTCCTAGTTGTATGTTGACTCAACAGTTCATCAGGTTTTCAGGTTGGAAATTAGGAGAGATTTCTTCTCAGAAAGAGTGGTCAGGCATTGGAACGGGTTGCCCAGGGAGGTGGTGGAGTCACTGTCCCTGGGGGTGTTCAAGGAAAGGTTGGACGTGGTGCTTAGGGACATGATTTAGTGGGTGACGTTGGTGGTAGGGGGATGGTTGGACCGGATGATCTTGGAGGTCTTTTCCAACCTTAATGATTGTATGATTCATCAGGAAAGACTGAGCCTTGCTTCTCCTTGGAATCGAAGGAATAATAGCCCAAAGGTGGGCACTCCTTTGGTGTCTTAAAACCTCCTGTAAGTGGAATAAGAGTGTTTCATGCCTAGTGTTACCTGATCTTGCAAGTCCATCAGGGGTACCTTACTGTTTTTGATTGATGGAGCATCATGTACAGTTTTTGTATTAATTCCATGTCCTGGCTTGATCTCTGACTTCCAGAAGGCATCTGCCAGTAAGAGGCAACAGCTAATTGCTCACTTTGGTTAGAAAATAGTATGGATTAGAAAAACAGTTGGTTACTAGTGCTGGAGCCATTGCCTAACTAACTGCCATAATAGTCTTTCATGATATAAATCTGTGATGAAATATTTAAAAGCATATCTTATCATCATGCTGTCAGATATCAGAGATTGTGTGTGACAAGGTTCTGTACTTTAATGAAATTTCAGGGATGAGTTCAACTGGGCAGTACCCTGTCTGTGGTGAGGCTGGGTGGGCAGTTTGCCCTAAAGATGGCACTAGCAGGTCATTCAGTGGGGAGGCTCCTTCCATCCCTGGTGAAATTGCCCTCTGAGCTGGCTGCATTACAAGTTGGGAGCCGGCTAGCACCCTTGATAGCTCTGTGCCCAGATGGGCACCTGAAAGGAAGAAGTGTCACTGTAAGAGAGTGTTTTTCCCCCTGCCTGTGCGTTTTACAGACTATGTTGGCTGAGTAGATGTGGTTGGCTTTGCCTCCTGGTAAGCTTCAGGTGGGGGTTTTGGGCTTTCTACCCTAGGCACTGGTGAAGTGGATCATATTTTTGAAAGGAGGACATCTATGACATTAGTATTTACTTCTTGGTGGGGTACTGGGCTACTCCAGATGGAAGACCTGGGAGAAGGAAGGTTTGACATGCTAGTTTTTCTCAAGATAACCCAATCAGATGACAACATGCTCTGGATAGCTATGAATGAAGTATTATTTTTAAGCATATGTATTCCCTCTACTGTTTCATGCAAATACTGTCTTAAATAAATATTTAGATTAAGGATAAATATATACTTCCATAAGAAAAATAACCCTTTGGCTGTTTTAACAAAGAACATAAGAAGCACAAGTCACAGTGTTTGTGAAGAGATTGATTTGGCATGTTTATGTGTTAGTTAACCAGCTGGAAAAGTTTGCAGCTGGTACCTGCTGATAGTACTAAGAAGGAGAATTGCTCTGTTGCTTGTATGTTTGATAGGTTAGATCAAAGTGCAGGATATCTTACTTCATATTCATGTCACATCACATTATGTGGTGGTCTCAAGTAATCATTGAGAGTTTGCCTGTTAATAACAGTGTTCAGAATTTTTTTTTTACATACTTAAGTAGCATAAATGAATTGTTCAATCTAAATTCCCTTTGCTACCCAAAACTCTCAGGGATTTCACTAAACCCTCAGCATTTGAAAATGGTCTAGAGCTGGGCAGCCTGAAGTGTGATTTTCATGATTTAACATGAGCAGACATTGTTATTGTTCAGATTCATAACTCAGTATGATTGAGCAGTTCTTTTTCTGGCATACTTTTTTTTTTTTTTTTTAAGAAGATAAATCATTTGTATGAGAAAGGTTGTTAAAATATTGTGTGAAACATTGGGAATTTTTCCCATTCTTATTTAGGTGGGTTGTTTAATGATGGTGTATGTTAGTCTGCAAAATCTATATTTTATAAAGAAAAGTTTTGTGATCTATTTTTTACTTTAAATGATAATTTACAATTCTGCACAGAACAGATGATTCTTATTATTTTTCTGTGTGTGTGTGTATCCTGTGCTTTCATGTTATCACAGAGTCTGGACAAAATTTATCACTGCAAAACTGATGTCCCAACAAGTTTCCATAGAATTTGTAAGTATAAAGGACTTGCAGATTTCCAAATAACCAGTTAGAAATATTTGCTCTGCATTTCTCCCAATTCATATAGAAGCCAACCAACCAGTTTTTAGTGAAGTTTTCACACAGCCATCAGATGTAGGACTGACGTGTTCCACATGAGCCCATAGCTATTCAGTTCTGTCTAAAATTACAAACAAGAATTTGCAAAGTAAATAACCAGGCAACTGTACCTGGCAGTGTTTAAAATGGACCTTAAAAAAAAATAAAAAATGCAATGATGCAAAATATCATTGTGAATCTCAGAAAATCAAACTGGAAAGGACATCGAGGATGGTAATTCCAACATTTCTTGTGGTCCATGGGAGAATCAGCTGCAGTAACTACTGGATCAGATACTGTCAAGCCATTGTGTTTCATTCTCATATCCAGCACATTGTTAGAAGACTAACATTGTTTTAAGCACTATAAATTGCAAGTGCAGTTATCTTTTAAAGCAAAATATTGGAAAATAATTTAGATATACCTAAATAAAATTTATTCTTTCTTGTGAACCAAAGGCATCTATGCAAGGTGAAGGTACAAGAAGAATACTGAAGGATAACATCTTTGGTAAATAATCTGGAAAAGTATCAGGAGGCAGAGGACAAGAATCACCAAAGAATGGCAGATTTTCATAGCTCTTTCTTCATTATAATGCTCATGGGAAGAAAACCAAGTCATATTCTATGTGCATTTTTTTTCATTGAACCATGGGAGATTTCATTATGCTCTGTTTGACTTTAACTGCAAAAGCTCTTCATCTGGAGTATGTCTAACTGTAATGATCACTAACAATGGCTATATTTTAAATTGACATGCTGAGAGCAGAGAAAGCAAAATGTTTCACAGAGAGGACATCAAGCAGCCTTAATGTGGAGACTCACAATTTTTTCATAGTAATTTAAAAATGGATATTCAAGGTTAATGTAGTTTTCCTGAAAATCTAAAAAATTACATTTAATGCATGAAATTTAAATATTTTGATAATTGTCTACTCTGGCCCTTCATTTGTCTGTTAGTGAATTGCTAGGCTTTGCAGTGAGAGATACTTGGACTTAATACATTTGCCCAAATTTAAGTTCATGTAAAATAATTAGGAAATAGTAAGTGACCAGTGGTGGAGCGTAAAGATCTTCCCTAGAATTGTTAATTTCATGTCCAACTTAATCACATGTTTATAAGGACTTTGTCAGTCATGCAGAGCCACGTGAAAAGATAACTTCCATTGGATAAATGTGGAGGAGCACTGGGTGTCAAAATGTAACAACAGACATAAGGAGTGATTTATCTAGCACTTTCTTTAGGATGCAGCTTCCTCAGACAAATGGCAAGCCTTGATACCAGTGCATGAAATACAGGGCTGTTAGTTTTCATGAGAAACCTTCAGCTAATAGCTGACTGTTCAAAACATGTCATGTCGTGTCTGCACATTGCAGAGTCAGACATTTTATTACCTGCTTAACCAGCATCATGCCATCTGGAGAAAATAACACCTGTGCAAAAAGAAACAGAAAAATAATGTTTTATCCAAGGCAGTAGGATCCACTTTTTGTTTGTGGTAGCTCAGAGTTCAGTTTATAGCACTTCATTGCATGGTGTAATTGTGCCCCATGGCTACAGTTCTGGCTTGTAATGAAAGGGGAAAAGATTCATTATGGTCTACTCAGAAGATATTGTTTCTCTGTCCAAAGGCCTGACAACAAAAACTACCTGATGATTGTTGTAAAAATGTGCTAATTATGTTATAAACTCAAATATTTTGTAATACATGCTAGCTTTTTCTGTAAAGCTTCTAGTTTTATCTGAATGTTATAGTTTAGTCATTCATTTTTTTAATTGAAATCTCCACATTCACTGAATATTTGCATCAAGTCCATTTTACTTATTTCCACTTCTGTAAAAGCTATATCACTGCTCACCAATAGCACACTCTAATTCAGTATAGTTTCTTTAGCTTTTAAAGATACTAATGACTATGAATTATCTTTAGCCAACCAATCTGTTGGCATTATGCTGTTTGAAACTCTTGAGGTCTTGGGTCAAATAACTGAGTCACAAAATAAAAGACAAAGAGAAACAGGGTGAGCTAGGAGAACAATGAGAATCCAAAATGAGCTAGTGATTTCATTAAGTCCTTGCTGTCCTTCTAATCTCTGTTTACTTGCTCGTATTTTTTTTTAAAGTGCTTTATACTGCACACATGTAGTGGACTTTAGTGTTTGCTTTGTCTTAAGGTTGCTATGGATGGAGGCTTTATTGTCAATCTTAAACAGAAAGTGTTTCTTTGGGGACATCAGACAGTATGAGGCTTTCACAAGAAACCTCAGAATATCATTCAAATAGTTAGCATTTTAGAGTGGCTTTGATAAAAGCTAGCACATGAGTTTTATGATTACTCTGTGGAAGTGAGGACCTAACCAGCCCTACTTACAGAATTTGAATATGTATGCTAACACAGAGATAAATAATCTTCCAAAGACTAACCAGGCTTTGTTTCAAGAGAAGGCAGGGAGCAAGCCAAAATAAGGCTTTTAGCTTACAGGAGCATATGACAAGCTTAGGTTAAAAAGATATTCAGAGAAAATATTTTTCTCTGTGATCATATCATACTTAACTACAGTCAGCTTGCTGAGCATGAAAATATACTACTGAATGCATCTTTTAACTAATTTTTAATATGAGAAAGAGCTTCTCTGGATAATCACTGTGCTGTAGTAGAAAGTGAGAATTTAGGGGGAGTCAGGGGAAACTACAGAAAAAATCCATTCTGTAGGAAAATAAAAAGTATAAAGAGGTGAGGATAATTAATGTATTTAAGGTATAAGAATCAGATACGACTCTTTGCGACATGGACTACTGGGTTTTATTTCTATAGCATGTAGTGCTGAAAGGTCCTGACTGATGAATGAGCTCATATGTGCTACAATCTACTAGCTGAACCATTTTCATAAGTTAAAAATGGTAGAAACTTTACAAACAACTACTTCTAAACATAATTTTTAAACATTTTGACCAGGTGTCTGCTATTGATTCATTTTGTCTGGTCAAACCTTCAGTCCTGCAAATAAAATAAAATACAAGTTTAGAAAAATTATACAGCTCATCTGCTTCATTGATAAGCAAAACCATATTAAATTACACATATGATTAGATCTGCCAGTTTTTGTGGAATGACAGAATTTTTCCTCACATGCCAAACAGCAGAGTGGAAAGCTGTAGTATTCTGGGCTCAGCTTGCAAATTCTTGCCAGTTCTAGCATCCTTTAGTGACAACGAAAAATCACACTGATTTTAAAGGAGGGAATTCCAGGAATTTAGGTTCACTAAAAGCATTCTCCTTCTGTTAGTAATGAACAAATTCTGCATCCAAGTTGTAAGATTATAATTTTGTTTTGCATGCAACTTGCAATAACTCTGAAGAATTTACTGTAATAGTTCTATGACCTGAAAATGATGAAGAAAGTACAGGTAAGTAGATGTTTACAAATCAGGCTCTCTGTAGAAGTTTATGCTAAATTTGTAAGCATAAAGCATTCTTTTGTCACTATAGAAATAATAATTTAAGTTCTATAATTCCTGTGGGTACATTAAAATGAGCCTTGTACTTTTTAGGGTTATGAAAAGATCAGCGTTTTTAAGTTCCACAGTAATTATCATCATATTGTTTAATAAGCCAATTTAATGCTGAAGCATGAATGTTTAAGAATGAATAACAAGAACGGATCTCTTAAGGTTTGAAATGGACAGCCTCCAAAGACTCCTAAGCATATAAATAATAAACCATAGTAGCAATTATTTTGAAAAGGCAGCAAGGCACACATCAAGCATTACTGACAAGAAAAAAAAAATCAAGCCTGAATCACATATAACATTCTGATCCCATTTAAGCTGATGGCAACCTCCTGTTGCTTGAACTTAAGATTTAACCTTTTGTCTTGTTCTACACTATCAAAGCACATATGTGGGCATTCAGATATCTAATTGCTAAGACAGATGACTATGAAAATTATGCAGAGCTTGGGGAATATAGTTGAAGGATAGATAAAAAATCTGGAGAAGAAAGTTAACAATAGAACTTGCTGACTTCCGTACCTCTTTCTCACTAAACTTTTTTCCCAACTAAATATTAATACATGTAACAGTTCAATAACTAGCTGATTGAGCAAAGTGTGAGCTGTCTCCAACTTTATGGCATACCTTATCTCTGTGTTTTGTCCGGGATGGATAAGATGGGTTGCTCTAGTATTCTCTTCCAAAATCCTACGCAGTGTTGCAAGGAGCAGTGAGCTAAGACCTCTCAGAATGGATTATTATTCTTCTTATTATTATTATTATTATTATTATTTATTATTATTATTATTATTTAATGGGAGGTATAGTATGGGACATGTAACAAGACCTTGGTGTTATTTAAGCAATGTTGATATGACTGCAGGATTGAAGGCACCTATACATCAGCTTTAAACAAACTGTTAAGGAAAGGTAGGAATGGCCATTGCCTCCAGTAGCTCCAGAGCCTGGAGATTCCTCCTCCTCCTCCTCTACTGGACTGTTAAGCACAGATCAGAGTGTGAGAAACATTATAGTATATCAAAATGCTGGTCAATGTCAACTCGTAGCATTTTTGGCATAGCAGATCTTTATCTCAGATGTTACAGTACTTCCACTAAAACTGATATCTGGATTGGTTCATCTCCTAAATAGGAAAAAAATGAGCAAGGTTGACTAAAGTGAATGGAGAAAGGATGTAGTGCAGATAGGATGGCGTAGTGGTTTTACCTTGCTGGGCAGCTAAATTCCACCACAACCCCGTCTCACTCCCCCTCCTCAAAAGAAGAGGGAGAGAAGAAAGTATTCAGGAAATAAAATAAAAGGGCTCACAGGTTGAGATAAGAATAATTTGATTAAAGGGAAAAGGAAGGCGGGGGAGGGTGTGTGTGTGGAATAAAGCAAAGGCCGCACAGAAGCACAGAGAGGGAAAAAATTATTCTCTAATTCCCATCAACAAGCGATGTTCAGTCACAGAATCACAGAATCGTCTAGATTGGAAGAGACCTCCAAGATCACCTAGTCCAACCTCTGACCTAACACTAACAAGCCCTCCACTAAACCATATCACTAAGCTCAACATCTAAACGTCTCTTAAAGACCTCCAGGGATGGTGACTCAACCACTTCCCTGGGCAGCCCATTCCAATGCCTAACAACCCTTTCAGTAAGTTCCTCCTAATATCCCACCTAAACCTCCCCTGGCGCAACTTTAGCCCATTCCCCCTCGTCCTGTCACCAGGCACGTGGGAGAATAGACCAATCCCTACCTCGCTACAGCCTCCTTTAAAGTACCTGTAGAGTGTGATAAGGTCACCCCAAGCCTCCTCTTCTCCAGGCTGAACAATACCAGCTCCCTCAGCCGCTCCTCATAAGACTTGTTCTCCAGACCCCTCACCAGCTTCGTTGCCCTTCTCTGGACTCTCTTGAGCACCTCCATGTCCTTCTTGTAGTGAGGGGCCCAAAATTGAACACAGTACTCGAGGTGCGGCCTCACCAGAGCCGAGTACAGGGGGTCAAACATCTTCCCTAGACCTGCTGGCCACGCTGTTTCTTATACAAGCCAGGATGCTGTTGGCCTTCTTGGCCACCTGAGCACACTGCTGGCTCATATTCAGCTGACTATCAACCAGTACTCCCAGGTCCTTCTCTGCCAGGCAGCTTTCCAACCACTCATCTCCCAGCCTGTAGCTCTGCTTGGGGTTGTTGCGCCCCAGGTGCAGGACCCGGCACTTGGCCTTGTTGAACTTCATACAGTTGACCTCAGCCCATCGGTCCAGCCTATCCAGATCCTTCTGCAGAGCCTTCCTACCCTCGAGCAGATCGACACGTGCACCTAACTTGGTGTCATCTGCAAACTTACTGAGGGTGCACTCGATCCCCTCATCCAGATCATCGATAAAGATATTAAAGTGGACTGGCCCCAGTACTGAGCCCTGGGGGACTCCACTAGTGACCAGCCTCCAACTGCATTTGACTCTATTCACCACAACTCTTTGGGCCTGCCTATCCAGCCAGTTTTTAACCCAGCGAAGCGTATGCCAGTCCAAGCCACGAGCAGCCAGTTTCTTGAGAATGTTGTGGGAAATGGTGTCAAAAGCCTTACTGAAGTCAAGGTAGACCACATCCACAGCCTTTCCCTCATCCACTAAGCATGTCACTTTGTCATGGAAGGAGATCAGGTTCGTCAAGCAGGACCTGCCTTTCATAAACCCATGCTGACTGGGCCTGATCGCCTGCTTGCCCTGCAAGTGCTGTGTGATGACACTGAAGATAATCTGCTCCATGAGCTTCCCTGGCACTGAGGTCAAAGTAACAGGCCTATAGTTCCCTAGGTCTACCCTCCGGCCCTTCTTGTAGATGGGCATCACATTTGCTAGCCGCCAGTCGACTGGGACCTCCCCTGATAGCCAGGACTGCTGATAAATGATGGAAAGCGGCTTGGCCAGCTCCTCTGCCAGTTCTTGCAGTACCCTCGAGTGGATCCCATCCAGCCCCATTGACTTGCGTATATCCAAGTGCTGTAGCAGGTCACCAACCATTTCCTCGTGGATAGTGAGGGCCACATCCTGTTCCCCATCCCCTTCCACCAGCTCAGGGTACTGGGTATCCAGAGAACAACTGGTTTTGCCAGTAAAGACTGAGGCAAAGAAGGCATTAAGCACCTCAGCCTGTTCCTCATCTTTTGTAACTAAGTTTCCCCCAGCATCCAGTAAAGGATGGAGATTCTCCTTAGTCCTCCTTTTTGTGTTGATGTATTTGTAAAAACATTTTTTGTTATCTTTAACGGCAGTAGCCAGATTGAGCTCCAGATGAGCTTTGGCCTTTGTCATGTCCCAGGAAGCAGAGCCTCAATATACATAGTGGTTGTCTGGGAGGACAGACGTTTTCATAATGAGAGCCCCGCCCCCCCCCCCCCCCCCCCCCCTCTTTTACCCCCTTTTATTGCTAAGTGTGACACCACATGGCATAGAATATCCCCTTGGTTGGTTTAGGCCAGCTGCCCTGGTGATGCCTCCGCACCTCTTGCCCACCCCCAACCCACTGAGGGGGGTTGGATGGAGTCCTGATGCCATGTCAGCACAGCTCAGCAGTAGACAAAACACTGGTGTAATACCAATGCTGTTCTAGCTACAAGTGCAGAGCACAGCACTATATGGGCTGCCGCAGGGAAGGTTAAATTCATTCCATCCAGACCCAGTACAGATGGAGAGGATTAGAGGCATACAGAGCCAAGTACAGAGAGTTATGAGGAAAGGGAAAGTGTATAGAGATCCAGGTCTCTCCAAAGGGGAGAACAAAGATACCTGGCAATATGATTTCAGGGATTGCTGGTGACCAAATGAGAGACAGTCAGATCCTTCATGAGGAAGGAGGGAGATGTTGGCAGGTACTAAAGAGAAGGTGGTACATGGGGGAAGTTAAAGACTGGGAGTGGGGTGAGGAGACACCTTCTTCTACAAGAGCACTGAAAAACTTTCAAAGGAAACTTCTGAAACGTACTAGTTATATGACTTGGGTTTTGAGCCTCCTCAAGGGTTTTGTGATCTGTGAGTATAATCTCTATTATACTACCAGTTAGAAAATGTATTTTTCTTAAGAAATGTAAAGGTCCAGCTTTTTCATCCATACTAATAGTAAACACTAAGTATGTGGCCCCACTCAGTTCTAGTTGAACTGTTTGTAATAGAAATAGTAAGGTATTACCTGACATCTGTAAGGACCCCAGAATGATTTTATGTGAGCTACTGTAATACTCCTACATTGAACAGAATGTAAATCACAGCAGGATTTCTCTTGCAATGTAGTTATATCCCCTGTGAGTCACAGCAACAGAATCTAGCCCCAGCCAGCAAAGTACTGATTATGTTGAGGAGTGGTTGCAACTATAGGTGGAAAATCTCTGTCCCTTGTTAGGGAATGTGGCTGATTTTTCAGCTGTGTTGATGCCATGTCTGTATTAATTGTGTTATTACAGGGGACGTTTGTTTAGAATCTCTTCCTTTGTTGGGTTATTGATTTATTTACCCATCCCCCACCTCAGCAGATATCCTGAGAGAATGTATACAGCCTGTAATACAGCTGTGGATTTTTATGACAACAGGGCTGCAGATGTTCTGTATTTGAATGTGTCTTCAGATGTAACTACTTTGATAAACAGCATTCAGAGACTTTACATTGTTGCCTAAGTGTTTTTCCATTCCACATGTGTGGAATGGAATCTTGAATTCTGAGACATTGTTGAAACTAATAAATCAGGTATGATGGTTTAATTGCTAACACAGATGAATAATAAGCAACCAATGTGAATATTTGCGCAAAAAAAACTGCATTTGTATATTTCAAAAATTCCATGAACACTAGGAAAAACAATCTTTTTGGAGACTGACTATCTCTTTTTCCCCCTAGTTTTTAGGGCTAATCTAAGGTCAACGTATGGTTGCTTTATTCTGGTGAGTAAAGGCTGCATACTAGGCTTTTCATTATTTCTGATTTCTTCTAATTCCTTCTTTTCATTTCTTCTGATTAGGTATGCTTATTCTGATATTGCAGAGATCTTATCTTAATTTGTCATACTACTCACATTTTCATGCATATGAAACACCGTCTTGGCTGGAGGAAATCAGCTGTCTCAGAAACTGCCAAGGGTTTCCTAGCGGGGAATATAGGGAGCACATAATTCATAGGGAGCATGGAGGACTTGGACCCGTCTATGTGGACAATCTACTCCATAGCACAAGCATGACTGTTTAAGACATCTGGTTGTTGAAACAGCAGTTTGCCATGAAGATTTAAAGAGTTACTTGGTAGAGACATAAAAGGCATGGAGAGAGATTTGATCAACTGCCTACTAAAACTGCCTACTGTTCTGCCAGCTAAAAGTCAATCAGTGGGAGAGTTGGGCAGTGACTTCCTGTAGGAGTCCATCAAGGCCCTGAGACTTTTGGAAATCTGAACTTACTATGGGATGAGAACAACAGGATTTGGCCTTGAGAAGTTACCTGTCTTCTAAAACTAATTATTTTTATTTTTAAAAGACAGTCAGTCCATCTGGCTCCTCAATTTCTAACTGGGGTTTTCAGCATGTGATCTTCGGATTCCAAGGGGAGTGGAAAGAAGCAGAGGCTCTGAACAACTTCTAAGACATTTATGGAAAGTGACTAGGGAAAAAAAAGTTCTTACATTAATTCTACAGGAAACTGCACTGGAAAATATTTAGGCATCTAAAAACATTAGAAGTTTGAAAATCACTGATCAAGAACATGAGTATTTTGGAAGCTGAATTACAGGTGCTCAGGCTTTAGTCTTTTCTAGGCATTTCGGCTCTTGAAACTGGAATTTGCTGTTTGCCTTTTGGCTGGCAGTTCAATAGACTAATACTACCTCATGCAGTCTTTTCCTCCTGAAGTCTTTTCCTGGAAGAAGTACACATTTTGTTTTTTTTTTTTTGGCTGGATTTTAAGACCAGCACAAATAATTCTAAACTGCTTCTAGCTCAAATATGTATTGTCTGTGTATTATAGAATATTAAAGGAGACAACAAGCATTAGAAATTAGTGTCTAATGTAAGTTTCAAATGATGTACTTTTGAGTGCTCCTGAAAATGTTTACAATTTTTATTTTTTGTTTTCTGTATTGCTGCGTAAAAAACTACAGATAACAGTCTAAATGATCACATAGGAAACAGAGAAACTTGCTGTACAAAAAATACTGGCAAATACATAAAATCCATAAAATTAACAAAAATATGTCACTTTTTGAGTTGCTGTCAGTTGTTAATGTAACAAGTAAAACAAGTAATAGAAAATATTTATTTTTTTCTTTTTTCTTTTTTCTTTTTTCTCTTTTTTTCTTTTTTTCTTTTTTTATTTTTTCTCTTCTTTTTTTCTTTTTTCTTTTTTAATTATCTATGCTTAAGTCTTAAGAGGCCTCATCAGGACACTGGCCTTGCACTGAGTTAAAAGATTCTTGTGTGTGTTTGAGGACTCAGTGTAGCCAAATTTCCCTCCCAGAGATATGTTTCAGGCTAAAAACTAATTTCAGAGCACATAGAGCCAAAGTGTGCAACACCTTGCAGTGTTGATTCCTGGCAATTTATAGGCTGATCATGTGCCAATGATTATAGTAATTTTGCTAGTGCTTTCAGATGGAGGTCATCTGAGGTCTTTACCACTGAACGATACTGACCTTGATTTTAAGTGATGTTTTATGTGTTAACATTTATCCAATGTCAAGTATATGCAGTTACGCACATGGTATTTTATGCAAATTGAACAAAAGTCACTTTAATATGGAAGTTAATCAGAAAGCTGAATATTGTTGCCAAAGTCAATGTTGGGAAATAGGACTGCATAAAAGTTAGCAGTTAACAGCTGGAGTAGGTACACAGAACTACTGCCAGTGAAAAAGGGTATTTGTGACAATATATGGGGAGGGGTAGAAAGATGGGAGTTGTGGGATCATGAATTCATCTTCACCTGTGTCTGGAGACAGCTTCTGTTGCATCCATCTTTTGTAGTTGTCTGCTTATCTTCCTACATACGATCCCAGGCAGGGAGCCCAAAACAGGGGACCAAGAGGATACTTTAATGGAAGTCCGATGAATGCTGCTCAAGTCCCCAGGAAGCAAGCGGAGCTTTGGTGGATTCATACGGTCTTCTCTCTGTCAGGGAGGAAGATTCACCAGGACTGCCACACTTTAATATCTTGTGAGGAAGCTTTACTGAGCAAACTCCTATCCAGGATAAGTATGTTGTCTGACACAAAATTGTAGTGAAAATAAAGTTATAAAGTCGATCATCCTTAGAGAATATCCATTTGGTGGAGCTTCTTGATTTAAAGTAGCACTATAGCTACTGTTTAAAACTCCAGTCTTCATAAAACCTAGTGAACAGGAATATGTAAAAATGTTGGCAATCAGGAGTAGCTTGCAGTGAGAGAACAATGGGATACATTAAGGGAAAATAACTGGTCATTGCCATAAATATCTTCAGTTCTTCTAATAAATCTACTGTATTTGGGCAGCAACTTCCCAGCTCTTGGCAAGCTTGTAGCATGTTCCATAGCAAAGACAAGAATTTGGAAAACCTCAGGGGGCAGTCTTGGCTGCAGTCTGTGACAGCTGGTAATATATGCATCTGAAAATGGTTTATGTATTGTATAAAAGATTCTTATGAGAAGCATGATCTGGGGAGATCAAAATCACATTTCAAAAAACAGTTAATTTTTCTTAACCAGATGAATGTCAGTCCTGTGCAGTTTTTCTTTCTTTTGACTGAAGTTGTGTGATTTATAACATGAGTCATTCTGTACATGCAATATTTTCGTTATAAAAAATCACTTTTATGTGCAAAGCATTTCACTCAGACTCAGTGTTGACAATAATATGAAAGAAGAGCTGCTGTAGAGTTTCTTTTTATCATCTTTTTATTTTACCATTGTCAAAAATTTGAAGTGGGATGGAACTAAAATTGAGGGGACACTGCATGTATATTAGAACTTTTGCTAATTAATTGTTAGCCAAAAATGCAGTTTAGATTTTTTTTTTTTAAATCAACACAACTGTATGGGTGTCCATACTAAATTCAGCAAGTGGTTTTGGCCTAAGTTAATAACAACTGAAAAAAACAAAAGTTGAAACAGCCAAAATATTTTTGGGATGTTTTAAAAATAAAACCTCTTTTTTCCTTTCAAAAGGACGTTATTGTCCAAATTCACCCTAAAAATAACTATTTTTAAACTGGTGATAATACAAAAAAAATAAAACAAAAAAACTTTTGTTTGACACAGAAATAGTTTAGGTTGGTTATGATTCTGGTGAAAAAGCTAAAAATTATTTAGGTAAAAGTCTAAACATTTTTCCCTATAATTCCATTCTTAGGAGTAATAAAAACTAAAATCACTGCAGGAGTACTGGGCCTAAGATTTCCCAGCATATGGGCACCTAAAAATTCAGAATGCTGAGTCTGTGCATATGTTGGTGAATATCCTCTAGAAAATAGCTGTATTATAGAAAATTGAAAAACTGTAGCACTGTTAACAAAAAAGCATTCTTGCATGTTATGCTTTTTCATGGCTTGTGTGTTGGTGTCCACATTTTTGTAGTTTCCAAATTATGACAGTGTGTGTGAAAGGAATGTTTCAAAATATCCACAAAATAAACTTCCAACCCACAAGTGAAGGTCTAGCCTTGTTAAGGTCAATGCAAATTCTTCAGCTGATGTTTATAGTTAGGATTTTACCCAGTAGTGTCACAGCCATCTTGGTTCTTGTGACTAAGCTGTCATACGTGATTATTTATTTTCAATACCTCAGAATTCAAGATTCCTTTCCACAAATATGAAAAACACTTAGGCAACAATGTGAAATGTCTCAGAATGCTATTTAAAACAATAAGAAACCTTTGTTCTCTATTGAGAGAGCACATTTGTAAATTTATTTTCACAGTATTCAAGAGATCTCAACATCAGTGTCTTTTGAACACAGTATAGTTATTTGGTACTCATAATCCTATTTCATGGTAGATGAACAACTTGATATCCTTTAATATAATTTTGTATTCCTTGCACATTCAAGACTTCCATCAAAGCCAATGATAATTTTATATGCACTTAGAAAAGTACGATCAGGCCTCATTGTAGATGACTTTTTTTGCTAATTTGGTTAAAATAACTTATAGTAAGCAGAACCCTATCAGACATTTCCAAATCAACCTTTACTTGCCTTACAAATGCAAAGTTCATGTTGAGAATTGCACACCAAGTAAGAGTAGCATGTGCTTAATGATAAATCTTTGAAAATTTTATCTTCTGATTCACAGCAGGTGATTTCAGAGAAAAAGAAAGAGAAAAAGAGAGAGAAAGATTGTATCTATTACTCTGCCTTCTATTTGGAGATAATTAAGTTCAAAGGTTCTGAAACAACATTGACTATATTACAGGATGTCCTCCACACCAGAAAATGAAATTAATCAGTCATTGCCGTATTAAGTGAAAATGAATTGGTCGCAGACAAAACACTGTACTTTCATTAGTCATGTCAAGATGCAAATGTGAAGATATATATCTTCACATAAATGTTCACAGATAAACAAAATAATTAAATTCATTGCTGTTATGCAACAGATATTCTCTTAACTATATGGTATTTGATTTATGAAAGCATACAGTAGGTTCTTTATCTGTATTTTGTCTATGATGATAAGAGAATTTCATTTTTTTTAATCTGGGGTGTCTGGATTCAGGCAATGACTCAAGAAAACATCTTTGTTTATGCTTAGTGCAAAGAGTCCATCTAAACCTTTCTGGCTGTAAGTTTATCTTAGTTTTAGTAATGTTCCCTTAAGGAGCATAGCACATAATCTGATCTCAAAGTTTTGTGAGTGTCCATCAGGATGATTCTAGTGAGGCCAGTTTTGTCAAGTGAATCAAACTGAAACATTAGTTTTGCTTTGTGTATTTTCAAAGGATTTCACTATTTATTGTCAAAGCAAACTTAGTTCTTTTTTATTATTATTTTCTAGCAACAGAAAACATTTAAAATCACCTGTTAATAAAAGTGATTCAAAATTTAATTGACTTAACTCTTTGCTATCAAATTGAGGGAATGTGAAGTGGGAAGGGATGCCCTGTGGTATTTATGTACATAACCAGCTGTGCATAGGTATGAAACCTTTACAGCTTGGAAGACATCAGAGAGGCATGTTCAGCTTATCTGCTCCATAGAGTTTACAGTCTAACAGGTACTTACTCAGTTACTCTTCATTCGTGATGGTGTATGGCATCTGGGAGTGGAAGAGGATGAAGAAACAGAATTTAGAGTGGCAATGGGAATTTTCATAGGAGCTGTTCTTATAAAACATAACATTCTTGGAAGAAACTAAACTGAAAGGAACAGACCTCAGATATAATGGACATGTAAAGGAAGACAAGAAGAAGGTATATGAATCAATGAGTATAATGAGACGGCTTTGGGTGTGTTTCCTCTTCACCCACATGAGAACTAGACTACATTATAAACAAATAACAAAACTGGTCAAAGGAAACAAAACTCCATATTTCATGTTTGAAATCAAAACCCTCATAAGCTTCAAAAGATCAGGTACTTACTGAGAATATTTCCAGCAATAATAGTGAAAATTTAAACAAAGTCACTTTATGTTATAAGGGAGAGAAATTGGGAGGAATTTGTTTTCTGTAGCTGGTATGCCTTGCAGCTGACACCGCAGGGCTTCTTGCAAGTGTTGCCAGACAGAGGGAAGATACCTGATTTAGTGTACCACTGCCATGATTCGCTAGGGTGGTTTTCACAAATAAAGTTTAGGGAAGTTATTAAGATTCTTGTCCGCATTATAGTAAAGTTGGATAGATACCACTGGGTTAACTGTGGATTATTAACAAATGGATAATTGTTCTGAAGCTGGATTTTCAAAGTTTCTATACAGTGGATAAATATACTTTTGTTATGCTATTATCAACTTGTAAGATGTTGATAAGATGTTGCTTATTTACTTTTATTAAGGAATCATCCCTTTATGGTTAGAAAAACACTTGAAGCCCTTCAGTGTTTGCTGAAGATAGCTGTATATTCTACTTCCAACTTATATTAGCTGGGTAACAGTGTCTTCACGATTTGTTTTTGGTTTTACATATTCACAGTTGTTAAAGATGTTAATTTTAAAGACTTTCAGAAAGTAAACTGAGGTGACAGTGAGGAAAATACAGGGCAGTGTGGAGAAAAAATTCAAAACCCTGAACAACCCAGAAGCAAGCAAAGGGAAAAAAATATCAAAAATGTAGCTCTGTTTCAACTGTTAGTTGCCAGATTGAAAATGGATTTGTGCAAATGCCCTCATAGGAATTAAAATCACCTGTCTAAAAAAAAAGGTAAATTGCAGAAACAGTTAATATGTCAAAAGACGATTACAATCTTTCCACAGCTGAACCTGTAGAAATCTTAATGCCTTGAGTCTATTTGAAAGAATCACATTGATCTAGCAGTGCTTGCTAATGTGAGGTTCTCAGCATCTCTAGGTGGATCTTCTACATAAAAACTTCAGAATTTCTCAGGAAAAGGAATAAGAAAGTGTTAGGACATAACCCCAGTTTGTGCAACTGGGAAACATCCACCACTTTGCAAATAAGTGTTTGATCCTTTTTTTGTCAGAACTTCAGCTCAGTTTCCATATTTACTTGCAATGGTTAATGTCACCAAAGGCTACAGCCCACCGCTTGGTCCCATTACTAGAATTATTTCCAAAGGAGAGAAGCCTAGGTTTAGAATTTGGAAAGGCTGGAGAAGGAAGAGATTGCATGACGCTTGAATATTTACCATGTACCATATGAATCTGCAAATAGAGTTTAATACTTAAGGTCTGCACTGGAGAGTAGGGCATTTTCAGTCTGTAATATTCAATGATGCCTCACAAATAATATTTTTGTATTTATTCCTTGTGATAGACTTAAGTTTAGAAATAGCTTTGTTTGAAACATTTTAGTTACTTAGCAAAGAGGGAAACGCACAGTCATTGATATCAGCTATAGTACTTCTTTTTTAATTGCTAATTCATCAAATGCATCATATGTGAATGTGGTATACATAGTTAGAGTTGTCTTAATGTGCATGTTACTATATTAAAAGTGAGCAGCAACACCCACATCCCGTTTTTCTTTTTACCCTAGGTTATTCTTTCTTGATGCACAAGTTTGTCCTCATTCTTGTGCCTGTTATTTGTATTGGTTACCTCAGATCCTGATTTCCTGCTCCGTTGGCATCAGTCTGCAAGTTGTGGAGGATATTGCTTCCACCCAACAATGCATGGAGCACTTTAGCTAAACAAATGTTGAGCACACTTGTAATGCTTACAAGGTCAGCTTCAATATTCATATTCTTGAAGTTCAGTGTGCATCTAAACATATTCGTGGATCAAACAAGTGCTCAGAGAATGTAGAAAGTGATGAATCTCTCCTACTTAATACCACTGGGAATTCAGAAAGTACCATAACAAATTACTTTAGAGAGAGAAACAACTATGATTTGTTTCAACATCAGATACTGCTTGTCTCAAAAATGTAATTGGGTTCAACTATCTCAGAAAATGTGGTACCAAAACAAAAGAGGATAATCTACCCAGGAATAAAGTGGAGCTGGAAGTGAGAAGAATATTTCTAGACATTGGGGCAGAATGATCCCTTTGGAAAGGTGGGAAAAAATACATCACTTTTAAAATGGGGGCAGTAGATTAATTGAAAGATATTATAAAATTCTTTTGATTGTGGAGTAATGAACTGAAGATCTTTTCTGGTCTAGAACATTTAAAAACAATATCTGGCACTATCTTTACCATTGTTAAAGGGACTAAATGACTTATTTTCTCTCTAGATTTTAGTTTGACTTTAAGAGCAGCATTAGAGAGAATTAAAAAAAATAAAAATAAAATAAATTTTTTTACCTAAATGGAAAGCGTTTATATTTGTAGAAGTTATTCTGAATGTTAAAGTGCTCTAGTTGACATGGTACAAAGCATGTGTTTCATTTTAATTTTTTGTGGAGAAAGAATACAATTAATGTTTACTGAGCAGTTGAATATTAAATGTAAAATGTGAAGTGATCCTCATGAAGAAGACTGTGTCTAGGGGCCAGCTTAAATGTTTCAGCAAGGCAGCCTCTATAGGGAAAAATAAACAAAGCATTATTTGTTTATTTTCCTTTTGTTTAAACAGATAAAATTTAAATGTGTGTTATGCCCTACTGTACCTCTTGTGTAATCAGTTGTATGACAATAGAAATACACAGTTTTGAATTTTCATATATTTCAGCATTCTTCTTAGTATGCATGTTAATATTGATGTCATCTCATCAGGTTGAATATTCAACTGACATCTTGTGAAGAAACTATTGCTTCTGCCCATACTTCATAGTAATAATTTATAACAAAGAATGTTTCCTATGTTCATTTATGATTTAGTAGTCTTTTTTCCCTCCCCTGTAATTTTCTACAGGAGAATTCTTTAGAATTTCATTGCTGGGGGGTGGACTGCGAGGAAACGTTTTTGAAGAGCAAAACTGAGGGATCTTATAATTAGACAGGGCCTTTTAGAAAAGGAATAATAAATCTTTGATAGTAACTTTGCTAATCCTTTCTGAATTAATGGAGTTTTCTTACACACAAACACACATCCTGTATTTTGTCACTATATATATAAAGCCTACTGCAATTTAATGGAGGAATTTTTGAATTTAGGCATCATTCAATGTATTTTAAAGCTGCTTTTAGTTTGCAGCTCACCACCCCAAGTAGACCAAGCTGCTGAAATAGTGAAAAATTTTGTCTGAAAATAATGAGAGCATCACCTTATAAACACTTTAGTGAGGCAAACAATATGGCTTGCACATTCTTCTTTAAAATGCTTTTCCTCCTTTTACCATTAACAAAGACTGAGAATAAAGCCCTACAGTACAGATCTACAAATAGCAAGATAGCAATTCATCAGCTTAAAGCTTGCCTGGAGTCTTAAAAAACAATTCTTTGTAAAGCTGATGTACATGGAGAACAAGGCAGGGTTGTAGAAGCAATATCAGTCTAGGGTAACAGTTATGACTTAATTACTTGGTGACTAGTAAATAGAAATTTGAGAAGGGTGTTGTAGGGTCAGAGCAAAAGAGCCATTGCCCGTTTTAAAAGGTAGAATGTGGGAAGCTGTAATTCTCAACTGCTTAAAGCCTAAAACTTGCCTTAATTGTAGGTTCAGACCCTAAGGGTAAAAGTGTCAAAAACTTCTATGTAACTTGGGAACTCAATTTCCATTTTGAATGAAGATTTACAGTTAACTTCTGAAAGAGGTCCTGGATCATTCTTCAAAAGTTTGCACTAAGCTTTTTGGTGCAGTAGTTGGTCATGTCCGTGAAGGGGAAATGCATATTAAACTTTTAATAAATTCTGTTGGTGATAATCTGATGACATTTTTATAGCTATGTTCCGGACATCCTGGAACATTACTTTACTGTGATATTGACCAAGAGTAGGTTCCGGTATGCTGGACTCTGTTTATGATTTTATGGGTAAGAAATATGAATCAGGACTTCTTAGCTTGAAACAGCATCTCTTACTTACCCCTTTCATAAGCCAGCGGAGTAAATGAATCATTTATCATTATTCCACAGGGCTAATGTCAGTCCTCAAGAGTTGGCACTGGATGGATGTAACCTAGTTACATTATCAGTGAAATAAATTGAGCTACCATAGAACTACATTACTGTCAAATGGAAAGGATAGGGATAAAAAATAGATGAATAAAGATGTTCTGATTAATATATACCTGTTGCAGCCTATACAAATGTAAATCTGTAAATCCGTCTCCAAAACATATTCTGAGTTCTACCTGCCCTTCCTTCGTCTTGTTCTTATTACCCATTTTTTGTTTGTTTGTTTGTTTATTTGTTTGTTAAGCAATATGTTTCTGTGATAACTGATTGAATGAAAAAAAAGAAGCTGATGTAGGTCATATGGTTAAGCTGCAGGAATGCATGGGGACAGCATGCAAGTGGGGGACGGCATTCAGTATGAAGGAATGGGGAAGGATAAATGTAGCCTGCACTGCAGAAAATCAGAACAGGATTGGATTAATTGGCACACTGTTTATTAGGAGGAGGCCAGGGAAAGCCCAATTCAATTGAATTTCAACATGTCACAGCTCTCCAAGCCAGAGTGTCAGTAATTAAATTTAAAAATCAATGTTAATGCTCAGCTGGGTCACACAGCTCAGATCAGAAGATAATCAGGAAGTACTGGAAAACTGAAGGTTTCATAGAAATATTCTGCTGGCTATACTGTACTTCATCGATATTCCTCAGTAATGCTTTTTCATAGCAAGTACCACACTGTAGTGTAATTCAATTAGGTTTGTGTGATACTCACCAAGGACAGGTGTAACTATGTTTATTCATGAGTATAGCAATAGTAGAATAGAATAGGGGAGGAGTAAGGTGCTATGGCATGCATGGCTTTGGGAGTTTCCAAACTAGAATAAGGCGACACATTCATATCTCAGCTTCTGGCCGTCTCTCAGAGCCCTCAGGACTTGAGGCTTTTGGAGTGGCATGAATGTCCCAGCAGTTCTGAAAGCAGTTGAGGTGACAGCATGGTCCTGCTTTAGGTATGATCTGTGTCATACCTCATATGGAAAGAAAATTGGAATCATCGTACATACGCGGGTCCTCTGTGGACAGGATCACAAGGGGTATTTATGGTACCAGTGGATGATGATGTCGTCATTAACACTAGTACTCTTTACTGACATTTCTGTAATGATTTTAGTATAAGTGAGAATATTTGGTCAAGAAAGGTTCTGCATGTAGGCTAGATGCAAGGCAGTCTTGTTTGTTATGACCTATGAGCTGGAGAAGAGATAATTGCTTCCAGGCTAATTTAGGGATTATTTAGGAATCTGTCCCACTGGTCCCAAAGCAGGCTGACTCATCTAGGTTTTTCTCATTTCAGAATCCACTAAGATACTGACTTAGTTCCATATAGTGTATGCACAAACTTTACGTAAAATTTATCGTTTTTTGGCTTGTCAGATGTGGGATTTTGTGGCTGAATTTGTGGATCTACATATGGATTATGACCTGACAAGTTGGGAAAAGAGAGCACAGCTGTGTTCCTGTTTGCTGATTTAAGTCAGCTTAAATAAAGCAGTCAAATACCAGCCACTAAGATCCTAATTCTGTGTCCCTGCTTTCAGCATGTTTGGCAGTGATGAGCTGACTTCCGTGCTTCTGTCACGGCAAAGGTATTTAACGGCAGCCCTTGAGGAACCATCAGGTTCAGTATTGACACTGACTATTGCTATGTATAAGGGAGGCTTCTTCTGTGTAAGAGTCACAGAAAGACTGCCATGTGTAAGCAAGATGTCTGATATGCAAACATCTCTCTATGGTCTGGAAAATGTGACTTGGAACTGTGTGGAATGGGACTGTCCATGTGAAAAGTCTAAACCACAGCTTTCAGTTGATCTGCAGTGCTAGGAATATTCATGTTTGCAGTCTGCAGCTGACCAGAAGTCCTTCAAAGGTTCCAATAAAACACTGTAACAAATAGAAATTTGCCAGCAAGAACAACAACAAAAATGCCAAACCTGTTTCCTGATAGTACAGAAAAATAAAATTTCTGATTATTTGGCAAGCATCTTATTTTTCAATCTTTCTCCTCCAAATTTAGCTTTTGAGGGCAACAGGAAAGATGTGAGTGTCCTCTGTTCTGACCCATTATTTCACCCACTCAGCAACTCAGCTGTGAAAAATTGCAGAAGACCCGTGTTAAACATTTTCTCAAATTCACAGCTATTTCAAAGGCAAAAGCATCAGTGTTGGCTGGAATTTGGAACGCTCTCGGTTTGGATGTGCCACACATACCTACACTCTAGGATGTCAAGACAGCATAATAATCCACACACTTGTACCAGGGTAATGCAGGCGTTTTCCCAAGGGAGCCAGCTTACATAACTGTTAGATACTTAGGAACCCTTCAGAGGACTTCTTTCAACGATGGTGACTAGACTAGCTGGCTATATTGAATCAGCACAGAGCAGTCCATGACTTCTGTGAGGACTTTGGCCAGCTCTATATTGTTTTTCTTTGTTGGTGTCTTAGTGATGCTCTAGGATAATGTAAACTGAAGAATAATTGAGAAGCTTGAAAGAGGTGCCTGTGAAGTGGTTATTTTAGCCTCTGGGCAGATGATGGTTGATCCTTTCAGCAGAGGAACAACAACAATGTGATGTGAAAGGAAAAGGAGTTGTGTGCTCTGTAAAATCTTGTCCTCCAGCTGAAACAGGAGGATGTGATCAACTTCCAAATCTGCCAGCAGCTGCATGTGTATCTCACTAGTTAACTCCCACAGACCTCACACATTTCTTAAAATCAGACAGCTCTCATGAGATGCTTCTTCTACCCTCCTTTTTGCTTTCATTCTCATCTGTCATGTTTTTTCATCATTTGTGTAGGTCATCTTGTTGATTTGATTTTTCCTTGCCTCCTAGAGTGTTCTCATTTGTTATCTTCATTTTCTGGCATTTGTGTTGGTTAAATTATATTTTATCTCTGTCATTCCAGGTTATTTGCACATAGTTGCATGATCTGGTTCATCTCTCTGCATGCTCCTCTGCCTCTTTATTCACTCTGGGTGGTCCTTCATGTTTGCAGCTCTATCAGCCACTATTTCAAATGTTAAGCTCAGTTCATATTGCACAGAAATTTTTCCTTCTAATATTTGCTCTGCTAATTCTTGGGCACATTTTAAGAAAAAATAACATTTGTCCTTTTACTTTCTCATGTATCTGACTTCCTGTGGCATTGCTGATTGGTTCTGCTGCAGTACATTCTTTGCCTTGAACAAGCAGTAATTACTTCACATTTTAGTCCCATAATGAACTCAAACTCATGTATTTATATACTAATCCAGCTACCTAACCCATTTACTTTACCTGGGGTTTTCTATAAAGCATCTTTTCTGCAGAATCAAACCCCTCAAGGCTTCCACAAGGAAATGGAAGAGCTAACTTACTTTCTGTCTTCAGAAGTGACTTGTGTTAGGGCTGTATCTCGGAAAACTATAAAATGGTTATGCCCCTGGCATGCTCTGGTTGTTAACTGCACTAATCTTGATAGTCTCAACTGTTTTGTAAAGTCTGCTGTATTTATCTATTGTCTTTTGCTCTATGCTTACATTGGTGTTGGTTCTGTCTTTCCATTGGGTGGGACATGCATCGAACGGTGACCTTTAAACTCAACTGTGAGACAAGTGAAATCATAAATAAATATTTGTTAAATAGTACTGTATCTCTCTATTTAATTCTTCTATATATTTTTATACATTTTAGTGGATACCCTCAGTTATGCTCAGATAATGTTGGTTTTGGTTTTGCTTGTTGCTTTAGCTGTCTAAGTAAATCTATTCCAAGTAATTTAGTAACATGTTGCTAGCCTTGTATTGAAAAAATAATTAACTGATGGTATTGTGTTTCACTCTTTCCCCTACACTCAAAACTGAAAATTTTATGGTGGACTACTGGCAGCTTCCTGCTGCTCAACCTGTAATTGCATTTTCAATTTATCTTCCTCTCCCTATTTCTTCGTCCTGCTTTTCTCAGGCATAGCTGATAATTTTGCAGTAGTTTCTTACAAGAAAAAAAATGTTACCCACACTGTATCTGTTAGTACTTGGTAGTCTGCTGAGAGAGTTTTAGTGACCTTTACTTTCTTTTCGCCTCAGCAATACGTGGAGAAATTGGGCTAAAGCTTTAGACATGCCAGACTGACTGATAGCTACCAATGCTCTGTGATGGGCTGAGAAGACCCTAAAGCAATAAGACATAAATATAATTTTTACAGAAACTGGAAAAAAATGGCTCTATTTTCTCTTTTCTTCACTTTTAACTCCTTATTAAAATCTTCTCGTGATTGTTTATGCTACTTGTATTTGCATCACATATCTACCAACAGTTTTTAACAAGGTACATCAACTTCAGTCATGCATTCAGTTTAGTTTAAACTTGCCTTACTTATATTTAAAGTGCTTGATTCTGAACCTTACGCTGGCTTTGTGTAAGTCAGGAGGATTTCCATTAAAATAAACTGACCTTTATCTTTGTAGTAAACTGTGACCAGACCCAGGCTAAGGAAGAGTAAGTAAAATATTAATAGCATAAAGTGATGTAACAATAACAATGTAAGTGAGAACCTCAATGAGTTAAAAAAAATAATTTTGTAAGTCATTTGTGAATAAATTGCAGCCTATAATACATGCTAATAATAGTTGACATCTCCTTATAAAATTAAAATGTTACCTAGCATCAGTTGGTTTTGACATCTGTCCTGATCACATGGGTTGACTGAGATCTTGTTTTGAATTACATAGGGTAGCTCAAGTGTGTTAAAACACAAATTTATAGACATTATGAATGGAGGGTATTGAAGCTGAACAACACACTATCACGCTATTGGCAACATATCCATTAAAAGGTCTTTAAGTAGGGTACCGTGTTGTAGCTAGCAACACCATTTATCATTCCTCATTTATTAGGAATATTCTCATTTTTCTCAGGCCTAGCAGCCTACTGTTCCACAAACTCTCTATTTTGGACTCAATATGTCATGGACTTAACTGGAACAACTGGATAGAGCTGATTTTCTGCAAAACAGCAGGATAGGCATATTCTGATTCATGGATGCAAAATGAAGTCATGGCAACTCTTCTGTATTTGAGTGGCCTTGATGCCATGGAAAAACTGTGTATATTTGAAACTTAGGCCAACAGAATAAAGTGGAGATGGACCATTTAAGGGTCACGAAGGAAAGTTTTTTGATGGAAGTGAGAGGGTAGATGTTCTTTTGCTTGTTTAATTGGCCTTACTCTACACACTTCCCAGGAGTAGTTTGGTTTTAACAGAAACAGAAACAGAAAAGTTTCAGGACACAGGACAAAAGCACAGGACACTTAGCTGTTCTCTTTTGCTTTCAGAGGTTCCAAGTTCCAGATTTCTGTTGGTGCTGATACTTTTTCTGTCAATTTTAAGCAGAAAGGTGGTAAATGATAAGGGATAAACTACCTATCTATACCACTTCAGCCAAAGCATGTTTCCTGCTCCTCGTTCTCTGCAACGATAAAGCATAGGTTGGGTTGTTCAGAGTAGAGGAAAAAAGAGATTTGCTAAGCAAATCATATATCTATATATAGGTATTTGGCTACCAAAGCTTTGGATACAATTCCATAAATGTGACCCACAGTGTTTCAGTATCTCTCTTGGCATCTCACTAGTGATACATCCCTTGGCTGTCTGTGGATTCTTGCTTTTTGCAGTATCCTTAGTTTTGGGTGGTTATTATAATGCAAATTATTATGGGGATGATTAAAAGTAAAGAAGAAATTGTGAGGGTTAATTTACATGCTGGAAATTAATTTGATATTGATATTTCTATGGTTTTATATATATGAAAGGTTAACTTGTTTGTCCCCGCATCTTGAAACTGCTGCTCTTATGTGTACTTAATAACTTGAGATTATGGGTCAGCAAACTGCAGTGGTGTGAATGCTTACAGGTTCTAATGATGTCTCCAGGTAGATGTCTGACTAGGGCACCAATGTTCCAATGTTCAGCTGAAGACATGGTGAAGTTTTACTGTGAATTACATAATTATTTCTGAGGCATCCATTAATAGGAAAAAAAAGTTTCATGATATGGTACACCAAAAGTATTTTTGAACTAAGCTTCACTTTCTCAATGAAATAGTGCTTTATTTATATATATATATTTGTATTGTCGCTAATTTCTCTTGCTTCTTGGCAGGGTGAGATACCTTGCACAAAGGGCTTTGGTGGAAAAAAATAAATCCTGAGACCCATTCTATTTTCCAATGTTGCTTAGAACATAGGTGTCAAAGGAGATTTCCAAAGGCAAGTGACAGACAAGATGAGCATAGAGCCACAGCTGTGCTGAAGCAGCTGTTCCTGTTGGCCACATAAATGCTCTCGTCATGTGGCTGCAACACTCAGGGAGAACAAATTCCAGTTCTTGTTCCGAATACCCCCTGTGTGTACTTTTCTAATAATGTGGACTAATATGTCACAACATGACTAAAAAGTGTACTGGTGGTGGAGGGGCCGGGAACCCTGAATGTCCCATTTCCCAGGCTGGTGCCTCAGCCACTAATTTCAAATTATGATGCTGGGGTGATTGTCAGGTAGCAGGCCTTTTTTCTTTTTTTCTTTTTTTTTTTTTTCTGGTTTGTGGCTTTCACAGTCACTTTTTGTCCTAGGTACTTAAATTCTGCAAAGTCAGGAACTACATCTTTTTGTGTTTTGTTTTGTGTCTCTGGAATGCACTGAGATTTTCAAATATGACTACTTGGTGTGGATACTTAAGAACTTTTCAGAGCTAGGCTCTTGAATTATTTAAATGTGTTTGAAAAATTGCTCCTAGGTCTCTGATGGTAAACAGAGAATGATAACTCCTGCAGTTTTGAGCCTGTATGTTTTACAGGCCGAGATGTATTTTCTTGGAGAGAGGGAAAGCTTTGCTGAGACACCTTAGTTATGGAACAAATAGATTTTAACTCATATCTAATACATATATTATTTAAACCTTCTTTTAAATACCTCCTTCATCTTGTTCCTGTTAGTATTTGATCTTACAATCATTGGATTTGTATACAGTGGGAAATTACAGTTGTTAGAACATGCTAATTAACATGATTAACTGAGCATGTAGTGCAGATAAGGACATTTGTTTGGTCTCATGACAGCTGGTCACTGCCTACATTAAGTGTGTGTCTAGGCTGGAGATTTTGCCTCTGAGTAAATCAAGTAACAGATTGCTGGTTAAGCTAGATGATGCAAGTGTAAACGATTGCCAAAGGACTCCAACATTGTTTGTGCTTATATACCTCCACACTAAGTGCCTACCACTGTTTTATTCATAAGTTATTTGAAATTTTGTGCTCAAGGACTGAAGAACCAGCATGGCTTAGTGATTGTACATTAAGGTATTTGTTAACATCTTTGATCTTGTTTCATGTTTTGTTTTGTTTGTTTGTTTTATTATTATTATTTTTTAATTAGGAAACTGAGTTTACCCATCTTTTGTCACACTGAGCCCCAGACTGTTGTCATACCTTTCCTTTGCAATCGGTGACTGAGAACAAAGCTTTTATTTTGCTTTTACACACTCAGAAACTAGAGACCTTTATAATATTTATTTAATGACTCATGGTTTATATCTGGTCAATACTTTAATCTGCATTGTGTGAGCTTGGTTCCAAATTCCCATTAGTTCTGTGCATTTGGAATTTCAGTTCAAGGGTTGTTCTAGTATTACCTCATAGTTTTAACTTTCTTCTAAAAGATGCTCCTTCATATTCCTTGAAATGTCTGAGAGATAAAATGAAAAAAGGTAAACTGGAATAAATGCATACAGACCCACATGCTTCTTTTATACATTTTAAATTAGATTGTGCTCCTAAAATGATTTTTTCAATAATAAGAAAATTCTTTATGAAAGAAAATGCATAACTTAAAAAAAAACAAAACAAAACACTAATTATTTCACCTATAGGCATAGCTAATGTAGGATCTTATCTGATTCCTGAATAGGAACGCTAATAATGTGAATGGACAAATGTGTAAAAAATAATTATGAATATCAGACTAAACAGCCAATGTCTGCTTCCACTTGAAGTACTGATTTTCACTAGGAAATGGATTTACTCAAAGTTCTAAAATAGCTTAGAAACATATTTTGTCACTTTAGTTATAAGACAATTACTACCTCAGTCATTTGAGGCTAAAAACAACCAAAACACTCTTGCTCTTTTTTAGTATAAAAATGTAAACAAACTGGAGAATGCAAGCAAATATAAGTAAAAGTAAAGCTAGGATATCCAGATTTATTTTTCTGTCTGCATATTCAATTTATTTCTTCTAGGAAGAAAACAATGTAAGAGCTTTATTAGTCAATCCCCTTTTAAGCAGCCTTTCATCAAGTCTTAGAATCATAGAATCACTAAGGTTTGAAAAGACCTTCAAGATCTTCTGGTCCAACCACTACCCTACTACCAACTGGTACAACCCTACACCCTACTGGTTGGGCCTTTGGGAGAGCAGATTTAAAAAGGGGGAAAAACAAACAAACAAACAAACAACAACAAAAAACACTTGTTGTGCAACAGCAGCTGCAAGAGATGAGTGAGAACCAGCCCTGCAGACCCCCAGGTCAGTGCAGCAGGAGGGCAGGAGGTGCTCCAGGCAGGCAGCAGCAGTTCCCCTGCGGCCTGTGCAGAGGCCCCTGGTGGAGCAGGCTGTCCCCCTGCAGCCCATGGGTCCCACACGGAGCAGATCTCCACGCTGCAGCCCGTGGAGGAGCCCCCGGTGGAGCAGGTGGATGTGGCCTGGAGGAGGCTGCGGCCCATGGAGAGCCCCCGCAGGAGCAGGCCCCGGGCCGGAGCTGCAGCCCGTGGAGAGGAGCCCACGCAGGAGCAGGGGTCTGGGGGGAGCTGCCGCCCGTGGGGGACCCGTGCTGGAGCAGTTTGCTCCTGGGGGATGGATGGACCCCGTGGGACGGAGCCGTGTGGGAGCAGTGCTTGAAGAGCTGCTGCCTGTGGGCAGCCCCCGCAGGCTCAGTTCAGGAAGGACGGCATCCTGTGGGAGGGACCCCGCGGGGAGCAGGGCCAGGGAGTGACCATGAAGGGGCAGCGGGGACAAAGCATTAGGGACTGACCACAGCACCCATTCCCCCTTTCCCTTATGCCACTAGAGGGGAGGAGGTAGAAGAAGATGGATGGAGGGTAAGGTGTTTTTAGTTTCTCACTGTTCCTGTCCACTAGTTATAGGCAATAAATTATATTAATCTCCCTATGCTGAGTTTGTTTTGCCCATGACAATGGTTGCTGAGTGATCTCCCTGTCCTTATCTCAACCCTTGAGCCCTTTCCATTGTATTTTCTCCCCCTTTTCTTTGAGGAGGGGAAGTGAGAGAATGGTTGTGGTGGAGTTCAGCTGCCCAGCAGGGTAAAACCACCACACAGGACATGGCATGTTTGTGCACAAGAAGTGAAAAATTCTATGCTTATGTGAAGAAGTAATCAATGCACACTTCTGAAAACAAGTTACTCTTCTCAAGTTATTGGTAACTAAATGTGGCAAATACAGAGATTACAGTAGGCATTCCACAAACAAATTCATCCAGGATCAGAGCTCCTGTGTTTCTCTAGTCAATCACCAAGGACCTAGGCTAAGCTGGTACAGCTACATAGAGCAGAACAGCTGGACATTCTGGACATCACATGTGATGATGGTTCAGACTGATAATGCACAAGACAGGTGTTTTGTGGCCATGAAGAGAACATGTGTGGTTCAAGTATGAAGACTGAGAAGCTGTTCTAGACATAGAAGACCAGGTGCCAACCTCATGTCATGTGTTCTACATTGGTAAAATTTCTGAACTTCTGTAGACTCAACCTGATTTACTGCACCATATCAGTAGATGTAACTGAGGAAGGAACAAGTTTAAAAGAGTGCAACTGGGCCAGGCAAAAGCTTGTAGACCAAATCTAGGCCAAGTCATAAAGCAGTGTCTTGAAAGCAAAATATAGAACTCAGGTTGCTTCCTTCTCTCTTTGATGTGTGCTCTGTGCTTTTGTGAGTGGCTAACGAGCTCTGTGCAATGCTGCTGGTATTGGATGTTGCTGATTTTGCACAGAATTATAATATCTGACCTACTGAAAAGATCAGCCTGGAGAAGAAATAATAGCAAAGAAGGCAAGCAGTTTGGGCATTCATCTTTGTGCAGTATTGCTACCTGTTTATCGTGCTTTTGACCTTGGCATACTAGGTGAAATAATTAGTGTATATGGCATATACCGTAAGTGGTGATGCATTCAAAAGGGATTTTTCTTTTGTGTAATTTACAGAACAAAGTCACAGCATTCCCCAGATCTGGGTAACAGGCATTCTCACTTAGTTTATGATTACGTTTATCAATACTTCCGAGTTTGTAATTTTTAGTCCAAATTACACATTTAGCTATTGTTTGACCATTTCAAGTCAAGTTTAAAGCCAAATAAAATCACAGGTGATTTCAAAAAAGGAATTTCACATCAATAGCATTTGAAAAGACATTCACAGACTGAAGCAAGCTCACTGGGTCCACAGTTGGTCAGGGGCCGAAGCTCTTTCCCTGAGAACAGACTGAGGACAGGGCTGGTTCAGCCCTGGAGAAGAGATGACTTTGGGAGGACCTCACAGGAGCCCTTTAGTACCTACAGGGGGGTAAACAAGAAGAAAGAGCTAGGCTTTTCCACAGTGCTACATGGTGTTAGCACATGAGACAGCAGATTTCAGTTGCATCGAGAGAAGTTCACATTGGATATAAGGAAAAAGGTTCTCCCCATGGTGACACAGGGGCAGTGGTGCAGGCTGCCCAGGGAGGCTGTGCTATCCCTGTGTTTGTGGATTTTCCACACCTGAGTAGACACAGACCTATGCAACCAGATCTAACCATGCAGGTAGCCCTAACAAAGAGTAACTTTATAAGACTGGTTTCTTCTTTTCTTTCTTTTTTCTTTTTTCTTTTTTCTTTTTTCTTCTTTTCTTTTCTTTTCTTTTCTTTTCTTTTCTTTTCTTTTCTTTTCTTTTCTTTTCTTTTCTTTTCTTTTCTTTTCTTTTCTTTTCTTTTCTTTTCTTTTCTTTTCTTTTCTTTTCTTTTCTTTTCTTTTCTTTTCTTTTCTTCTCTTCTCTTCTCTTCTCTTCTCTTCTCTTCTCTTCTCTTCTCTTCTCTTCTCTTCTCTTCTCTTCTCTTCTCTTCTCTTCTCTTCTCTTCTCTTCTCTTTTTTCTTCTCTTCTCTTCTCTTCTCTTCTCTTCTCTTCTCTTCTCTTCTCTTCTCTTCTCTTCTCTTCTCTTCTCTTCTCTTCTCTTCTCTTCTCTTCTCTTCTCTTCTCTTCTCTTCTCTTCTCTTCTCTTCTCTTCTCTTCTCTTCTCTTCTCTTCTCTTCTCTTCTCTTTCCTTTCCTTTCCTTTCCTTTCCTTTCCTTTCCTTTCCTTTCCTTTCCTTTCCTTTCCTTTCCTTTCCTTTCCTTTCCTTTCCTTTCCTTTCCTTTCCTTTCCTTTCCTTTCCTTTCCTTTCCTTTCCTTTCCTTTCCTTTCCTTTCCTTTCCTTTTCTTTCTTTCCTTTTCTTTCTTTCCTTTTCTTTCCTTTTCTTTCCTTTTCTTCTCTTCTCTTCTCTTCTCTTCTCTTCTCTTCTCTTCTCTTCTCTTCTCTTCTCTTCTCTTCTCTTCTCTTCTCTTCTCTTCTCTTCTCTTCTCTTCTCTTCTCTTCTCTTCTCTTCTCTTCTCTTTTCTCTTTTCTCTTTTCTCTTTTCTCTTTTTTTTTCTTCTTTTCTTTTTCTTTTCTGTTTTGTTTTTTTTTTCCTTATTTTTTCCCCAAATAACAGTAAAGGATTTTTTTTAATTATTATTATTTTTTATTGTAGTTTTGTGAGTTGGGTAATTTTATAACCTCTCCACAGAATCATTATGCAGACTGTTAGTAAGCAGGGCTACTTACAGCCATACTTGAACTTTCCCAGCTGTGAGAGTCCTGCTTTAACATAAGAACAGTCATAAAAGTCATGATAGAGAATAACATGGCTCAGGTTTGCTAATGAAATAGGGCAAATGTGAGTCTAAATGAAGATATGATATATTATTCAATGTGGATATGAGACATAAACATACTGGAAAGAATCCAGTGTAGGGCCACAAAGATGATGAAGGGCTTGGAGCATCTCTCCTATGAGGAAGACTGAGAGAGCTGGGACTGTTCAACCTGGAGAAGAGGAGGCTCAGGGGTATCTTATCAATGTGTATAAGTACCTGAAGGGAGGTGCAAGGAAGACAGAGCCAGGATCTTTTCAGTGGTGCCCAGTGGCAGGACAAGAGGCCATGGTCACAAACTGGAACACAGGAGGCTCAGTCTGAGCACCAGGCAGCACTTTACTGTGCGGGTAACAGAGCACTAGCACAGGTTGCCCAGAGAGGCTATAGAGTCTCCTCCTTGGAGATCTTCAAAAGCTGCGTGGACATGGTCCTGGGTACCCTGTGCTGGGTGTCCCTTACTGAGCATGGGTTAGGACTGGATGACCTCCAGAGGTCTCCAACCTCAGCTACTCTGTGATTCTCTGTGATTTGGCGACATGGCAAATATATGCAAATAAACACATGATACTGATTTTGCCATATAGGTTTCTCTACTGATAGTAAAAGAAGGGAGCTTCAACAGCTACTTGCCACTTCTGAAAACTGCATCAAAATAATTTCAAAAAAAAGGGAACTGTGGCCTTTTATACAATGTTAAGATATTTCTTTGCATGGGTTCCAAAGCAGTGTGACTGAGAATAGTTATGGAAATACATATAAAATGAGATCTGTTGACTTACATAACTCTCCTAAGAGCTTGGGTTTGTTTTTAAAACAATATTTTCCCCTTCTTAGCTTATGTTTCAGTATCCAACTTTTAATATTAGAACAATGACCTCCTTCCCAAAGTGTCCATGCTCTAGATCCACATCAGTAAAAATTATAGTTTCATAAAGAAATGTGCATTAATAATGTTCAGATTTGCCATTCCTACCTGTCTTTCATAGATTCGTTAGAGGTAACTGATGGAGACCTTTGGCCTTGCTTGGGTTAGTACAATGTAGATTTGAAAAATGCTGCCAGATCTAGATATTTTAAATGAATGGAACACAGTCAGACCTTGAATTTCCCCACAGATTTTGATATATCCTTAATACCAAGCTTTTGTTTTCCACTTACAAGTGCAAAGATTTTACTGTTTGAAATAGTACTATTGTAAACCAAATACAGACCATTTGATACAGGTCTACCAATGTCCAGGAAGCCTGAGCTTTTAATCTCTGCTTTGGACCTTCTCTCTACTGCTCTGTCATAGGCAGCCTGGAGTTCTTGCATTGCCTGACCCATATGCAGCCTGCCTTTTCCTTTTTATGCTGTGAAACTGCTTGCATGATTTGGCCTGTTTCCATAATCTGACTGGCAAACAGGAGGTTAAAAGGACATGATTAGTCCCTAAGCTTACCCGTTTACAGACTAAAAGAGGCAACATTAAAGGGAATTTGAACCCAAAGGGTTTGTTTCAGCTGGAAATTTCAAAGCTTTAATGTTTTAAATAGGCGTGCAATTTTCTATCCTTGGCTTTTGCTTGCATGACTTTAAAATCCCAGCTGAGGTTATGAAGATTTTTAATACCACATTTCACATGCTTTCATCTCGCCTATTGTCAATTAAAGTACATTTAAAATACCCCAAAATCATGAATACAAAAGATGCCTTTTGCTTGCTTGCTTTTCTTTTTAAATAATTTTTAAGGACTGGATATTAGGAGAGAGATGCATCATAGGGTAGTCTCACTGGTGTGTTATGCAGTTGGAGGGGATTGCTTGTTAAGCTACGAAATAAAAATGTAATTTTGGATGATTTTTCTGTTTCTTGTGGAACTACTCTTTCTTTGGCCATTGCTGTATTATCTCTGCCAGAAATATTAATCCTTTTGGCCTATAAAATTGCTTTAATGGAACATATTATTTTTACCTTTGGAATAGAACTGATTGTATCAGTTGACAACCTCTATGCGCAGATAACACATTGATATATTATACATCAGGAACAAAGTTTAGATGTAGTCTGTTAATTACAGGTTAATAGTGGTTTGTTTACTTAGCTGTGTTATCAGTTCTCTTATTACTTTATCATTTGCATTCTTGATTATGAGAATTTCTGGGTAAACAGCCTCTCATATACCTCTTTCATTGCTAGGACTTCAGGTTTATCAAAGGTAAAGGAAACTTTCCTTGCTGTTAAATTTTGTTCTCTCATTAAAATTTGAGATTGAGTCACTTAAGTGGTAATAAATCAAGTACTAACATGAAGTAAATTTCCTAATCAGCTGAAATAGCAGGTTAGGAAGTGCCATGGTAATTGAAGCCATGTTTTATCACAATTCTCACTGTGATGAAGTTTAATTCTTTGCTGAAATACAATAGCTGATCATTTCAGAAAGTTTTATATAAACCTAAACTACAAGGAAATAGCATGTACAGTTCTGATAATTTCAAATAATTAAGTTTCAATAATCTTTTAAACAGTAAATGTTCCAGTTTTATAATAAAAAAAAATATTTGTGCAAACTACAAAGGTCATAAATACTAAGGGACACCGAAATATATCTGGAATAAAAAAAATAATTTGAAAGAAATATAATCCTAATATCCTTTAGTGCACTTTCTATCTTTGGTGCTGGTATACCTTTCAAATTAAATGTATGATCTCAGCATAATTCAAATGACTATATTTATTCAAAAGACTTATGTTGTAGGTAGAATTAGTAACTTTTATTGTACCAAAATAGTTGAAAAAATAGATAAGCCTTGAGGCACCTGAAATAGAAATACCAAGCTCCAAAGCTAACTACAGGTTGAGAGTTAATATAGTTTCTGAGAGATTAACTACATGTTTAATAGTTTGACCAGCTCTGAAAAACATAGTTGATACCAGTAACAGTAATGGTGATGCTAGTCATCAGAGGGGAAAGAAGGGTATTAAGTTGGTGACCTCTTAGGCTAAAGAGAAAATTAAGGAGTTTGTGGTTTGTGGAACCAGAAGTTAGTTGGAGCCACTAGCACGTGCAATAAAGTCAGTTCCTTCCATTGAATTTTAGCTCTTCCACACACACCTTTCAGATTTTTCTAGACTGTCTAGTATCAGAGCCATTGTGTAAATAGCTAATTGCCTCAGTTGCAATTATGACAGAAATGTACAGTCTATAATACATTCTTGCAGTTGACATGTCTTATATCTGGAATAATCAGTCAGTGAGTCAACTGGGCTCAAATCCCACCAAATCCTATCCCACCAATTTTGTCATTTGCATGGCTTCCAAAGGATAACTGAGTATTACTTTTGGAGGCTGTTCCTAGTTTCAAAAGGACTCAGAGTGACCCCCTCTTATCTGTCATACCTCCCTGTGGACATGTCTATGTTGTTCAAGTTTCTCTGTGCTCTGCAGTTGTCTGGAGATGCCCGCTACTCTAATGAGTCCCCAGGTCACCTGCCTCTGGCCTCCCTTCCCTTCTCCAGGCTGGCAAATTCATATGTGGGTAATGCTAGCAGCATAAATACACCATTTTTCTGTCTGATCATCAGTGAAATCCTGATGTACTGGTGCAGATCAGAACAGAAAAGAGGGACACTTGTCCACCTGTGCTACAGTTTCTCCATGATAATTTATCCTTGCCTAACCTTTGTATCACTGAGTGAATCTACTGCCTCCATTTCTTTGTTGATTTGAGTTTTTTGACCTCCTGACTTGGTTAGGGGAATACTTCAATCTTTGCTCAGCAGATGCAAGTCTAGTGGTTACCTACAACTATTCTGGGAAAGCCGGTTTTACCTCTTTCATAATTTTCTTTATGACAGCCATTCCTTGAGCATCTGAGAAACCTTTCCCCATATGGAAAGGTGATAAAGGAGAATCCATTTCAGGCTCTCTAGGAGCCTTGATCTGGGCAGCAAGTGTAATGTAAGTAAGAAGCAGGCACCCTCCACATCTCAGACTGACGCTTCACATTTCATTACCCAACTTGTTTCACGTTTGCAAACCTTAGGAGGAGCTACTTTACAGGATCTATACCAAGACAGGCTTGGGTGATCTTGGAGTGGCTGACAGGGTTGGTGCGAGGACCTCTTAGTAACAACAGCACAGTACAAAGATATGCTAGCTGTAAGGGTAAATCTGGGCCACTGTTCCTTTCAAGACTAAAATTGTAAACTATCTAGGCCTTTGGTACTGATGTTCCTGCTGAAGATGAAACAAACAGAGCAGCTACAAAGTTAGGAAGGCAGACGCTTAAAAAAACACTCAAAGTTTGTTCTTCAAAAGCAGCTTGATAGCTGTGGTGCTTTTTTAACAGCAAGATGGTTGTGTTTATGAAATGGTTTACAGGCCTATCCCTTTATTTTTTTTTTCTCTGTACTCTACATCCATTTTACCATTATTTGATCCATTTTAAAGTAAGCCTGTGTCATTCACAGTGCCACCAGAAAAATTCTGTCAAAACTTCTAACATAACCTTTCTTTACTTCTGAGTCAAAATCTTGTAAAGTTTGCTCGTTCAGAAGTTTGAATTCAGGCTTTTGAGTAAAACTAAATGTAATCATTGTACTAAGCTAAGAGAATTAACATTTGACATTGGAACTCATTGTGGCTGTTCTGTAATGAAAGTAAACAGATTTGTAAAATAATTCATTGTATCTACAATATCACTATTCTAAATACAATATTTTTTTTTTAAAAAAAAGGTTTCCCATCTTAAAATACACTTCACTGTAATAGGCTTTTGAAAAATTTTCTGTATGAAATGAAATCATCTCATACCAATGGTCTGCTAATACCAATGATTTTATTAGATGAAGAAGAGATCGAAATTCAGGTCTTAAAATTAAGTAGTATATAAGCCTTACCAACACCATGGCTTATTACAAATTATATTTATGAAGCTGGTTGTGATTTTATTCCATCAAATAAAGATTTAATAATATCCATGTGAACTCACAAATAGGAAAGAGACTTCTATATATAAAATGCTTTTTCATCTTGTTGCAGCCAGACTCTCTCTCTCTTATGTCCAAGTTCTAATGCAGGTAAAGTGAACAGAGGAACAAAATGTTCCCCTGAAATACTGGGAGGAAGCCAGCCGGGTGGCTTAGGAGATCTCTTTCTCCCTTTTACTATAGAAGATCTCAGTTTTTCTCTGTTCTTCAGGTTACTGTAGACCAATTAATAATGAAATTGTGGTGTGGTTTTCCTGCAATATATGTAAAGCTTGCAAATGAGAATTTTCGAAAGATACCTCAGGATGTAATATATATATATTTTGATCTGCTTTTCAGAGTTAGAGAGGAACTCTTGCTAGAGGTATGCTTAAAATATTTACCAACCAGATCTGAGCTTACTGGGTTCACCCTTTGGTGAAATCCAGGTAGCTGTGGTAAGCACAGTACAGAACACAAAATATCAAATCCAGCCAACATGTAGAGCTTGGATTTAGCACTACCCTGTGCAGTTCCTTGGCAGCCCTGATAATGGATGAGAGTGTGTTTATGTGTGCTGCAAAATGCCACATAAATATGGAAACTCCTTATCCCTGCAAAGATCTAGGATGTGGAAAAGAATAAGGGAGCAAAATAGATAATAGCTAAATGATCTATTAATTTCAGTAAAGATATGCCATAATTCTCTTAATTTATTTCTGCCTAGAGAGTCTAAATGTTTTAGAGAATGATCTTTTGCTTTTGGCAGAAACCCTTAAATATAGGCATATGAGACACCGTTTTCTTTTTTTTTTTTTTTTTTTTTTTAATATACTATCAACCTCGATTAACTTTCTTGGGAGGAGGGGGAGCATAGTGTTAAAACTGCTACACTAAAAAAAAAAAAATTGGCTCTTCATGGAACATTCAAGAAATTAATTGTCCTGGAACTACTGAAATTGCCCAGACAGCATAAAAATGAAAGTGAATTGCAAAGGGTGAGAATTTCCAGAGCGTTGAGAAACATGAAACCTGTCACTAGAAATGAACTTTCTGAGTTGTGTTTTTTTTTTTTTTTTAAACAATTCTATCAAATTTGTTTTCAGAAATTAAGAAAATGCTGCATCTTAGGCCTTGTTTTTTCAGGTCTTCCCTTCACAAAGAAAAGGTTTCTCACAGAAGGAGAGAAAGCACTCTCTCCATTAATAATGGTGCAGGCAAGGATTTCAGCTTGCTGTTCTTTCTGTCTGTCACCTGAATTAATGCTGAAAAGATAATAATGAACACTGGTACATTTTTTTTCTGGATTAGTGCTTCCAGTTGGCCACCTGTCTCAAACTCCCTATTAATTTCATAATCATGAATAATGGTGGGTTGGAGCAATTTCTGCTTGGAAATGAGCTTACTTGACACCTGCTTGCATTGTTGGAAATTCATGATAGTGCCCCTATGGTCATTCTCACACTACAAGAGCTCTAATCTTTTTGCATGGGTGTCACTGTTGGGATTTTTAAAAAACAAATATTTAAAGATATCTGATGAAAGTTATTGCCTGTAAATTGAAAGCAATCACTGGTTTCCTTTGCCTCTGCTTCTCTGCCTCTCTATACACACAGTCCAACTTTTGCTTTGTCTGCTTGTTAAACCATCCCTAGCATTGACATGGTGCTTTTCTCTCTGCAACAGACTGTCAGCCTTTCTGTATCTTTGAATTTAGCAAGGCCATCAAAAAGAACATATATATTTTTTCATACCTGGCTTTACAGTATCTCAATGGTATACTATAATACTTTCTAGTATTCATTCAAATATCCACTAGTTAAGCTGAGAAACTATTTTTGAGTCTGGTTATAAGATGCCTTATAAAATAACATTTAATAATCCTGAACTGTGTTGTTTCATTTGTTACTTTTACTCAAAAAAAGCCCTACCAAACATGAGTTTCTCTTTTTAAACCCATGCTGGTTCATGTTTCCCATGTAGTAGACACCCAGGTGTGAAAAGCCTAACAGGAAAAAAAAAAAAAGAATAAAGCTCATAAAGCGATGAAGCTTTGAATTCATGAGCTTGACATTTATGAAAATTGGTTATCTGGTAAACTAAACTGAGCTACTACTTTGTAGTCAGTGAAGAACCAAAATGGGGAGAAAAAGGATATAGATATGCATAGCAAAGGATCAGCTTTATTAGGAAAGGCAAAACGGTTCTGTAGTTGACACTCAGGTGGTCTCAATAGGCTTAATAAAAGCTTCTTTAAATGATAGAATAAGTATATATTAATATATGCTGAAACTTAAAAGGCAAAATGTCTTAAAGAGAGTATGTAGAATGATCTGTATTCATATTAATTGTATGTCACAGAAGTTTTTAAAAGAGCTAGCTATAGTGGTAAAATGATCAAGAACACATACGAGGTTCTTAACTTGTAACTTGTTACTGACTGTCCTGACATAAACCATTTATAAAGACTTCTGAGTATTCTGATGTTTAATCCTGATATGTCACCACAGAGCACTAGTTTTCTAGTCTGTTACATTGCTGAAAGATATATTACCTATATTTACAGTGATAAAAGTATTTTGAAAATGCTTTTTAAATGCCATTTGAGTCTTAAAACCTTTATTATGCCCTAACTGGATTAAATATAGTAACTTTTTTTAAAGTGATGAATATTGTAATTATCAAGAAATATATTAACAGAGCACTATTTATATTTGCACACACAAACTTTGCTTACATCAATATTTCTGCTTTTTTTCCCCTGCAGGACACAATATAGAACTATGATAGCAACCGGCGGAGTCATAACAGGACTGGCTGCCTTGAAAAGGCAAGACTCTGCCAGATCTCAGCAACATGTAAATCTTGCCACAGCACCAGCTTCTGAGGAGAAGAAACCAGTTAGACGCCGGCCCAGGGCAGATGTAGTCATTGTCAGGGGCAAAATCAGACTCTATTCTCCATCGGGGTTCTTCCTTGTTTTGGGAGTGCTTATCGCATTCTTGGGAATTGCAATGGCCATTCTTGGATACTGGCCCCAGAAGGACCAGCTTTTAGGATCTGAAGATAAACTATCAGTAAATGAAACTGAGGTCCTAAGAAACCAAGGAAGCATTTTACTTCGTTTCTTTGAACAGCATGTGCACTCAGATAAGATGAAAATGTTGGGCCCTTTTACTATGGGCATTGGAATCTTCATTTTTATCTGTGCAAATGCCATACTACACGAAAACCGTGACAAAGAAACAAAAATCATACACATGAGAGACATATACTCCACTGTAATAGACATCCACACCCTGAGGATCAAGGAACAGAAGCAGCTGAGTGGTGCCTTTGCTGGCTTGTTGGGGGAAGGAGAACTTGGGCATAGTGGGAGCTCATGTGCATCACGGCTGGCTGCAAACACGATTGCACCTTTCTCTGGCTTCAAGAGTAATTTTAGAATGGATAGTTCTGCTGAAGAAGAGGAGATCCCCCTAAATGAAGATAGGACCACTGCTAGCCTCCTACCACCTCTGCTGACTGACCAATCTGGTTCAGTCTTTGGACTTTACCCTCATTCCAGTAAGGCTTCAGATGACAAAAACACTAGTTCTATAAAGTGTGAAACAAAGTCCATTGTATCATCTTCTATTAGTGCTTTCACACTGCCAGTAATTAAACTAAATAACTGTGTTATTGATGAGCCCAGTATAGACAACATAACCGAGGACTCAGAGGTCACAAAGAGTTGGTCCAGAAATCTGTCGATGGACTCCCTGGCCATTCCATTAACTGACACCAAGGAATCCTGCAAACCAGCTGCGGCCATGCTACCACGGCATAATTCATTTGTGGACACTCCACATGATCAGTTCAAATCTTCTATGACCCTCGGACCGAGTACAGGAAAGCTTTTATCCCCTGGTGCTGCCAGGAAACAGTTTGGGTCCAACACATCTTTGCATCTTCTCTCTTCACATTCAAAGTCCCTGGATTTGGACAGGGGTCCATCTACACTCACTGTCCAAACTGAACAAAGGAAACATCCCAGCTGGCCCAGACTGGATCGGAGCAACAGTAAAGGATATATGAAACTAGAAAACAAAGAGGACCCGATGGACAGGTTACTTGTGCCTCAAGCAGTGGTCAAAAAAGACTTTACCAATAAAGAAAAGCTTCTTATGATATCGAGATCTCATAATAATTTGAGTTTTGAACATGATGAGTTTTTGAGTAACAACCTAAAGCGGGGAACTTCAGAAACAAGGTTTTAATATTTAAATTGCAATTTACAATATATTCAACAGTATTTTTTAAAAAACCATTTTGACAAGTGTTTCCTTCTCAGTGAAACTAGAACAAGCCCGTTTTTATCCAGATGATTAATAGCATATTAATATTGGCTTGTGTAAACAGAGATCTTTGTCTTTGTAAGTCCAATAGTATTTTGTCACAGTAACATACAGCTGCAATACAGTACATTATCATTTCTCAGAGAGTTTTGGTACGACTTACTACATTTTTTTCCAAGTCATTATTCATTCTGTTTTATACAAGCATGTTACTTTCTATCAATTTGACTCCAAAAACCTGCATTAGAATTAAAAGCTCCATTTACCTGTAGGTTCTACTTATTTAATGACTGCAAGAGTCTAAAAATTGTGTTTGCAGTCCAGAATGGGAAGTGAGGAGGAATACATACTGGAATTGTCAAATTCAGGCCTTTATCTTTATCCTTGGCGTTGCCTTTCACATATAATACATCTCAGTAACTACAATCTTGCCATTGTCATTGTGAGAATCTTGTTTACGTATGGGGTGGGTGGATAGAAAAGAGTGGGTATCAAAACATTTTTGTGAATTCATTGTAGTTGGTCAAGTTGAATACCAGTGTTGTGAATTATTAACTATGCTTTGTACATTAATATTTCTACATCCGTTATGATTTAATCCTAAAATTCCAGGAAAGCATACATAAAGTAAGAAATCTGAAAATTCTTCTGGGGTTAGTTCTCTAAAGCATTTTGATTGGCAGCAGTTTTAAAATCAAAGTATACTGATTAAAATCATAGGGACATAATGAATGCTAACAGGGTTTTAGAAACATGGTATATAGTAAAATGATATCATGACATGAATCTGAAGAGAATAATGGAAAATGAATATATTGCCTCTCATTACAATAGCAAGATGCTAAATAGCTAGGTCTCTATGGTCAAGATACTGATACAAAGCATATAATTCAATATGTATACTAAGTATTACAAAAGCCCCTTGGCTAAATTTTGATTTATATATTTCACATAATTATTGGGATGGTGGTTCATTGGAGGCTTAGCTGGGGTAATTTGCATTAGAAGATTTTGCAAAAGGAAGTGACATTTAAAACAATATTTTTCTCAGCAGAGTAAGTTCCTCAGTTCACAATTGTAGGCTATTGTTAAAGAAAATGAGAATTTGAATGTGCATACCAGAAAGTTTTTGTGTATTTCATTAAGGTATTTAGGCTGTGATCCTGCCATGACAGCCATGCTAGAGAATGTCACTTCTAGTTGCAAGGCTCACCTAACAGGAAGTTGGTTGTATGTAGTCTTTTTGAATATATTCACTTAAATACTCAGGAATTGTTTTTAACGGCTTCTCCCAAAAAGAATCAAGCCTGTTAAACTATAGTTGTACTTCAGTTGGTTATGAAAGATCAAAGATAAAATACACACTCTCTCTCTCCTTTTTTATTTTTAAATATTCAGCTCCAGATTTCAACTGCGCAATGTTTATGTATCAAGAGCATTACTTGCTCAGTGAATTGAGGCATAGTGTTAACTGTTAGAACCTCAAGCCTATATATTGTAACAGAGTTGGCTAAATATTTTGCTATGAAGCTTTTAATAACTTTCCGGTTTGTGTTCTTAAGACATTTGCTATTTTTTGAAATGAAAATAAAATGTATCTCTACATATATCTGCTGTAAGACATGTTTTTCCTCTATAATCTCAAATCCTCCATATCAAAATATGATTAAGTATCATAATATTGTACATAACATTATGCTTAATATATTAGCCTTCCACTAGATATTTGGCTATGACTAATTAATTTCAATGACATCCCTCCACATGTAAAGGTTGAATTTACTGTGTTTCTAATATTTTTTTAATGTAATGTGAAATGTATTCAAAACGCTTTTGATATAAGGAAATTTTGTATAAAAAGAACACCTTGTTCTTTTTAGTTTGGCAGTACATTTCGAAAAATGGAAACTATTATTAAAAAGACGTGAATGATGTAAGCTTTTATTTCCTGAATAACTAAATTAAATCTTAGCTTAAAAGACTGTTTTTTTTGTTTACGATCATATGTGGGAATAGTGATCCTTTTATAAGTATAGCAAGGCAGGAGCTTTTAATTTTTAACATAGATACTTGGTACTGAAAAATGTACTGATTTCAGAAAAATCTACCTGGTTGAGGGACCAAAGTAAAGTTACTGAATTAAATTTGCAAGAAATCAAAATAGCACCATACAAAGAAATTATGTGATTGACAGATTGACTACAAAAATATTCCCAAATTACCCTAAAATGGAACGTTTCATTTAGATAATAGCATCTACTGTATGTTCCAGAAATAATAAGCTCATCCAGTACATATTAAGTAACAAGATAACTCAAAAGTGACGGTAACCTTGTTTCCTGGGATTTTCATATCTCAAACTTTAAAGATATGTGTCAAATGATTTATAAGGCATAAAGTCTAAGGTGCTAAGTCTGATGAAAGGTTTAATGTTTTAAAAAAGTTGGCTAGGACTCTATTTTTGCCCAGATACACTAACCACAATCACTCTGGAAATTAAGGGCCTTGCATCTTCCCATATTCCTTGGGTCATTCCTACTCGACCTCTAGTCAGAAAAAGTTTTAAATGTTCAAAAGACCCGAACACTAATCTTCATATATTGAGGTGGGAAACCACAGTAGGGTGCAGATGTCTGAACTCTTTGTAACACATGTTCAGATAGCAAGTAAAGACTTGGTGAAGACAGGAGCATTTTTTAAACCTCACTGGTATCTTTAGGGCATAACTATATTCACTCAGTTGCTGATTCAGTTCACAGACTTTTATTATTATTATTATTATTATTATTATTATTATTATTATTATTATTATTTAGCTCATTTCTGATGCTCTGAACAACACTATTGATGTTCTGTGCAGCCCCACAACGAATTGCTCCAATACAACTTCAGGGTGAAAACGAAGCCAAAGACAGGAAGTTTTAAACTGTTTTTCTCATATGGGAAAATAATTGTACAGACACCCCACAAGACTTTTCATGCAATAGGAAGCTAAACCTTACATCTAGGCCTTGGAAGATGTTATGGGACCACATCCTTTGTATGTAATAATCTAGAAGGAAACCATTTGTATTGTACAAGCAGTGAGTTCAGCTCCTTCTTCTCCGTAAGACCATTGAAAAATACATGTGTTCTACCTTTCAGGTAAGCATCTTAATCACAGCTTGTGGCTTAGACTGGTGTTACAATCTGTCCATCCCTCCTGGCAAATCTGATTCAGTCTGCTCATTTATTGGGCAAAATTCATCATGAAATAAAGAGGACAATTCTGCCGTGACAGAAGAGAAAGTCTGGGTTGCATCGTCTTTTCCAGATTGTTTCTATACTTCATATGAAATACTGACTGAGTAAAAACCTTAAAACAGGGTCTGTGTCTGGCCAGTTTGATATTTTAGCTGCTCCTTCGGAGAACCCAGTTCACTCTCCATGTGAGCCAATGCACCTGACTTTTCCATGCAGTTCAGTGCAGAGTTCAGCAGGAGGGAGTGGCAAACGCACCAGCTGCAAATACTGTTACCTGTGGACAGGAAGGTCTTGCTGTGGGGTTCTCTGAAGCAAAAGGACTTCAATATGGTGCTCCCCATCCTGATGTCTACCCTAATGCTTGGGCTTCATAAAGGATAGAAAGGCAGCCTGGTTTTAAAAATGAAAAGTAATGTTATAAATGAGCAGAATTTTTAAGGCTACCAGTTTTGGAGGTAGGCATCCACATCTGTCCCTCAGCATAGATTAGACAGCTAAATAAATTTTGTGCAACCATCTCAGAGAGCCTTTCTCAGATCTAGCACTGATTTTACTTATCCTTAAAATATAGCATTACTAGTCCATTAGTTTCTCCTATATGAAATTTGGGCAATAGTTTTGACCTGCAGCATCTTTTCTCTCTGAAAAGTTTTTTTAGTATCTTGTGGAGTTCCTGGATTGGAACCTTCCAGAGAGGCTGTGGATGCCCCATCCCTGGAGGTGTTCAAGATCAGGCTGGATGAGGCCCTGGGCAACCTGATCTAGTGAGTGGCATCCCTGTTCTTGGCAGGGGGGTTGAAACCAGGTGATCTTTAAGGTCCCTTCCAACCTGAGCCATTCTATGATTGGTTTAGTATAGTACTTTTACAGATAAGTTGTTCTTTCTAGGAGTGTATCTCTGACGCTTTCCTGGAAGTTCTGACTTCATATTCCTAGCATTATCTTTTTTTGTTGTTAATTTTCCTACAAAATGTGATGTTATGGTGAACAAGCAGAAATCTTTTAGAAAGACTGCGTGCATGCATATATGAAAATGCAAATGGTATAAGTGGTCTATTATAATGTAGGAGTGCTTCAATTAGTATGATTTAGCTACTCAAGGACAAGTTCATGCCCTTTTTTTAAACCATTTCAGATTAAACTCGGGAGCAAATTAATTATAGTTGTCACAGCTATCACATGTTTAACATTCAGTTAACATTTATTAACTCTTTCATCAATGTTCCGTGAATGGCAATGCTGAGTTGTGTTTTAGGTCTCGGTATTTCAAATTAACCTCACCAGAGTACTTTATACTTCCAGTAAAGCCCAGACAATATAGTTTATCTGAATGATAGTTGGCAGAAATACAATCCTGAGTCTCATAAACATTGGAAATCTGATAGTTCAATAGTTAGATAGTTAAATTATAATTATAATATTATATTATATAATATTACGTTATAATTGATAGTTAAATTTATTTATTTATTGTTATTTTAGTTTACAATAGTTTATTGAATTTAAAATATAAGAACATACTATATTAAATGAAAAGCAGTATGTCTAATTGTTGTCTTGGTTCTAATTCTAATTGGCAGACAGCTTCAGAGGAGAGTATAGAATCACTATAAATTATCCACAGAAAGAATTATTAATCCATTGTTGTCTTTTATCACTTTTTATTCCAGCTAGTGTAATTATTCAGGATAGCATTCCTAGGAATAGCTAATCCATTTCTGAATCCCACCAAGCCCTTCGGTTTACTAATATTTATTTTGGAAACTACTGCAGATTAATTAAGAGTTATGCCAATAAATATACTTCCCTTGTCAGTTTAAAAATTTTATCAGCACTTTAATTTCATTGCAATAGCAACTTGCTGGGCTATTAAAAAAATGTACCCAAAATAACCTGGTATCTATTGATATTTCTGTGGGTTTTCTATTCTTAAAGAAATCCATCACAATAGTTGCTCGGAGTTATCCTGTGATTCACTGCACAACACATTTAACACTTAGATCTTTCTGTTCTCAGAATAAGTTCCTGCCTTGTAGGAAATACTTGTTCTAGTACACATTTTTTCACTTTTACTGTTAAATTTCTGCTCATCTCGTCATCTCATTAAGACAATTCAGTTTTCCTTCTGATCTTTCCCATATTGATAGAATGTCCCTACTTAGGCTGCAATAGCAGATAGCACAGCCCAATAGAGTAGATCTGTAGTTGGTGCTGAGGACCCAACAGAAGCAGACCTGCAGTTGGTGCTGTGGGCACCAACTTAATTCTTGTCTTCAGTTCTTTGTTTTTTTTTTTTCCTGAAGTTTTCCATCCTACCTGGATCACACTAGCAGGCTTACAAGAGACCAGATAGCTCCTCCTTTCCTTCTTTCTGCCATTTCATAAATGCAGTTAATAAGATTACTATTTTTAATGCGTATTGGCTTCCCTCTCTCTGTCAACTCAGTAGATTTATTGAAATTCCTTGCTACAATGTTTTTCATGTGCCAGTTTTTTCAGGCTGCTGTAAGAGAGATTACGTGCTTCCACACAGTGAGAGCATTCAAGGCTTGAATTTAGCCTTCTTACAGGTGAGAATTTACATATCTTTCATTTCACACTTTCTTCCATTTGCCACACTTCCCCATCTCCCTTTTCCAGACTTTTTTTTCCTACTAGTCATCCCTTTTCATCCCACTTCTGTAATAGTGACCCCAGGTGAAAAATGAGGCAAAGTATTCACTTAGCATATAGGCTGTATCTGGAATGAACTTTTTTTCTTTTTAAACTGGGTAAAAGAGTATCTGAATGTGACACTTTACGTCTTGCAGTGCATTTCCACATGTACTGTCTGCTGTGTTACATTTTCCCATTACGTTTACTTGTAGGTGTTCTTTTCTTTTTGGTTTAGTTTTGGTGATGTTCTCATTAATTCGGCTAGGACTGGAATTCTCTTCAGAAGCTTCCTGCAGATGAGGTGCATGTTTGTTTGTGTTAGTCTAAAAAAAAAAAAAAAAGTCTTCCTTATCCAATACTCAAATCCCCAGCCTTCTTGTCTGGATTATTTCAACAACTAGCTTTCTTCTGAAATTATCAAAATTTTTTCATCTGAAATCAACACCTGACTTGGAGTTCCACTGTAGTTTATCCCTGTTGTTTAAAATTAATTGGATCAGATCATTACTACTTCAGTTTGTAGGAGCATCTTGTCTATGGCACACTTAGTGCTTAACATAAGCTACTCAGTTTTTGCTACAATGATTGTGGTAGACATCTGTTGGCTCTTCCTTCCAGGGATCTCTATACTCAGTTGTCACAACCACCATTTGTTCAGTCTTTATTTTTTTTTTAATGGGAAATTAAGTTTTCTGCAAGGCAAAGGTTAAAACTCAAGGTAAAGACAAAGCAATAATTAATATATGTCTAATTTTTAATTCATTCATCACAGGGAAAAATATTCCTGTGCTTTCTGTCTACTTTTCTTGACTTTCTGGAGGTCTTAAATATTTCCGCATTATACTCCTGAAAACAGAAAGCTAAAACAAAGTATCCAGGATGAGAGTATAACTTTGTTACATAACAGAAAATTATATTTTCAGTATTTTTTTCCAGTCATACTGATGAACATCATGTATTTCCACTGAGCTACCTTCACTGAGATGTGGCTTGCTTTTCTGTGCAAGTTCAGTTTGTTTTGAGATTATGACAGTACAGAAGCAGTTCAGAAAACTTTCCACTGTGCACTTTTTTTGTGTGTGTGTGTTTTTCAGAAATAATTTTAAATTCAGATATGTTACCCTGAAGGAATATTGCTCCAGTTGATTTTTATTACTTTCTTCTTGTAGCCACCAGTTTTTCAAGGGTCTCAATGACCTCAAATAAAAATGTGTGAATAGAAAAATATGGGGAAGATCAGCTACTATTATACAGAGGTTATAATATAGTTAAACTCAACTTGCACTTGCAGAGAATCCATTATCATTTTAACAGACAGGAAGCACTGATATATTATGTGAGCATATTTTATTATATCTGTAGCAAACAAGTGTTCTTTATTGTCTCTTTGTGGGGACCAGGAAGAGCATTAGACTTATAACTAAATTAAATAACAGTACTCTTTGAATCTTTTGCAGAGGAGTTGGGTTTATAAAATAGATTAAGAGGGGTTAGGAAATAATAAAGTGAACATCAGATTCTCATTAAACTACATTTTCTAAATTTATATGCCTTATAACTAGCACTCAAACGAAGAACTCTTGCTAACTATCACAGAAGATGGTCCTGGTCATTCTTCTAAAGAAGAAAGTACACATTTCATATCCATTGACTTTTTGAAAGAATAATTTTATTCTTGTAACATTGATACCTATCTCACTGTTATCTGGACTGGCAGGTTTGCAAAGTTCTTGTGTCTTTTCTTAATACTTCATTGTACGTTGCATTTTTCTTTTGAAAGTAGAACAGGTGAGAGCATTCCTGGAAATCACTAAGAATTCTCTGATGTTTATGTACACACCTACACCCCATTACAGTGATTACAGACTTTTTGGTCTTATAATTGCTTTATGATGACTAAACCCTGTCTGCCAACATACTGGTTAGACTCTGACCTCTTCTTCCTTTCCACACCTTTCTACATAATCCAACTCCTTAAACAGTTGTGTGGTCAATGACATTTTTATCTGATTTTCTGTCTCTATTTACTCTTGTCAAACATCCACTTTCTTGGTTATTATCTATGAATGAGCACAACAATTTCAGAAATTGAAATCCATTCCTGAAAATAGTAAATAAGTTTACTTGGCACGTATTATTGTTAAGTCATTTTATTCAGCCTCAGAACTGCTTCTGAAGTTAGGCATGGGTGCTTCTTAATGACTGTGTCTACAATAGCCAGTTACTTTCTCCTCCAAGATCTGAAAAGCTTAATTAGTTGATGTTATAAGTATCTTTCCAAACCTAAGGCAAGTGGAAAAAAAAAAAAGTATCTGTGAGCTCTCCCATATTTCCAGAACAGATTGAAAGGATTATTTTTTAATTAAATTCTTTCATTTGTATAATGTATCAGATCATATGAATTCTACACTCACACACATATGTGTTTATTTATATACATACGTAACAGGTTTGATTGGATCTGGAAGCTGATTTACTTCAGAGCATTCTGCTTTTAAATAAACAGCATGGTGCAAAGTGAGTGGGGAGTCAATGATGCCTGTGCCCAAAAAGCTGATTTTCCTTAATCCATTCCTGCCTCAATAGAAATAATAGCAATATAAATCATCACATGGAAAGACTCAGAAATATGTGAAAATTGTTAATGAGATTAAAGAGACATAAAAAGGAGGCTAGCATCCTAGGTTAACATTCTGGAATATGCAGTCTAAAATATCACCAAATCGAGTTTTGGAGGTTTCAGTTTATCATGTTATCAAATTACTTGATTTTTGAAATATAAGGTGATGCCTCTGATTTAATCATTGTTGGAGAACCCCAGGAAAAAAATAAAAAGTTAGTATATTGAATCAGAAAGAGATCTGTTGCTGGGAACAAACGGGGATTGTCTACTACAAACATACTTCTGCTATTATCACACTGCTAGTAAAAACACCTCAAAACATATTATTACGTGGCGTAAACCATCAGACATTTTCCATGGGAGAAGAAATCATCTCTCATTTTGAACTCCTGGAACCGAAACTTGTGTGCTGAATCGAAACTAGTCAGGGTGACTGGACTCTGTGACATTTGTTTTCTGCCTTTTTGAGGCAGGTTTCTGAGAAGGTCAGGGGCTGAAACTCCTTGCAGAGTTAATGCTTGTAACAAACACAGTATATTCTGTGTGATTGCACACCCTTCCTAGTTTATTTTCCTTTCTTCTCTGACATTGGGAAAGCATACCAAGGTAAAGAAAGCCTGTGTATTTTCATATATGCTGATACCAGTCTTTGTCAGCTTATTTAGTCTTTGGCAGCTTCAAAGGCAATTAAATGCACTGTTATTTTGACAGAACAAAGATTTGTAGCATAAAGATTGGTATTCATGTAAGAATAGCTGCTTCTGACATAGTCTTTGCTTTCAAATGTGTTCTGGAGTTGAATAGCATCAGGTAAGGATGATGTACAAGTTTCACTAAGAAGTGGGACGGGCTTGCAGAACTCTATGACAGAAAATAAAGTAGTCATTACCATGGCTAAAAATTTGATTCAGGGAAAGACAGACTGTGCTTTTCACCAAACCAATTAATTAATGCATCGGCATTGACCTTATTTTCAACAATATTGTTCATATTTGATTTTGATAGTATTGACACTTAAAATTACTTTCACCAAACGTGCCAATATATGATTACATGTGGCACACATATACACAGATAATGACCTCAGTCCAGCTGACATTGATTTTCAAATCTGAATAAGTATCTGCAGAAAAGACTATATACCTTTTAGGCAGTTTAAATTTCTTCATGTTATCTACCTAAGAAAAGCTTTTGTATTTAATAAAGTACAGATTCAGCATAAGCAAGAATTTGCAATGGGAGACAAAAGGATTTGTATTATTTAAAACCTGAGCAGAGGAAGATGTGAAGAGGATACTGGGTTTCTTAAAAGGTGAAATTCAATCTGCAATGTTGATAGATTCTCTGCAGCTGTTTAAAATCATCCAGGTTGAGTGCTATGAGAAGGATAATGCATCATTTCTCAGCTTCCAGAAAGCTCAGCTCAGACATAACCTGCAAAAAATGTATACCTGAATGTCCTCCTAAACAGCCCAGGGCCTGCTTTAGTGAAGTGTTTCACTTCTATTGTCTATAGATGGATTTCTTCCTAAATAGGAAACAGTATCTGCTAGTATCAAAATATAAGTTGTAAGTCAGTTTGAAACCATACAGACTTGGAGGACAATCATGGTGAATGTTTTCACTTTCTTTCCTTGTTACGCTAGTGCAGTCTTTTTTCTCATATTTTCAAGGATGTAGAAGCAAATGATGTCCTGTAGAAATACTAAACAAATAAATTTCAAAACCAGCTGCTCTATGACAAGCTTCTGTCACAGAACCTGGAGAAATTGAACGAAAATAGTTTTGGAAGACTCTCACCTCTTGTCAAAACCACAGTCCTGAGAGACCTCTGAATATATTGGGTAGAGTGGAAAGACATAAATCTCATCAGCTGATGGAATTAGATGTATGCCATTTTAGAGAGTAGATACATTATATAGGCATGTTTGATTTTTTTTTCTTTTCCTATTTGTAGAACAGAAGCTGTTGAAGAAATTTGTCTTGGTCAACGCTTTGTTGCATCAAGTGCCTGAAATATATGTCTTTTTAGTTTTTTTGGAGCTGGTCAGAAGAGTTAGAATGACAATATCTCTTCATAAAGGTATAGGTTGTTCTATATATGTTCATCAATAAGCATCTGCTCTATTTAAAAGAAAGTATCCCCAGGATATAAAGGAAACTGAAGTTTTCTATTTTTTCTTTAAAGTCCTCTCTAATAGTGAGAAAAAAAAACTTAATAATTAAAGCTAATCATAAAGTCAATGTGATAATAAAGGTTCTAAACTAAGACCCCTTAATTATTTCATGCGTGTACAGGAGTAATAACATTTAATTATGTTAGGAACATGGAGTACATTGGGAACTTTACCAAGATAACGTAAGTTTCTATTCAATATCAGTTTTTTGGATAATATATATGGGCTATGGGTCTTCATGTAATCAACTGTATCTCCTGTAAATCCTGGAGCAGACACTAAAAATGATTCAGCTATTTTAAAATGACAGCTGGTGTCTGTTTGAATTGATCAAAATGTTGGTTTCTTGACTTCTAACTAATAACTAGGGAAAAGCTGGACAGTATCAGAAAGGCAATCAACAAGACCTGCAGGATTCAGAATTTGAAACTATCATTGGTTTTCCACTTAAGCTTGTCTCCCTCATTCGATCAGCATAGTTAAATTTACCAAAATTTCCTTTAAGATTTTTTTGCTACTCAAGCCTGTGGTTATCATCCTGAAGCTCAAAATGTAATATTTGCCTTTTTCAGTATGAAGGAACCATCTGTTTTTTCTCCTACACAAGTAATACTGACAAAGGACGTATATAATTTCTGTAACATTATCTAAAAGGAAAACAACATTTGCTTTCTCCAAGGAACATAAATAACATATTGAAAAGTATATGAACATCCACAGCATATATATGGTTGGATATAGCAGAAATTTAACTGGTTATAGTAAGAAAAATTCAATTTTCTGTTAGTAGGAATAGAGATTTATATTCCCATTTCTCTCAGCCCTGTCACCACTCTTTGTTTCCTGTCACAATGAAAGTTGGTTTTAACAGATAAGAGAATGAGAAGAATTATTTTGCCCAGCAGACTCTCTAAATCCTTCCTATTTCAGCCACTCACCATTCCAACTTCTACCCTTAAATTAACTGACTTTTTCTCCTGTCTGTCCATCCTTTTCAAGCTGTGTCTGTTTTCAGTAGGAACAACAACATCCTTTGTTGCTCATGGGGAGAAAAGATTTACTGAGTAGTTGAGAGAGTGCAGCAAAATCAGGGTCACAGCACAAAACTCACTCAGTGCGGTGCGCCTGATTGTGTTTTCTCAATGGTCCTTTACGCAGTGAAGAGTGTATGCCCAGTTCACTCTGTTTTCTCCATTAGTCCATCTTCCAAATAAAGATTTCCTCATTTGACCCATGTACAGGCTCAAAACAAGGGGAGGAAAAGGAAGATTTGGTGTCTCTCTTAGCTAACATTACTTCCTATTTTACAGTGAACTTGACTTTCCAACATTATGTTATGCATTTAGTGGGGCTTCCATTGTACCTTGTCTTCTCCATATCACTACTGATGATTCCTCCCTGCAGCCTTTCAGTTACAATGAATGGCTAATTTATTTTTTCTCTATGTCATTCTACGTCTTCTGCTAGGATCTCTGATTATCTTCCATACCTTCCATGCCCTTCACCTTACAACAGTGAGATCACAAGCTTCAGGCTACAGGTTTCCTTGGCTGAAAGTTACCACCAAATACACTGCATGCTGGGAAACAAAATAGTCCCTTTAAAGGAGGGGAGTTCCAGATCTCCTTGTAGAATCCCAAAAGTAAGTCCATTTTGCTCTTAGTAGAATGAACAATGAAAGAAATGTGTCTTCTCATAGATGTGTAGCACCTATAGAAAGTTAAATCCAACAGTTTCTGTTGGGTTCACAGAACTGTATTGCTATGAACAGTCACAAAACCAAGAACGGATATTGCTGGGAATATTTCTGAATCAGTCAAAAAAAAAAAAAAAAAAAAAGACGCCTTCTTATGTGCACAAAACAGGGCATTGCTCACATTTGAGCTTGCAGTTACCTACCTGGCACTGACTGATTTCCTGAAAGAAAAACCCACAAGGAAGAGAGCCAAATAGGTATATTTTTTGCAAATTATCAGGGTTTGGTTTGCCTCTTATATCAAATTCTTGCACACAGGAAATTACCCACCATTCAGTTTGTCCACTTTTTCCTGAACATGAGAGAGCTAAAGCTCTGCGTGCCGTTGTTCCAGTTCTGGATCTTGAACTCAAGTTGTTGTGCTACCCTTCCCCAGCTGAGGCAGCAAGTCTGGGGAATCAGCAAAGCTACAGCAGATTACTGCAGAAACTTAGCCTGAAAAAAATATGTGTCAGCAGACAATTTCAAGCCCAGCAATAGCAGCAGTGCTTGAGGTCTGTGCTGCCCTAGATTATGAACTGGGTAGGAGTCTGGTGACAATAACCTGGGCAGGTTGCTGAGCAAGCAAGAAAGCTGTCAGAGGAGTGACTTTCCACGTAAGAAGCACAAGCTGGCTCAGAACAGAGCTCTTACACATTTTGGGAAGAGAGGGCTTGAGGGCTCATGGAAAGAGTCCTGTAAAGTAGCAGAAGCCAAACAACTATCTGCTGTACCTGCTCTTACCACTTTGCCATGGTTTGATTGTAAATCTTTCACTATTTGCAGACTGATTTTCTTGCTATTTGTGGGAACCTATGTTCTTTATGGAGGGGAAAACAAACCTTAGACCACCCCTTCACTCTTCATCCTCCATCCTGCAAAAACTCTGGGAAGTGTGGCTTGAGTATACTCTGCACATGCAGAAGTGAGATAGTGATGGAGACAGATTAAGTTTGTAACTTTAAGATATGATCTGTAAAACAAAGTTTTTTTTTTTTTTTTTTAAGTTAGACTTGATTTTTTTTTATATTTAAACCAGTTTTGAAGACCTTGGACAGGAAAGAATTCAGGCCAGCTGCAAGACTTCTGCTTTGAGGGGTTAGCTCCTTGTGCAAACACAGAACTCCTTGTAGAGCTGTGTACACTTGCAATAAAAATACATGTATATCTACCATGGAAAAAGTTATGGGTGTCCCAGCAGCAAGTCTGAATCTCTGTCCTGTGGTTGCACAGGAAGCTGACAATGGGATTCATAATGTTTAATTGAGTGGATGACCTGGGTTTACACTCGCTGAATTAACCACATTACTGCAAGTGCCTGTGGAGAGATTCCTGCTATATGGCCTTTTTCCTAAGTTCTAGCCTTTTTTTTTCTTTTCCTCAATGCCCTTTCAAGAGATCATGGAAGAGAGAGCAGAAAAGAAGAGAAAGCTTATTTCAATGTGTAGCTTCTGTGCTTTTGTGGAGCGAAAGCAAAAAATGATGCTTCTCACTGCACTATATTTATTTCAGGATTGGATTTCAGAATTATTTGGTTCTTTACTCTGACATGACAGATGACAGGATTTGGCAGGAAAGGAGACCTGTACCAAGAAACAGTTAATTCAGTGAGTGCCAGATCGAAACACAGAGCTGGTGAGCAGAAGGTGAAATATGACAATTTCCTACTTGTGTAAGATTTGTTCATTCTCTTTGACTTCTTGATCCTTTATTTATCAAACCTCTTTTTGAAAAAAAAAAAAAAAGCAACATTTCTTTAAATTGACTTGTGAGCTAGGAAAAGGGAAGAGCATTTGTCTCCCAGAAGTAGGTATGTCTGATGACTCCAAAGATCAACAGAAACATTTAAATACCTACATAACCTTAGCTCACCAGATTTTCATATGAGGTGCCTCGATCTTTGGATGAACTCTTGGTGTGAAAGAACCCTCAAGAACCCTATGGACTCATTATGTCCATCGTATTTTGTGGGGTAAATTCTGCTCAGGGCCAGATATGGCACCCTTGGAGGCTATCATAATGTTGCTACTCGCATTCTTGATGCATAGACTAGATATCCATACGCATGCCAGCCTGCAAAGGGGCCACATCCTGAGGAAACAATGGGCTCTGTTCTGCCTCTGTCCCAGCTCACAAGTCAAAGGTCTGCTTTAGCTGGTGCTGGTGGATGGAGGCAGATGGAAGAGGAGTAAGCATCCTCAAATAGATGCATTCACTGCCATTTCTGTGTACACTGCTCTGAAACCTGGCTCTTGTTTACACTTGACAGACAGAGTGGCTGCTCAACAACTGCTACTTGAGGGCTAAATATACAATCTTACCCACACAGAGTGCCATCCTGCCTTGCAGGCTGCAGCACAGCCTTCAACTCCCCATAGAAAGAAGAAACAACACCACAAAGAGACATCCTATAGGCAGTAAAAACACTTGAGAGACCCTGGGGCAGAGAGGATTACGTATGTGCTCTCTTGCAGCAGAAACCATGAGAAAGGATGGTTCTTATGTAAGAAGCATTGCTTACAGGATAACTGTATTTGTATTTTGATTTTCTCTGCAAATGCTGAATGCAAGAAAGCACCATCTACAGAAGGAGGCCGCTGTCATTGTTTGGGGGGTATAACAGCAAATGCATCCCAATGAGAACCACAGAATAGCTTTCCTGCCTGTCAAAGCCCTGACTCACACTGGTTCAGGGCCCAGTGGCAAACTGCTCAGGTGGTGATCTCTTCAAGCAGTCACTTAACTGGAGCTGAGCAGTTAAACAGCAGGCTGGAGAAACAAAAATCATTCATTGAGGGCATTTTTTTTTTTTAATAAATGGAAGATTTATGGTGATGAGGAAGGATGTTATAACCAAGTGGCAGTTGGTCTGTGTTAAGCAGATGCATGCCCTTGACATCTTGTTCTCATGAGTAAGAGAGTTCAGGTATTAGATCAATAGGAAGGAGGTTAGGGAGGGGGGAATTAGATCAATGTTTTAATGGTCTGCTTTATAGTATTAGAATTTCTCTTCCAAATGTATCAGTTCTCCCCCCTTTTTTTAGGCAAGTGAGATCCTAAAAAGCTTCAAAAGAGAAAACAGCTTCAGCCTGTCAGTAAAGGCAGAAGTTTATTCTAAAGGTCATGTTTGAGATCTGGGTAAGGAACAATACAATTAGCTGACTGATAGCTTATTGATCAGCAGTTCCTGTGGTGAAATGCCTTTCTGTCTTTTGGGAATGAAAAGGTTCCTTTCTTGAAAGCTCCCTCTCACTGCTGTTCTTCAGAGTTTGCATGTGCTTCTCCATCAATGACCTTATAGCATATCTTGATGCATGTGCTAATCTGCTATCTAATTGCTGACTCTACTTGCTAATTTTGTTAACTATGATGAGGCAGCAAAACAAACAAAAAACAAAAAAACAAAAAAAATGAAAACAGAGAAACCTCTCTTTCTCTACATTTTTTCAAACTTTTGTACCACTTGTACAACTTCTCTGAACATGAGAATTTTAGAGGCTCAGACACAAAAAAATAATGCTGGAAGGACAAAGACTAGAGGCTATACTTTTTTTTAGTCCCAACAGAAGTCAAAGGTCTGTTCATAGCCCATGGAAGGAAGTTTGATGTGGAAGTGCTACAGCATGATTGCAAAGGAGTCTTTTCCATTTTATCAGCATTTTTTATCAGAAACTTTCTACATTACTGAGCCTCTGGGAACACAGCTGGAAATTACAGACATACCATTGGAAATGTGACCAAAGATCTCATGTCATATAAGCACAGGAATCAAAATTGCCTGTATATGGGTGAAGCCAAATTTGCACTGTTCACTGTAGAGTTTTTAAGGCAGCAGTGGGATACAGGCACCTAAATACCTTAAAGAAATCCGCTCTTGGTCAAATTTTGCTCTTTAAATTGTGCTCCAGGTTATGAGCATAACAGGTGGGCACACTTCCTCCAACGCTAGCCAGGATGCCTGTGCATAGCAAAGACGGTGCTAACAACTCTTCTGCTGCTTTGCAAGACTTTGGTCTAGGCAAGAGGATGGTCTTACATTTTTGTGCTCGCCTCAGAGATAATGGAAGCTTCATGCAGTTCACATGCATCCGGATATTGTGCATAAAGAGCATTAAAATCATCCTCCACCTTTGCTAGATGCAACAAAGCCTACTGTGCTGGAAAGAAGTGTTTCTTTCCTGTCCAGCTGCTTGGCATTTCCCAAAGGCAGAAAGCTATTTTTGCTGGGAAAAGTTTGTCTTCTGTTTTTGTCTTCCACTGATATGAATTCACATATTCCTTTACATCTGATTATGAAATAAGAAACTGCAGGAAACCCTGGTTATGATGGTGTTTGCCAATGTCTTACTGTCCTGTAGGGCTACATATTTTTCCAGGTGATTAGAGGAGACAAAATTCAACATGGCAAAGAGTGCATCATGAGAAACACCACCCCCCTCCTGCCTGCACAGCATAAGCTAGTCCCTCTTAGGGCATCCTAGGAGCTCCTTTGTGTCCTGGGTATTGGTTTTGCTTTGTTCCATTCCTCTCTCTTTCTTCTGTGTGAAAGATTTTGTGTTGGTGAGTAACACTAGGTAGTGTTTAGCTGCAAGCAGTATCAGTTGCCAGTGGCCTCTCAGGCTGTAAGATGCGGAAATTGTAATAAAGTGATATAGAAGTGAGAGAGTTGCATTGGTGACTAATATAATGAACACTGGAACTTGATAGCTGGCCAGCAGCGATTCCCTATTGCTTCTGATATTAGTTTATTGTTGGTAACATACTTATTAAAAAAAAAAAAAAAAGAGAAAGCACCATGCTGAGGCAGAATTTTAAAGAAAGCTGGAATGATCATACGCTGCTAGGTGGATTTTGCCACTCTAGCTACATGTGGGTAACAGTTGGCAGTGGGTAGCATGCAGCAATTGACTTTTACATAAATGAGTACTATACTAGAATGGTGATTGGTAAGAGCTTAACTTCCATTAAGCAGTAGGAGCTGTTTCTTGCTGTTTTGGGCAAAAAGGTTTTATATAATTAGAGTTGTAATTAGAAATGCCAGACCTAATGTTCTGTTGCCTTCTTTGGTTTGAGGACTATGGAAAAATATTCACATCTGACAGAAGTTTGCACCCACTAATTACTTGTGAAAAGATTTGGATGGAAAACAGAGCCTCAATCTTCCAGTAAAAGGAAACGCAATTAAAAGAGAAAGTGAGCCATTACGTTATTCATGTTTCTGGATGATCTGTGCCATTACTGCACTGTTATCACTCAGACAGCATTCCCTTATTAGTAGCACTCATCCTGACGAATTTATTCTAATGTCCCTGAACATAGCTCTGTCATAAGAGTGTTGAAATGTGGGAATAAATTATTTTTAATGAAAATACGACTTGTATCCCAACTGACAAATAATTCCATCCATCTTTTCAAAATGATCTGTAGAGGTTAGGAAAGACAGATTTGAGGGTTACTTTCATTGAAAAGCCTTCACAGGTTTGTCATTTCCTCCTGAGTCAATAGCTCTTGCTGTCAACTACAGAAGTTAGTTAACTTATGCTGTCATACAAAACTACTGTAATTTACCAGTTATGCAAAGGAGTTTTAAAACTTTTCCCTTCCTTTTCATGAAAACATATATACACACTTGAAATTAACTTGTAAGTGAGTATAGGTTGCCCAACGCCTTTGTTACATTTAATAATAATAAGGATAATAATAATAATAATAATAAAAACAACACAGAAACTCTACAGTAGGTGATACAGCATATCTAAAAAGTTAATAACATTCTGGAGTAGCCTATTTCTCTCAGTTGGTGGGGAAGAAAACTGTGGGGAATTACTCTCCCTAATTAGGCAGTGCAGGAATTTAAAACTTGTTGGAAGTCAGAGGATATATAATAGTATTAACTGCTGAGGACAGCATGGGGGTTATCCATTTGTCCATCTAGCAGTAGAATCACTAGGTTGGAAAAGACTTTTGAGATCATCAAGACCAACCATCAGCCTGACCTACTGAGTCTCATCACTAAATCATGTTCCTTAGTGTCAAGTTCACGTCCCTCAAATGCGTTAAGGAATGGGGATTCCACCACTTTATTTAAGATAGCTATATATGATTGATAACTAGGGTACAACCTTAAGCTATAAGCTAATATATATATATTGCCAATACTGGCCTTAAACCAATATACTAAATTCAAGAATAAAATGAATGATGACTATTTTCATTTCTTTTATCAATTCGTTGAGTACTTTCCTCAAACAGTAGCATACTATCTTTGTTGTTGTTGTTGTTTGCTTGTTTGTTTGTTAAATTAGTCCTGGAAGGTAAGTCTTACACAAGACTTTCCCCAAGAAATTTTGCCCAGTCTCTTCTCTTTTCAAAAGACAAGGATAATGGTGATAGATACAGCTTCATGTTTTGCCTAGGATGCAATAAATAAATAAATTAACACCTCCTTCCCCCCCCCCCCAGCTCTTTTATGTTAACAGATGATCTGTTCATTTAAAGAAATAATTCACATGTTGAAAACTTCTGCAGCTTCATATCGTTACACTGAACACTGGCGCTGCTTTTGGGGAAGCTGCTGGGGCCCTGTTTTCCACATCATAGGGTGAGCACCTCATGACAACTGAAGCAGATGTTTGGAATCACCAGGCTGTCATTAGTTAAATTTTTCTGCCTCATCAAAATGACACACATTGTAATGCCATATTGGTCTTTGCAGAGAACAATGAATGATGTATTTCTGTGGAGGAAGGAAGTCAGAATGAAATTCTGATATCGAAGCTGTCTTACTGCATGTGCAGAGCATTTAAATGTTTTTATTTTTCTTCCTAGCATGGTTGCTTATGTGTGGTTAATTTTCCACCTGTTACTATTTCAGCACAGTTCCACCTACGGAGCTGAAATGACATAACCATTTATCTTTTAGGTCTTGGATGATAAAAATGCAATAAGAAAAGCAAATCTCATGTTAATTTTCTATCACAAACAGCTATGCCAAAGCTTAACCCCAGCTATGCCAAAGCTTAACCCCAAGCTCAGTACACATACGAACTATTACTACGGCATTCCTGATATGATTTAAATAATAGTCCACTTTCTTTTCCCAAGTTTTCAGCTCTCATCTTTAAAATCTTTAAAACAGGTATAGCTGTTTAATAAAATATGATTTTATTGTGAAATACTGATTGGAAAAAAAAATACTCAAAACTACAGCAGATAGATATTACCTAAGTAGCCATTCCTAATCCAACAGCAGCCTAGTCCTAAATCAATTCTGTTTATACCTTTCTGGTTAGATGAAAAAGAGGTTTTGAAACCTGATTTTTCTTAAATTTGATGGTTGTCAAACAATACTTGAGATATTTGGTTGCTCATCCAAACTGGTTTCCTTAATAAAGTTCACAAGTTTGTGGATTCCAGTGTCAGTTGAACAGTTACCTTCTGAGATGCCTTTGGAATCTGCAGTCCTACATACTTCCTTTGTTGTCTTATTAGTTAACAGAAATTTTTTAAAAAGAACAGTGAAAAGCAAATACTGAATAATATTTATTTCTACATGTGTTTTCTGTATGTGGAAATACTGTCATTTTATGAAGAACAGTAACTCCCAAACACTTGTGTACTTATGCAACCAAAACTTAGTTTTTAAAAATATTTGCTTGATATCAGTGTGGCATCCAGCAGAACAATCTATACTAAATTTTATCATTATCACTCAGTTTTGATTTTGCTATTCAGAAGCTACTGTAATCTGCAGTGTCCCCTACAAGAACAAGTTGACTACCTCTGTAGACAGAAGAGGAAAGAAATTGTGGCTGGATGAAAAGGTTGAACTGATCTGTTATCTCTGAAGATGTTTTTTCCAAGAAGCAGGGCACACTGCCAGATCCCTGTGGGCAAGTTTGACCATACCTATGATCTGGTAGACAGTACTGAAGACCTTTTCATCTGATATGTTTTACAAGTACTAAATTCATTATGAAAGGATTAAGCAGCTTAGCCATCATCCCCTTCACAGAAGCTTCTTCTTTCCCTGCAGAAATCCCAGCAAAAGGGTGCCTTGCATGAATGATACACAGTGGTTATACCCTGTGGACAACATCAACTTAAAGAACACAGTCATGACACCAGGGCTGCCTTTCTTCTATAAGTACCTCTAAACTGGACAGAGATGGTGCTTTTTTAAGGGACAAGAGCTAATTTCAGTCTCATCATTATTCATGTAATGTGCTCTTTTATTTTTGATGAGGAAGGATATCCTCTTAAATGAGTTTTGAATCTCTGTGAGTATTTTACTGAACGCATGTATAAAATATGATAGAGAATAACCCAATTTCTAATTCTTATTGTGTGGCATCCTCTTAGAGCATCTTGAAAACGAGTTTGTTTTTCTTTTAAGTTTTGCTTTGATTTATGGCATGCTCAGTATGACTAAGGATCTTAATTAATTCTGTCTTGATCATATCTACATGTCTGATACATACTGTATCTAAATTTAAAGCAGCTATAACTGAGCTGAAGTACTGATGTTGAGAATATATTGATCTAAACTTTTGGCACTTCTTTGATACATGCAATTAAGCACTAAGCTATTGGTCATGCAAAATTCAGGCATTTTGCCTGTGAGGTTGCCTTGTCTTTCCAAACTAAGAATATCAGAAGTTTTAATTTATTACACCTAAAGTGAGGTGTAGCATGCCAGTACATTAGATTAACTATTGGAAATAGGTAGGAATCTTGGAATACATGCCTGCCGGTGTGGCTGTTGCTTTTTTCATCTTTGGAAAGTTTCTTCTCCAAGGAGTAAGGCAAATTAAATCAAAAAATCAAAATTGTTGTGATAAAAGTCTATTTTCATGGAAAGAAAAAAAAAAAGAAAAAAGAAGAAAAAAAGAAGGAAAAAAAAAGAAAAAGAAAAAAAAAGGAAGATTATAGTTGTGAATGTTTAACAATATAAAGTAATCTTCCTGATGAATATTTCATAGGAGTAAACAACCACCTCCATATTCTGTGGCAAAGATAATCAGAGGAGTGTAAATTATCTACTCCAGGTAGCAGATATGTGGTTTTGATGATAATTTATTTCAACTGTGATATGCAAAGAAACAATATTTTCAGAGCTCTGATAGTATTTATTGGCTTTTCAAATCATGTAAAGATTTCAGTGGTGAACATTTGTGTCAGTTGATTCACCAGCTCTTTTCACTGTGTCTCCAAAATTGTAAATTATTTTTTTTTCTGTGATGCCACAAAGCTGACATAAATATTTTCAGTGATGATTAATGGATGTTATTTCACATATTTTAACACTTAACTATTCAGAAAGGCATGGCAGAATGGAAAGAATTTTTTTGCTAAATGTTCTATATTTGATGCTTTGACTAATTCATCCTTTGTTAAGAATGTGAAAAGTTTATCCTGGATGAACATTTCTTATTTTTAGATTGTTTGATCATTTCTGCAGAAAATGATAAAAGTATTCTCAAGTTTTCACAAGAATATTTTTATATATTCATTCCCGTGTCTTGTTTTTGAACGAAATTCTGTGTCTTAACTCTTTCTGAGTATATCCCTTTTTACTATGTTCTATTATGACAAGGTTTCCACATTGTTGCATTTAAAGTGTGTAGTGGAAGACAGTCATAATTTGAAGAATTTCTTGCACCATATAAATCACCCACACTTCCCAACACCATATTTCTGGGATTCCTGCAAGTGTTTTTATTTCAGGTTAATAGAGGTTCTTTAGGTTAATTAATTATTTGTATAGGTATTCAAACTTTCAAACTAAAATTTTGTCAATTGGCTCTAGGCACTTGACTAAATCTTCCATAGCATTTTCATATCTTATATTCAGACAACATTTTGGAAGGCAGTGCTTTTTAAAATGGAGATGCAAACTCCTCAGCACAAATTAATGCTGATGATGAACACGTTTGGCTAAAATAAACCATCAACAACAGAGTTCAGATGAAAATTTCCACTTTGCTTAGAAGTGCTCTCCTCAAGAGCAGTCTCCCTTGTCTTCCTCAACTCCTGTGTGTTTTTCTCTTATTTCTTTCAACATCCTATCAGAGGTCTGGACTACTCTTCAGTATTACCAATCACTAAGGCCCCATTCCTGCAAAAAATCTTCATAGTGAGCCCCTGAACTTCACCTGTTCTTGGCTTGGATCATAGAAAAGACTGGAGTAAGGCTGCATGCTGAAAAAGACCCTTTAAAGTTTATATATATATATATATATCTCTGTGTGTGTGTGTATATATATATAATGAAGGCACAGTGTGGTTGTAACTCCTTCAGGATAAGTATGTCTTTGTAAAAAAAAAAAAAAAAAAAATATATGAGCATGAGGTACTGTGATACACACATAACTCGACATTGCAACAAAGGTGTCTCTGAGAGTTTATATTACTTCATAGCGAAGTAAAATCAGATTTTCTGCATGACTCAAGTGCAGCTGACTTTCTAAGGGCTGTCTGCTTCTCTCCTGACAAAATAAAAGGGGAAGCAAAGCATGGCATCTACACAGAGGAAAGATAGCCACTGAAGCAGGAAAATGAAATGCTCTCTAGCTGCCTCTGCTTTTCCTTCCCCTCCTCCAATTACATTTCCAATAATACATCCAGTTTTTTGTGTGACATTTCTTTAGCACTGAGTCAAGGATAACAAGACTTTTTCCATGATGATGAATTAGTTCTGCAAATTTCTGGAAATTTAAGAATGTTTCCCCACTCTTTCTCCTTTGATCCCCCCTCCTGGAGCAAGTCTTTTGCTATTCTGCGACAGTTTAAATGGGATCTAATGAATCTCAGGCATTTTCTCCATGGATGAACCATGAAAGACTGCCTGAAGTCAGCAGGAGCATCCAGAAAGCTCTTAGGGATCAGTTCTGATGGGGCACCCAGAGTGGTGGGGATGTGTGAGGTACAGAACAGCCATGTTGTCACCCACCCATCCACAGGAAAAAAGGAGGGCACAGCCAGGTCTCACCCCAGCTCTGGGAGAGAACAAAGGTGCTAGAGCTGGTCCAGGAGCTCACTTGTACCTTCAGACACTCTTTTGTTAACTAGAGCAATTCTCTGGAGTAGATGGAGAGCAGAAATTAATTAAACAAGAGGGACTGATACATCTGAGTCAAGCCTCTCTTCAGAACGATTCTTCTTTTTTTCAATAAATATCTCTAAAAGTCACAGGAAAAAAGGAATGGCAAGGAGTTTTCACATTTTCAAAAGAGCTTAGCAAGTGAAAAAAAGGGTGCTTTCTTTGCTTGACAAAATCCAAAAGGGTTTAAACAGCTTGGTTACAAAAGGGCAAGTTTAGCATAGGCAATCTTTCCCATCTGAACATAGAGTAAGATTTATTAATTAGTAATTATTTTGGTAAAGGACAGATTCATACTGACAGCAGTAATGAAAAATTCATGACAGAGACTTAACATTTCTAATCTGCTGGATTACTGTAAGGAGGCTGCCAAACTTCAGCCACCAGCCAGTGCTAAGAACACAAACAAATATCATAGTTCCCATAGTAACTGGGATCACCTTGGAGATGATTAATACCAGTCTGACATACAACGGGTGTTCCAGAGATATCACTCTCTGCTGATTTAATTATGACCCACTGTAATGTAGCTGAGCAACTCCTAAGAAAAATAACTCCATATTTCTCAAGTTCTTCCTCCTACCTCTTGATGGTGGTCCAAAAAGGATATACTTTTATTTTGGTTTTGCCATTAAGAGAAAATGGAAAAGCATATAGCACACATCCCAGAACTGTGCGTACCACTCAGGAACATAAACAGATATATTAAAGACTATTTAGAAATACTTAGGATATTCTTCTTTTCATTTTCATATTTTTTAAATTCTTGTAAAAACATATATTGCACATATTCCATGGTACTCTGAGCAAAACTAACTGTTGACAGTTTTCATACTTAATCCAAGTACATAAGTTAGTGTTAGGAGAAGTTTTACAATCCACTATAAAAATAGAGTATTATGAATGGAATCCTATTCCAAGGTTTTACAATTTTATGTAAATTAAAATGTTGTTAATTTCACAAGAGTCTGAGTCTGTGAAAAAAAAAATCAAATTGTCAAAAGTTACAAAACTTTTTAGGTCTTGTTAACACTACCATCAGAGAATTTAGGTATTCTATGAAAAAACACCTGTAGGCTCATTTAGTACTTCATTTTCACCATGAATAAAAAGCAAGTATCAAATCTTGTACATTGACATATGTTTTTTTTACAACACACAAACTGCCTGAAAGTGACAGAGCTGTAAGAACTTCTACTATTATCATTGTACTAGCATAAAATTCAGTTTTCCTTCAATTTGTTCTTGAAAATCAGTTTTTCGTGCACTTTCCAGATATCTGAAAGTTTTAAATTTAACAGTGACTTTTAAGAGATACATGTTTACCAAAAGGAATTCTTATCTCATATTTACATAGAGAATTGTTTTTGACACCAGTAGTCAATTTTGTTTACGATACCATCAAATTTTCTTCAGTGCTGAATAAACAAAAAAGCTTTCTCTTGTCTTAGATAAATATTCCTAATGTATTTTATTCTTTTTAAAGTTGAAAATGTTTCAGTACTCACCTGCTTTTAGAAAACTGAAGCGAATGAAATTATTTCTCCCCATTTATGACTACAATTAGAGGACATTTCCCCATTCAGAACTGAAAGTATATGTATGTACCTTGATTTTCCTCCTTGAAGGATTCATTTAAAAGTTAAATACCTGTAGTATAGAAAGGAAAAATGTAAGAAAGAAAAAAGGTATTAAAGGATATAAAAAGAAAACTTAAAAATAAATCATTTAAAAAAATATATTAATTCCTAAGTTATTAACAAAGGAAGGAAAGAAGTCTGAAGTAGTCTTTTTGAAAGACTAACCATAAGCAGCCAACTAATATGAGAGTAATGAGAGTATAATAATATGAGAGTAAAAAGAGTACAGATTCAGGCTAGATTTTGGGTGAAAAGTTTTGAAAGTGCTTGGGTTAGTTTCTTTAAGATATTTTCAATTTGATTAGCAATTCTAAGATGAATTACCTTTGCCTGAGAATGGAGCAAGTCTATTTAGGACAGAAGGTGGTGATCTGAAAAAAACAGATGATGGTTAAGCTTGTGAAAGGACGGAGAAGACTAGATGTAGCCACCTTTAAAAGTGAGGGAAAAGTAGAGCCAGAGTTTTGACTCTAGCCAATTAAGCTTCTATCTCTTAAAATAAATAAGCAATGAGGAATTTTTAAATTTTTCTTTATTTTATTTTTTTTCAGGAACAAATCAAGTCAGACTATTCTAACCTCTTTCTAGGACAGGATGATATGTTTTGTGAGTGGGAGAAAAGTAGAAGATGTCTTGTATGTTTAAACATATTTTCATTACACACACATACAACCCACCTAACAAAATTTATTCTTACTGAATATAGAAATTTACATGAAAAACTGGCTTCAAGGCCATACTGTGTATCAATGGTTCAAGAGACATGAAAACTAATTAAAATGAATCCAGCAGTGAGAATGATCATCAGGAAATACTGGAGGTATGGATGGAATAAAACACAATATCTTTAAACTGAGGCAAGATTCGTATTAGAATTAAGAGAAGAAAAAAGATACCCAAAAACAGTCTTTCTTCAGCTTTTTGGAAATGAGAATTCATTCTGGATCATTTGCTCCCATGCTCCCTTGCACTGAAAATGTTCATTCCTCCTCAGGAGGATTGGCTCTATGTCAGTGTTTAATGGTAGTTATCAGATCTCTGCTTCTCATGAAGGGTCACAACCAGTCATCAAAAAACATTATCCTTTCTAGGTGAAAAAGAGCTGCTGCTCACTGCTTTGTGGTCTTCTTGACAACTTTTCATGAATCTCCCAGATTCCTTTCCTCCCTGTCTCTGTATCCCAGGGACATTGCCTGAAGAGTTTTAATAGAGGTTTTCAGCAGATGGCAATTTTAAGGATATTCATCTTTTCATTATGCATGATGTTGGTATGCCTGTTTGTACTATTACAGAATAACACTCTCTCTGAAGGTCCCTTGCAATTCTATTTTTCTGAAGTTTGATGTGAACAAGATGAACTTGAGGATATCATTCTTCACTAAATTGGAAAGCTCACCAATGAATAAGTAAACACTTATCTCAGTAAAAGCTGTAGGTCCCTGATTTGTATCTTTCTTCTACCCATAAATTTTTAAATTTAATTCTATCCAAAATGCTGGATTCTCAGGGGAGAAGGAATATGGGCTTCATCTCGTACTAAGAATCTTCTAGATTCTTAAATTCAGTTCTTATCATTAGTACTCCTGCTCCCACCAAGATTTCCAACTAATCAATTATTTTTCTGGCAGGAATGAAGATTAGATATTCTCAAGATAAAAGAATATCTATCCCAAATATTTTGGAGAATGTCTACATGTTGTTATGAATTACACTAGATTGCTGCTACATAAATGTTTTTTTGCCAGCACAGCCATTGATCTACTTTTGCTGTTGGGCATGGAGAAGGAGTTGGCAGATTACTTTTGATTGTCTCCTCATGTTCACTGGTCTTACCTCATTTATTTTGGGATTTGCTCATATATCAGATAAAATGATGAGTCAGCTGTGTGCTCCATATCTGGAGCTATATTTAAACTTGGTTTTGCTAAATTAAGCATGCCTTGAGGCTTAACATTTATTCTTCAAATGCCTCACATTTTCTTAGCTATGTAATAAATGGATTGGATTTCAAACCAAGACATGAATCCACTGCAGTTTCTTGTTGTCAGAGGACAAGAAATTTTACACAAGATTCTACTTTTCTTCTTTCAACTTCCACCTAGATAAGTCACATATACTCTAGCTTTATGAAGAGCTGAGCAGCTTTTCCTCCATCTGTAATCAAGAGAAGTGTATCTGCTTGCAAAGCCATGGTTTTACCATCCTCCAGCACAGAAAATACTTTTGAAATTCTCTTTCCTCTCTGTTTGATGGAAAGAACACTCCTTTCTATTTTCCCACCATGTTTTTGAAAATCATGACATGTATCTCCATAACAATCTTGCTAAACGTTTTCCTTGAGGAGAAACAGAGAACACAAAGGCAGTATTCAATGGTGTTGTAAATACCTGTTTGAGCTGAAGTCAGATAAGCAGTTCCAAAATCATTTCTGACTAGAAAGCATGGTAGCTTTACAACTGAGTCCTAAACTCATCCCAAATTCAGTCCTTGTCTGAATCTAACTACAGGCTGGATCCCTGTTATCACTTATTATGTGTGCTTGTTTAACTTTGGTGATGAGAATAGCTTTAATACCTTTAGCAGGGACACAAGGTAGAAAATTAAGCATGTGCATAAACATTTCTAAGCTTGGCAGAAGTTATGCTCTTCTAAATAGTAGCTGAACAGCAAAAATTTGCTTGGTTAAGAATCTAATGGTAATGTGACACACTTTATAAAAGCAATAAATAGTGAAATTTTGGTTGTATTTAGTATGGGAAGAGTTGGAAAAAAATAAAATGTATATTTTAATCATCAGAGACTAAACAAAATCAAAACTGTAGCTCTCCAAACCCAATATCTACAAAAATTCCTATTATGACCCCATGCCATCGATCTCATGTGGAGATCCATTTTTGGAAAGTCACTGTATAAACACAATGTCAATTTTTACAAAGCTTGTGTTAATATATTTGTACTTTAATGTATCAGTAGAGAAACATTTTCTCTAGTTTCTTCTTGGCCCGACTGACATAAATCTATTTGCTTGTCTTCTGTAGCAAGTACTTTTGTGAATAAGTATGCTTATTATATATGAATAAGAAATGCCATTAAAAATTCAGTAATGTTCATAGATTCCTGACAGCTCCCTTGCTGAGTAATGGTATGATTCTCCATTGATAGTAGTTCAAATTGTATAACAAATGGATACACAGATAAATCAAGGCCTTTACTTATCTCAGTGCAATGTTCTGTGTTTCCTAATGCCATCCTAGAACTCATGTCAATGACAAATATGATAGGAAGAAATTGTTTGGATTCTATGCATTATTTTTAAAAATAGCAGGAAAACTACTAAAACAAATACAACCATATGAAAATGTATCCTAAACGCTGATAATTTTTTCCATGTAAGTATGATTTATGAGCTGGAGGTTGAATGATTCTCTGTTCCAAGAATACCATCAGCTGATGCTCTGAATGCTCCAAAGAGCAGTCCCCAGCTGCTTTCAAGAAGGTTTAAATAGATGCCATGGTCTACTCATGAGAAGCTTCACTGACTTTAATGAAGATAAGCTGTACTGAGGCAGATTCCAGTGCTCAGTGTGGCTTCTACAGGATGACCTTTTATCGACAGATCACTTGGAGGCAGAAAGAATTTGTTCACATTTTTTTTTCTTGATGAAAATCATTTCCTCACAGTATTCTCCATTCTTTTGTGTCCTCATACTGCCTACAACACAGATTGTTTATTCACTGATAGAGCTGATAATGACTATAGATAATTAGTCAAGCATATCTAAAAGTGTGGATTCTACCAGCTGAAATTTAAATAATACTTTATTCTCGTAGAATATCTGTTATAGATAGATTGTAAACACTGAACTCAGAATGTTTAAAAAAAAAAAAGTTTAACTAATCCTCATGAAAGTAAATATGTACATGTATGTAATCATGCCCATAAAGCCTACCCCGATGCAGAATAATACTGGTATACATGGGGGGTTAAAAACCTATTTTGCACATGTAACGGCTGCACATGGCTCCAGGTATACCTGGTGGGATTCACTGTGAATCAATGCCACAAAAGAAAGAAGAACCCAGTACACCCCTCTCCAGCTTCCTCATTTGTCAACATTTAACTGTCACTCTAGACAGTAAATAACAATAGGCTAGGTATCTTAATAACACATTTCTAAGTAAATACAGTCTAGTTTCAGGCCACAATTATGACCATGCATTCCTTCTTGTGGAGACAAATGGTGATAACCAACTTTTGGCTTTGCTTCTTAAATATCTGGTAACTGGCAACACATACCCAGCACTAGATATGCAATAATCATTGTATGAACTGACAAATGAATACACCAGTGTAAACCTGTTTAGAAGGGAGAAGATGAAGGATGATGGCCATTTTTTCCAATTACAGAGCTGTTAAGGTAGGCATTCTCTTAAGCTGGCAGAGATACCTGCATAAATTTGAGTGATTATTGATTTTAGCAGGGAGGTATGGGTTTCACTCTGCATTGTTGCATTTATCACACATGAAACCTCACAGAAACTTTGGTGCTGATAATAAGAAGACCCATTACAGGAGCGCTAATAAGATTTCTGAGATGTTAAAGCTGTATGTATTATTCATACAGCACAAATGGAAGCACTGAAGCGCTCAGCTCAATGTGGAAGCCTGGGAGGTTCCAACAGATAGTGTGGTTACATTTTTTACACAGCAGTTGCATGCAGGGTTACATGTGTCAAATGAAATCAGTGTATTTGCACAAAATTGTGATATTGACAGTATAAGAAAGGGCTACTATAGCAGGTTTCTCAGCAAATACTGCTTTAGTACTTACATTCCTATTTCCTCTACCTGGTTACTCAGATCAGCAGTGGCAGTTCTGCATGCATTTGTCTCTCTCTTCACCCATCTCTTGCTCCTCATTGACCTTAATGGTCCTTAGAGAGGAAAATGTTCTGAAATTCTGTGCTGGAAGAAATGATTGATGACCATGAAAACTGACAGTGCTCAGTAGTTCACAGGAAGTGCCTAGAAACTTTAAAAATTGGATCCTTAAAAAACTGTATAAGAACAATACCTGGTGAGAATCAAGATGGGTTTGTATTTAAAATCTTTTATTGACAAAAGTTACTGGAATACCTTTACTTCAAGGACTATCAATAGTTTAATCTACTTTGGTAATCTTGGGCCAGGATCATATTCTTCATATACTCCCACTGTGGAATTGCAATGAGTAGAGTATAATTCATCACAATTCACCTCTTTGTAACTTGCAGTGCTTTGACTAATGAGTGATTACACAAAGAGTAATGATAGTTTCTACAGAAAAGTTGCCAGAATTTGTCCCACTATTTCCTGGAAGAAGTAAGGCATATCCTATGACAAATGTGCTGTTCACTATGATAATGATCCTGGGAGTAATAAGATAATATACTGCCCTGTAAGTTAGTTGCTTGTGCTCCCAAAGCATGCAACAATTCCAGAACACAGTTTATTATTCTTTTCCTACTCTTTTAAATCAACATATACTCTGATCCTGATTTCTTATACAAAGACACATTTTAAAGTTCCAAATATTGCTTTGAATTTCAATTTAAACTATTTGATAATGACCAATCAGATGTATTTTTCATAACTAGTGGCATAAGTTTTTGGCTGATGACTAAGATACAATCTCCCCAGGGAGTGGAATATTATTTGATGTACTTGGACTAATTTAGGCTACTATTTCAGGCCTTAAGCAGCCTTCTATTAAAGAACTTAGACCACTAAATCCAGAAGCTGATGGAAATGAGACATCCAACTCCGAATTATCAAGCTGGCAATTCCTTCCTTGTTTGAACAAAATGTTCTCTGGCCTTGCAAGCATCAGAAGTATCACTGGGGTGAACCTGCTTTGTAAGGCATCAGGAGGGAGAGTCAGGATCAATGCTTTTCTCACTGGAGAGAATTCAAAATTCAGAGAAGGCTGAGGGAGAACAAAATTTAGGAAGTCACTAAGTCCTTATCACATCTTGCCAGAGTGGAAAACTAAGGGTTCTTAGTGATCAGGTCAAGTGGAAAGAGATGGTGGGATGGGCCTACCCTGCCCAGCCACCCCCAGCTGGGAAGCAGGGCAGGCCAGGGCCAGCCAGCAACAGCCCCATACCTGGGCATTTTTTCTCTGGTAGTAGTTTGCTCTTTTACTATGACCTTTGCACTACCTCTTTTTTAACCTTTTCTTCTGCTTTCACTTCTCTTAATGCATGGGATCTTGTGGATTTCCTCAAAGAGAAAGTTGACAGAGTAGTCATCCTTTCTTTTGTCTAATCCTCTTGTTGACTTCTCCTCCTACAGTTCTCTTCTCTCACTTTCTGACATACACAGAGATTTCTTGGCTGTTTTTCTTTGCTTGGCTCTTCTTCACTTGCATTAGTAATTTTCAGCTCTTCTTTACTACTTACGGTTATCTCTCTTGATACTTCTTGCTCACAAGTCAAACCCACTTAGAAAGCACCAGTGAGTCCGTTTCCCCCTCCAGATCCTTCTACCTTTCTCCCATCCATATATCAGATCCTTCTTTGGCTGCCCTGTACACTGCTATGCTGGTCCTCACACCTCTCTATTTGGTTTCTGTGTCTTACAGAAGTTTATCTCAGAAAAGATTATAAAAATCTTCCTGAACAGAGCTAGGCACCACAATTCTTGGCTGGTACTGTGATGAGGACCTGCGCATTGCCACCATAACCTCCATGTTGAAATTCATCTGCAATACAATTTTCCCATAGCATGTTATTACCACAGTTGGCCCACCATCCTGAGAAGATCCACAGAATCACCATGAAACCCTCCCTAAGGTCTCTTCTGCCAGGATGCCTACAAACTAGTCTTGACCATGGTTAGATTGTTGGAGTACAGAACTCACAATTTTCCATTGCAAATAATATTTTCTTATATATTCCCTATGCTCCTCCATACTTGAAAACTGTGGTCTTGGTTCTTGTGGGGCAACGATAGTCATTTTTTATGCATTTGTAAAACATATAACACAATGGGACCATCTCTAGTCCTTCACGAGGAATTCTGAGTACTACAGAAACAGTGTGCAATTAGAATAACAGGAGTAGTAATTTGTGTTAGATCTTTGTTTAGCTCTCTGTGTCAGCTCCATGTTTAATATGGTCTGAGAAAGCAGATTCTGTTCTACAGATTTTGTCCAATGGTTGTGGAGAGACAGTGCTGAGATGTTTCCCCAAATCTGGATTTAAATGTAAGCAGCTGTTTTTATTATTGAAATCTTTTGACTGACATTAACGATACTGCAGTCTCAGTAGTGATAGCTGCTTTCTTTGAAGTTGTTCAGATTAAACCAAACCTAGTTTACAAACAAGAAACCTTTCAGGTTGCTTGCTCGTTAGTGCAGAATTAGTTCCTTTTGAAATCTTGACTATGTGAATTAGAAATAACTAAATGCTTCTCCAAAAAGGTCCACTGTGATTTCTGAAACAGTGCCTGCACTTGTATTGATTATAGAATAGAACAAAGAGAGCCTAAACCCTTAGTTCTTTATAAAAGTCTATGAAACTGTGAAATGCATTGCTCCCATGTTGACTCATTAGTTTGTATGTCAAATAGCTTTCATTTCTGTGTTCTTAGACACCAGTTTGCCTTACCACAACTACCATTCTAAGTGGATTTTGTAATGCTTGGCTAAAACCAGAGAGTTTCCTTATTTATGCTTCTCTCCTAAAACATGTGCCCAGCACTAATCAGCATAGTATGAGTTTACCATTATTTTTCCTAGAGCTTTAGCCAAGTCAAGGCATTATTTGAAGCCATTTACTTTTTCAGCTGAAAGTAGTGAAAATACACAGATGGAGGAGAAGCAAGGATCCAGTGAGAATGGTTTCTAAAAGATTTACAAGGCTTTGAAGGCAGCTGCTTCCTTTGGACTCCAGTCTGAAGGGGTTCTAAGAGAGTGACAGATACATACAGCCTTCCTGTATAATTTTTAGCTCAACCTCTTGTCTAGGTTCTTCTTCTTGTTTACTTACCTGAGTGGTCCCGGTAACCTCAGACAACTGTTCTGGCCAGACTGAGTGCCTTCAGCTTCCTCCCAGCCATATCCTTTATCCAAACAGGCACATGAAAAAAAAAATAAAAATCAGCTGCCTGCAGGACACTTGGTGTAGCATTTGCATTTTCGACACACTATGCCTGATTCATTTTGTAATTAATAAGGTTTGGTCCTCCAGACATTTCATTTTAGAAGTGAAAAGCTTTAATTTGAGCTTTGTAATTGCACTGGCAGTTAGTCAGAAGTGTCTCAGGATCAAATCTGTTCCTTCATCTCATGGCTAACTGGGAAAAAAATCTTTTCTTTGAGAGCAATGCCTTCAAGCACGCAGGCATTCCAGCTGAAAGCAACAGCATCTGCATTCTTGCACTTACTACTGTGTGTGAATGTTAATGTTTGCTAGAAGGGAATATAAAGGAATACACTTTTTCTTTCTTTTCTCTTTCTTTTTATTTTCTTTCTCTTTCTTTCTTTCTTTCTTTCTTTCTTTCTTTCTTTCTTTCTTTCTTTCTTTCTTTCTTTCTTTCTTTCTTTCTTTCTTTCTTTCTTTCTTTCTTTCTTTCTTTCTTTCTTTCTTTCTTTCTTTCTTTCTTTCTTTCTTTCTCTTCCTTCCTTCCTTCCTTCCTTCCTTCCTTCCTTCCTTCCTTCCTTCCTTCCTTCCTTCCTTCCTTCCTTCCTTCCTTCCTTCCTTCCTTCCTTCCTTCCTCTTTTAAATTAATTTTAATTTCAATTTATTTATTTTTTTTTGGTCAAAGAAACATAAAAATTTGCTGTGCCATGTTCCTGCTTCTCGTGGGAATAAGGTTCAAAATTTGTTTTTCCAGTGACCATTACACTTTGGTTTCACTTTTAAACAAACTAACCAATGAAAACTGAAATAGCAGTATTTTTTTTAACATTTAAGAGGCCTATTCCTGTAGGCAGAGTAAAATCAGTGAAAGAATGATGAAAACTAACGACGGAGTTCTGTTAATACATCTTCTACTGAAACGATTAAGAAATATAGTTAGTAAAACTGTTAAGTATAAGCCAACATTAAGTAATTTCTGCCATTAACCCAGCCTGAAGTAAAGACTCTCATTAATGAGCAATCTGGCATGGTATATCTGGTCTTTATTTAGGTATTTACTAGCATTTAGATATTTACTAGCATTCGTGTGAGGAAGACTGTTAGTGATACATCTTCCGGATGTATCTTCCTGACCTAGAAGCATGGTGACTCACAAGAAAAATAATGTAACTATGAATAAATGGTTGAAGAATTTTTGTTTAGAAGCTCTTTCAGTGAGGGATCACCATTGTTGCACGCATGTTTGCAACACCTGACATAACTAAGTCCTAGTGGGAATTTGCCAACACTATTGTAATATTAAAAATACTAATAATAAAAAGAACAATACCAACATTTTTGGAAAGAAGTTGCAGTCCTTTCACTATCTGCAGGCATGTAATTTAGAGATTAAAAAGTGAATTTGTTGCAATCCAAATGATCTGCTGCATTACATGTCAGACCGTGTCCTGTCTCTCATGAGACAATATGGCTGTAATGAGTTCTTCCATTTCCTGCCTGATGAAAAGCTATACTTCGCTGAATGCAGTCTTGTAATATAATAATGTCCTATTTTGTATACTTATATATTTTTTTTATTTTAATCAGGTGAAACCTTTCAGAGTTCGTGTCACATTCAGGGAAGAAACTATGGAATTCCTGGTTATTCATGTCTCTCATGTAATTAATTTAAGAATCCAAGACTTCATAAGCTTTCAGACATAACCAGAATCACACTTAAAACAATCTCTGACCAGAATTTTGCAAAATTTTAACCAGAATATCTTTTTCTGCAAGGTGATATGTGTACATTTTATTTACATTAATTGTAATTAGAAAGTGTTATTTTTCCTTACTTATAGAAATGTATCAAAAATATCGAGTTAGAAGTGCTGCAGGCTGTGTTATGCCATCTACTAAATAAACTGTCTTCTTAATTTACACTAAGTTGTCCAATCTGTTTTGTCCACAGTTTTTTCTTTTCTGAAAATGCCCAAATTAATTCTCACTGCATTTTCCTTTGTTAAAATAATTTGACCACACATGCATAGCTAACATCTCAGCACAAAGCCTCTCCCAGGTAGCAAAGTGATGTGAAACATTTATTTTTCACTTTCACAGACAACAGATACAATGCATTTAAAATTTAAAAGGTGTATGTACAGTTGCCTTGCAAAACCTTAAACCTTATGGAGCAAGGCTGAGATCTAAGCTGCTTGCTGCAAGTGTAGCTGTTTCATGTCAGTCCCAATTTATTCTGAGTTAACATTTAATTTTCTATTTTAGGAACTATTATCATAAGCAGTTACTGCTTTGTGTTTTCAGGGTGAAGATGGATGCAAGTGACTTACGATTTTTTTTTGTTCCTAAATAACAGTGTCAAGATTTGCTTAAAACATATTATTGTTTCATAAGGCTATTTTCTTTGGCGTCAAGAAAAGTATGGTTTTAGCAGTGCTACAAACTGTCATTCTGTCCCACTCAGGCAATGATTTGACACAGGCAAAACAGAAATGTGAACTCAAATTTTTTGTTGTTGTTATTTCCACTGATATCATTGTTGATGCAGCACAATATGTATAGTTGGCTTTTCTATAAATGTGTCTTGCTGTGGGATATACTTTCTCACATGTGGGTGTGCATCTGTGTCAAAATGGAGAAAAAATATATTTGAATTCGGTCTGTAAATTCTTTAAAATTAGATAACCTAAAATTTTCTCTATGTACAATTGCAGTGGAAGAGTACCATCTTTCCTTGAACTTAACATATGGCAGGGCTAAGAAAGCAAAATGAAATTAATCACAATAAAATATATCTTCTCTTTCCTTGATTTAATGTGGTTACCTGACTTCCTTATAAAGCTTACTTTGATAATCTCCAGAGAAATAACTGTACGTGGAGGAAATAGAAAATTACATAAACCTGGCATGAAATCTTTGGTGTGGGAAGAATTTTTTCAGATGTTATGACATAATTAGCCATTGCAGCTGAAGGTAAGATGTTTAAGAGGTGTTGCCTTAGAAATTTACTGAACATTATTTCTTTGCAGACATAAAGTATCTTGATAAAAATACAGACTGATAAATACAGATAAAGATATAAAGATTTGTTCAATGGCTTTTTCCCTCAAAATTTTCAGTGATAGTAAAGGCAGAAGGTTTTAATTATGCATTTCCAATTCCTCCTCTCTTGGTGGAGAAGTCAAGGTAGGTCAAGATGTGGAAAAGAAACATATAGCTTTGATTTAAGAAGGAATATTGCAACTGTGCTCATGTACGCATCAACACACCTCAAGGCTTAGGTGCACTGCAGAGTTCTTTATAACTTTTTTGGCATCTCGGCAGCAACTGATTCATAACAAAGTTTGAAAGCCATTACAGACTCTGAAAGTGTCATTTACATTATATAGTAGACTGTCTTGTTTTAGAAAAGGGGCAAATTAATTTTCAGGATGCTTCCAATAACTTTATTATACCTAAAAAACTCTTAAAAACAAAGGCAGTCCTTGGCAGTTTTCACAGCAAAACCAACATGAACTAGTTTTTGATGTTTGCTGCCCTGTAACTGTGTGACTCAAAGCCCTCCAACACTCTTGATCAGGTTTCTTTATCTTCAGTACAATCTGACTGACATTCTGAGTAGAAAGTAACTACAACAATTTCCCTTAAAATATATCATAATTTGAGTATTAAATCTATGAAACACATACACTTAGCACATCCTGTGTCCTAAAAATAACAACATGCAATATATCCTTGTGTGTTCCAAAATGTTACTGCTTTCACACTTGGAGCTATGGCCTTTTCTCTTGCAGGTTGCTTATTGAATATTTTATTGGGCAAGATACCTACAACCTAGATTTTGGGGGTATTAGCTTTTCTGAGATGAAGAAAAAGGTATCTATAGTCCTAAGGCTGACAACACTAAAGTACATAAAGACATAGACGGTGGAATTCATAGCCATAAGTTCAGTGGTCAGAATGTTCAACAATTAGGGAGAGGTACCTGTGAACCTTATCTTCAAAAGCTCCACAGATAAAGTTTAGCATTATTGTATAAATTTCTGGCATGTTGGAAGAACAGAGATGCAGTGTATCATGTCCCTCCTTAGGCAGGTGAAGATTTCCACCTTTTCTGGGTTCAAGGCATAGATATAAGCACCTGCTACCTGCTCATAAAATTATTGTACTGGGGCAGACCAAAGGCTCAGTGTCCCGTTGAACAGTGACCAACAGAAAATGCCTTAGTAAGAGTACAAAAATAGAGCAAACATGTAACGTTACTTTCCCAGGACTCTCACCTAGCCTCCAATATTTCGCAGCTCAGTCAGAGATGGTGTCTTTGTGTCTAGTAAGTGTTAATGGATTTCCTTCCCAAGCACTTATTCAGCCAGTTTCTAAACCCAGTTTAGTTCAGATATGTTAAGTAAAAAGTGGAGTCTACAAAAGGGCAATTCAGAGCACATCAGAAAGGGCTTATCTGTTTACCAATTAATAGAGGGATACTAGGCTTAATCATAGCATGAATGTCAGCTCCCATCGTCTTCCAAACATCTTTCCCTTGACTCTATTCCACCAAAATCCACAGCAGAAGACAGATGCCAGCTCTGGCTGCTCATGCTAATCTGAAGACAGAAGTCTTCAGGCCTGAAGATCAGTGAAGTGATCCAGTGGGGACAAGAGCATTAACAACCAGATCAGGTCACTGTGATATAGGATGGGAAGAAATCTATTCTTGGTAAGAAGTAATAGCTGGTCTATGTCTCTTTGTGAACATCTAGTGTAAGCAGAAGGGCAGAAGTCCTACTGTGTGACAGATTTTTTCCACTGTACTGTAGAGCAGAAGTTTTTATGCAGGAGTTTTTAAACAGTAGTTGCAATCTGTACGCTAATAGTGCACAAATCCAATTATTTAACCAGTCCATCTAACGTGGAAATGTCGATTTTATTTTTCTCTGGCAAATTTCAGATTTTCTATAGCAAAGCCAATCAAATAAGTTTTTTTTTTTTTTTTTTCCTAGAACAGCCTGACAAGGAAAACAAAACAAAACAAACAAACAAGCAAACAAAAAAGCCCAAAACATTAAACCAACAAATGCTGAATTAAAATGTTTCTAAACCTGAAAATATCTGGTATCCCAGAGGAATCCCAGAGGTATCAGAGAGGAACCTCTCAAATTCAACAAAAAAAAGTGCAGGGTCCTGCACGTGGGGAGGAATAACCCTATACACCAGTACAGACTGGGAGCTGTCCTGCTAGAATTTAGCTCTGTGGAGAAGGACCTGGGGGTCCTGGTGTACAACAAGTTGATCATGAGCCAGTAATGTCCCCCTTGTGGTCAAGATGGCCAGCAGGCCATCCTCTGTCAAGAGGATGGGGCCAGACTCTTTTCAATGGTGCCTAGTGATAGGATGAGAGGCAACAGGCACAAACTGAAGCACAAAACACAGTAAGTTCCATGTGGACATGAGGAGAAACTTCTTTACTCTGATGGTGACTGAGCACTGGAACAGGTTGCCCAGAGATGTTGTGGAGTCTCCTTTTCTGGATAGATTCAAAAGCTGTCCAGACACAATCCTAGATAATGTGCCCTAGGGGACCCTGCTTGAACAGGGATGTTGGACCAGATGATCTCCAGAGGTCTCTTCCAACCTCAAACATTGTCATTCTGTGAGTCTGTGATCCCTCGATACTAAAATAAATAAATAAATAAATTACAATGGTCTTTGAATCAGCCTTCCACAGTATAGCTATTCCAGAAGTAATGTCTGCTCATCTTTCTCTTTCAGCTGTTGCTGTTTTGGCTAGTTGGATGGACAATCTGAATGATCACCTGGGCGTTACGTACAATATGTACAAGTGTTCAGATACACGGCAAGTATGTAGGGTGAACATGAGAAGACATCATTTTATTAAATTATCATTTTTCCTGTGCAGTTTCTGTTACAAGAAGATAATATGAGGACAAAATAATATGAGGACAAAAATGTTTAGCGTTTCTCCCTGTGCAGTGACATAGTTCCCATTTTCTGCAGCTGATGTTCCTACTGGTTCAACAAACAGGTTCTGATTCTGTTTTGAGGAAACAAGCTAAAACAGGTAAGAGGGAAGCCTTTTCTCTAAACATCAGCATGACTACTCATCAAGATAATTCCAACTTGCAGACAAATGTGGTGGATGACATTTGTATTTTACAAGAATAATTTTGTTACAAAGCTTCTGGATTAAGAGGGAAGATGCAGGAAGAAAGATGCAGAGAGATGCATAAATTGTTTTGAGAAAGGTTATTTAAGAAATGTTACCTCTTATACTTGTATACCTGAGCCCGCCTGCTGCCTTTCTCAGATCCTCTGGCCAGGTGATTTTTTAATAATGTGCTACTGATGATTTTGTCTTAAAAAAAATGAAAATCCCTCCTGGTCTGCCACCTCCCAGACCATGCTTACAGGTCTGAAAATTCAGAGAAGAGGCATTAAAGCCACTGAAATTGAGTATCAGCAGTAATCTTATTTCTATCTGCTTTGATATGATCTCTCTCACGTATTGGAGAATGTTTACAAGTCATCCAGACTTTCTCTTAGCTGTGTGTCCATTGCTGTCACTTCTGCTTTCTTCATGCTCATGTGGATGAGAATGCATGTATGCAGGAGTTTTCTTTCTTTCTGTTTCTCTGTTTTCCTTCTATTGAATTTGTATGAGTAAGAATTTGCTAATGATGCTGAGCCAAAATCTTCTGAACCTTTATACATCCTCTGAAGAATCCTAGTCCCTTTTCATTGTTACATTTTCCAACATGTATAATGACTTTTGATGGAAACAAAATTGCATTGACCTCAAGTCATTCATTCTCTATAGAAATTCTCATCACTTACATGCCTTAATTTCAGAAGTAACCCAAGTAATACTGCTCAAAGCCTCTTTGAAATGCAAAATGTTCTTTCAATAGTATCTTTGGAGAATTGATTTATTTTCATAATAACAGATACTGATATGCACTAAGAATCAGGCATGACTGCTACAAATAATTTTTAGAACACAGGCAAATAATTTAAGTAATACCTTGTGATATTAACAGTTTTGTGTAAAATTATCTCATATTTGCAGCCTGTCACTAATATTAACTGCTCCCTGTCACTGCTCTCCTCTGGTTTCTGCAAGGTAATTGTTCCTGCTATCTTAAAGTACAGAATATATTCTAGTATTATTATTTATCATTGTTTTCTTCAGAATGCATTTTTTTATAAGCCCAATATCTGAAGCATTTTAATACTATGCAAATATTTCATTTAAAGCACATTCAGAGATGCTGCTCTTGGAACTCTTAGATTTGTTTTCCTACTGAGGAATCTTTGTTTTAGAGCTGCAGTGGGAACTCCCACCATCTCCTGGAAGAAAAACATCCACATGTTCAAAGCCATCATCACAATTGGCACTAACTGGGAGCCTTTGTGAAAGTCTAAGCAGAGACCAAGGTTTTAATAAGTAAGGAGTATGAAACGCCCACTCAACACCTTTTGCTGGGCTTCTCCATGTCAGTGTGAGACACATTGTCATGGCAATTGGGAAAGCTTGCACTGCAGTGTTTTGGATAATTAGATTCCCTTGATTCCCTGGAATTGCTATTCTGGAATCTTGCACCAAACTCTTATTTTTCTTAGCTCTGTTTCCAAGAGCTAAGAAAGAAAAGCCATGTTCCTTTGTCAGAATAACTACAATACAAAATCCAGCAGCTGAAGTGCATTGCAGACTGCAAATTAAATAATCAATATCACCACTCAGTATTAATTAGTGAGTTTCAACATCTACAGACTAATGAGCCTAATCAAACTATTGGCCAGTTCCTGCTGTATCCATCTTGTGTCCTGCAAATTTGTCAGTGCTTTCCTGCTTATGAATTCTTTTATTTTGAAAGACTTCCTAGTAAAAAACTTAGTAAAAAACCTAGTAAAAAAAAAGTGTCAAATTGCATGAGCGTAGTACAGCTCACTAGGCTGTTCTGCACAAAATGCTCTGCAGCATCCAGCCACAGCAAGCTCTACTGCACAGGGTATGTGATTGAATTTATCAGGGAACCTACTGGGCCTGAAATCTTTTCCTCTTCCCCCATCGTCGAGTGTTGCATCACCGTACATGAAAGGGGAATGCCATTGTTCTTGTGGGGAGTCAGCCCAGGGACAAGATGGAGCATGACATTTCTGATACTGCCTGAATAGAGTCAAAAGCAGAGTAAAAGGACAGGAAACTGCAACCAGCTGTCCTTCACCATGGTGTGGGATGTCTGAATGGGGACAGAAAAGAAGCATTTACAGCATATTTTACAAGAAATAGGGAGTGTAACTGTCCAGTTGATGGATTTTGTTGGCTGTATGAATGCACTTTTTAAAGCAGCAATTCAAATGCAAGCTTTTTAAAAGCATGTCTAGCTATTCTTGGTTTGTTTGTGCACGTGTGTGGCTAATAGCTCTTGGCAGATGGGAAAGGAAGCAGAAGAGCCATATAAGACAAGTCCTGGTGTTCCCAGCCAACATACAACTGCTATTCTCATCTAAGGGATATGGCATCCTCACCTTCTGGACAAGACACAGGCTTGGCTCCCTTCACCAAAAGCCTTGCCAAGTCCTTGTTTTTTTCCTACACCCCATTATACTGCCATTTGCACACAGGTACAGCCTGACTCAGTTATTTCACACCTTAGACACAGCACGTGCCTCCAAAAGGCTCTCATCCCAAAAATGCTTATACACATCAGTAAACATAGAATCTTGGCATAGCATGAGGAAGGTGGCAGTTACTAAATTAGTAACAAAACAAAACCAAAAATCCACCACCATTAGTATAAACAGAGTTTTGGCTGAGTTATTTTTAAAGGTATTAATAAATCAGGCTATTTCGATTACAGTGATTCTGTCATTCTTCTCCCTCTAACCACTGTTTCCATTCTTTCAGGGGTGTGTCTGTATACTTCAATGAATACGTTAGAACAAAATACACAGTAAAACTTGTTCCCCCCTTAACAATATAAGGAACAATGTATAGAATAATATCTGATCATGTTTCTCCCTGCACTGACATTCATACCTCCCACGTGATCTGGCTAAAGTGGGTGTAGGAGATTTCATTATCACCAGGTACATTAAATCCAATCTGAAGTCACACATCGAGCTGTGCTGATTCATCAGTACTGCACATAACTGACATTTACCTTACCAAGTCTAGCCTGTGAGGGAAATTTTGGGAGGAAGGCATACACATAGGTTTCTTTGGAAGCACTTCTTATTCCTGCCTGTTCCGTTTAAGGTAGTTCTCTTCAGCATTTTGCTTTTCTGCTTTGATCCCATGGCACTGCTGCTGGATATTAATACAGAGGCAAGGAAACAATAGCATTTTGCATGAAATCCAATCCATTATATCTGAGCTTGTGGCAAAGGTCATGAATATAGAGAGGAAAGTTGCAGTATAGAGGAAGTGATTTTCATTTTTGCCCACAATTTCTAGTTTTTCTTAGCTACCTGTTACCTTGTTACCAAGGTAGGTGGTAGGTATTTTAACTCTGCTTCAACTTTAATAATAGTAATCATACATAAAATGCTGTATTGCTTCCAGTGCAATATAACAATCAATCCAATGAGCTGTAAAATAAACATTATAAAGCCAGATAAAGTTCCAAATAAAAGTTAATTGCAAAAGTGCTTTCTGCTGATTAAATATAATGTTATAACTCTTAGGCCCTATGCATGAAAAATAAGGATAGTCTTGGCAGTGTCACTCATAGAGCTTGAGAAGTATACTTCAAAAATAATTTTTCTCTTCCCAAACAGATTCCTGACTATATCTTGTGACCCCATATTGTGCAAATCAGGTGGACAAAAACCTCAAACTTCTTTAAATCATCCCCTCTTCTTCTGACAGAGATTAATTAAGAGGCAAAAAGCTGAATCCTGTATGAGGTGGAATGCACCTGTCTGGTTGCAGGGAATATGGTCCCACTGAACCCAGCCTAATTTCCCCAGAATCTTGCAACATCCATTTCCCAGGCAGCCAGGAAGAGTGGCTCTGACACTGCTGTAAACATATGCCAAAAATATCCGTATATTTTTATATCATTCTCAAGATCTGCAGTACTATACATGTGCCCTATAACCATTTTTGTCTGGCCCAGACACTCCTTATTCTATTTATGCATATTTAGCCTCAATCTATTTATTGTCAGGCCCTGCAGCACATATGTATAGCAATTGTCTTGGTGTTGTTTCTCCTGACCAACTAACTTCACTAAAGAGAGTATTTTTATCCTCTTGATTCTGGTGTGTCTACCTGGGCAGCCCAGTCCCACAGGGGCTCTCCAGGCTGCCTGCTCTCCTGGCAGCTTGGGAGCACTGAATTTGTTTTACTAAAAATACTATCTTGATTTTTTTCCTAAAACATTCCACTCTGTCCTCATCTGCAAAAATCTGTCCTACTGAAATCCAAAAAACTGGACTAAACAGAAGAGGCATAATTCAATTGACACCATGCAAACTATTAGGAGATGCAGGGAAACAAAGATCTTTTTATGAGAGTGATGTTCAACCTGAAATTCATTGTACTATGATCAGTGTTTATACAGGTGTGACTTAGCTCAGGTACTACAATTAAATATAAATCAAAATTTTGGAAATCAGGCAAACAACAGGAATACAGTTCATTGCAGGAATCGATATGTAAAGTATGGTAGGTGGGAAATCTGGACTGTTTTGTAGTCCACCATCATAATAGAAGAATGAACTGATACTACAATTTCATTAACAATGTTTCATTTAACAACATTAACAAACAAAATATTTGTAAGGAATTGTTTACTAGTGATAGTCAGGAATTCAAGTTATGCCCACAGCAATACAGCAATAGCAGGAATACTTGTTGTACCGTCCACCTCCTGCTCTGCTCTCCTAGTTGGTGCACGCTCTGTCCTCCTTCCTTATTCTGTCTGGATGACGGTTGCAGTTCCTCAACAAGTATGCTCAAAACCAAGTGAAACTGTAAATCCAGTACTGCAGTCATGAGCATGGCAGTGGGACTGCACTGCATGGAGCTACAAGATGAGAAATTCAGGCAAAAGCCAAGATCTGAGTAGTTGTGGTCTTCCAAACAATGGTACATGAAGTGGTTTCATGAAAAAAAAAGTAGACATTGCCAAGCTTAGACATGCAGGATAACACTTCAAGTGGTTGTTCCTTCCAGATAAAACCAGATTTTCCTGCAGTGCTGATAAAACTGGTAACTTCAGCTTGTATTCCTGGCCCAGCAAAAACGATAGAGAGTGCTTGTAGCAGCGCTCTCTGCTGAGCTGCAGTAAAGCCAAACACAAGCCATGCAACATGGTTGGCAGCACCTTCAGAACTACACTTCTGGCATTTAGGCTTCCTAGGCTTGCTAGATCTGAGATGTTTGGGAGTGTTTAGGGTTTAGTTGTTTTTAAGCAAGTAAAAGTTGATCTGGCTCTGGATCTCCCCGCTGCCAGGAGTGGTGGTTGTTAATGTGATGTATTGTACCACTAAACATTTATTAAGCTTATGGTCACTGGTAACTCTTGACTTCTCCCAGTTCTCTTTTCTTGTGTCTCTCCAGCAGCAGTACTACAACACAAATATTAGTGAGTATGAAGAAACCATTTCATAAGAACAAAACTAAACTAATTTAGTGAGACTGTATCTGTGAAATTGCTTTCCAAAGCAGGTTAGCAGCCTTGCCAATTCCTAGAGATGCACTGACTGACCTAAATCAGAACTGAAAGGTACATCCTATGAGACACACTTAGCATTAGGATTCGTTTTCCTCCAGTTCTTCCCCCAAGAATACCTCTTAAATTTTCCAAGAATAAAGACATTGTGTTTCTTGTCTTTTGAAGTGGAAAGGGTTTGAGGATTTAGGATTGCTCCTGTATTAGCTTTAGTATTATGATTAGTTGATCTATTAGATCATAATTTATTCTTTGGGAGAAGTCAAATTAGATTTTATTTTATCCTGGAGAATATTATGCTATTTATATTATGAGTGCCTGAAGATAGCTGGAAAATATACAGCAATTGACAGTGTCATAGGCACATAAATAAAACACCTGCCTGCTTGGCGACAAAGCTTGTGCTTGGTTTTGCAGCCATGTTTGACTGTGGGAACTGTAGGACGGCTGGGAGGGAAGGAAGTGTTGATGACTTTTTGTAGTTCTCCACTGAGTACTGAATATGAGAAATAAACATTAAACAGTAAACCAAATGTTGAAGAAATAAATAAATAGAGAACAGATGGGAAAAAGATGTGTCCAGCTGGCTCATGACACTCATTTTTTTTTTTGAGCAATAGCCGCATGCAAAGTGGGTTGGGTATTGTACTGAAACCATATTTTCCAGTGCGACACTGCTTCCACTTTCTACCTCAGACGATTTAGAAAAATCATGAGAAAAGTTTATCTAATAAGACTTTATGCATTTAAATAGTTAGGACCTTCCTCACAACACACTTTCTTATGAAGAAGATAAGTGTGAAGATCCATTGCACCATCGGTGACTTGCACATATCATCATCATTTGTGGGTTGCACAACACTGTGCCCCATATTACAACACTATTGACAGTACATGTGTTATGCAAAGTCCATGGTCATGAGCACACCTTCAACTTTCAGCAGACATCACATGGACCTTCTCTGGACACAATAAGAAGTGTACAAGATAACCAGACAATTGCTGGGCCATGTCTTTGAGAACAAAATCTCCTTCTGTGTCCTCACCAACTACTGGTGGTGCATGTGTTCCAAGGTCTAGAGGGTCCTGAGGGCAGCATCTTTCAGAAGAACAACTTGGCATTGACATAGTCTTGAACTAAAATAAATATTTCAAGTTCTGAAATATAAATACGGTATATCTCAATATTTATACTATGTCTATGTCAGAGTTCACAGCATTATGCAGGAAGGCAAAGAATGACTTTAAAAAGACAAGTTATTTCTAGGTTCTGTTACTGTATAGCATGTACATTTTAAGCCAATTTATAAAAAGTATGAAAGTGTTGAAAACTAGATTCTCATTCCAAATACAGATAAGAAAATATGATGTAACTGATTTTAACATTTGACCTTGTAGTCCCAGGAATGAATGGAATGGTCCTAGTGAGCATGTAATCTTATTTATTGACCCCAAGTACAACTTCTAAGAAACGGTTTTTTGAAACCTTTTCCTGTGTGTAAAGGAAGGAAAAACAAACACTCTTAATTGTTCTCATGACATTTACAAACATTATTTCTTCTTTCCTTTTTTTTTTTTTTCTCAAGAAAGATACAACATGAAAGACCTGTAGAGCTCCCTTTCAACCTGAATTATTCTATGATATCATGATCCATATATTAACAAAGATCCTGGGGAATCAAATTTTAAAAGAAATGTAAGGTCAATAGTAAGAGAACACAACTACAGTGCAAGTATTGCCCATTGTAGTGCCCTTCCCAGGCACATTCAATTACTTCAGCTGCCACCTTAATTTGAAATGGGATTTGTGCTTGGCTTGTTCAGCAACCAAGGAGTATATTTCTCAAAATTGTCAATTGATTACTTTTCTACTAAATTAATGCCTGACAGAGAAATGTTTGAGTGATAAACAATTGCAAAGGAAGACTTGGAGACAGACACATTGTCCATGACCTTTGAGCAGGTCCAGCAAAACTCTGCAAATACTGCAAATAAACAGGCCACAAGGAATGTGTCCAATTTGGCTTCAAGCCACTGCCTGTGGCAGTGAGGAAGCACTCCTAAAACCATTTCCTCCTTCCCATCTCTACCATGAGTGAACATACAGTAGGTGACTGATGCAGAAAAAACACCAATGCTTTTGATTTCATAAACATCCATTCTGGCCTCTTTCCTATGAGCTGAAACTGATCCAGCCTTCAGTGGCTTGTGGTGAAATTAAACCAATACTCCTAGATGAGCACTCAACCCACAGCCTCTGATTCAAACCAGCCCTGGAGAAAATTCACCTGGTCCACAGATCCTCTTTCCAGCTGCCTTCTTTAGAAGTTCAGCTTCAAGAAGGATGAATGACTATGACAGATGTAACTTTGCCATTTTCCTCCTAATTGCCGTTTTTCCTCAGCAACCTTTCCCATATCACACTAGGGTGATATGTGGGGCAGGGACTACAAAGTACATGTAAAACTATGCATCCCTATGCCAAATCACTGGAGTTTCTCCAGCTGATGTTTTGTTTCTGCATTTCCTCTCTTTTTATTGGGAATCCTGTCAATACCTGTTGCTAGCTGACCAGCTAACAAACATATCTTGGTACTATGGACTGTGTTATGTGAAAGGCTTTCATCCTTCCTCTAAACATTTCCTATGTTTTAGTGGCATTTACATTATAAAAATAGGTACAGACAATACTCTAACCCTCTGAAAAGAATGTATGCAAATGAGAAAAAAAAAAAAGGAACAGAAGATGATGTACAAATGCACAAAGTCAAAATGAGTCATCACTTTATTCTTGTTGATAAAAATAGTGCTTTTAAGATTTATGACTGCACATAGAAAGTGATTTCATGCTTATGGGGTTCCATCTGCTCCCCAATATGTATGTAGTAATAAATCCACAATTTCAGTCTTGGAATTTACTTTGCACTCTGAATCAAACCTTTTACTCTCTGAGTGCATGCTTTATGATCACCCTGAGAAACTAGTCCTTTAAAAAAAAAATAATTCAAAAGTGTCAGTTATTCTGCAAAATGGGTAGGAAAAACAGCTAGATATTATTTTGAAAAAACTGTTCCCTGTCATTTGCTATTTCAAAAGTATATGTAAAAATTGCTTTTCTATTATGTTTATGGACAAAATTATGGAGTCTTATACTTATTTCTAAACATACAGCAATAAATGCTGCTGCATAGAGTGAAGCTTACTTTCCTGACTGAGGCATCAACTTCTGTTTTGCTTTGAAACATTTGCATCTGTTTGTTTCATATTTTCTCAGACTGTTTTAACTACATTTTTCAAAACTTCTTCTGCTAGAATATCAGGGAACAGCTTCTTGCATTGACACAATCAAGCTTCTCTCTCTTCGTAGTTTTATCATGAGGAGAAATTGACAAGTCAAATGGTGCTCTGTACATTTGCTAGAGAATTCCATTTTCTCATAGCAGCATAAACTCACCTCTGTCTTTGGTGATGCCCACTATGTGGCTCAGGTGTCTGCTGCCTCTGTCAACGACTGCAGTCGGGAAGACCACATTCTTCCAGTTCCACTATGTTGATTATATTTTAGCATATGTTCTGTATCAGAGATCTGGGTTGTGTGCAAAATTCATTTGTAATTGCAGTCATTTTGTGAAGTGACTGGTATTTGTAATCAATGAGCAACACATGTAGTACAATCATATTGCAAACACAGTATATCATGAAATGGCTGTTCCACGCTCTCAGTTCAGGCAAGGCTTATCATTCTCATGGGCTGCTAGCAGACAGTTCCCTACTGTTCTTCCTGTTGTTACCACCTATAAGGCCATGGAGCAAAAGGTGGGCCCTCTATAAAAGCCCAGGCTAACTGGTGGTGCTGCTGGTTTGTTCCAGTTCCAACGACCTAAAACCAGGGTCTTTCCTCAGAGTCCTCATGAGGCTGGGACTCAGTAATACTAAGCCACTTAAAAACAACAAAGAAAACTTTTGTATGCCTACATGCTATATAGCAAGCAGAGGTTTTTGTGGGCACAGCCAGCTGCAAATACCTGATCTTTCCAGTTGCCATAGATATAACAGAACTGTCTATGATCAGACAGTTTTGGTTGCAGAGCATGTCAATAACAGTGGGTTTTGGCTTGAAGACTCCTAGATCTTCCTCCAGATAAGCTAAAAGGGATTTATCACCTGGAAGCATTTACAAAGAGAATACATACATGATCAAACACTCAGAGAAGAGGAGTTTTGATCTCTTTTGCCAATAACATACTTCAAGATATACCTTCATCATTGAACCACCTTCTCCTCTCTGTTGCTGTGCCTTTTCCTGCAATCCTGGGTTACCTGTTCTAGATAGCGAAGCATCATCATGAACTGAGATTGAGAATGATCAGCAGACCAATTGCTGAGGAAAATAGAGGGTTACTCTTTGGGAATCAGCTTAGGTTCACTACAGTCACATGCATTAAGTCTTCTGGATTTACTTGGAGTACAGAATCCTTAAGCACACAGGATCCTCCTTTTTATTCATATAAAACCTCAGACTCAGGGTCTGGATTAAATCCTCCAAGATCAGTGTACCTCAGGACAGATCCAGCTGTGTATGGAGGAGTGGAGGCAGGATATCTCTGACGGATAGGTTCTTTTTTGCTCATCTAGTTGATTTACATGTCAGTGATGATACTATCGTGTCAACAGAAAAAAAAAATAAAATTAAAATTAAACACAGCTCAATATAATGAGGTACATACAGTGCTACTACTTTCTTTTTCATTTTGTGGAACAGGTGACAAAACTTTTAAAACTGCCCCAATTTGAGCTACTGGAATAATTCTTCAAAGTTGGCCCTCAACAGGACAGTCATTTAGGAATAATTTAGGAATCTGACTGAAGATTTGTAAAGTTTCAATGGCATAAGAACTTGGATAGTACAGATACTATGATGGTGATGGCTTGTGTTTTTCACTTATAGTGCTACACCTATTAGAGTTTAAAGGAAGAAAGAAAATGTTGGAAGAATAAAGCATTAACTGGTAGGAAAGCTTCCATGACTTTTTTTTCTTTTTTTTTTGCAAAGATGTTATACAGTGCATGAAGGAGATTTTCTATACACAAAGAAGTTCACATATGCATACTTTGAAATGCTGCCAAGAGATTTCATATTATTTTTCTATTGTAATATGAAGGAGATACAAAAAGCCACATAGCTATTTTACTTGTGATAAGCTCTTTAAAATGAAAAGTACTGAGGGAACATTATGTCATTTTTTTATAGCCATGGTATAAAATATAACAAAAACTGTAACATGAAAAAACAGTGATTTGTTCACTGTATTAAGCACTAACCAGCATAGCTGCACATTTTAAATCAAAGGTAATTCTAAGTATTTAAATAAATGGGGTCTGATTAAATCTACAAAACCAAGAAATCAAAAATAATGACTGAAAAGTAATCAGCAACTCATTTCCCCATGTTTAAATATTAGAGCAATACACTCTAAGAATCTGAATCATGCAGTAAAGTGCGTTTCATCTCACAGTACCGGGCCTGAGACAGAAAATTACCATAAAGACCCAAAATAATTGAACGTTTAAAGAATGCATAGACACTTTGTGAAGGATCGTCTGTTTCAGGTATGCCTTCAACTAGATGATATGCATTAGATGTATACAATTTCATTCAGCTGATAGAAAACATGACCCACACAGATTGCTATGATATTAAGTGCATAAAAAGGCAAAGCCTCCCCACTATTCATTCATCTACTGTAACTCTCAGTCTTTTCACAGCTTAGTTGAAGGCATGAAAATATTTTTGATCATTTTTTTAGTTACAGAAACATCTCACGTAGCTCCAAGTTTATGCCAAACATAGTAGCTGCTGTTGTGGTTAGCAGAAAGAGGCTACAAGAGGAGGTGGTGAAAAACTGCCTATGTGCTGGACTTCTGTACTGCTAGACCATGCAGGCACCGTGGGACTGACTGTGTGAGCATTTCAGAAGTTGTGTTAGATTGAAATCTGATGTACTTTAAATTTACATGTTTTACAATTTTTCAGCTACTTCCTCACCAGCTGCCATCATCTCATCCAGAGAATATTTCTACTCATTTAAGTAACCGTGTGTTGTTCCAAGCAGACTCTTGCGTGACCTCATGCCAACCATCCTTATTCCCCTCCCTGGAACAAACGTCCACCCCAACATAAAAACTGAGCCATGAAGATGCAGTGAGAGCAAATCTAACCAAATCTCCTGGTCACTGTTTACTTTTCTTGTTGCTGATAGATTGCCATGTACTTATCTCAAGCATTTTTATTCCACCTCACACTTAATGATTTCAAGCCTGTACCCTAATGAGTTCAAACACTTTTAACCCTTCCTGATGAATTACAAATCCTGAAAGCAAGCATGAGGGTGGAATGGAGGCAAAGCCAATGGTAGTAAATTCCAACCTAGTGAAGGTGTCTCAACGTTCAAGGATTTGAAAGAGGAAGTTTGTAGTTTCTTTATGCCAAAAATTCAAACACTGCCTACCCAGAACTTGAGTCACATCAAAGAGGGGAAACATTTACAGAAAATGTTTATGCCATCTCTGTAAAGACTATTTAAGACACACAGAAGGTCTGTGGGAAGGAGGGAAAAGACTGATATGAAATGTGGGAGACCAGGTCAAAGGCCAGGTGAATAGAAGGAATGGGAGTGGCCCAGCCTAAAGCGGAAACAAGACTGGTTTTAAGTCAGGGAGCCCATCAAGTCAACAGCCTTTTGAGTCATGAAGGCATATATAAGCAGCTGCAAATGCTTTTACTTAGTTTGTTAGATTAAGAAATTGCAGACTTTTAGCCCAAGAACTATTTTGTGAGTCTCTTAATACACAAAATTTCTAAGTGCATCCAGCTTTAAGGTGGCACTTAAACAGTCATTAAAAGTGTATGATGTGATTGCCTGAGACTGCAGACAGGGCAGTGGACTGGCCTTGATGATTCAGGATGTCTATTCCATTTTGTATTCCCACAGGAGATCTACTCTGAAATGAATAGCATTTTGAAATTATGCATTTAAGGCTACAAGGTGGAAATCCTCCTTGTAAATGTAATGTTTTCTGTTGTTCTTTTGGTATAGCAAAAGAAGCAAAAGCAACTCTTCAGAGCAATATTGTGTGCACCTCCAAGATGCATAGCCAGCCTCCCATTACCTCTGGGCTTTACCAACCTGTGGTAAAAGTGTTTGAGTGGACTAATTACCATCCTATCCTTGTAATTGGAGATCATGACATTTGTCTATCCTAGTAATAAAGTAATGTGCATAGAATCAATCTCATAATGCAAATTCTAATCTCTGGCAAATCTGTGATATGTAGGTGACAATTAAAAAATTCCTCTGATTTTCCCTTATTCTCTTTACATAAGCCAAAAAGGGAAGGTTAATGCAATTACGCTGCTGAACATTGCCAAAGAATAATAATTAGAGAAGCAAGAGAGATCTGGTTGCTAATATTTGTGACACAGATTTAAAGCAAATCTGAATGGTTTGTTTTACTTCTTTCTCATTAAGAAACAGTTCAGCCAGACCTGGCAATCTAGAGAGATTGCACTTTTACAGGTCTTAGCACAGGTTAGTAGAAAAAAAAAACAGGTTTTTAAATTATATCAACATGAAAACAGGCATTTGAAAGCGAAAAACTAGACAAGTCAAAAAACAAGTATAACGAGTGTTTGAATATACAGCAAAACCACACCTAATTTTTTTTTTTTTGTGGTTGCGGGGGGGAGGTGGTCAATGAATATAGATCCAGACACTGATCACAGTTAAAATATTAGTGGTTGTATTTCTATAAAAAAATTTGAAATCTCCCTACAAAACACCTATGGTTGTGTTTTGGCATCATTCCTGGTTCCCATTGTGCTTATCCTGAAAGCTGGAATGCAGATTACGGATGCTGAAGGTGTTTGAGTCTGTGATAAGAAACTTTAGTGCATACATACGTGTGTAGGCACATACAAACATGCATGTACACATGTATGACTCAGCTTGCATGTCATTTATAGTGGCTGGCAACGAAGTAGTGAATTTCCCCATACAGACTTACAGAAAACATTCATTTTTAAAAACTAAAGAGATGAGTGTCATGCACTAATATAGGGTTTTTCCCTGTATTTTATAAAAATGAAGAAGAGTTTAAAAGCTTTTTAAAAAGCACAGATTTTTAAACAGAAAAATATGAAAGAAAATGCCCATAAGGTTAAACTTGTCAAAGTTCAACAGATTATGTGGTTGGTTTAGGTTTCAAGCGGTGTGGGACTACTGTATATTATCCAAACTGTAAATCCTATGGATCGATGCAACAAACTTAAAGAGAAAATGCCTTTCAACTGGCATTCCAAAACTTCCCCTTTTTATTCCAGCTAAATCTGTGCATGCAACCGTAGAAAGAGATAAGAACATGCATGATTTTGATTTTAGGGATGGGTCAAGCTCTTCTCTTCCAAAAAAATGAAACAAAGAGATCTTTATGCTTCTGTTTTCTAAATGCAGTGATTCAAGTGTTTTATTTATCTGAAGTTTTCATGCTTCTGCACTGATCACTATCTTAATTCCTTAATCGTTTATTCATTACTTTCTTGAAAGATTTCTGTATTCTGCTTTCCATTTTCTCTCTTGTTCTTGCTCAATCACTGCCTGTCCCTAACTAGGATAAATACCAAATAGTGCCACAAAACTTGCATTGGAAGACTTTGAGTGGTGAAAAAGAGAGTACAGCCGCAGAGCAGAATTTCAGATCTAGTTGCTCATGGGCATTTGCTGGACATTGGAAGCAGCGGTGGCTGTCATGACTTTTGTCTTGGGTCTTCTCTTCATCACATTCACAGCATGCTCACAGCACCACCTTGACATTTAACTTTGGGAGTTGCTGCTGAGTTGCATGGTTCAAATGAGGTTCTGAGACCGACAACTTTAGTCTAAATTGCCTGAGATATCAGAAGTCTACTTCTACTCACGATTGTGAAGCAGTTTTATGGATGCCAGTCTACAAAACAAATAAGGACAAAATGGACTGCTAGTGTTACAAGAGCTATGGGCTTAAATCACCAGAATGTATTTGAAACTGTTTAACCAGATCATGCTGCTGCGCTTGAATGTTGTTTATCTGATGGTCACTGAACAGAAGGAAGAAGGGAAGGCTGGAAAGAGCAACCTTTCCCTCCACTTCTCTCAGCGACTAGTCAGCCTCTGATGCTAGGATCTCTAACACTGTTTTTTGGCTTGTGTTATGATGCTGTGGCTTGAAAAGAAACCTAAAAGCTAAGTATCAACATGCCAGAACTTCTAAAAGTCTTTCTTTTTTCAGAATAATTTGCAAGAAAGTGCAACAGCTGGTGATGTCCTTGCAAATCATCCCACATGATATTTCACATAGCTCAAATGAAAGGGAAAACAGAAAATTATTAAAATGAGAGAAATCTGTATTAAAATGTTTCAACAGTGCTTTTTCCCTTTCTCCTATTCTAATCTTCAATGAAAATTAAGATTTTGTTTATAGCTTTTATAATGGAAGTTGTCCTTTGTATGTTAGCACACAGTGTGGAACATACTTTAATGCTGCACATAATAAAACACCTTTTTTCCTTATCTTCTTTGGTGAGCGTGGGTGCAGAAATGACCTCCTTTTCCTTACTGAATTGTGTATGGGAAGCACATGTGATCACTGAGCAGTCCAGTTTACAAACTCTCTTTACAACTTCATAGCCTATGGACAGGACAACTGCTAATACTATAATTACTGGCGGAAAGGTAGCATGAAAAACACAAGTCTGAGTATTACCAGATATAGTGATATCATGTCATAGGTATTGGAGATTTTTATGAAAATAAATATGATTTTAAATTAAAATGGAAAACAAGTCCTCACACTACTACAAATGTTACTTGAGAGTGAGCAAATAATACTGATATTAATCATGTAGAACTAAAGAAGTGGAATAGATAGGTTTGATGGGTTAGAGCATGAATTTTAGTTACTGGCCACATCTTCCTGGTTTATCTTAAACAGGAGATGGACACAATTATAATTCCATCCTGTCCTTAAAAATTATGACCCTGTGAGACTTCAGATAATGTTTTTGGATGTGTATCAGAACTTTTATGCCAGCCTTCCAAGGTTTTCTGCAGTTCAACAGACTGGAAGAAATAATTTAACAATTATAGCTTAGAGTCATTCTCCATGATGTTTACAAACCATATATCCTCTTCTGCTCATTGAGCATTTAGATGCTTACATTTTTCAACACCTGGAAAAATAGGCAAGTATTTTGATGTGGCTCCTACTGAAAAGAAATAAGCATTTTTTACCTATATTTTCTCCTTCTGCATGCAGTCCTGACTTTTTGAACAGATGTTGAGAGGAAAGCAAGGGAAAGAGAGTGTTCCCTAAGAGTTTTGGTACTGGCAGAGAACCATTAGCTCACTAAACAGCAGTTTGGACACAACATTTAGACTGTTAAATCTGTGTGAGATAAGATGATATATAATCTGTATCTGCCTGATATATCAGAGGATGCATGGCCAAAGGGTAGTGGGTCGGGCCACCCACAGGGGAATTGCTGCAGAGAGGGACAGCAGAAACAGGCACCAGAGATTTGGGGGCAGGCATGGGTGCTCTCCTGTGTGAGAAGAGAACTCTCACCTTGTGCACAAACTCCTTCCTGCAGCACCATTTGATTTGTTTGCAATGCATATGTTGAATGTATATGTTGATCTAATGTTTTAGGCTCTGCTTGTTGAATGTAGAAGCGCTGTCTCTGTCTGTTACAGTTATCCAGTTAATAGATAGCTAGAGATTGTACCCTTACTGTACAAGTGCAAGTCGCAAAACCTTTCCAGCACTCTATAAAAGTTGAAAAAGTCATAGGAAAAAATCAGGGCAAATCAAAAGGTAAATTGATGGTCCATATCCCTCAGTGCAGAACTACAATGTCCAGATGATTCCTTAAGATACTTTCATTCAAATAGAAATTAAAAACGGTGAGGTGTGAAGACTCTACTGTTAAAGTACTCTACCGTTGCCTTTGGAAGTAGGTTAGATTATGCTGTATTGAGGGTTAAAGTAGCTATGAGGGATTTACTAAAAAAAGTTTGTGATATTTCTACCCATTTAATCAACAGTTTTAGCTGTAATAGAGATACACCCTGTGTGTCTTTAAAAGCTCATATTAAAAAATTTCTTTCCAACAGAAATACACAGAGAAATAGCATAGAACAAGGCAGGAGGAAAGATGACTCACCTCAGGAGAAAATTACTGTGTATCTTGTACAAAACCTTTTCAACTCCAGAGTAAATATTCGCCTTTAAATGACAGTGCATCATATTGATCTATAGAGAATTGAAAATGCTACAGTAATATGAGATGAGGTACAATTTAGCACAATAGAAGCAGACAGGAAATTGCAGATCTTCACAAATTGACTAAGGAGTTTGGTTGCAGTAATGAATTACAGAGAATAGTTCTGAGAAGCAGTAGAGAAACAGAAGCATCAAAAGCTTCCTAACACTGTAAAACTTCTATTTTCCACAAAAGAAAGAGACATTTAGTTTCGTATCAGCCACATTTGTATCGTGAATCAAGAGAATTAATTTATAAATTTCATAAATCCTTCATTTAATCCTTGCAATGCTTTTCATCATCTGAGATTTTTTCTCTCATCCCAACCTATGTTCTCTACAATGATGACTTTTTAAAATTCACTATGCAAATTATACTTTTATACTTAGCTCATGAACATTGAATAAATCCCCAGTCAATGAGGGCAGATTGCTGAGTGAGAAACGTGGGATGAAACCTCTTCCATACTTCAAAAAGTGGTATTCAAATACCATATGAAGTGCTGTGTGAAATATGCTTGATATATCTTTCTTTAACCTTGAATAGCTTTTTTTTTTTTTTATTTTTTTAAAAATGGATGAGGCTGGTTGGCTTTGCTTTCCATCACTACAACAACCTTTTAATTACCTACTGTGAAGGTGGGGATGTGTTTCATGAGGTGTTTGAAAGTGCTGCTGTTGGAGCGGGGCAGCACTAATACCAATTTTTTCATGGTGTCTTTTTGTTATATCATCTGAAAGACAGACGTGAGCCAGAATTCTATTCTTCTCTCCCCAAACACAATCTGCTTTTAAGATACAAATCAATCCAACATGTCTCAGATGTCTGCCTCCAGCCGACTTCTCCCTTTAAAAGTAAACAGTGCAGATTCCCAAGGCCTGTTACTCTGACAACCCTATAATGCCATCCTTTTGACTGTCCAAGCCCTGTAAATCTTCATTCCATCACAGCTTGAAACAGACCAGTCTATTTTCGCTGCTCAAGATATGGGAAGATATAAAAACAGCCTCCGTGGTAAACTAATCAGATTTTAAAATAGTTTCAGTATGCTCCAAACACCCATGAATGACATAGACAAGTTGTGGCTTTTAACATCTTATTTCCTTTGCAATATAATTACATAGTGCTGTTTTATATCAGCAATCGGGGAGGAAAACCCCATTAATTTCAGTGGTGACTCAGGCTGAAAAGCTGATGGCTCGGTACAAGCACAGGTAAGCGCACGCACATGCAAGCGACACATTAGGCATTTGACAGATGGCATTTTTAATACTTTAAATACCTAGCAATATGATGAGCACTTCAAAGAGCAGTGGTGAGAATCACCAAATTCAGACATATGTAAAAGCATGCAGGGGAGTGTGTGCTTAGTGAAGCCAAGTGGTTACCATTTTTAAACCGATAGTATTTGATTTTAACCACAGTTCCGAAATTTCTAATGCACTGCTGTAAAGCAGTCGGATAACCATTATTCCTAGTAATGGTAACATACAAAAATGCCGATACTTATGGTAATTAACTACTACGGGACATCCAGCCAATGCCTTTTTTTATTTAGAGGGAAAGGAGAGGTATTAACAATTTGGTGTGTTTGAAGCAGAGCGCTTCTTTTAGTTTTAAAAACAATGTGAAGAGAACACAGTTTATTTTAAAAGGGGCTAAACACATGTCTTGCAAGCAGCAAACATGATGTGCTGTTTCCATAGAAACAGAGATTGGTATTATTAAAAGAAGTAAGCCATTCTGTGGCTAGTTCTCCTGAGGGACCCTCATTTACAGCTAGCATCAGGTAAACTGTGTAAGCGAGTTTTACCACCTGTTGTTAAAGATCATTAGATATGCCTGCTTAAAGCTTTATTAACTTCCTGCTAATTCTTGAAGAAACCATGAGGAAAACATTATCCCTTACCTATAAGCTTGTTTGGAGAATTTTTTACATTAAAAATTAAAATCAAAGCCTCCTTTGATTCAGTTGATCTTGAAGGGTGCTGCTTGCCACTGTTCTGAAAGAAGAACAGAGAAATAATTTTGGCCGAGTTTCACAAACAGAAATATTTGCCTACTATTGAAATCTACATGCCTGAATAAAGAGAGTGAGAGGAAACTTCTGAAATTGGAAGAATGGAGTGGTACCAAAAATACAAGGTTCTGTTTCTGAAAGTTATTGAAGCTTTGAAATATACAAATAGGTATCTACCTTCTCATATGTCCTGGTATTAAGCCAGCTTTTAATACTGTGAGATACTTTTGATATAGCAAAACTGAATTACTTCCTTTTGTCTGTGCTCATACATATCAACGTCGTTAAAGTCACTGCTGATTTTGTCTGATTTATGGAAAATAGTACCCCCATCTCCCTGCTCTGACCACAATATGCTAAGTGCTGAAAAGTCAGCTAAACTTTATCATAACATCTTATTGTGCTACCATAAAAAAAAAAAAAAAAAAAAAGGCTGGTTTATTACGAGGGGGCTGGAGCTGTGTGTGTTTACTATCACTTTTCTTTCAATTTTCAAGCATAATTTTTTTCTGTCTTCTGGAAATCCAAAACTGAGCTGCTCATTTTTCAGTTTCACCTGAGGCCACAGGAAACAGTGAACTTGGTAAACTGGACATTTTTACAAAATACAGATTTTACTGCAGGAGGAAGCTTAGCTACTTTTACCAAACACAGGAACTACATGGCCATTATTCTCTGGCTACTGTTTCACAATCTACAGAGATCCTAAATTTATGTCTGTAACACATATAACTGGTTTGAAAAGCTTGATTAAAAAACAAAAAAGAAAAAAAAAGAGGCCTCAGTGATATAAAAAAAAATATCTTAAAAACAGTGTGGTACACTTCAGAAACTAGAACACTCCTTTGATTCCTGATTTTTTGGACAGCCTAAGCTATGCTTTTTTAGTAATTCCTCTAGGGCACTAGGGGTTGGCAGCACTCTGTCAGCACACTGATTAGGGTGAACAGACTTCATATTTTGATGTTGCTTCTGGAAGCTGTGTTCCAGTGCATTTCAAGCTGCTTTGAAGTATCTGCTACAGATATCAGATTATCACTATTTTTCTGTTTGCTGTCACAGCTTGAAAATAAAATTCATAGAAAGACAAGTTAATTACATAGTTCCAAGATTCTGCTTTTCAGTGGCAAACAGAAGGTCATTGTGCATGCAGGAGGGACATAGGAAATTATTTGTCCCTTCTACTTTTGCTCTAAAAGTGCTTCTCTGATTCGTTTCTCAGTGCAATTAGCCAGCACTGTTTCCTAAGTTGCCTGGTGCATCAGGAGTCACCTCTTAAGTCCTCCTACATCAGCAAGACAACCTCAAAAGGGAACCATGTCAACCTCTTCAAAATGTTAATTAAAGTTGTCAAAGGCCAAAGCCTGGGTTTGCTAATGTGAAAGGGTAAAGCTTTCATTGCAAAATAATTTGGGAGGATAAAGTAACTATGGGAAGGTGCTAAGACCTACATGTGCCCTGCAGTACTAGGTTTGCCCAAACTGGAGGAAGTCGGTGAGTTTTGTGTGGCTGTTCACTGTACCTGCTGGCTCCTGCTCTGAGACTGCCAGCTGTGGGTGAGAGGGGATGAACAACAGAAGAGAGGGTCCTCCGCGGAGAAAAGAGAGCTAGTTATCAGAAAACATCTACTTGCTTGCTCTGAGGTATGCATGCCCAGGTCAAATCTAAGTTCAGACAAATGCCATCCTGCAAAAGCAATATGATATGTTTACAGAAGAGAAAAAGAAGGTGAGCAAGCAGCAGTGGAGAGCGAGGAGGGACTTGACTGAGCATGTTTGAGACAGCTGGACATTTGAGCTCTGAGAAAGGTAGGCAGGTTGCAGATAAGCAGACATGTTTAACACTTTTCAGCCTGCTCTGTGTCTGTGGGCAAATGAGCAACACCTTTACCTGGCAGAAGCTGCTCTGATCGGGTGTCCCCAGGCTGCGGGTTCCACACCTGATGAATTATGGGCTGGCGTAGGGGCAGACGACACAGGAACCTTGTGATCCAGGCAAGCAGAGCGTGAACCACAAAGCTCCAGCTGGGACCTGTCCATCTGTCCACCTGGTATATTGTTCATAATTAATTTGCACTGTCAGTGTTTCCTTATGAAATTTTCTTTATATAAGTACCTCTTCACCACAGCAGGGACTACAAACTGCCATTCCTGTCACCCTCACGCTCAGCCTCATTAACCCAAATCTTCCCATTTTTAAAAGAAATTTTGGATCAAGGATGAGCTTGTTTTGTGTACTCAGCTGAGGCTAACCTGCAGAGGAGGGATTGAGCAACTCAGAGCTGTCAAAATATAAGTGGTTCTCTGTGTAAACATAGCAAAAAGAAGGAGGCCAAGCTACCCATACTGGGTGGATAGCTGTGGGTGGCTTCTGGGACATTCCCCTTAAGAATGTAAGCTGGAGACTTTAAAATCAAGAGTATTTGCTAACCCTGGATGGCCACACTATAATACCTAGGATGTGATTTTTCAGCATTTTGGCATTACATATTGAAGATGAGCTCATATTGACTTCTCTTCAGCTTGATGTGTAAAGCTGGACTAACCACAGTGAAATAAGCAGAGTTACAGGTAGAGCTGAAAAGGACAAGCAATTGGGAGTCTCACACAAGTTCTCACAAATTATTTCATATGATGATTTTAGAGACAAAAATAAATGTGTGAAAAAATTGCCTTTCATGTAAGCTGAAGATTTGAACTCCCTTGCAGTTTTTGTCACAGAGCAAAGATCTTGTTTGTGTAGTGTATTTTGAGCCTGAGGACTTGTCATGATAAAAGTCTTGAAAAAGATACTTGAAAAGGAAGAAACTGAAATAAAAAGGAGGTAGTAAAGCACAACTACATGTCTGATACCAGGGACATGACACTGTGAGATAAGCCATCCAGAGGGACCTTGACAGGCTTGAGAATTGGGCCTGTGCGAATCTCATGAAGATCAACAAGTCCAAGTACAAGGTCCTGCACCTGGGCCAGGGTAATCCCAAGCACAAATACAGGCTGGGTAACATGTGGATAGAGAGCAGCCCTGTGGAAAAGGAGCTGGGTGTGTTGGTTGATGAGAAACTTGACATGAGCTGGGAAGGTGTGTTTGCTGCCTAAAAAGTCAACCATATCCTGGGCTGCATCAAAAGCAGCATGGCCAGCAGGATGAGGGAGGTGATTCTCCCCCTCTACTCTGCTCTTGTGAGACCCCACCTGGAGCACTGCGTTCAGTTCTGGGGCCCCCAGCACAAGAAGGATGTGGACATATTAGAATGAGTCCAGAGGAGGACTACAAAGATGATCAGAGGGCTGGAACACCTCTTCTCCTGTGAAGACAGTCTGAAGGAGATGGGGTTGGTCAGCCTGGAGAAGAGAAGGCTCTTAAGAGAAGAGACCTTATATCGGCCTTCCAGTGCCTAAAGGGGGCCTACAGGACAGCTGGGGAGGGACTCTTTGTCAGGGAGTGCAGCAATAGGACAAAGAGAAATGGCTTTAAACTAAAAGAAGGTAGATTTAGATTAGATGTTAGGAAGAAATTCTTTATTCAGAGGGTGGTGAGGCACTGGCACAGGCTGTCCAGAGAAGTTGTGGTTGCCCCATCCTGGAAGTGCTCAAGGCCAGACTGGATGGGGCTTTGGGCAACTTGATCTAGTGGGAGGTGTCCCTGCCCATGGCAGGGGGATTGGAACTATATGATCTTTAAGGTCTCTTCCAACTCAAATCATTCTATGTTTTTCTCTTACTTGTGAAGAGACTTTTATTTTTAAAAGATGAAAAAAAAAAAAAAAGAATCTGAAGAGTTTCTGCAGACTATTACATGACACTGAGCTCTACCCTTGAACAAACCCTTGTTGGCACTGGGGACTGAAAAAAAGAAACCAAAAGACATTAAAAAAAAAAGTCTAAGTGAGGGAAATGCCACTTACTCTACATTTCTCCAATTGCCCTGTTGCATCAGTGCTTTTGGACTAGAATAAAATTTTTTTATTAGTAGAAATGTGCTTAAGCAGAGGGAGGCAGCCTTCCAGAAAAAAAAAAAATAAATAAAATAAAAAATGATAAAACACTGTGTTTGGGAAATGATGATACTTACATGACAGGCTTATACAGCAAAGAGTGAGATGCAGCTAAAGGCTGTATTTCTGGGCACAGCATGGAAAGGCAAACAAAAGAAAAAAGTATCTTCACATGTAATAGAGTCTTGTTAAAGTGCAAAATTAGGGTAAATGATCATCTGAATATAGCATCTTCCTCACCCAAGTTACTCCATGTGTGGTTTCTGCTGATTTCAGTGGCTTTGCAGGAAGGTTTTTGTTTGTTTCATTTTTTTCAACAATGCAGAGCCTGCCAGTAACATGAGCACAAAATGGTCTCTCTCCCACCGATAATCAGTCATAGATGCAGGCAAATGCATGTGCTATCAGGAGCCAGAGAAAGAGTTTATCTGTCACCCTTTGCTGTCACACCTGGCTGATCTTGACCACTATTGGGTAAGGAGTTAAGGTCTACTCAGAACTGAGATTCATGCCATAACTGCACCAAGCAGAGGCAGTTTAGTAAAGCCTATTCTTAAACTATTTAAACTAGCATATTTTGACTGAAGCAAATTAGGGTACTGCTTACACAAGGAGCAGTTTGTACAACAAGTAGAGAACAAGCAGTTCAGCCACCAAGTCTAATTTCTCATAGAAGAACAGTGATAAGTGGAGAGAGAGATAAGTGTCCCTTCCAATTATCCTACCACCACAGCTGGTGGCTGCCAGATCACCCACCACCTCTTTTAGAAAGAACTATGCTTTAAGATCTTGAATAGTGGTTTAAGGCTACCAATTAGGTAGTTTAGGGGAAATGTTTTTTTTATGCAATGACTATAAATGAGTTACTGAATAACAGAAAATCCATATCCTCACATGTCATTTTTACAGCACAAATCTTTATTTTTCTACTGTCAGAAATGTTCAGAGAGCTAATGTGGTGTGACAGCAGTCCAAATGAAATTAATCTGCAAACTGAGATAGTAGCTTGAGGTTGACAAGAATTTCTTCCCAGCTGGAAATCTCTTAGGGAGAGCTTCACAGCTCACTTGGTCAGCTGCATGCCCTATTAAGCATCACTGACTGATATCAGTGAAGGCTTATCAATCACCAGTCTCAGAGACTGTGAAGAGATTAGAGTGGTACAATTCAGTATGGAAAACAAAATCCTTGGGGGGGTTTCTATATCCTCCAGCCTGCTTTGCTTTGTAGTGAAACTTTAATAAGAGTTGAAGGAAAAAAGATGGGAAAGGAGTGAGGGTGTACTTTTTTCTCATCTGATTCCTTCTCTAATTCCACAGCAAAGTGCTCACACAACCTGATTATCATTGCAACTGCCTCATAATTGCAACCCCTCCTGTAAGTAAAGTCATTATGCTTTGATATGAAATGTACGTCTGCCTTTCATTATCACAGACAGATGTGGCTACAACCTTGCACTTGTTTCACACCACATGAGCTGAAGGCTGGAAATGTTGCTGTGATGCTCTAGCCATTTCACTTTACCACAATGGCTAAAATTAATATAAAACCCTGCTATCCACTGATTGAAAACAATGAAGCTTCTTCTGATGATCTCATAGATAAGCTGTCAGTGACTTTGGTTTCTGTGTCAGCAACAAGTTAAGACCATTTTATTCCCTAAATAAGAAGTTTTCATGCTTAAGCATGCTCTTTAGTATTGACCAATTTACTGTTTGCAAAGTATAATTTAGATAGAAAGCTAAAATGAAAAGAAACCAAAAAGAAAATATTTCAGAAATACAAAGCAAAATCTCATTTTGCTTTGTTACTGTTTTTAGATCTACTTTCACACTTCTCAGACATTCAGCTGGAAGTCAAAACCCAAAACATTTCAAATAATAAATGATTCTAAATATATAGCAATGAAGCACTAATTGCACATTAAAAAAAAAATAATCTGTGAGTTTTCTGCTTGGAAACAAATTTTATAGACCTTACTTTACGTGAGTTTGAAACTGGAACTCTGTTCGCATGCTGGCAATATGGACTTTTAATTTCAGAACATGAACAGAAACATGGACACCTCAGGTGCAAATGTCACGTGAATGCTGTTCCAAACCAGTGATAGATTCTTTGGGAAAATTAAGCTCTGTTCCAAGTGAGCAAGCAGAATGGCCACTGACCTGTTACCAAGTTAGTTTACATTTTGGACTAAAGCTTGCCAGTCTTTCTAGCAAGAATCGCATTTAATAACTGAGACAACACACAGAATGAAAGAAAGTGAATTCTGATGCCCGTAACTGATTCTGCACATTATAAATACCTTCCCAATCACTCCTTATCTGCAAAGCGTCTGCTCTGCACACTGGCATAGCTACATAGCTTTGAAGCTCAGCAACATATCATTTTATCACTCCCAAACCAAAACAACTAGGAGTTATTAAAATGAACAAACAAGCAAACAAAAACACTTTCAGAAATTAGGCCTCATAGAAATGGATGGAACTGAACTGTTTTAATTTTTGTATATAGAAGAAATAATGTCATTCCCAGTTTCAGTTATAATTTTATGCTTTAGAGTATTTTCATCAATATCAGTGTAGTCAAAATTGAAATGATTTCTAATTTAGGTCAGCTGAGAGGGAAGAAATCTTAATAAATGTCAGATTTCTCAAGGTGAAGATAAAGCGTGTTTTAAAGATCAGTCTAGGAAATCTGAATAAATGAGCACCCTGAAGCACCTAACTATTCCTATTGACTTTACTGTTACTTCTAAATGTGCTTGCTTTCCATGAGGGAAGTAGGCTGTGTGAGTATTAATGCAAATAGCACAAGGAGAAGCAAGCATGTGATATCATTCCCCTATTTCCATATCAAATGTGGAAATCCAACCCTTTCAAGAACTGACACACAGTCTCAGCATTTGAAGCATGTTACCTCTATGCTTGATATCATACAGTGACAGCATCTGGCCCTGTGGTTTAGATTATAAGGAAAAGAGATTTCTCTCCCTCACAGCACACAGAGAACTGAAGAGGAACTGAACTGACTGCCCTCAAGTTTTCATGACAATGATCACTCCAGAAAGTCAGGATCAGATTTTTCAAAGCAATCTGATGTGATTGTGCTTCTAACTACAACTCCAAGTGAGCTCAACTCAGGAAACTACGAACAAATGAACAATAGAAGTTAAAATTCATGTGAGTGCCTGGTAAAGTAACACATAATTGCCATGAAAAAAGCAGTCAGTCTGAGCATTTTTATTTTTTTCTTGCTTAATTTAGATTTGCTGTAAAAGTCTTTTAAAATGCTCCTTTTCTTTCCTAACAGTGTATAATTGAGAAGGACTTAAATGTGTAGTTTCAAGCATGATGTTACATTTTGCTCTAGCTATATGTACTATTTTGCAGAGGTTCTTGAAATCTCTAAAATGTGCACATATATTATCTGGTTATGCGTTGCAGAAGCAAGTTTGATGTTCAGAAAGTTCTTCCAAACAGATACACATTTGATAAAATACATTTTTAAAAGATAATTAGATTTAACATATTCTTGGGAACCATTTCCCCATCTTTCACAGTTCTTCTCCTTAGGCAGTAGAATGTCATTTACCTCTTCAATAAAGGCAATGTGGCATTTTTATGTATAAAGGTTCATTTCAGTTTATCAGGACTAAATCTCCTGGCATACTGAAGGAATTATTCATCATAATTGAAACACAGCCATAATCTCACCTACTTTTACTGCTTATAATTGATTTAGAAAAAACAATTGGACAGCTCCTGGGTAATTGGTTAAGAAAAGTTTGGCGAACATCTAATTAATGGATGAGTATTTGGAAAAAGGCCTGGAAACTTTAGCCTTTGGTGTCTGGTCAGCTTTAGGTACGTGCAGGAAGTAATAGTAGTGATACTGCATAATTACACCTGGAAAAAGGCCAAGCATATGCATTTACATATGAAAATCAGCAGAGCAAATTGAAGATGTGCTCTGTGCCCAGTGGGAATACCTCCAGCCTGATGAGTATGCATGCAGTTCTTTGCTCAGGTCTGTTGCAGAGCAAGTGAATAGGTGCAGCACACTTTTTGCATGTTCACCGTCAGAAAATTGTAGAAATGCAATATTTCCACATTCTTGTGTAGGGATCCAAAATTTTGCCTTCATATACTAAAAGTCTCTGAAGAGACCTACTATTTATCTTTGTCTATTATTCCCTCAGTCCTTCTTTAAAAACCATCTGAGAAGAAACAAACAAACAAACAAAAACCCCCACACAAGAGATCTTGCCTTTTGCTTTGAGATGACAATAGAAATTATGACAAACATTTGAATTTCTGTCACTTTGGCATTAATCTGGAAAAACTTCATTGAATAATGGAATTACAATGGATTTATATCAGCATAATTGAATGGAATCTATTCTTGTGCATTATAATGTAGGCTGATCTTTTTTCTATTTCTCAGTAATAAATATGGGCTCATCCAATTACACTATAAGAGAACACTGAGTATTTTCTTTTTCTGAAAAGAATTAATGGCAGGTAAACTTGCATACATTGCAAATCTGTAATGGTTAATAAAAATTTGTTACAGGAAAGTAATTCAGTGTTTCTTCAGCAAATATTTGGAGCTGGTTGCTAATTCTAATGCCAAGTGAAACTTTTTCAAGTATAGTCTGGGTGAAAATATCAGGCTATACTGAACAGAATGATTAGACTGCTCATCACTATATCTGCCAATGGATTTATTATATTTTGTGTATGCTTGTTATGTAGCATTTAGCTGGAAGCTTTCCTTAGGCAGTATTGAGAATGGACTCTATATTGCAATAGACACTTAACCCACACAGTCCAGTACAGAAGTAAGACAACTGGGGTGGAGAGAAAGGACTGGAATTATTTCTGGATAAAGGAGTGTCAAATGTTAAAACTATAATTGTTCGAACTTTACCTGTTCTATTCTAAGGACATATTAAATACTCTGACTGAATCTTTCAGTGCCTTGCATGTATAAATTATTGAGTGAAACTTTAATTATTAAAGATCAGCACCTATTAAGTGCTTAAAACAAAATAATAAGGCACATATACAGGAAAACATAAGAAATGTACATACACACAGAAAGCATTACTTTCACTGAAATTTATATTGTGCAAAATATTGCTCAGTTATTGTGCATCTGCAAATAATTTCATTAAAGGACTGCTCCCCATTTTCTAGGAAAAGCATAAAAAAGATCTGCTTCTGCTCACATTTTAGATTTTTCTTTTTTTCTGAAGATTTTGTATTAAAATTTTAATGATATCTAACTGAAATAATAAATATGTCAAAATATTCATCATCCAGTGGGTGTGTGAGCTTGGCGGTCTGTTATTCAAACAGGTGAATAAAATCCTAAATAAGACCATACATGCAAATGCAGAAGTATAGGTCCTTAAATTGGCTATTTAGTTCAATTCCATAAAACTACCATTTAAAGACAGGACGTGGCAAGGTATAAGAACGGTTTCATGCATACTTATCTCAAATGCATGGACAAATTACACCCTGCTGATACACACCCTAAAATTCTCGTTTCATTGACTGAGTCAAGTCATTAGCCAGTGTGTGCTGCCCAAAGAGTTTTTAGAATTCATTTAGAAGACAAAATTTCCACACGAAAAGTCAGACCGAGAAGTATTAGTCTTTGTATGCTTTTCTGCTTTTGTTGTTGTTGTTGTTTGTTTGTTAAAATGAAGTTAAAATGAAATGCAGCTCTTGTTCCAGTTAGTAGCACGATTAATAGAAGTATCTTAATTCAGCCTGTGTCACATCAGCAGATATATTCTCAAGAGCACAGGGGGGCAGAAGAAGAGGCAGAAATATCTATCCTGAAGTAGGAAAAATTTCCACTTTTGCATGCTTAACCAAACATTTCTGGACAAATACATTCTAGAATATATTTACCGTGCCTACCATACAATTGTAGGCTGAATTCGTTGCACTAAACATTCGAATGTGCAAGCAGTCATCTGGCAAACTTGTCACAGAACTAGATGCATGAAATCCTAAGGAAACTACTTAAACCCTCCTAGAAGGAAACCCTAAACTGAGGTTATTTTACACTTCCCTTAGGCACTGACATCAAAGGTGCGGCAATTCTGTGTGGCTGCGTCATCCAGAGACCATAAAGAATACACTTATGCAAGAGCCGGTTTACTAATAGACCGCAGTTCCTAGGACCCACGCAAAACCTTAAAAATGCAAAATTTGTACCATGCAGCAAGAGAAAACAGTATTTATTCATAGTAAAACTTTCTCTTCTTCCATCCCTGCATGAAAAGGAAGAAATCAAGTAAGAAAGCAAGCAAGCAAGCAAGCAAGTAAGCAAGAAAGAATAAAAAGACTACAACACATCAAAAGTTGCACAGAAAGTCCTGTCCAACAAGGCAGCTTCCAAATGGCTTCCCCAGCAGATGAACCTTCCTGACAGAACGCTGCCTTCAACTTCTCTTGCAGATGCACACTGAAAGTCTCAGACACCAATAAAGGTGTGACCACAGGCCCTTGCACCTGTGCACATACACACATGCACACGGAGTGATCACTTCTTAAATGTCACACAGATGGCAGAGATGAAGACAAATCATTCCACCCCAGTTGTCTCTCCATTGCAGATTCTGGTCTGAAAAATACTTAGGAGTAATCTGCATCTCCTCAAAAATCCTTGACACATACATTCATTAAACATCTTGTTTCCTAAAAAATGTTTCTTATGCACCAGTGCAATGACTGTAGCTTTTTATATGTAATTAGGAAAAGTAAATAAATACGTTTTCAGATAAATATTACCTTTTTGATACTTACTAGGAGCAAATTTGAAAATTATTTCAGCTTTAGATGATGACATAGCGTTTCAGATGCATCTGCTGGAGCCCATATGTCTGTTCTAGGCTCTTCTCCGATGCTCTTTCTGCAGCTCACATCACAAGTTCATCTGTTGTGAATCAAAGTCAATACTTGAAAATACTGCTCTGTGTAACTGGATACTGCTGATCCTGTTTAATCAGTGTCAAATGTTACAGACACAGGATAAATTCTAGGAGCTTTTCTAAATGTTATGATTTGACGAGGGATTTCACTCCAAACCAGGAGCTATACCAGCAGGTTGGCTAGTGACTTTGTTAATCTGCTATATCCTGATATAGGTCGGGAATCATCTTGGATTAGGAAGAAGCACACCAACTGTTTGTGCATGTGCAGCTTCCTCAAGATAAATATATCTGCTCACCTGCTTTTCTCTAGTCCTTTGGTGCCTCTTGTTCAGGTACATCCAGCTTAGCCACGTAGCCAACACGTGGTCTAGCAAAACTATTCCCAAGAGCCCACAAATACCTTTATAACTTTTTCCTCAATTTATTAGATTCATAATAATCCCAAGTGAAATTATATGTCAGAGATCCTTTTGAAAATTTGAGCTATAAATGGTATTGATTCAGGTCATAGAGATAGAGCATGGGTAAATCAATAGAAAGTAACAACACTTCTGATCCTATATTGCATCAGATTAAATGAAAATATCTGTCTCCCTGGTTTTGGTGTTTCCTTCTTTCTCATAATTTTACTCCTTTCTTTTCTTCTTTTTCCTTTTCCCCTGCTTCCCACTTCTCAGTCTAGACACTACAGTCTTATTCATCTTTCTTTCCCCTAATTCCTCAGAACGCAGTCCTTCTGCATCCTTTCCTTACTTCAGTAAAACACTCATTTACACTTTACACCTTATCTATTCCCACATTACAGGTCCTTGTCATCCAGTGTTTACACCACAAAGTTTCACTTACACAAACTCTGGCTCTGTTGAAGGCTCCATGGAGATGCGGCTGACCCTATATTCCCCTTGTCGAGTTTCAGGATCTGCCATCCCCCTTTACTTTGGTTACACAAGACTGAGACAAGGCTAGATGACTACTGGGTCAAAGTGTTTTTTATAAGCATCTGTTTTCAGAGGCCATAGTTGATGTGACTTACTTCATTCACACAGCAGAACTGGTGTCTTGTTTGGGTACAAGAATCTCATGATGCTCAATATCAGCAGTGGTTAGTGGGGCTGTTGCAGAACCATTAGCAATTTCAGGTACCTTGTTTTTTATTTTTATATGGCATTTTATTCTGTGTCAAATCCACAGAAGACTACATATGTTTATGGATGACAAAGATTTGGGCCAGGGTTGAAAATAAATGCTAGACTTTTAAGTACTTGGAAGAAATTTTCTTAAAGCCTTTTTCATTATCCTGTTAAATAGTTCTGATAACAAATCAATTTAGAATGTGAGCCATTTCCCTCTACATTCATCTTGAACTTCATCTGATTAGATAACATAAATGTTTGAAGTACTGCAGCTATGAATCACTAAGCTGCATGGCTGTATTCACTCAAAAACTATCTGTAAATGCATATGCTGCTGATTCACCTTCCGGGCAGTATTTTTTAGCCACGCTGTAATTGCAAGCCAATTTTAATAGCACTCCTGGGAGCTACTGGAAATGTTTAACATGTAAATGTCACTATGTAGTATCTATGACGCAGTTACAAAGCCCAGTGTTAGTGCTCTCAGAGGTCCCCAGGACACACCAGGTGTGACCTCAGACAGTCAAACCAGCCAGGCCTGGCAGCTGCTTAGAATAAACAGCCCATCTTGCACAGCCTGGTCAACTCATCACTGCAGAAATACCTGGCTCGCTTGAAAGGCCATTTCTAAGGCTCTGGCCACCTCCTAACCAGGTTCTGGTGAGAAATATTTTTCGTGCAAACAATCTGTGTAAAATTGCTGCCAAGCCATGCCTGCTTCTTAACAACTCCAGCCAATGCTACTGCAAGCACAGCTACTTTAAATTGGTTAAGAGCAAGTGCCATTTTCTGAACCATGTTTCTTTCCAAAGGGAAGACAAATGAACCTCTAGTGGTAATTAACAAGACTTATGTTAATTAAATTCTTTTTTGGCTGTAACTCACAGAGTCCCTGCTGCGAGTGGAAGTTTGTTTAATAGCCAGATCTGCAGCAACCACCACCATACTTTACTAAACGCTCTGAATTAAAGCCCCAGTTGTCTTTGTTGCAACAGCACCTGTATAACTCATGAGTACTCCAACAGCTTACCGAGCAACAATGGATATTTTTAGTATAAAGTCTTCTTTTAAGTCATTTAAAATCTTGAGCAATCCACACAGACAGTTTATGTGAAAAAAACCTGCTGTTTCCTACCTATTATCTGCAGGCATGCGCTTCCATAACTTTATCCATTAGCCCAATTATGTTACAGCAGCTGATCTTGCATACAAGTGTAACGTACCCTGAAATTATTTTTTTTTCACAATTCCATCTCTGGTTCCACAGAACAAATGAAGGCAATCAGATTAGTTTCATTTGTAGGTGTTCATAAAAGTATGGACGTATGATGAATCTGCTTGAGTCTACAGACTATTTTTGGCTACATGTATATATCTTATCAGCCATTACAGAGACTAAGAGAATTTAAAAGGACTACACAAAGTTGTTCTTTGGGGGGAAATTTTGAATCTGAAATTCTTCCAGATAGCAGTCAGACTGTTTGCAAACTTTTTGTATACTACAGAGTGCAAATTAAAGTGAGATCAGGCGTAAGAAACTATATTTTCACATAAATAAATTTTAGAGAAGTCAAAGAGAATATTTGACTTAAAGTACATGAGTCAAGCTCCCTGACACTTTCAAAGCAATATAATAATTGTACTGCTGTAAGTGTCAAGAAAGAAAACATCCACAAAAGGTTCTGCAAGCACAGGAATTCTTACCTTTCTGGTGCCATTGTTTTTGTAACTGGTCACTTTCACTTTTTAAATTTTGTGCACTTTAGTGTAAATGTGTGTCTTAGCAAGCTGACTGCTGGAAAAAAAAAAAAAAAAGGAAAAAAAAAAGTGGTGGTGGGGGAAGAAATAAAAGGACTTTTCGGGGACGCTGACTTCTTCCAGAGGCCAGATAACTCCAGGTCATAGAGCTAACATTGGGGGTGGCTTTCACAAAGACATATAATACAGCAAAGTAACTGTGGGCTTAAATGTAGCAGTTGTTGCTAGCCATAGCCAACAACCTTTTTTTGGGGTACCAAGGGAACAGATGCTTCTCGTACTGCACAAGGCTGAAAGTGGACAGTGAAACAGGCTGATGGTGACCAGTGAACTTCAAGATACTGTTTCCTTCTCTTCTTGGACTAGCATGAGATAGATTAGACAAAAAGATAGCCCTACAAAAGAAGTGACATCCTGGGAGCATTTGACTTCAAGACCAACACGATCACTGTAAGTCACCATTAGCAACAAAAGGCTTGTACTTGGTATGCTGACTAGTATCCTCCAGAGAAGACCTCTGGAAAAAGAGAAAGGTTTCTGACACTCTGACGGTCTTCATATAAGATAGGATTTTCATAATCCTTGCTGTGTGACATGAGCACACTCTTTCTCTTCCAGCACCCCTCACAGGCAGCTACCTTCAGTCTTCATCAACCCTATTCACCAACTTCTTTTGGCGGAGGACTCAACAGCCAAAGACCAAGGAGCTCTCTACACAAGTCTTCTGCCTCTCAGAGCTCCATCCTCATCTTCCTTCTTGAGATGCTGAAGGTTTTGTCCCTTTGGAGCCTCTGACACTGCCACTGTTAAAAGACAAGGCCTGAAGTGGTCATACAAGGAGTACGCTATTGCTCAGAAATATCCTGCAAGCTAGCTCTGGAGCAATAAATGCTACAGTATCACTGTGATGATCCACCTATATATCTTCTCAGCCTGGCTAATTAACCCAGGCAGATTGCTCTGTTAATATTGCGATACTGCTTTTGGTGCCCAGGGTAGCTTGAATATGCTCTGAAGACACTGCATTATGCTGTGCAGACATATCCAAAGATGCAAAATGACAAAATATATGAGAGAAAAGAATTATGAAGAATGAAGGAGCATTTCGTTTTCAAGTGCCATGATCAATATCACTCAACAGAAGAAAACCCAAGACACATAGTCTTCCATTGTCAAATGCACCATGCTTTTCAGACAGATAAACAACCGTGTCAGTCAATAAAACTGTGAACGGAGGCAGCCTGGAAGGGAGAAAACACTTTGAACTGTTTGAATCAGGTTGAAAACAAGAAATGACCATCATAAAGAGGTTTTTAGAAATAAGTTATAATCTCTATAAGAAAACAAATTAAATTTTTCCTTTATTGTATAGGAGCTGTAGACTTCTGCAGAAAAAAGAAGTTGTAAGTTTACACCTCTAGAATTGAAATTAAATTCATCTTTCCCCCTAAAATGAACAACAGAATGTGGCAACAGGGATTTCTCAAACAAAGAACTAAATTGTTTTTCATCTGATTTCTGCTTTTCATTGTAAGTAGGAAGGAAATCGCTCTTCATATGGAACATTTTTTTCCATGAGAAATAAGCAATAAATAGAAAATGCATTTAATTTCCCAAAACTATGTGTTACAGTGAAAGATCACTTGAACCGAGTTTTAAAATGTTACTATCTGTCAAAGAATTCGGTGCCCAATGATGCAAGTTCTTACTCGTTCTAACAATCCCATCTGCTTTCTCAAATGAATATGGATTAGCAGGACTTGGGATTTTACCTGTAGGTTGAGAAGTAGGCTTTTACTTCCTGAAAATGAGAACTGACATAAAGGAACTCATTTTTTTTTCTTTTTTTTTTTCTTTTTTTTTTCCCCACTAGCATTCTAAGGCACAATTGTTCTTTCCTTTCTTAACATGGTCAGCTGTGTGATTTGGTAAAGATCTGGAGAGAAAGTTTTTTGCTTTCTGAAGATTTTGCCACTCAAAATATAAATACTACTTGATTCCATATAGCACTTAGCATTTTCAAGGTATTCATTTTTATATAATAATGAGTCAGATTGTGACAGAGTAATGTCTGGGTTAGAGCTGCCATTATGCATTAAATTACAGATTAAATATAATATGGACTTGTCTAAATAATACAGATTTTACCCCCTCCTTTTTAACATTATTTCAATCCATCTGAAATCCATTTGAAAACTGTTTTAGAATTCATTATTTCCATCTACGGCTAGAAAACTTTGTCATATATTTAATAAAAAGAACATTCCTCAGAGTCCATTTCATTTCCATTCTAATACTATAAAAACCTTAATTATAGGACTTAAACCTCAATTCCTTTTTGCTTAGTGTGATGATTATACTAGTAATGTATGATGAGTATTTATTAATACAAATATTTTGCATTTCAGTAACACCTTCCACTGAAAGATATCGCTCCCCCATTTTAAGGTCATTATTAAGTTGTCAGATGAAGTAAATGGAAATGTAAATAAGAGGATTTCAAGAGCTAATCTGTGGAAACAACAACAATAAACTATGAACAAAACAAAGAAAAACAAAACAAAATACAACCAAAAGCCCCAAACCTAACAACACAGAAACAGAAATGAGACCATTTACATTTCCTTGCTTTGAGTTAAAATGCTTTCATATATATTTTTTAAATATATATATGCACTCATTATTATTTTCCCAGTTCCTCCTACTATGGCATATTAAATAGCAAGAAAAGAAAGATTCTGAATGTGATGTTCAATCCAAAAATGAACACGTGAACGCTCCACCTATACAAAACATATTCTGGTTTTGTTTGGAGATGAACTCTATATTTTTTTTGGTTTAATTTTTGTTTAATGGTCTAAGAATTGAGTTTCTAACTGCACTACTTCCTTAACCTACTTATCAAGGTTATAAGAAGATTTGAAAATTAAAAAAAAAAAAAAAAAAAGGAGTTCAGGAGTTCACTAAGATTTCCTGTATCTTACACAGTCCCAAGTAATGCAGCAAAAGGATTTTTTGTTTTTTATAAAATCAATGCACAGTTAATAGTCACCTAAAATATGTTTTGATTCCAGAATTTATTCCTACCTAGACTGTTTCCTGTGACATCACAGGCATGCTCTGAAATGCCTAAGGGTGTGGCTACTAAATTCTTTAGTTTGAAAGTGCTGGATAACTGAATGCAGCCTGGAAAATCCTGGAGGTCTACATTGGAATTAATGTTGACATTATAAGATGGAGCAGTCTAGAAGAGAGAAATACCAGGCAAGAAAAATCTCAGGACAGTAACAAAAATCCCCAGATGAAGCTGCAAAATTTTTCATCAGAATTTTCAAACTACAACATTTTTTTTTTCATGTTCTTAGAAAGCAGTAATAATTATTCTTCTCAAATTCCTTTTGAACAGCATATTCAACGAGCATATACAAATACCAGGATAACTTCTTTAGTAAGTTTGCAACAAGGAAAATTTCAGCCTGTTGCTAAATAAAGACCAAGCCACATTACTTGTACTGTAGAAAGCAACATACTGTGAGTAGCACCCACCCATATTGTCCAGTGCCCATATACAATTAAGGAACTAATGCCAGTTTTCAAACATTATTTGATTCTTTGACAATTTAATCCTGAAATAAATTTTCTCTTACTTTCTCCAGGCTACAGAGAACTTTGCCTGAAATTATTTATTCTCTTACAATATGGCACAGTTATTTCTCTTGGTCTGTTGTTTCTGTGAGTGATTTCTCATAACTATTCCATGCTATTAAAGGAAATTTTGCCTCTGGCAAGAATGGTAAGGAAATTACAAATGACTATTCTTTGATCCATGGTGCTTACAACCAAAAGATGCTGGTCAAGTGCACCATTCATAGTCTACATGCTAATATAAATACAGAACAGAAAAACAGAATCAGTTTATAGTTACAAAGGAAAATGTAAAGAAAGGTTCAACACAGATTACAAACCTCTAAGTAACAGAATTAACTATCTGAACAGTCCAGGAATTATAAGTAGCTCCTGACATTAATTTCAAATGTGAGTCTTACCGCGATCATGATCTGAAAATGTCTCCTTTTCTAACCCTGATACTGCTTTTTTTCACCTATTTATATTTCTGTGTTCTACCTATTACTGTGTTGTCATATCCTTGATTAATTGTTATTTTTTAGGACAAGTATATCATATTAACTGCAAACCATCTGGCCGAAATTCACACATGGCATTCTGTTCTCCCTTTGATGATTACAGGATGTAAATGTTTCCCCTATGGGTCCATAAAACTTTCTTTTTTTTTTTCTTCTTTTTTTGTAAATCAGTTTCTCTACAGTCTTACTGACAAATTTGTCATTCTGACCACAGAAGTTATATCCATTAATCAGGAGTTAAATTCAACCCACAGAAGTAGCAAAGTGTTCATGCTACAGTCATCACAAATATTCTTTAGTAGCAAAGTGTTCATGCTAAAGTCATCACAAATATTTTGAGCACAAGTGTTTCCTCTGACCATACTGTGTTTAGCATGAATTAAGCTTGCATCACAATGTGTCTATGATCTCTAGAAACAAATCTAGTATTGATGTAGGCTTAGACTGGTTTTGAAATAATTGCCTAATCAATTGCAGTTTCATGAAGCAATGCACAGCTTATATCAAATATTCATACAGCAGTACTATAAAGACATACATAAATTTCATGCAGTGAGTGGTGGGTCAGTAAGAGATAGCCTGTGATCCCCTGAGAAGCATAAATTACAAAGCCATAGGAAAAGAAAAAGCCAATAAAACAGGACAAGTGATGGACATTGAAATGTAAGCATGGGTATCAAAATGTGATACTCAGAAAAGTTTTCACAGTGAAAAGGGAAGGAAAGAAGTTACTAAATGTGTCTGTTTAGGCAAAGTGGACATCATGAAAAGAGGCATAATAAAGCAAAATGAGATATGGTGTAGATTTTGAGAAGCTCAAAGAGGAATTTTGCACTCGTCTACTATTGCCCTCCAGTAGGAAAAATATATCTTTTTTTTTTTTAATGCTCTCTTTTTTATTACACTGAAAGTATCCTCACTTTTTCTAAGTATACCATATGTCTGAGTTTCTGCATGTGTTCTTTTTAACCCCAGAAATGTTGTCAACATAAAAAGTGGACTTTGGCCACTTGACTGGAATTTCCAGATGTCCAGCAGCACTGATGAAGGAGTAACCTTGGCTAGGCTTCAGACATCTGGAAATCCCACATGGAGAGACACTACACATGCATTAATGAAAATCACAAACATTTCAGAGTTTGCACTCAACTCACTGCGCAACGTTGTCGTGTACATGCACATTAATTTACATTTAAGAAATATGAAGAGATATGAAGGCACTAGTCCTATATTGAAGAAATATGTTAGGGTTCTAACTGAGGTAATTTTGGGAATGTCTAAGCATTTTAGGGATTGTATTGTCCTCTACAGAGTGAAGAATGTAAATAAATCTGTTTGCCAATGCTGCAATTCACTATGATATTTCTAGTTAGAATGAACTGGATACTGAAAAGCACAGATGAGAAATGAGGCCCAGTCTCCTGCTTTTATTAAAGTCAGAGGACCAGCTGCAGACTGAGGGACTCATCACTACTGCTACTAAAGTCAAAAGAAAAGATCATCAATTTCTGTGAGTGCTGGACCTGCTTTCAGTGATGAAGAAGGAAGATAGGCGATCCGAAGAAGACCACAGCTTTGCTCATGATTGTCCTGAGCACCTGTACTCATCAATGCTGTCAATATAACAAACATAACCTGCAGCATTTTCAACCACAAAGTAAAACACCTGGAAAGTGCTGGGTTTTGGTTGTGTAGGTGGGGAGGATGGGTAAAGTGAGAGCATAAGGAAGGTGATAATCTATCAGCTGCTGGTATCTGCAACCAGAGAAAATTGACACCAAGATAAAGAAAGGCAGACAATCAAACAATAAGACACCTCACCAGGGAACAGAGAAAATGAGCAGAAAGCAAGTTATATGCACGTGGTAGAAGCAAGCTGTGCAAAAGACAAGAAATTATTCAGTGGACAAGACAAAAGCAGCACTCAGCCAAGTAGTAGAGTACATGTTCTCAAGGCTCCAAAATGTTCTTGGCAGGCCTAGATCAAGCCACCTGTTTCCCTTTTTCTTTCTCTCTCTTTTCTCTCTCTCTCTTTTTTTTTTTTTAAACTAATTTTTCTTCCTATCTAGTGTTGTTTTTTGTCCACACAGTGACTTATTCACACTGTTTATTTTCATTATACAATTTGCAGGACACATAATTTCCTTTCAGAAACATGTGTGTATATATATATGTATATGTATATATATATGTATACATATATAACGTAGCCTTGTTTGTTTTCAGAATACCATACTTGTTAACCTAGAAGCACTAGAACTTAGAGAATAGACACACGGGACACTTGGAAATTGTCTTTCGAAGGGATGACTACCTATCAGGAAGGATAATTAGATTTTTCTCTTAGGATGGTTTCAGGCTGGGGGTAATAAGGGTATGGTGGAGAGGTAAATACAGTCAAAAGATCTTTCATGTGCCATTAGGTCAGTTAGAAAGCCAATTGTAATTTAGTTCCTTGGCTCTTGGTAGAAATGTTTAGTGAGGTATGATCTAGAAATTTAGGGATGTTTTTAGAAGATTCATTCTCAGATGTGAGAATTGCAAAGGAGTGTAGTCTCAAACTAAGTACAAGAAAACCAAAACTAAGGAAAAGTATCATTTGATCTTAACTGCAGCCTCCTTTATCTTCCTTCATAGATTTATTTCATGTGATTATATTTTTCCAGATAAGTTCACAATGAGATAACGGCCTTCCACTTCTCATGCTTTTCATTCAAAAGAATACGTTTGGAGTCCCAGAAATGTCTTCCAGGAAAAAAAAAAAAAAATTACAGAAAAACAATGTGTTTGAGGTTGTGGCTCTTCTTAGGAAAAAGCAGAACCGCTGTATAAACTGTGGGTTGACCTTGAGCACAGCCAGCCACTGAGTTCAAAGCCAGTTTTACCTGCCCTGGGGTTTTAGGACAGTTCCTTAAATCCTTTAATTTGCTCTGGCCTCAAGCGCATAGACCATTGTAAGAACATGGGAACACCTGTGAAGCATCTATTTTATCTTTCATTATGGGTGGCTTATGTCTGGCCAGAATAAAATTCCCCCAACACAGGGTTTGGAGAAGAAAACGTTACTTGCCTTGTCAAGGAGACAGGGCAGAGCAAGAGGCACAAAATGTGAAGGGGTCAGGCCCTGCGAGCCCTGTGGTGCGGGAGGCTGTACGCTGCCTGCCTTGACTGACCCTTCCCCCTGGAAGCCCCAGCAGGCCCAAGGGCAGCTCAGAAATGGGATAGAGTTGCCCAGTGGTGCTGCCAGGAGGGCGTCCATCTCTTCCTGCCCAGGGGATGGCTGCCACGGGGCCCCTTCAGGCACAGGCCCTGTCAGAGTCAAAGATCCACAAGCTGGCCTGTCTGCCTGACCCCTCCACTGCGGGCCATGGATGTTTCAATTCGGAGATGTGAGCCCGTTTGCATGTGCCAGTACTTCCAGTCCCTGCATGCAGCGAAGAGCACGTTCAAGCTTTGCTTTTAACGGTGCGATAAATTAGCACAGCTGTTTAATTCAAAACAATCTGTTTACTTGCCCACATGTGACCATGTAAAGACTACAGGAAATTAAAACATCTAAAAATAGAGGGACTGTCAGGGAAGAAAACAATTGAACAATGCCTCATGAATCGATGCTGGCCATTTCTTTTACCTGTGCACCACACAGGGCTGCTCCAACTTCGCCCTTCCTCCCTCACTACTCAGCTGCTCTCAAAGGGAGGCTTGACATTGAAGCTAGCATATCTCCTTTTCCCTCTCTAGAAAATCTCTACCCTTCCATCATTTTGTGGTGTAGACAAAAGAGGTGCTAATGCCTGCTGGTGTTCGTGGGTCACCTGTTTGATTACAGGCACAGTTCCTGCAAGACATTCAGGAGCTTGATGCCTCCTGGCTAGATTTGGTGTTGTTAGTCCAGAGAGAAGTGCCCTGCCTCCAGGAACCTGGCACAGGCTGTGGAGGAGCTCTGGGGGATAAATCTGCTCAACTACACCTCCAATAATAGGTTTCAGGATAGGTTTCTCCTGCTGAGTTTTTCTTTTTACAAGCCAGGCAATGTGTAGTGTGAACTCCACTTCTGACTGTATTAATTTATTTTTTATTTTTATTTATTTTTTTAGTGAGTGAAGTCTGATGCAAAAACTGTCGAAACAAGAAGATACTAAGTTTATTGTGAAAACATTCATATTTTGTGCTAGAACTGGAAACTGACAAAAAAAAATCTTGTGGAAAGTATTTTGTAAACAATATACTTGGATGTCAACCTTCTCCATAAACACTTACCAAATCCATCACTCTTCTGAAAAAATTAGCTCATTAGCAGTATTGTCCTTGTGTGTCCTGTATGAATACTTGTCATAAGAATAATCTGGGAAATTCCTGCAAGGGTAAACTTGCACTATTATCACTGCTACAGTAACAAAACCACAGAGGAACAATTAGAATGGTTTGCTGCCTGGGTTACTCCCCATGCAAGTGACTGAGCAAGTTGTAATTTCCTTGGGCTCTTCTGATTAAATTTGTTTCATATAACTTCAGACATTCAGAAATAAGCTGTTTGTAGAAACTAGTTTTCTAGGATATCCTCCCTGATCCACTGATGGAAGGAGGGAGAAAGAAAGATCTCTAAGGGTGATATTTTAGACACTGATTTAAGGGATAAACGATATGCACTAGAAGGGTAGATCTCTCTTTCCATCAACTATAGAGGACCTTAGAAAATAAAGAAGCTGAAATGTAGGCCTTTGTAGGAACTAACAAAAATCTAGATGAGTAACACACTTTTTTATTTTCGCTCCTTCCACTTGATTAGACTTGAACTACACTTGAATTTGCTTTCTAAATTGCCTTTTTCTTCATCTTCAGTAATTGCTCCTCAAACTGTGTTCTGTCCTCTCTACCGCTATGGCTTATTTAACTATTCAACTGACTGTTTTCAGCTCTTGGGAGTTGCCCTCATACCCCGTTCTGCACAGGCCAGGCATAACCTTGTATGCAAGGAAAATATTTCAGTGGTTTTAAACCTATAGAATCATTGTGAAATTCAGCTTAGCACTTCAGTTGTTATAATAACTTATTTTCTACAGAATATTTAAGGTGCAGTTGACATTATTTGGAGACCCATGCACTTGCATTGCATAAAACTTTAATAATACTGCTAAGATACTGTGATATAGATCATATAATGTGGAGAATATCCGATTTACAGATGAGAAAAATGAAGTATGAGTTACAGATGAGTAAGCTGAGAAGTGAAGTGACATCCTCACTCCTATGAAACAACATTCTAATAACCCAGAAACAGTCCTAATACATTATAATTATTCATAACTTCAGCTTTTGCTTTTTTAGGATTTCAGTAGGACTATTCACATGCTTATGGTAAAGCAACATACACAAGAGTATTACGACCACAGTGGTGAGTATGTGAATTGGACATCCCAATAATTAACACAGGAGAAAGACAAGTTCAGTAAACAGGAACAGTGTTTTTTAACAACAGGATACAAGTCACTTGCATTGTACAAAGGACAAACTGAACCTCAGGTAATTTTCATTCAGTTAAACAGTGGAAGGAGAGTAGCAAAGCAATGTAAATACATGACATGATCAACTGTGCTAAACGAGGCAAAGCACAGGGACTGCACACACTGTGCTTGGAATATCAGACCCTGCAAAAGGGAAGTAGAGGTCAGTCCCCATTAACATGTAAGAAAAAAAACCAGGGTCAGTGGCAATCAGAGAAAGGGCAAGAGGTGATTAATAATGGCCTTTTCTCTGTCTGAGGCAGTGGGCCTTTCTCACTGATATCTGAAAGACATGAAACGACACAGCAGGAGGAAACAGCAGTGGCAAAGCCTCAGCAGTGGTATCAGGGGGCAGCTTTGGCAGCTGACCCAATTTACATTCAAAGCAAAAGCGTCTGACTTCCTTCATGCAGAAACTGCATGGGCAGGAACAGCAGCACATTTTTCTATAAATTCCTCTTCTCTGCTTTTGCACATCTCAAACAGGTGATGTTAGCCCATACCTATACACCCAAGCGGACCACATAACTCACAAAGAAAGGAACAAAAGTGCTAATGCAGCACAGGGTAGTGAAACAACATTTCATGCCCATATTTTCTTTCAGTGTTAAAATTGTCTTGTTCTAGTTATGGGAAAATATTTGGAAAAGACAGGAAAAGATCAATATTTCATAAGGTAGCAGTATTTTAGAGAACTTCACTTTAGAGTCCTGAAGTATTTTACAAATACCTATGAATTCGAATCTTGGATTGTAGTTCTGTCAGGTCAGTACTAATCCTCATTTTATATATAAGAGAACAAAGGTAAGGGGACATAAGGAGTGCTATTTTCTTACCATACTCAGGGTTGCCTTTAAGATTTTCAGTGGATCTTGAAAGTTTTTGCTACAGTCACAAATGCACTGTCAGTCACTGAATTCTGGCACTTGAAACTTATTTTTAATACAGCAGGTAACTAAATCAACAAAGGCATATGGAGGACTATTTTTATTGAAAAGAATGTTTTAGAATGGATATGATTTGCATATGGTTTCATGTAAATGAAGGTGAAATTTGTTTCAGAAGGGGAATTTTAGAAGATAAAATATGTTGTTACTTGTGTTTCCATAAGAGGTAATTCCTGCCTCGAGATGCTTAAAAACCCAGACAGAAGACTAAGGGCTGATGGAAACATGCAAATCAGCTGGGAAAAAAATGAAGAAATAATAAAGTAATTCTAGTCAGCATGTCAGGCAGTGACCTGGGAAACATTTTTCACCCAAATACCAAGTCCTTAACTGTCAGGAATTGTGCACTTATCTTGACTTGGAACTCTGCATATAAAAAAATGTGGAAGAATCTGGCTGGGAGCACATAATGCTTTCTTTTCTTCTCCTTTAAAAGAACTAGAGTCTATCTTGACAGGAAAGAATCCAAACAGTGCAGCAATCATCCTTTGAAAGCTTCAGATGCTAATCGTGTTTTCATTAACAGTATGTCGGTGATATGGGGATTCAACCTAAATTACTGTGATGATTTCATGTTAATGGGTATTTAACTAGAAGGTAAGACATTAATCAAAGATTAGAGAAATGTATGCTAAATTATTGTGATATATGTATAACTGAAAGGAAGTGTTGAAAGGGAAAGAGATTTCTTCCTTGGAAGAATAAAAATTAAAACCTATAGCAAGACAGACTCAAGGTAAAAATACGTTTGAAGATGCTGAATGACTGCTTTTTTTTTTTTTTTTGTCTCTGTATTTTTCTTCTTCCTGTGGGAAATAAGTAATTTGTCTGTAAAAAGTATTTGGAATCAGTAGTTAAATGGAGGGTCGAAATGAATGTTAGTCAGTCGGTGTAGACTTGGTAGCTGCTAGAACAAGAATTATCTTCTAGGTTAGAAGAACTAATTATAAGTCCTCTTTAATAATGTCTCAGACTTGCAAATGTAGCTGTGATGGACGGTACCACTGAAATCTGACTTCAAGTTCAGTTTGTCTGTAAGGTTTTCTTAGGAGCCATATATAAAGAAATCAAATGATACAAAGCAAAAGAGTAATTTTGGACGTGTTCTACAGTGCCTTTGGCTGTTTCTGTACTGGGAGAGATCTAAGTTAAATTATTCCTCTGTGAATTTGAGTCCTTTTGCCGGAAGGCAGATGAGTGGCAGCCATGGCCCTGTGTCCCACTGATCCCTGAGGGGCAGAGCGGGCTACTGAGGGCTGTAAAACAAGGAAGCAAAATAGAACTGCTTTGAAATTTGTTCTCTCCTTTGTAAGACAAAGATTGTCTTTGGATCACAGGTCTATAAAAATAGTTTCAACCTACTTCTGCCTTTCTTAGCACTCCAGTCTTATGACAGCCTATTTGGGCCTGAAGTTAAGTCACTCTTCAAAGGAAAAGCTCTTGCCTAAAAGGTACCCGTAGTCCTGAGCATTGGAAACAATCCAGAAAAAAAGCAGCAGGAAAGGGGAGATATTTTTAATAACACCTGCATCATTCCCAAACACTCTGCTAGACTCTTGAGCAGAGAAATGAGCTGGACCAAAGCGAAGCCAAAGCCCTGGTTTTGCAGCTGGCCACCACCTTCCTGACACCAGAACATGAGGTGACCTAGAGTTCCTGGCAGTCACTTCCCTAGCCTGTGCAAGGCTAGGGAAAACTTACATCTCCTCCTTCATGCAAGGTGATTCCTTTCTGCCAGAGAAAAATATTGCTCTGATCTGCAGCTTCTGCTTCCCTGTCTGCACTTTGCTGTGTTTTGATGATCTTTGGTAGCTTATTTGGGTGGTCCGTTGGGGACCCAGGAATTGAATTTGATGATCCTTGTGGGTGCCTTCCAACTCAGTATATTATATGATTCTATGAGGTTTTGGCCACAGAGACCTTAGTTTTCACAGAATGTTTTGGGTTGGAAGAGACCTGAAAGATAATCTACTTCCAAGCCCCCTGACATGGGCAGGGATGCCACCCACTAGATCAGGTGCTCAAAGCCCCATCCAACCTGGCCTTGAACACTTCCAGGGATGGGGCATCCACAGCTTATCTGGGCAACCTGTGCCAGTGCCTCACCAGCCTCTGAGTGAAGAATTTTCTCCTAACACCTAATTTAAATCTCCCCTTTTAGTTTACAGCCATTACTCCTTGTCTTGTCATTATCTGCTCAAGTAAAAAGTTATTCTCCATCTTCTTTGTAAGCCCCTTTTAAGTATTGAAAGGCTGTGATGAGGTTTCCCCAGAGCCTTCTTTTCTTCAGGCTGAGCATCCTCAGCAATCTCAGTCTTTCTTCATAAGAGAGGTGCTCCAACTCTGATCATCTTCGTGGCTCTCTTCTGGACCTGCTCTAACAGGTCCACATCCTTCTTGTGCTGGGTGCCCCAGACCTGGATGCAGCACTCCAAGTAGGGCCTCACAAGGGCAAAGTAGAGGGGGAGAATCACTTCCCTCAGCCTGCTGGCCACTCCTCTTTTGATGTAGCCCAGGACGCAGTTGGTCTGCTGGGCTGCAAGTGTGCACTGCTGGCTCATGTCAAGCTTTTCGTCCATCAGAATCCCCAAGTCCTTCTCTGCAGGGCTGCTGCCAATGAGTTCTCCACACAGTCTGTACTGATGTCTGAGATCTCCCTGACCCAGGTGTAGCACCTTGCACTTGGCCTTGTTGAACTTCTTTAGGTTGAGCTTCACTAGATAAACGTATCTAGTTTGTCCAGGTCCTTTTGGATGGCATTCCTTTCTGTTGTATCGACTGCACACAACCCTTGGTGTCATCTGCAAACTTGATGAGGGTGAACTCGATCCCAGTATTTACATCATTGATAAAGATATTAAACAATACTGGTCCCAGGGCAGACCCCTGGGGGACAGTGCTCATCACTGGCCTCCACCTGGATATAGAGCCATTGACCACAACTCTCTGGGTGCGTCCTTCAAACCAATTCCTTATCCACTAAATGCTCCACCTTTCAAATCCATATCTCTCCAAATTGGAGATCAGGATTTCATGTGGTACTGTGTTGAAGACCTTACAGAATTCCAGGTAGATGACATCAGTCGGTCTTCCCTTAACAACTGATGCTTGAACACAGATATTGTTCTCCCACTGTCATTTTCCTGGGTGCCATTTTCTCCTAGAAATCCAAACCCACACATTCAGTTTTGTGACGTATCTCCTTTTCCTAAGAGATGCTTTCCATTGAAACCCATGCTCCATCTCTATTTCTCTGTAAGGTGTCCTTCCTGACAGACTTGTTACCTGAGTAGAAATGGTCTCATTTAACCACGTGCAAACCACCTGGTCTCTTGTGTGGCCTTACTCTGAAGGTTTCTTTAGCAAATCCACAGCAGGAGGAAAACTTGAGGTCTTACATCTACCTTTGGGACATTTCTTATTTTTTTAAAAAAAATCAAGATTTGATGTTGCTACGAAGGACATGAGGTATTTTCTCAATGCTTTCTAAATTCCAGTGCTTAAATTCGTGAATCCCCTTCAGGCAAATTAATGGTTGCTATTTTGTTTACCAAGCTTGAAAGGACTAAAAGCCTGCAGTGACACACTAGATTATGTCGATCTCATTAGCATTTCATTAGTCCTCTACTTTTTCTCATTAAAATCTCAACCTCATGTAATTTCTCTGCCTCCCTCCTCAGATAAGTAAGAAGGCTCAGATGCTGATAGTTAATGGACTTGGGCTTTTTCCCTGTTTCCAAGGTACACTTGCTACAGGCACTTGCTGAGCCCTGTCAAGCTGATATTTTTAATAATACACTATGTTCTTATTAGTGCTCATGTCTGTGAATCACATTGAGCTGAAAGAAATTTCCAGCAGTTGTAGGCTCCATGCACAGCTTGGTATAACTTCCCTAGCAACAGGAATATAACGTGACATGGGTTTGTGTAAAATTTATGGCTCAAAAATCTTTTCTGACCTTTTGAAACTTGTGTGTCTCTAAGGGTGACAAAGATAGGGATGCTCTGGGTCCTGAGGGTCCCATCCTTCTCTCACCATGCACAGAAGTTTTGCCTTCCAGTTCAGCTTCTGGTTCTGTTCTGTTTCCTGGAAGGACAGGAGAAACCCGTTTCTCCTCATATCCTTCATGTTCCACAAGCAAGATATTAACAACTGAAATGTCAGAATATTCAGAGGGGCAGTACAATTCTTCCACTGGCTGAGGTCCCTTGGTTTGTCAGCCCAAAGAAGAGGAGACTGGGGGGAGGCCTCATGGCGGCCTGCAGCTCCCTCACGAGGGGAGCGGAGGGGCAGGCGCTGAGCTCTGCTCTCTGGGGACAGCGACAGGACCCGAGGGAACGGCATGGAGCTGGGACAGGGGAGGGTCAGGCTGGGGGTTAGGGAAAGGTTCTGCACCCAGAGGGTGATCAGGCACTGGGACAGGCTCTTCAGGGCAGTTATCATGGCACTGAGTCTGTCAAAGTTCTGGAAGTGTTTGGACAACATTTTCTGACATATGGTTGATTTTGGGGTGTTTCTGTGTGGATCCAGGAGTTGGACTTGTTGATCATCTTGGGACCCTTCCAACTCAGAATATTCTATGATTCTATAATTCTAAAGATCCACTTTAAAAAAGTCAATTCAATAAACAAGGTACAGAAAGAGAAGGAACACTATGGGGAAAGAAATCTTTTTGTCTTCTGTGTGATGCTGTCTGAATATCTGGAAGTTACAGCAAAAACCTATAAAAGCAAAAATATTTTAGATTCCTTTACTAGCAATGCACAAAATCTGCTAAGGCTGGAACTGGGAAAAAAAAATAAAGGGGGTTGGGGGTAGGGGAATGGGGAGACACAACACTTAAAAATGCCTAGCAGATTTCTTTCTTTCAGTAGCTATTTCTTATGTCTCCTGAGCTTGCCATCGTTGCTGATTTTTCTGAAAAAAAAAAAAAACACACAAAAAAACCCACAGCTGGGGTATTTTCTAGGCATTGAAATAAATTGCAGTCTGGTTGGTACTGAACAGCAGGTTTCATGGAGAAAGATGTCTGTAAACTTTGGATAAGAACCTATAGATCATTATCTACCATATTCCATACCAGGAATAGTTTGTGGAGTTAGAAGAACATAATTCATCTGTCACAGTTATTATCTTTTTAGGCTTGAGGGAACCAGATACAAATAAACAATGATTATTTGTACTTGATTGCAGGGTATTTTTCTTACCACATACTTTGATGACCACATGCTTGCAAACTCCACATTGGGTCTTTCAAACGTGACCTCTGGAATGAAAACTGTTTCTATCTTGCGAGGATGGATTTTGGCATAGAAAGATCCTGATTTTTAATAAGGCTTTAAAGTGCTTCCACAAAAACATTAGCAAAAACAATAAACCTCCTGTGGTTATGATTGTAAATAACCATAAAAAAATAGTTATTTACATTACTCAGTAGGAAGTCATATCATAAACATGTATGAGTTTAAAAGACAGGAAATTGTGAGAGAATAATGACTTAACATCACATGATTAAGCATCTATCTGCACTTATGCTTTTTCTTTGGTCTGCTACAAATGAGTTGGAGATAGATGTGAAATATGGAAAGATCAGAATCAGTTCAAGCTGTTATCATTTAGAAGATGGTAAACATAATTTCTGGTGGTTGTTCCAGCAACTTTTATAAGAAGGTCATTTTCTCCTGAGTAATATTTTAATTCATGGACTTCCAGTAATTTCATATTCCTGTATAAATAAGGGCTTTGCATTTAAAGGCAGAGATGAAAATATCCACATAACAGCATCTGACACAGGAGTGTGAAAATGTTACAAAATAATTGTCATAAATGTTACAAAAAGTCTTGCTGATTGTGGTAATTGAAGGGTAGTTGGAATTTTAAAAATAAATATTTTATATATGTGTGTATATATATTTATATACATATAAAAAGGGAGCCTTTTGTGGACTCCTAATTATATGGAAACATTTCTCCAACATCAAAATGAACAGTGTAGATGCTCACAAACTAATGTTCTCTGCAGACAATCATACTGTCACTTCTTTTGTTAAAAAACAGTTTGTCATATTAATGCCAGATGATCTTTAATTCTGTAACATTTACAATGTTAATAGCTATTATGGCTCTATTTGTTGGATGAGACATTCAAATCCCTTCTCGTACGAGACTGTAGTCCCTTACATGGAGTTCTCTCCTCTGCTCCAATCAAACTACTTTGGTGTCTAGTCCCAAACCCACAGAAGTAATTGAAAAGAATTCTTTTAACTTCAGCGGGATTCAAAACAAGCCTTGAGCAAGTAATCATCTGCAAATGGTTCATCATCTGACCCACAAAATTCATTTAGTATTCAGCTTAATGGAGTATTTAATTAAAAAGCATCATTAAAGTGCAAAATAAGGAATATTTATCGTGAACTGGATGGATTTCACATAAAAAAAATAATAATCAAGATTTGAAGAGTATTGTCTTTCCTGGCTGGTAACTAAGCTTAAAGATCATCTTTTTCCTTGATTTATGCCTAAAATGTAGTGAGCCTCATCAGACAGTCCAGAAATACTCATCTACATAAATCTTTTAATATGGTATAATTTTCATGACAGTCCTCAGCAATCTATTGCAGTGCTTTGACTAAAGATCTTACAAGCTAGAAAAAAAATGAAATATGATGTTTGAACACCTTCCATTTAGTTTTGCAAGGTTTATAAATTAGTTTTCCTGTCTATTGTGAGCTCAACTGCTACCCCAGGGAGATCCCCTCAGTTTCTGCAGTGCTTTAGAGGCATAAAGGACATACCCATACAAACGGGTCCCAGGAGCCACCCTGTATGTCTGAGCAGCACTGTTGCTGCCCACACCAAAGACATATGGAAGTAAGTTGGACCAAGGGTGTCAGCTCTACTGCCTCTCCCCAGCTTGCTTTGTGTGGGGCACAAAGGCTGTAGATCCCAGTATCCCATGTTCCTAAATGTACTCCAGGATTGGTAGGGCCAATTACTTTTGGGAGGGCCATATTAAAATAGAGAATCACTGTTAAGAGTAGATTTCATTCTTGTTGGTTAAATTATGGGAAATTCTGGGTCAAATTAAGTCCTGATCATTTTATTAACTTCAGCAGTCTTAACGAAGACAGTGAGCAATATTGGAAAGGGGACAGTTCATTGTCTGTGGTTTCTGAAGCCAGAAAACCTCCAGGAGTTATCACAGTATCACAGTATCACAGATTTCTAGGTTGGAAGAGACCTCAAGATCATCGAGTCCAACCTCCGACCTAACACTAAGTACTCCACTAAACCATATCGCTAAGCTCTACATCTAAACGTCTTTTAAAGACCTCCAGGGATGGTGACTCCACCACCTCCCTGGGCAGCCCGTTCCAATGCCTAACAACCCTTTCGGTAAAGAAGTACTTCCTAACATCCAACCTAAAACTCCCCTGTCGCAACTTCCGCCCATTCCCCCTTGTCCTGTCACCAGGCACGTAGGAGAACAGACCAACCCCCACCTCTTTACAGCCTCCTTTAAGGTAACTGTAGAGAGCGATAAGGTCGCCCCTGAGCCTCCTCTTCTCCAGGCTGAACAAGCCCAGCTCCCTCAGCCGCTCCTCGTAAGACTTGTTCTCCAGACCCCTCACCAGCTTGGTCGCCCTTCTCTGGACTCGCTCGAGCACGTCCATGTCCTTCCTGTAGCGAGGGGCCCAAAACTGAACACAGTACTCGAGGTGCGGCCTCACCAGAGCCGAGTACAGGGGCACAATCACTTCCCTAGACCTGCTGGCCACACTGCTTCTTATACAGGCCAGGATGCTGTTGGCCTTCTTGGCCACCTGGGCACACTGCTGGCTCATATTCAGCCGACTATCAACCAATACTCCCAGGTCCTTCTCGGCCAGGCAGCTTTCCAACCACTCATCTCCCAGCCTGTAGCTCTGCTTGGGGTTGTTGCGCCCCAGGTGCAGGACCCGGCACTTGGCCTTGTTGAACTTCATATAGTTGACCTCAGCCCATCGCTCCAGCCTATCCAGATCCTCCTGCAGAGCCTTCCTGCCCTCGAGCAGATCAACACACGCACTTAGCTTGGTGTCATCTGCGAACTTACTGAGGGTGCACTGGACGCCCTCATCCAGATCATCGATAAAGATATTAAAGAGGACCGGCCCCAGTACCGAGCCCTGGGGGACACCACTAGTGACCAGCCTCCAACCAGATTTGACTCCATTCACCACAACTCTCTGGGCCCGGCTATCCAGCCAGTTTCTAACCCAGTGAAGCGTACGCCAGTCCAAGCGCCGAGCAGCCAGTTTCTTGAGGAGAATGTTGTGGGGAATGGTGTCAAAAGCCTTACTGAGGTCAAGGTAAACCACATCCACAGCCTTTCCCTCATCCACCAAGCGCGTCACTTGGTCATAGAAGGAGATCAGGTTCGTCAAGCAGGACCTGCCTTTCATAAACCCATGCTGACTGGGCCTGATCGCCTGCTTGCCCTAATCTTGCTTGCCCTATCTTGCTTAGTCACTGGAATTGCTTTACCTTGAAGGAGAATGGATGGGTTTAGCAGTGCTGACATTAAAAAGTCTGCAGTTTCTTTCATGCACACCTACCTGTGCATGCACACTCACAGAGTCGCTTAGGAACAGAGCCATATATGGAAAGATGCAGTGACCCTGAGAGTCTTCATTTCTAACTTTCAGACATCCATTTTCCTGAATTCTTGGAGTCTAGAAAGGCTTCCAGCTGAAACTAGATTCGAAACAGCCATTCTGCTGGGGTTAGCAGGGGAGGAAAGGGACCAGCCCCTCAGTCTCAGCATTTCTGTACTGGGCACCTCTAGGTTGGGGAGCAGTCTTGTGGAAACAGTTTATAATGTGGGACTGAACCCTCTCAGGCCCAAGTCATCTGAGTGTTGTAGACACTATGCCAAGGTATAAAAGGGAACCTGTTATACCTTGTTTATTTATTTTCTAATCCATCTCACCACTAGCTATTTAGGACAGATTTTTGAATGCAAATGGCTGAAAACAATAGGCCCTTGGCACAAACGCTGTAGATGACTTGTGCTATAAGCCTAACTACTGGATAGTGTTTCAGGACATTGACCAGTTTGATGGCCATAAACTGACCTTAGCATGAATTAAGCTTGAAGAGACTCCACAGTACAAGCCCAGAGTCACTTCTGGGCAGTGCACTGAACTCCAAAGGAAGTCTTCTGGCACTTGAAGGGCTCAGGAGGTGAAACACGAGTTGTGGGGACTGTGTGTCTACTTGTTGGACTCTAACACTCATGTACCTGAATCAGTCTCTAAAACTGTAGAATGCATTTGGTTATCAAAGAACAAGGATTTTCCATGTTTCATGCTACTCTTTCTCTCTGTATGTTCTCTTTGATAAATATAATTTTTCTTTGCCAAACCTGCTACGAATCACAGAAGGCAGAAAGCTGTGTCTAAGCCTGACCATTAATGAAACCAGTTCATTGATTTCTGCTAGTACACAGTGTTCCTGAGTGCAATTAATTTATATGAACAGTACAATAGATTTTGTTCTCTAATCTTATTCTGTTGTTTCATGAAAGGCTAATGTGATATAATAGATGGGACTAGTGCTAGCTCAAGGAAGAATGCTTCCATTTCTGAGTATTTTAGGTCATCATAGCAGAGATAATGTAGGTTTCAATAAATGGAAGAAGCTAGGATCTATTTAAAATCTTCTTCAGTTCCTGTGTCCAAAACAGTTGCTCAATTAAGCACTGCTTGTTTCTGTTAGGATTTAGTAGTTAATAATACTCGCCAAGGCTCATGTCCCAGTCATACATAACTGGAACTCATGTACTCAACTGAACGCTTCACTGGTACAACTCCTGGGAACTGGGTTTCCATCTAACGACAGGAGTATGACAGTGATGGAGGCTTAATTAAGACAACATTAGTGGAGGTTATGAAGACAGGCTGAGAGAGTTGAGGTTGTTCAGCTTGGAGAAGAGAAGGCTCCAGGGAGACCTTATAGCGGCTTTCCAGTGTCTGAAGGGGGTCTACAGGAAAGCTGGGGAGTGACTCTTTGTCAGGGGGGTGTAGTGATAGAACAAGGGACAATGGCTTTAAACTAAAAGAGAGTAGATTTAGATCAGATATTAGGAAGAAATTACTCAAAGGGTGGTGAGGTACTGGCACAGGTTGCCTGGAGAAGCTGTGGATGCCCCATCCCTGGAGGTGTTCAAGGCCAGGCTGGATGGGGCTTTGGGCAACCTGATCTGGTGGGAGGTGTCCCTGCCCATGGCAGGGGGGTTGGAACTGGGTGGTCTTTAAGGTCCCTTCCAACCCAAACCATTCTATGATATATCTATGAATATCTATTGAAATGCTGTTACCACCATAAGTGTTATTTCGTCAGATGTGAATGATAAGCTTCAGTCTACATTGCCAAGTGCAGCTTTAAATCTGACCAAAATAAGAAGAAAGCTAAACAAAGGATGACTGCAATTAATACATTTTATAAATATACATACATTTTTTTAATCCTCATTTTTTGGCAAATTAGGACTTTTCAGACACTGTTTAAACAATATGTTGTGGCGCAATGGCAGGTTTTAGAACAGTAAACCACTAGGTAAGATGACAACAAAAAGCTTATGTTATCATAGTAAACTGAGACACCTGAGTACCTTGCTAAGGGCAGGATTTCACTGTGACTATCAAGGAAACTCACTTGTGTTAGCTTTGTTTCTATTCTGTTAAAGTTCTACACACTAAAGTGCCTAATATGGCTGTAAGATATTATTCACTTCCACTGTGCAGGGAAACCCTCCCAGGTCTGATTACTCCAGTGTTAAAATACAAAAAGGCAGGTTCCCAAATCGCTTTATTCTTGCTATCAGTATAAAAATAGGCTACATGGAAATAAATAAATAAATAAATAAACCAGCAAGCAAACAAATAAATAAAGGCCTGGCATGCTACTTGTAGCCAATGCAGAAAAGTTCTTCTACCCAGTGATCCCACCAACTGGTCTGCAAGACTCCCTCCAACCCTGCACTGACTTACGTCTCATTGAAGTGGCTGGGTTTTTTCTCCCTCTGCAGTTGGGGGCTGCACACGCAGCCCCTGCAGGCTCTGGGGAATAGACAGTGGCCATTTTTACAGCACTTGGCCGACAGACTCCTTGCATCATGGCCGGGATGGTACTCTTCCTGCTGCCAGCCCTGCTGTACAAGTCCACCTGCAGACAGTCCTCCTGCAGGAGTGGATTCTGCATGAAAAATACTGCAGCTTTCTTTGGAAATCTCCCACAGCCTGATAAAGACGGATGAAATAATTTCCCTGCCTATTCCCCACGGAGCCATCTTCTCCAGAGTGGTCCCAGGGTAACTGAGATCCTAGAAATACATTTCTGCAAAGGCAGCTGCTTTCACACAGCAGTCATAAATACTATGTGAAAAGGGAACAAAGGATACATATATAATGATCAAGAATTTGAAGTCTTCATCCAAAGGTAGGATGGTATTTTTTGTTTTCTAATCCATTTTACCTTCTTCAAAGAAAGCTCAAGCATACCTAAACCATTTAGATGATTGATTGTCTAACCTAATTCTTATAATCATAATTACTAGAGATTTTATAATTTCAAATTCAATTGGAATAACTGAATAAATTTCAATACTTCATTCCCCTAGAATAAAATTTAAGTTATATTGTTATTGCTGTGAGGATCTCAGCTCTCTCACCATGTACCAGCAAGGTGTCTGATAACTGATTCAAGGCTGAGTACACACCTGCAGAGCTCTCAGTGCAACAAGAATTGTACCTGGAGATTTCACGTGGGGAATTCTTCCTTCCTCGAGGTATTTTACAATAGACCAATCTAAAGAAAATCCTCAGGAATTTTTTTTTTCTTTCCCCAATGTTATTTCAGAGATTTGGAATCTCACAAGCTTTCTTTCATTGCACAATTTTGCTGTTTAGGTGGGCAAAAAGGTGGAAAGCAAAGAAAAGGGAAATTATGCTTACTTAAAATGTGCCCACCAAATAACATCAAATAGAATTTGGTAGGTAACACTGATTCTTCAGTTTAATGACAGAAAAAAATACAATGAAAAGGTATAGAAAATGAAATATAAGTCAAAAGTAAAGAGAGAGTCCTAAGGCTCAAAGAATGGACCATAACAAATTAAAGAAGAGAGAAACAGAACAAAGTCACAATGTGAATTGAGAAAATAAGGGAGAAAGTTAGGTTTTTCACAAAAGAATGAACACGCTTTCCACAATGAAAAAGAGAGGCAAGCAGTGAAGGAAAACAGCGGGTTCATAAAACAGATGAAATTAACTTTTGTGTTGATGATTATCAAAATTTTTTACTACTAATGGGATAAAAAATTCTTCAGAAAAAATAAGAATGAATGATGGAAAAATATAAAAATAGCACCTTTGTGTTTTCTATGTAAAAGTTATACATTTTATTAATGCTAAAGAATGTAAAGAAGTTGAGGCAAAAAAAAAAAAAAGATTCAATGATTTCTCAGGAAATGTTTTGCAGAATTACAAACCACTCAACTCCTAATATTTTGGTCCTTACAAAGGACCAGGATGCTCTTCTAAGGAACCTTGGATGCCCCATCCCTGGAATTGCTCAAGGCCAGGCTGGATGGGGCTTTGAGCAACCTGATCTGGTGGGAGGTGTCCCTGCCCATGGCAGGGGGGTTGGAACTGGGTGGTCTTTAAGGTCCCTTCCAACCCAAAACATTCTGTGATTCTTTGAGTCTTCCTAGTTAATTGGTAGGCATTTGCCCATGAGCTTCAACATGAAAAGATGAAATCCTAGGAAGAACACATATGAAAATACAGGGCATATCCCACTCATATGTATTCAATAAGGTTAGAGGGACTGGGAAATTACAGTTGAATGGGAGTAAAATTCTGCTGGCAATAGGGAAATGCAGCAATCTTTGCAAGTGTTATGTGTATCTTCTGCCTCCTGGTTTTCTGATGCTGATTATAGGACTCGCATGCCAAACACTCAAGAGCCCTTTAATTCTCAGTGGGAGACTATCATCTCAAAAATCAAATCATGAGCATCACATATTCTGATGTAAAGTGCTGAAGGAAAATGTCGGCAGTGTCTCTACTCAAAATGAGCCACTTTGGGACACTTAAGAAGGGCCACATTTCAGATTAACTTTGGCTTCTAGCGCTTATCAGTGATGAAATAAATGGCAAATTGAAAATTAAAGAGGGAGAAAAGCACAGGCAGAGGAAAGGGTGTTACAGAACTGCCCGCATGGAGCTCGGGCACAGGAAACAGAGAGCCAGTGCCCCAGTGCAGTTTGAGGGGGGCAAGAAGAGAAGATATAAAAAGAGATATGAAGAAATCTATGCATTATTAGAACTTGGATGGCAAAAGCTTTTGCTCAGGTGAGTAAGTGTTTGGAAAAATGAGTATCAGGTTCATTAAACACTTACTGAAACAAATCCAGTCAGAGAGAGAAAAACTTTTGGAAGGGAAAGAGTAACCCTTGTGCCATCTTGCTTAGATGCAAGAGTTCCTCTGTGGTACAAAGGTTTAGCCAGGGAGACCAGGTCCCTCCTGCTCTCTATAGGGTATTTGCACCTATACCCACTGAGGATATGGTCCACAGTTTGGCTTTCTTTTTGCAGTAATTGCCATCTGGTAATTTTTTTTTTTGGTTTCCAGTGGGGGCATATGGCCAGCTCTCAGGCTGTTATGATCCTCTGCAGTCACACCTTTTATTGAGCCCTCAGAAAAACAAAGAATAAAAATTCCAGTAATGCAGCTTTGGTTATTACCTGTTAGCTGTTTCTGCCCTTCTTAATTTACAGTAGTTGCCATTAAAGGTTTTTTAATGGCCACCATTATCTTTATATACACAGTTAACTTTATGAATTACACAAAATCACTTTGCAGAAAAAAAAGCAAAGTATGAATAAATGTTGACCTTTTCATAGCAATCACTGTATTATTTTGGAGATTATAACATGCAGATCTTTATAGAATTTTGTTCTAAAATATTTTCATATTTTTCCCCACCTTTCTCATTCCTGTAGACAATCCTGTCTGTGTAAGTTATCTAGGAGCCAGAAGGATACTATTAAACACATTATTTTCCTTAGTGAGGAAACTAGTCTTTGTCTTTTGATCTTTCTTTGTTTCTTTTTCTTTTTCTTTTTCTTTTTCTTTTTCTCTTCTTTTTCTTTTTCTTTTTCTTTTCTTTCTTTTTCTTTTTCTTTCTTTCTTCTTTCCTTTCTTCCTTTCTTTCCTTTCTTTCTCCTTCCTTCTTTCTTTCTTTCCCTCTCTCTCTCTTTCTTTCTTTCTTTCGTTCTTTCGTGAAATAACTTAAGAGTCAAGGTGAGTAGGCAGTTGTTTGATTCCACCAAAATGGAATCAAAACTCCAGTCTATGCTGGTCACAGCCTATTGGCAGAACTCCCATTCACCTCAAAAGTAAAAGTGGCTTGGAAACCCACTGTTGCCAGATATTTTCAGGGCCAGAATATCTAGTACATAAAACACATCTCATAAGCCAAAGGAGCTATTAACTTCTTAAATTTTTAAGGGATTTGCAGTATGTCAAGATTGATATAACTGTCTTGTGTAGTTTTATAAATCAGCTTTCAAAAGAAAAAAGTCTTCACCACTGTAATATCATATATCATCATCGTCTGCAATATAATTTTCATGCTCTTACCCAACATAGGAGCTGGCTGCAAAGGAAGTTTGGTGCCCTCCTAAATGCAGGTATCCAGAGCTCTGCAGCATGTACCACATGCCAAAGCGAATGGCGAATAGAGATTTCTCCTTCTCTTCTGTGTGCCTCCACATCCTTGTGACAGCTGTACGCGCTCACCAGCAAGATGGGGTGAGCATAGAATGAGGAAACACCAATGGGGAGCCCAGGAGTGGTGCCACCAGCACATGGGTCTGTCCAGCTGCCCTGGCTTGGCCAGTGTCCTGGCAGTCAGTATCTGGTCTCACAGGCTTTCTTCTCATTTTCTTTTGTTGATATATATACATATATATATTAGACCAAGACATTAACTAAAAATTGAGTGAACTGAACTAGTAACTGAAGAAGAAGCTTTTGTAATAAAGGCTGAGACTAAATTGCTGACATGGCTCTGAGGAGCTTAGGTTGAATCTGCACCGCCATCAGCAACACAGGTCAATAGAGGCAAAGAGAACTGCTGAAACAGATCACATGGTGCAGTCAAGGGAATAGGCAGCAAGGAGTATATGTATTACCCTCCTCCTGCTCCTTGGCTCAGCCTTTGTTAGAATAGCTGATAGTTAGTTTGGAGAGGCTCGACTAAGTATGATGAAGAATGAAAAATCAATATTAGAATAGCAGATACGATTTATTTCCCAAGGAGCAGAGAACATAAGGCTCTCAGAAAACACTGCCATTCTGCTGCAGACTGCTCAAGCATACCTTTTCCTTTACATTATAATATTTGCAAGCTTAAGTAGATGTTTGATATCTTTGTCTCCTGGTATATATATAAGAAACAGACCACCTACCTGAATAAGGTCAGTTCATTCTTCCACCAACGTATGTAAAATACACAAGAATTTCAGATGTAGGCCAGACTGAACAGTCATAAATCAGTATGATCTTACTAACATGAAGAAGAGTGCCATTACATCAACTGATATAGATTGTCATAACTCAGCAGATGTCACTCCTTGGCCCCATTTCATATTTTCCCAGTCTGTCAATACTCCAGGCTCCACGGAAAGGGTGTTACCTTCCCACACCAGCTGATCTGAGCTGATGAATATAGCCTGATGTTCAGGCAAGCACACCACAAGCATTACCACACACATTTGCTTGATGAAATGGGTGTCTTAAATGGCTACAGTCACAGACAGTTTGCATTGTCTAGACTGGATAGGTTTCATTTGCTTTCACGTTTGGGCAGAGGAGGGCTACAGGAACATCGCGTGCTTGGCCAGAGAAGCTGTACTGAAGTCTAGCTCAGAGAACCTGTCAGTCTCCCTGGAGCACTGGTCCCTGTGCGTTGCTCCCACTGAGGCTTACCAAGGCATTGACCCAATTGTGCAGTCTTGTCAGAGTGGGAAGCAAGAAAGTCTAGACCAGGCATAAGATGATCCAGAAGAGTGCATCTAAGCTGGTATATACTGTAAATAATGGTTGAGGCCGCACCTCAAGTACTGTGTTCAGTTTTGGGCCCCTCGCTACAAGAAGGACATCGAGGTGCTCGAGAGAGTCCAGAGATGGACAACGAAGCTGGTGAGGGGTCTAGAGAACAAGTCTTATGAGGAGCAGCTGAGGGATCTGGGATTATTCAGCCTGGAGAAGAGGAAGCTTGGGGTGACCTTATCACACTCTACAGGTACTTTAAAGGAGGCTGTAGAGAGGTGGGGGTTGGTCTATTCTCCCACGTGCCTGGTGACAGAACAAGAGGGAATGGGCTAAAGTTGCGCCAGGGGAGGTTTAGGTGGGATATTAGGAAGAACTTCTTTACCGAAAGGGTTGTTAGGCATTGGAATGGGCTGCCCAGGGAAGTGATTGAGTCACCATCCCTGGAGGTCTTTAAAAGACGTTTAGATGTAGAGCTTAGTGATATGGTTTAGTGAAGGACTTGTTAGTGTTAGGGCAGAGGTTGGACTAGGTGATCTTGGAAGTCTCTTCCAATCTAGATGATTCTGTGATTCTGTAATATTTTCTGTTGTTTGATCCTACTAAAAGAGGATCAAGACAACACAATGGCTGTAGTGGTTTAAGGGAACACCAATGGCTGTTATGTCAACTGTGCTGTCGCAGCAACGTGGGCTTCAACTCCTGACCAGATAATTATTAAGCTAAATGGACCAATCTGGGTTTGATGAGATAATCCTGGCTAAAACTTTGCCACAGAATCAAGCATGAAGCCATTTAGAGCAGTCTAAATGCTGGGATCTCTTCAGTGTAAATTTCGTAACACGACAGTTCTTGAGGCATTTATGCTGAAGCCTCAGTAACACTCAACAAGGACAGTGCCAACAGTGATGGGTACCACGACAATCAATATCCTTGATGAACATTAACAGCACAAATGATATATAAATATTCTCTGGTATGTAATATTATATAGTAGCATACATGGATGTAGCTGTGATTGTGTTTGAAGAAAATTATGATCTTGTCATTGATATTCCAGTAGCAGGCACGGAGCATAAATGTTGCAAATTATTGGTCCAGCTCTATTGTACAGCCACAAAAACAGCAATGAAATATTTGCTGACCTAAAACTCTTCTACTTTGCTTCAGCAATTTTCACAGTATTAGTAATGACAAAAAGACATTTCCTTTAAGTCAGATATATTATAAGGGGGTCATATTTTCATGTTTACGTACATCTGATCAAACATTTACTTCTGTTGTCCCCTAAGAACAGTTATTGACTAGATGGCCCAGAAGACTCACTTAGTCTAGCCTTGTTCCTGGTGTTTAGCTAGGCATCTCTCTTTCTGGGCTAACTGCATGTATCATCAGCTAGACTGAGAGTCATGGCAACATTCCCACTTCATTCATGAAGGCCAGTTCTTTACAGAAAAATATGTGCAACTCAAAGAGAGTCCAAAATATAGATGAGGAAATACCTGAAATTGTTTCCTCCAAAATATTTTCAGGTATGAGTACGCTTACAGACTATACCATGTTACAAACAGAACTCAGTGCTAAAAAAGAAATGTAGATGTTAAGTGCTTCCGTTTTGCTGTAGCTCTCAGAAAAACTGCAGACCAAAATAACTTTTCATAGGTATGCTTATTTCTTTCTCTATTACATTTTATTCCTCATTCTGATTTGTTTTAAAAATTATGCTTTGTTTTGACATTTTGAATCATTTCCATGACACCCAGCATATTATCTGATCCTCATTACAAGCTGTCACTGAAAATGTGCTGTGCTGTGAAATTAGATCTAAGGTGACAAGCAACAGAGCTTTTTTTTTTTTTTACCTATAAATCTCAGTTTCATGCAAACCTCATTTCTCACTGCATAAAGCTCATGACAACAGATTGATGCTGTAAATTTATGGCAAATTTATTGGTTTTCCCAGGGTCTATAGTGGTTACTCACATAAAAAATGTTAGAGGCAGCATTAACTTTCTGCTAAATATCCCAGATCACCTCTGGGTTTTCCTGTCAGTTTTCAATTTGGAAATGTAAAGTGCAAACGTGTTTGCCCATCCTTTTGGTATGTAATGAACACTTAAATGGTTTCCTTGTTTTTTAACATTAATAGTGTATAAGCTTTTTCTCCTGGGACACAAGGCTAAAGGCTCGATCCAAAGTTTATTCAAATGGATGAAAAGACTCATTCCTTTCAGTAGGTTTTGGATTAGACTATAGGATAGCATTTGGCTGGCCATGAAGCAGATATCAGTGTTTGAACATGAATCTAGCAATCAAGGTTTTTCTTTCCTCCTTGGCTGTCAGGTGCCTTTCTCCTTAATAGCATACATAATTGCCAAAAGACAGTATATCCACTTTTACTGCTCCTTCTGGGTTTCTCAGAGGGACCTACTCTCCACACCTCTGCATTGTGTGGATCTTGTACAGATATAAAAAATTAAACTCATTGGCATATGGGTTCTGTTCCATGCCACTGAACACTCCAACCTTCTTGAAGGTTTAGTTTAAATTTGTAATGGTGAGGCTTAATGCAATAAGAATTTGGATGGACAGATGTTTTTGAAATAAAATAAAAACATTAATTTTACATTTCCAATTTGTCAATTTGATTATTCCTGTCTCATTTTTATAATTGCCATTGTTTCTGTTAATATTATGCCATATCTCTCTTAAGAAGTTTTGCACCTTCCTTAAAATACCCCTTCTCACTTATAACAAATTAACCTAAGCTTTTGCTGAATCAGCTAAAGTTAATTAATTTACCTTTATTGTCTTTTTTTTTTTTTTGAATGACTGAAAGCTATTCCCTCTCAATTTTTCTGTCTATTCCAAGCTGAGCCTTTCCCCATACAGTTATCTTTCCTTCAAACTAACACATCTGGCTATCCAAATCTTCTATCATGTTTGTCATTCTTCTGTCAACTCTCTTCAATCTACATGTCATTTTAGAAAAATGGGTCCTTGGTTTCAGGCATAATGAAAAGAGTTGATTGGAGAATACTGCTACATCAGACAAGAAACTCCCAATATTTTCAGGCTTAAAGGTGAATAAAATGATGTTGTGAATCCAAAGGAAACCAAGGCCAACTAAAATGATAGGAAAAACAGGTTGCTTGATGTTCAGAGCATTTTGGAGGCATGTGACAGGCTCATTTCTGCCCATGTGTTTCAGATGAGGACTTTCCAAGGTACTTTCCTGAAACCTAGACCACCAGGCTTTTGTCAGGTTTTTACTAATTTTCCAAATGAAATAATCAGATACATTTTTGCAAAACATCTCGACACTTTAGTATTAAAATATTAGCAATAACAACAGCGACAGAGACAGGCTGGCTATAATACTAATTTTCAGGTTATTTCTGTGAATTATCTACCCTTCTAATTCAAGTAAAGCTTATTAGAAGAAAAAAAAAGTGACAACTTTTAATGAAATTCCCTTTCAAACAGGTATCTCCCCAAACACAACCTGTGCCCTCATTTCCTGACTTGCAAGAGATTTAAGATGCTAGAAAAAGAGCCAGCATAGTCTGCCTTGTTGCCTTACTGCAGAGAAGATGAAATGCAGCTGTTCAAGAAGCAGACTTGCCTGAAGAACTCAAAGTACTGTGTTTTGGCAGCTAGATCTCAACAGCTGGCTGCAGCTGGCACGAGGGAGCTGGAGGGTTGTAGAGGGGGCAGTCCTTGCTTCTCCTTTCCCCTGCTCCTGCCACGAGAATCAGCAGCACCATAGTGTTCTGTGCCAGAAGGGCACGCTCAGAGGCAGCTCTTACTGAGGTTTCATCTGCCACAGGGATGATCACATATCCCCAGATCCAGCTGCTCCAGCTGCTGAGACAAACAGTGGTACTTCAGAATTTTGTGTGCAGGTTTCTGCAACGGGGTGAATGTCGCTACTTATAGGTACTGCTGACAGTTTTCTTTCCAGTGTGTAGATACCCACATCAGTTTCTTTTATACCAGTTCTTCATAGGATGCAATGAATTCTTCAGTGGAGGTGTTTGTGGTCCAAATTGCCTTCCAACTGGAAAAGTAGTTTTTGTCATCCAATCCATGTGAGATTTAAGATCTTGCATTAACAAAGAAGTTCCATTTAGTGACAGCTAAATTACAAATCCTAAGCATTAAAGGGGCACGGAGAAAAAGACAGGGGAGATATGAGGGAGATTCATGAAGAGGCCAAGGAACATCACATTGCTCTGCAGGACTAACAGAGGCAGATGAAGATATACAAGCAGTATGTTTAGCAGAGCAACCTCATACTTTTGTCTTTTCTAAAAGACAAAAAAAACTTGGTTTTTGTTCATCATCAAACATCCAGATTTCCCATAAGCATTGCCTGCTTGGAGGGAAGCTGGTGGCAAAAGAGACCACGGCTGTGAGTACTGGGACAACTGGAAGAGGGAATGGCTTCTAAGTTCATAACTCCCCACTTCTCAGTCAGTTGCTGCCATTCATGTCCATTGACTCTAAATACAAGAATATATGAAAGTATAATATGAAGCAACTTTCATAAGAAGAACAGCAAAAAGAAATTGGCCTGATACTCGGATAAATGTGGTAAGTGAATGCCACCATTGTGAAATTAATTGATGCATAAAAAAAGAAAACAAAAATGGGTAATTATGCATAAAAGTGATACCCAAGTCATTATCGTGGAAAGTGAGTTTATTTTAAGAACAGAATTTGCTTGCGATCTTCCTGGATCATTACTAGGACTAACCACAGAAAGAAAATGCAATGCCATTCAGAAGTATGTAATTGGGTACATGTGAGTAGTTACACATTCAATAGCTGCAAACTTAGATCAGATTTCTCAGTAACCCAAAGTAATTAGGGTAATTAAGTATGCAATTTATTTATGAAAATAGAATCCAAGATGGCTGTTCCTGGTACATTTGAAGGAGAGGTTGTAAATGAAAAGGATGTATTCCAGGTTAGATTCATAACTAATTGTGATGTGCTATATTAATTTTTGATTTTGATTTCTTTTATCTGAGAAAGGATATTCTTGGGATGAATGGAAGAGAAACATTCTTCTGTAATCAAGAGAAATGTGATTATTCACATTATGGTATCAATCATTCAGAAAGAATCACAAAATATATACCTGTTCTTTCACATGGCCTCCCTTATGTCAAAGACTATGTCAAGGCTGGACAAAAGATATGCACTACAAAATTTCAGTAAGAAAGCTTGTATTGGTATTAGTACAACATATGGCACAGCTCTTTGTGGTGCAGAGCGCTGGCTCATCACATCTTTTTCTCTTTTTTCCGGTTGCTAAAGAGCTTTACAGTGAGTTCAATAATCACTTTCATAATTGGCAACATCAGTGATTTCCATGGATTTTTCCCCTCAGTACTTTCACTTGCCTCAGACAAAAGGATCAAACAATTATGAGAGTGAGTTTCCAAAAAAAAAAAAAAAAAACAACAAAAAAAACCACAATATTTCTCTAAGCACTGGGGGCCAAACTACAAAGAAATTAAGCATCCCTGTTGTAACAGATCATAGGGATTGGATTAGATTTTCAGAAGTCCATATATATATATGGCAGACACACAAGTCCCTGGGGCTCTTACAGACTCCTTTGCTCTAAAAAGCAAAATTACTTAAATAATAGAAAAACTAATTATCTTTTGCTTGTTTTTCTTGAGCAACATTATGCAACTTTAGCAACATTTACAGTTGTCTGGTGGAAAAGTAATGATTATTCTAGGACATTGGGGATAATTTTTACCTCTAGTGAGACACCCCCTGATGAATCATCCTCACCCTCTGGCCTTTTTCAGACCAGGGTTTCCCGGACCATTCTGTAGTTTGTCTGGTTACCTGCAAGCCAGTCTGCCTGAGAAGCCCTGTAACTTTCTTGTCCACATATCCACTGGCAGGGCTGCTACCTGTTACATGTACAAGCTCTTTTTTTTTTTTTTGGATTTGAATCTCTTTCCTGCTGGATTTATTTGATGGCCCCCAACTGATCCCTATCTTTCTTCATGCCTGTCATGATTTTATAGACCTCTGTCATGATCTCCTCAATTCTGTACTCCTTTTCTTCCCAAACAACCCAATCATTTCTCCTCTGGAAAATTTACATCCTCTGATCATGCTTGTTGCCTTTCTCCAAAACTTGCCTACTTCTTCTGTATCTTTTTAGAGATGAGGGGCCAGAGCTGCCCACTTTATTCATGATGTCAAAGAACCATGAATTTATCCAATGGCAGAATGACAATTTCTTTTGTTTTCTATTTTCTTCCCAATAATTCCTAATACTTGAATAACTTTTTCTGCAGCTGTGGAACACAGACCCAATGTTTTCATGGATTGATTGATCCTAACTACCAAGTTTTTCTGCTCAGAGTCCTTTTGGTCCCCCATGAAGTTATGTCTGAGACCTGTAGGGCTATCCTGTTTCTGGGCAACTGCTAATCCTTCCCTTTCTGGCAGATTTTTCTTTTTGTCCAACGCATTGGAGCAAGAGAAATGGAAATTTTTCATGTGAAGGAATGGAAGGTTTTTGCAGAGAATGGACTGTTCTGTTAGAAACCTGTATCTTCATGCTAATATAGAGAAATGAATTCCATATTTTTCCCACTGTTCCTTGTAAATTCCTTTAAAAAAAATCAGCTACAAAATTAGCTATAAATATATAATTTTTCTTCTCATTCAACTTTTACTTGCAGTTTAAGAAAATGCCACTGGATCTAAAGAAATACTCCGTCAATGGTTTTGTATTACTCAGTCCTGGGACATGAAAATCTAACTTCCTCACAAAAGGCTGATTTTCCCCTCCAGGATGCACAAGTTTAATCTTCATGTATACATCCTAGAGCAGAATCAGCTGAATGTACTTATACTGCCAACAATAGAATGGGAAGGTGCTGCTGTACTTTGTACTTTAGCAACACCAATACGTGCCATGTATGCCATGCTCACTGCTAAGGATCTTTAACTCCAATCTTCACTTTTCAAGTAAGCTAATTGATAGCATAAACGAAAACACAGAAAGAGATAGAATGTTTCCAACATCAGCTACCAGTTGTGGATACTTCAGCTGTCCACTTTTGGATGAATTACGAAGCAGACTGTGTACTTGTTTTTGTCTCTGTGATGAGGTCTCCCATCTAAAAGAAGTATATCCTGCTGAATCTCTTCATGCCAACAAATTACAGCTATTTGTCAAATAAAATAAAAAAATAAAAAAATCAAGCTCTAAGAAGCTTTAGAGGTCAGCAGAAATGCCCTGAAATTAAATTCCTTCTTTCAAATGAAATGCAGAACATTGTTGTGGGCAAACTGGGTCGTTTAGTACCAAAGCTCTCACTTAGTCTAATCCTCCTAGCCTGTTTGAAGCTGTGTGAAGAGATGAACTGCCAAAATACCAATTTGGTATCATGACTGCCAATGGAGTCCTGCAACTCCACTGTATTGAATACCCATATCTTTCAGATTATTCAAGATTCAGCAACGGTACATATCCAGAAAACATACACCTAAGTTCGGCTGAAAACAGGCAAAATAGGAGAAATTCTCATAGGAAGAAAATTCTGTGGAATGATTTGTCTTTCATGATATCCCTTGCTATCAAAACTGTCTGCCTGTGTGGATATAGAAGTTTCAAACTTACCAAAATTTATAACTTCGACCAATTTCTATGAGTTATGCAATTAATACTAAGAGAGCATTTAAATCTAAGTTTTTCTGACTTCATTGGAATTATTAGATTTAGGCTTTTCAGAAACTAACAACTGATTATCTCAGTTGTCTAACAATCCTTGCAAAATAACAGAAACAAACTGCATTTCTCAACCAGGCATATTAATTTTCAGCAGACGGATGCTGATATACTGCTACAACTGGCCAGTGCAACAGTCTGTACATTTTCACAGCAACGAGGAAATCAGAAGAAACCATTACATCATCTATTCTGACCACCTGCGCATCAAATCTCATTACATTTCACTCAATCATCATTTTGCCAAACCTCTTAATCTGTGTTTGTCTTAGCCTATCTATCTGAGAGGCACTGAAACGCCAATGTAACTTCAGCTTTTGACAAGTGGATTGCACTGAGGTTTTTCTTTATTACATAACATAAACCTCTGGCACCCACAGGTCTCTCATGAGAATAAGCACTATTTCACTGTACTTAAATTGGGAGAGTCCTGTGTATTTTACACAGAAAAACATGCTCTTGTAGCACGTTTGCTCCCTATGGACAACAGCAAGTTGAATATAAATTTCCTGTCCTAAAACTTGTACAAAAACAGGAGCTAAGAATATGTACTGAAGGGAAGGATTAGCACACCGTTCACTGTACATTCCCATTCTTTCCCCATGCTGTATGATGTTGCCTTCTTGGCCAGTGGATGTGTCTGAAGGATTGATGCACAAGGGTGCTCCTCTTGCACCCAAAGAGCCATCGGAACCACTGCTGGAGCTCGGTGGAAGAAACCTCATAGTGTTTTTACACAGCAGCTCAGAAATCCCATAAAGTTGTGTTTTTCCATTGCAGTTAAATCATTATAAAACAGAATGGCAACTTTTCCTTGCAGTGAGGCTCCTTATCTGCCCGTGTCACAGACAATGTCAACTTCTAGCAAGATAACTGTCTCCAACAATAAGATTCAGAAAAGCTCCAGTTTTCACGCACATTTCAGAATTAATGTGAGGCAAAAATGTCTCCTTCCACATGGGTTTTCAGAGCAATATGTTGATTAGCAAAAGCATGGTTTTCTTTTAAGTGAGAAGTCTGATGTTTCCCTCTTTCACAGAATTTGCATTAAATAGATGTGTCCAACAGGAGATAAAAAGGAGGAAAAACAGTCAGCTTAAGACATTTGCAGACTGTTGAAAAAAAAATACTTGACAGATCCATTTGAAGGACAAGGAATGGAAAGGCAGCTTCATAGATAAACTTCTTGATGGGTTTTATTTTTGAAATGGTTTAGGAGGAAATATCACCGTCTGTAATTTATAACATTTCATTATGAAATATTTCTGAGTGCATAATGAGTATCTGCCATGCCTAAATATCCTCAGAGTGTCACTCCACAGTCCTCCCACACACACTATTTCAATTCAAGGCAATAGCTTGGCAAACTTCCTATGAGCTCCAGTAGGAAATTATCTTGCTTAAGAATACAGGGTTTGACCTCTGATGTGTAAGTATTGTGGGAGACCCAAATGGTCTCTCTCATATTCCTGGACACTGTAAGTAGCTTATAAGAACAAATTCCCATCATCTGTACCAAGTCCCTTACAAAACAGAACAAACTACATACCATTACTGGTTTTCTATTTTTTTTTTTCAGATACACTGAAACAAATTTTGGCACAGGGCTCCAGTTTTGAACGCTTTTCTAAATTTCACGAAAGGGCTTCACATTTTGATGAAATTTAGGATTTTTCTTTTGCATCTCCTTCTTTCAGTGCACACTGCAGAGGTGAGCCTATATGGAAAGTTTAGTGGCAATAATGCACTTTTTAGACAACTCTGGAGCCAGTAAATGAAACAAGAATGGGAGAAGACAGGAGCTGGGGAGATATGAGTAAAAACGTAGCTGTTCTTTTCTAAAGTGGGTCTAAGAGAACGTCAGTGTTGTGTCTCTGATGGATTTCTCTTCTTGATTCTTCAACTGCAAAGACTGAGAAGATGGACCACATTTGTCTTGTATCTGAACACAAAAAAATCTTACAGTGAAGTATGGTGGGGAAAAGTGTAACATTCAGATAAGAGAAGATATGCGAGAATCAAGGCTTCAAATCCCCTTGTTAATTTTGTATAGTTTCAAGTGATTGGGATTCAGTAACTACATCTGTTTTCCTAAAAGGTAGGAGCCAAAATTCAGTGCTCCTTGCACTTGCTGATTTGGTTTTTGTTCGTTTCCACCATAGACTGAAGACTATAAAGCAAAGAAACTTTGGTTTCAGCAATGCCCAGTAATAAAGGTTCACATTTCAGCCATAATGGTCCACCAGTATGATACATGCATACACACAGATAACTGTGTGTCATATGCTAATAATTGCACTCTGACATTTAGCATAATAAAAGGCACTGATAAATATTGAAGGGAAGGAGAAAGAGGAAAGTAGAAAGGGGGAAAGGGGAAAGGAACGAATAACTACCAAGAAATACTAACACAAAGTTTGATACCAGCTGCTCACTCTTAGATGAATGGAAATGACCACAGGGGAAATGTGACACAAAGAAGACTTCTAGGACAAATACATATAAATCAGGATTCTTGGTTACTCTCAGCTTGGGGGGGGGGGGGGGGGGGGGGCGGGGGGCGGGGAAGCAAGTAAACAACCAACCAACCGAAAAAAAACCTGGTATCTTCTTGGCTAAAACACAGATTTAGGACCATATGAGTGTCCATACTGTTTCAGTCAAAGATCTGCCTATAGCCTATCGTCAAAGGGAGGATACTGAGGAAAGTAGCATAAGATTAGAGAAAGATTACAAGAAAAGGGTGAATACATGGTAATGTATCCAGAACGTCTAGCCCCTAGCTAGCCCCTGTTCAGGGACTTCCTGAGTTGGAGATTGTGTCGTGGTTATTGTGTTTAACAGCCTCTGACAAGCTTTATTCCATCAATTTCACTAATCACTTCTCTGAGCTCACTTAATCTCTTGGCTTCCAAAACCTCCAGTGCCAATGAGTTCAGCAGTTTACTAACATTGTATGGAAAACATTTCCATCTCTTTCCCCTAAATTGGCTTCCAAGCTATTTAATTTAGTGTCTCTTTAACTCTGTGCTGTAATGAACAGTGTAGAGTTTCCTGCTCACATTCTTCTTACCCATCTTGATTTGATAAATCTAAGACCTATTCTCCCTGTCCTCTTATCTAAGAAGAAAAGATCCAACCACAGCATCTGCAGAAATTCCCTAACTAACCACCATTACACCCTTCTTTATGCTTTTCCTTTATCTTCTCAGAAATTGAATCAATGAAAATTGTACACAACACTCAAGATATGAGAAATACATAGGATTTCTATACTGGCATAGAGATATTTTCTATTTCTGTCTCTCATCTTTTCCTAATGGTTAATAGGACTGTGTTTGTCCTTTTGGCTACTGCTGAGTGATAAGATGGTGTTTTCAGAAGCTTCCACAGTGACAAGATCTCTTTTCTGATTGGCAATGGCTAACAAGTTCTGTCATCATGAATGCCTCATTTCCTCCTCTGTCTGTATCGCTTTATGTTTCATCTGATTTATTTTTTTACCCTGTCTTTCAGTACTGCACGGCTTCTCTGAAGCAGTTTGCAATCAGTCTTAGTTTTGATTACTCTGATTTTTCCATACTCAAAAATGTCATCATGTCTCTATTCACTCCATCTTCAAGACCATTTACATCACAGGTTGCAGCATATACCTATGTGAAACTCTTAGCTATTATATGATTCTTCTATGCCCCTGCAAAAATCTGTTCTTAATATTATCTTGGTTTCATCAAGCTTTGCCAGTATGGAAATCAGACTTACTGATCTGTACTTCCCTGGATTAGTGACTATTTTAAAATACTGACAAATTTACCACCTTTTATTCCTTTTGTATTGAAGCTTCAGGTGCTTCTGAAACCAGTGGCATTGTGATAGAGCTTTTGGTATAAGCAGGATTAGGATGTTAAGTTCCTAGTTCTTCATCTGTTAATTGGATGTTCCATAGAGAATGATGTGAGGTATAATTAATGTTTGTAAGTTCACAACAATTACATATAACATTTGCTGAGAGTTGATTTTAGCATTAACCTTTACGTGGCTATCAATTAACTGGAAAAAATGTATTTTATGTTAATGTCTTTTCTATAGTAATTCTGTGTAGAGACTGCTCCATCCTTTCTGGCTGTTGTTATAAGAAGGGCTCAGCCTGTTCCCACCTCCTGTTTGAACAAGAGCAAGGGTGACCGTCCTTAGTTTTTGACAATAATATTCTGGTGTTGATACTTGTTAAGGATACTCAACAGGTTAATAATAACAGATTTGGACTACAGCAGAGTGGATGTAATCTTGTAATTTTAATTTCTTGAAATTTTTACAAGGCAGTTTCCATCACTATTAACAAAAAAGGAAGAAAGGACTTTGCATAGCAAGCACATTTTTTGGTGGTCTACTTCCTATTTTTATATGATTGCACAATATTGACCCCTCTAACATATCAAACTATTTTGAAGTGCACACAAAGACAGTTCACACATTTGATTTCCCACATAAATGAAATGTAAGCAAGAAGCAAGTCACTGGAGAAAGTCACAGCCCAAATATGCAAGATAAAATTTCATGCTCAGTGAACATCAAATGTTAGAAAGTTTTCAAATTATTACTAATTTTTTTTTCCCCCCACAGAAGATACTGCCAAATAATCATTGCCTTAAATGGCTGTAAGCATTAAAGAGAAATGTGCAGTTTTAATGACAGCCCTCCTGCTGTTTCATTGCTTTTGACTATTAAAGACAGTTTGTGCTATTAAACATGGCGCTTGGCAAAGTGATTGCCTCAGCTTTTGTTTATGACCAAGTAAACCTGCTACTTTATAAGCATGGTAGAGGAATACATTTCAGCAATTTTGCTTTTGCAAAGTGAAGAATTGTATTGGATATTTTTCTCTTTTTTTTTTTTTAAGCATAAGGTGTCATTTTTGTTGGCTATTTTTCATAATGTCAGCAGTATGCAATAAGCAACATCTTAAAGGTCTTTTTTTTTCAAAGGTAATTTTTTCTTAGCTGGTGTTTGCTACTGACAGTGATACAGCCTATTGTAGTAAAGCTCAAAAAATAACTTCCTGATAACATTTAGGAGCCAGACACTTTGAGCCAGACATTCATAGCTATATTTCAGTTCCATGGCTGCCTTTCTGACACTATATTTGTTAACAGTAGTGTCAATTACTATGACTGTGGGCTATGTAAAAGCCACAAATGAATATAGTAGTAAACGCTAACTACACTAAGCCTCACCAAAACTAAGGAGGTCTTGCAAGAATGTTTTTCACTCAGTTATTGCTTCTTAAAAGAATAACACAGGTCTGATTGTTTTTATTTAACCTCAAACATTTATACTGTAAAAATTTTAAGCAGCTAGGGGCTCAGTCCCAGCTTGCTAGGTGCTGTACAAACCAGATGAAAATAGCTGTTCCTGCAGAGAATCATTTGAGTCTCTACTAGGAGCGAATATGTTCACTGCTTGTGGATCATCTCTGTTTTAAAATTAAGCAGCTCTGTGCACATATAGCTTTTTTCCATAAGGGTGGAAGTTCCCCCAGCTTCCAAGCTCAGGATGGCAAAAACTGAGTTCTGAGGTTTACCTTCCCCATCAGTCTTCTCACCCTCCCATTAATCTTTTCACACATTATCATTCTCAGTCGTTTCAGGATTTTTTAGTCATCTCTATCAGCCTCAAAGTAGACCTCACAGGACAGTTCTTTCTGTCCTTCAATGCTGACAATGGTACACAGTCCCATCTCTGTCTCTTCCAATTTCTATTTTTCTAGAACATCCCAAACATGAAAACCTGCCTTCCAGCATGGTCTGGGGCAGTGTCAGCAGTGCTTGATGTGCGTTATGTGAGCACCATCCTCCTGGACCAGTAATATTAACTCAGCGAGACACTGCTGGTGCTAACTTCCACTCACCACAGGTTTAAATCATTGATGAAGAATACTTTTTATCAGTAATAAACTCCCATCCCAGCCCACTTCATTATCGTCACTAACATATTGAGATAGCAGCAATTTACAATTCCATTGCATCACCCACAGCCAGCAAGGTGCAAAAGAGAATTTGGCTCTTGTCTCAGAAAACAGAAACACTTTTGTGTGGCTGAGGAGGCCACACCTGTAGTGGGTGTCCCAGCAATCTTTATTTTCCAGACTCTTGTTCACGTCACTGAGCAGTGCAGGAGGGCAAGGACTGGACTTCCCAGGGGTGCCCCAGCCTCTACCACCACTCTTCCACAGGGTAGACCCCAGTCCAAGCTCACAGCCTCAGTAACATAGATGGGGTGCAGACCAAGACCTCAGCACCAGCTGCTTTGCTCTGTACATCTGCTCCCAATCAGCCATACTGCTTACTAGTATAGATATAGCCTCAGTTCTAGAAATACAGGGAAAATATACAAGGACAATACTTTTCAGATGTCCATTCCCTTTTTTTGCCAGAAGAATCTTTTCAGCTCTGAGAAATTCTCTCTGTTTAAAAGGCTGGGACTAATTATTATACATATTTTTTCACAGGAGATTTAATGGCACTCGAAGACACACTACAAGGAGCACTAACAGGAGAAAAAAAAAATCAGGCAGAAAAACAGCTCTTAGTTCTGAACAAATAATCCCAGCCAGAAAAACCTCGTGCAGGGGGAGAGAGAAAAACAATATTTCAGTGCAGATCTGAAACAAGAGCTGCACCAGGGAGCAGGAATGTAACCACAAATGAAATCTGTTCCTAGGGCACTTGACCTTTACTGGGTATTATTGATCAAGACGCAAAAGAACCTGGATAAATGCTAGGTCCAGTTCTTTCATTTTCTGCACTAGCAGTGGTTGTAAGTCAGTCAAGTCTTCCCCCTGGAGCAAGTTTATTCCTTACATGGCTCTGCTGCGTCTCTTCTCCCAAGCAGGCAATAATATTTACACTGGGGGGCTCCCCAGGGAGATTCATGCAAATCTCCTTGTCCGAGAGAAACTCTCCAGTGGTGCCTGAAATGAGGCACCAGAAGCGAAGGCTTTGTGGCTTCCTCCTCCTAAACTTCCAACAAAAACCCTCCTAGGTACATCTCATTCTTCAGCAAGCCGCAAACGTGAGAGAAGTGCAGAGCACCTGCCACCAGAGTCAGCGGTGAGGGAAGAGATTTGCTCTGCATGTCCAAGTGCAGAAATTACATCCCAGCCGGTATGCTCCATGCTCAAAACTTACCAACGCTTACGACTAGCAAAACAGCTATGGGATTACTGCTCACTTGATGTCTTCCTTTCTCAGGGCCACTGGGTTCGGTTATCACCAACCACTTGGCCACGTTTTACAGCCGCGTTTTCCAGGGCAGTTGTGTTATTTGTTAGTGCCACCAAGTGGGGGAATTTAACACTACTGTTTTCAATCGTCACTCCCGACCAACGGAGAAACATTGGAGGCAGCTCTGGTGCCAGCAGAAGAGCAAAAAGTCAAACAGACTAAGGTTTTGCAAATTAAAATAAGGATGAGCGTTAGCTGTTTCGATGCTAAATAGGGGGCAAGTTCACAACAGAGCAAGACTTCACATGTGTGTAAATCTGTAAGTCTCTATTCAGAGTGACAGCAAGTGCATGCAAAAAACTACTGACAGGAGAAAGAGGGCTTAAGCACGTATTTAATTTTAAGACTATCTACTTTCAATGTCTTGCTTAACAGGTGTGGTTTGCTGAGCTGAAGCCAATGATACTGGTAATTAACTCGGAGAATCAGTGGGTGGAAGCTGAAATTTCCAATAGGTTGATGCCACTTTCCGCTGTAATTTAATGGGAAGAAAAATATTGCCCTCTTCCCGGTACAAGGCAATTATGAAATAGTGCAATTCAGTTCCATATTAAGCCATGGCAGCAGTTTCATAAAGCTCTAAACTCTTTGTAAGCATATGAATTTTACCAGGCCCTAGAAAAGTCACCAAGGGAAAAAACAGAAAGATAGTATGATGTATTCACCTGGAACGAGTATTTTCACAACCTTTTCAAGTTTATTCTAACTTTGCCAGTAAATACAGGAATATGCCTGGAATATAAAAAAGTTGCACATATTCTTTAAAAAAAGAAATGTTTTAATGCAAATGCATTACATCTCTCAGGCTACTTGAAAACGTTATAATGATCAGAGGAGGAATATTCTAATATAAATATTGCAGTGGCGTCTTTCTTTGTTGGAAGCACCTAAGGAGGGCTTCTGTGTAATCTATTTTGAGCAAGAGGGAGCAATGCAACTGTAAATTGCAGATGCAAATGCATCTGTAGCTGGAGTAAGGGCTGGGAACGTGGGTGCAAACAGGTAGCCTATTCTCAGAGGAAAAAAAAAAAGCTTTTGATCATTTCAGAAGAATGTGAGCAACAGAGTTTTCTCTCAAAGACATTCTTCATGTAAAGCATTGGAAAACCGAGTGCTCACTCTGTTTATTCAGAGAGCTTGTGGACAGCTCATTCTTTACAAATAGTACTATAAAATGAAAGCTAAAAATAGGTTAACTGCCTTCCTGTTTATTAACATGACAATGAAATGCCCCATCACGTGAAGCCAGCACACAAGCACCATGTAAGGATAGGGTCACTGCACTGAGAGCAGCCCGAGCACTTGCCTGTAGCTCCCGAAGTGAACCAGCATCTCAAGCTCCGAGTGGTTTGGCAGTGGATAATGGGTCTGGCAGGGTGGGAGAGTTGTGCTAGCCACCCCAAAGGGCAGCAGCAAGTGCTTCCCCTGGCTTCTCCTGTCTCTCCAGGCCATTTCTCTTCTCCCAGTTCTAGGAGACCATGCAAGACTCATTCCCAGTGGATCCCACAGCTGTACTGCCAAACCAGGGCACTGCTCAAGCACCAGCACTAGCAGATTTCTGTGCTAGATATGGGCTTTCAAGCAGCTGGTCAGAGCAGAGAGCAGTGAGCAGCTGAGACCTCTCACACTGATGGGCCTCATCAAGGCCACCATTTTTAAAAGGCTAGGCTTGAAGAGTGTTTAGATATGCACTATTAAGAGATTAAAATATCTGGTTATTATGAAAACATGATAAAGGCATAATCTTGGGGGAAAGAAAGATGTTTAATTTAAGAAAGGACATATTAACATTAGATGCAGTTCAATATCTTCTCCAGGAATTTAGTCCAGAATTGCATGAGTAATATTGTGTTTATATACTCACTCTAGTATTAAATATTTTTTCAGTAAGTTGATGTACTCACTCTAGTATTAAATATTTTTTCAGTAAGTTGATGGTAGAAACAAGCCTTCCCAGCTTTGCAGCAGCAGCTAGATGTAACAGATAGGGAACTTATCTTCCTTAACCTGGTACACCTCTGTTTCTTCAGTGGTGACACAAGAAAAGAACCAACTCCCCTGTCTAGAGTACAGAAGGGTTAAAGAGAAGCTGAAATAAGATGAAAAAGAAGCTGCTAAAACCATAATAACCCACAGGGAACTCATTATTTAGTATTCAATCCATTCTAGATTAAAAGATCCATTGTGATTATGTAGCAGCCATACACGTTTCCCTAACAGGTATCTTCCTACCCCCTTCCTCCTGCATCCATCATCTACCTTTACAAACTGTTCAGATTTATCCTGCGGAAATTTTCCTACTGAAGTGCAATCTATCTAGCTAAATGTCTGTTAACCTGACAGCTTCTTCCAATTAGTCCTTCCTATTTAAGCACATGCCCTGTCTGCTACTGCAGGCACATTCAATTAAGATGAAGAAAAAAAAAGTGCAGTAGACAAGCTTGACACTAATATAAATAAACGAGTGTCTTTTCTTCATGCACAAAGATATCACAGTTCAGCTTTCAATTGAGCTTTCACTTCAAGGGGATTTAAATACAGATAAACTTGCACAATGTCTGTTTGCAGTAAGGGAAGGGTGACATTAACAAAAAGTAAAGATGTCTATGAACATCATGCACCTTTATGTGGATCACTAGGATAATAAAATTAAAAGTGATTTCAATGCCATTTTAATGACAATTTTTTATACTGACTCTAGTATGAAAAGAGACAACTAATTTGGTAACGAGCATAGATTGAATTCTTCCTCTGAGAAACAAAAATCTATAAGTGAGCCTGGTCTTCTGCAAAATCAGAGAGATGTAGCCTGCTCTCCTTCTGTCCTGACAGCACACCGCACCATCCATCCAGGTCTTTGTAAAACAATAAAACCAGTTTTCCACATAAAAGTCTATTTGAATAGATTCTTCTGATCCATTTACTTTGAGAGCTGCTGTCTTTATTTTCCAGGCCCAGTCTCTCACTCTGTTCTAAAGGTATCAACTAGCTTCTCTCTCAGGCAGCCCAAGAGAGTCAAGCAGAATCTGCAGTAATTTGCCCTCAAATAGTATTTGAACAATCATCACCACCATTTCACATCTGGGAGAGAGCTTCTCTCACTAGAAGCTCATCTAGTCTTTTATTCCATGAAATGATACAGCCAGGAAAAAACAAACATTTTTCTCGCCAGCTTCAGCTGGGATATCTACAATCTGAGACACCACACAAAAGCACATAGAAACATTATAAATCATACTTTGTCATATGATACACTGTCTCTAATGTGGCTAAATAATGCAATGATTTCTCTGCTGAAACAGTGCTTCCCAGCGTGAAGCATTTGCTTCGCATCAGAATCCTTGGCTGAACAGCGCAGAGTTCAGCTGCGGGGCCAGTCCCTCCAGCAGCAGTGACTGTAACCATTTCCAAGAAGGCTGGTTGCAGTCCCTGTTAATTAGGATCCGGTCACTGAGAGATGCTCGTAGATGTTCCTCAGGGATGAGACTCTTCACATGAAGTATTATTCCAGGGATAGCAATGGGCAACAATAAAGGCTATGTTCAGACCTCAGTCTGGGAAACCATGTGTCTACCTTAAGATCATCAGGAACATCCAGGATATTAAAAAGTGTCCAGGTACTTCCACACTTCACCACTGGAAGGCATGAACAGGACAAGAAAATATTGGCTTTATACAAGTGAAAGAGAACATTCAACTTCCTTTACGTTATTGAAACATAACCTAACATGCAAAAAACTGGAAGAAACTTGTAAGAAATAATTATAGGAGCCAAAAATGATAAGTTGAAAGTGTCCCAAAATAGGCATTTGAATAGTTTCAGAACAAATCATGCGTGTTCTGATTTAAATCAAGCATTGACCTGCTTTTTACAAACAAACACATTGGTTATGATTTTTGCCATATGCTTACTTAGCTAATTATATCAAAATCTACTTATGCATTTATAAGGAAATGGACTGCAGACTGCTGAGTGTCATAATAACACATAAAGCAAGAGTTAAATCCTGTACTGTTTACTCAGGCAAGCAACAGAAAACATCTTGAAAATGGCAAAGCCAGAATAAAATTTAATTGGAGCAAGAAAAAAAAATACGCAGAAAACCAAGGACAGAGAGGTTCACAAGATCTCCATGACTTGAAATATGCAAACATGGGGTTTGGAAGACTTTCCTACACATTAGAAAAAGTCAAAAATATGACAAACAACTGCCCTTGGGTGTTTGGGAGCAGAATAGGAAGAGCTACATTCATGGCTGCATTTCATGTGTTGAGTAATTTGCCCCGCTTTCAGCAAAAGATGGGAAGTTTGACCTCACTGTTAAGCCTGCAGATAATCTGATTTTCAGCAGGGTTGTGTCTTAAAAGGTGTCCCACACAACTTTACTGTCGGTAGTGCCTGAAACACCACTCCCTGTAAGAACTGTGTTGGTCCCTTTTCAGCATCCAAACCAGGAGAAGCACGGCTACAGCAAAGAACATTTTCCAGCTGTGACACAGTTTGATAACACAGATCAGCTGATATCAGGGAGGTAATTTTGGCTGAGTCATTTATGACCATGAGAAAGCACTGCTTGGCTCCTGCACCATCTTAGATGTCCTGAAGGATGCAATCTGTGCTGCCCGCTCGGAGTAGCACCACAGGTCACCTGAGGGCAGAAGGCTGCAAATCACGGCCGATCTAATCCAAAGCAGAGCACAAACCTGTGTAAAGCAAAATAGACGGCCTGCCTTCCAGCTGCGTGGATTCTAGCAAAGCCTGGACATTTTATCTACTACAAATGTCTCCTTGAGGAGTCCTTGGATATAAGTTTGGGAGAGTTCAATCTGGGGGGCATTTTCATCCTGGAGTTGGTCTCGTGCGTGGGTCTAGCAGAGCTCGAATTGACGAGTAGGCATGTCAGCCTGCCTCACGCCTCACGCATGATTTTAACTACGGCAGCAAGTGAGGAAGGGAACTTCTTTGGCTTATTGTTCTTCCTTGAGCTGCTTTCCTACCATGGCCACCACATTCATCTGTGTATGGACCCACACCTTGAAGATGCACTGGGTACATTTTATGTGGTTTTGAAAACACCTCAGAAAATCTAAACTCATTTTTTAAAATTTATTTATTTTTTTCTGTCTGAGCTCCTCTGTCCAGGCACCTGCACATATAGAAGTGTTTTAAATTGCATTTTTTTTCTTCATGTCATTTAAATAATTTAGAAACACTGAGCAGAGGGAGTGAATATTAAGTATTTTAAAGGTCTCTCAGGAATCCCTGAGAGAGAATTACAGGATACTGCTTGCAATCAAAGTGGAGCTGGCACTTTCCTTTGTCAAACTCAGAGGAGGTAGCACTTGAGAACAAATGTTTCTGTAACAAAATATTTAATCTAACTGCACTATTCCTTGAAAATGTATTTCTTGTTTTCCACGTGTACAAAAAGGAAGACCACACTTTCTATGTCGTATATAATATAATAAAATGTTTTTCTGTACTTCTTCTATATTATTCACATATAAGACACTCCATGCTGTAGAGGTTTCTATAGCAACAGAATAAAATCTTTTACAATAGTAGCTGTTCTTTTCCCAGGTATATCAGCAGGTCATAGATAAGCCTTTGAAATTAAGCTTCTTGTCTTTATGGAACTGCACATCCAAAGTGAGAAACCATATTTTCCACTTAGTTTATGTGGGTAAATAGTGATGCCTCAACTCCAATTAGCAAATGGAGAAACGAGTACAGGAATTTTAGTGGCAGAGAGCACATTGCTGTGTCTGAGTGCTTCATAAGCTTTGAAATATGCATCCACATATGCCTTTCCTACCCTCAGGAATTTATTACCCTCATTTCACAGGAGACAGGGAGAAGACAGAAGCACATAGAGAATAAGTGCCTTGACATAATCCTACAAAAAGGGCTGTGGCAGAATGGACCATGGGATGAAGTGCTGCAGTTACGAGGCTCTTGCCCTATCTGGTATACCATCTTGTGAACATCATTGAGATAAAAAAAGATTATTTTTGTTCAGCTTAATCTCCCCTCCAAGCTATGCTAGAGTTCAAATGAACATCCTTTCCAGCTCCTTCACTTTACTGCTCCTTTGGCACCCAGGGCCTTGTTCCTGACCAAAAAGTCTTTTCTTCAGCATTCATTTTAAAGAATCACTGCATCCCCATCTCTGCCATCACGACAGCTTGGTTCCTCGTCCTTTCATTTCATATTTTTTGGACTCACTACTCCACCCAGGTTTGTTCAATCTCCATCTTCCAAAGACTTTGTGAGCAGTTCCTTTTCCCTCAGATTTCACTCGTCAGTAAGGCTTCTTTTTCATCTTTTACCTGAAACTCTTATTTTGTCCTGATTCACAAAGTATCTTTTTCAGGACAAAGAGCATTTCAAGTTGCATTTGTTAAATGTAGCGTGCGTTTATGCTACTGGAACAACACAGAAGCATAAAGGATCCAGATGTCATCACTCTTGTTTTAGGGAATGAAAGTAAAAACACAATAACCTTACAACTCAAAAAGACAAAAAGTGCCTATTATTGCCCTCCATTAATTCATTGTGCATTCAGGCTATTATTCAAATTAATACTTTTCTTCAAACAGGTAGGAAATCTTTCTATCAAACCAGTCCCTGCGAGGCAAGAGGCACAACTTCTGTTTGTTCTACAACACTGATTTTCCAGGGCCTGGAGAAAAACAAACAGACAAAAAAACAAACAAACAAACAAAAAAAACCAACAGACAAAGTCCAACATCTAGCGCACACAAGCAGAGCTGGTCCCGCAGGAGGGAGGAAGACTTCCCCACCCCGAGAGCAGTGGCACAACACTTCTCCTGGAGAGTATCCTAAAGAAGGCACAAGTCTGCTGGGACCTATTGAGCATGGCTCAGAGCATTGAAACCAACATCTTTTTCCAATTTTAACTGGTTTCTCTGTTTAAACATACCTTTTCCAAAGCTGCTGATGCAACACCAAGTGGAGGGAGTTTCAAGGTGACCTGCTCTGTGCCATGCAAAATGTTTGGTTTCTCAGCTGTAACTCTCCAAAGCTTGCCAGCTTTGATGAATGCAGGTGTGTGGTTTCAGTGAAGTGTTTTTGTGCCCCCCCCAACAGACCTTATGCAATGCTGAGACCTTTTTATTTTTCCAGTGAAATCATCACATCAACGTACCAAGCAGACTCAGTCCGGCGGCTGATTTTCAGTGCTCCTTAGCTTCCCTAAAAACCACAGCAAGATCAACCAAAGACCCAGGAGAGGCATGATGAATCTTGAAGTATATTGATTTTATTTTACGGGCTATCAGAGCAGATACTTTCACGTTAACATTTTCACCACAAATAGCCACTCTAATTTAACTCAGTTGCTCTTCTGTAATTCAATGAAAGATCAGTTACTCAGCAGAACAAGGCACTGAAGCAATGAGTAAATAAAGCAGACAGGTTCTGCTGCTGTCGCATTACTTCTGTTTTGTCATGCTCAATGTGTCACCAGGGAGCAAGGATTACTTTAATTACCAACTGCTTTAATTTCAAATAGTTATTATGGAAAATTGTGAATCATGTTAATTTATTTTGGCAGCATGACAATGGGATCACTTTCAATCCTTGTTGGTGGCTTGGGGAGGCTGGTGGGGAGGGAGGTGAGAGTGGAAGCGAGGCACTTTCACAGATTTCAGTTTCAGAGGGGCTGGTGTCATTCAAAAGAAAGTATGTGATGGCTTTCAGAATCCTGTTAAGCTGGAAATGAGTTGAGTCTGCTGACGTAGTCTAGCAGAATTTCTACACTGCTAATCAGCAGTCCAGAAATATTCGTTATCTTCTACTTCAGCAGTTTAAAACCGAAGCAGCTGGTGGGAAACATTTGTTCCTTTCACAAATGCCTTTCCAATTGCTATTTTGACCTTTCAAAAGCCTGTGATGGGTTAACTTGGGAAGCATACCCAGCCCTAGACCAGTCACCTAGGAATACCATGGAGGGGTATAAATAGATAGGCACAGTGATTATCATCTTTTGGGAACTTCTGAGCTTGATACCCCCCAAGGGATGAGATATTGAGCCTAGACAGGCCTAAAAAGTGTGACACCATGCTGTGTTGCACACTTCTCTTCCCTTCCATCCTGGTGTGTTTCTTTAAAGGTCAAGGGAACTTATTTTTTTTACTTTTTGGCATTTTTCAGTATCCTTTTTTTTTTTTTTTGCAGCAAAACTTCCCGCCTCCTCTCTGCTCTTTGCTGCCCAAAATTAAACACTAATTGTTTCCTCTCCATCATACAGAAAAACAAAATAAACTCAGTTTTGACTTTTTTTTTTTTTTTAACCTCAGATGATCTCAGCAATCCACTTTACAGTTCAGATTCATGGACAGCTGAATCAGCTTAACCTGGGAAACTGTGAATATATGATTGAAGACAAAAACTTCCTAACTGCATTTCTGTACCCAAGATAATGCATGGAGAGCTGTATCATACCTCACAAAATGCAAATTAGTATCTCTTGAGATAACAGAGCTTTCAGTGTGTTTTTTGATTGATGGAAGTAACATTTATCCGGACTGAAAAAAAAAATGAAACTAGACAAGTAGCTAATAAGCTTTTGGACCTTAAAGAAATAAAGTCCAAATTTCAGCCCCTATAATTCCTCTTAGTTAATGTTTATTTCCAAGTAATTCAAACATACACTGAAATCCCTGGTGTCTGAGGGAAGATCAGCCACCAGAAGCAATCTATCTTTTTATTCCCATCTGGAAATGGGAATACATGAGGGCCTGTGCTAATAGCTCTCCCAGGACACCTTCTTTCGCAACGCTTCAGGTAAGACCAGGACTCTGACTGCCTGATCCGCTCTGCCTGTGGAACCAGAAATATCTTTCTGTTTTCTGTTTACCCAGAGTTCAGAGGATTCAGAGGGGAGCTACTGTCTCCAGGATCAGACCTCAAAAAAATGCTCCTGATATTGCAGTGAAATAGGAAGACATAGGGCTTTCTTCTAGGTTAACCTGGTCATCCTTTCCATCCCATACAAGTAAACTTATCTAATTCATTCCAGTTCCTTTTCTAGATGTCTGCATATCATTTTCACCCGCTGTGGAGGACTCCAGTACAATAGCTAGGTTTGCAGGGTGAACACAGTGCAGTTAGCACGGTGGTACGAGCAGCCTCACACAGCGAGGGGATGGATAGCCTGTACTCTGTCCCCGCTGTTGACTGCCAGCTCTGACCAAACCCAGGTGAAGCACTGGTGGCCGTAGTGCTTGGGCAGATGGTGTGTATTTTGGTTGTGTGTTCCTGGCTCTTTCCTTAGGAAGAGGAACAGTGTCATGTGAAATCCGTGGAGGGAAGGGGGTTGATCCTCCTCTGAGAGGCAACTGAGCTGCATGGGGAAAGACCTGAGAGCACCACAGGGATGGGAGCAGCGAGGCAGTGGGAGAGGAGGGTTCAGCAGAGAGGTTCCTGAAGAGGGCCAGGGGTAGGAGGTCACCTAAGAGGTCACAGGTATCACCTTCCTAGGAACCACAGAGAACAGTGTAGAGTTTACTGCAACTCAGAAACCCACTGAGTTGGCTGAAATCAAAGAAGGGATCAGTCTTGCAGAGGGCAAGGAGAGAAGAGTTTACAAACCTTTTATTTCTGTTACCTCTTCCCCAGCCAGAGTCTTCGCTAAATAAAATGCTAACAGCCATAGCTTGTTTTGTTAAAAGCACCTGGCTTTTTAAACTTTATTGGTCTTTTAGGGATGCTCACAGTACAGAGAGGCCTAGGGCAGTTCCCGTGCAAAGTGCTGGCCAGGCCCTCCCAGATCTGCTAAAAACTGAAGCCATTCGAGTGAATTATACCATCAATATACATCGAATGCTGGCTTCATAATACCTAAGCACTTCAGACAGGCAAAGCTTGTAGTCCTCTCAGCCTCCTGTCTCCCTGTGTGGATGCTCCGGGCAGCTAGGGGGCACTTCACAGGGTGGTCCTTGGGTCCCAGGTCTGCACAGCAAGGCCTATGAGGGGTACTCCCTGGGGGAGGACCAGGCCCAGCTGTGCCCAGGGTGCCCCTGAAAAGGAGCTGCAGTGACGGGTGTGCAGCTCCTAGTCTGCCCCACAGATGCAGCCCCTGGGAACTGACCGTATTTTAGGGGTGGGGGGGCTGCTGTGATTTTATAGCATTTCAAAAAAATAAATAAATAAGGCCTGTATGTCTTAAAGGCCTCCAAAACTTGCCATTTCTGAATAGCCACTTACTTCAACTCTGCAATCATGAAAAAATTTCCCGGTTGGCTGGTTTCTTTCTTTCTTAAACAGTTGCTCTAAGGGTAAAGAACAAATGTTTTCTGTAGTGTTTTTTTTTTCTCCCTTTTTTTTTTTTTCTGTGTGTGTGTGTTTTAAAAACAGAAATAATAAAAAAGATCAAGAGTATTTCAGAAATGATAACAAAACGCATTTCAGAAAACACATTTACATTTTAGGGCACTACTTTACAGAGAAAATGTTTTCCTGAGATTTCAAAACCAGGGGCAATATAAGTCTGATAATAACAAATGACACAAGTGCAAGCCACAGGTATGCTTAAAATTTTCTGTGTAGTTTCTAAGACAGCCTTGAAGACTGGCTATTCTTTTATTTGAATTCCTCAGAATAGCTTCAGGCAGTCGTAAATGTAAATTGAACTCTAACTTCCAAGAAAACTACTTGGAATGGGTAACTTAAAATATTACTCTTGCTTCAAGCAAGGGTGGATTGCAAAGAAATGTTTTGCCACATACACTGTGTTCATTCTCTACATCTATTGTCTTCTGACGATTTTTCAAGATTATATTAACCAGAAATACATTCCTGGAAAGCATTTATCTTTTAATAAGCACTGTGATGTCTAAGCAACGTTCATTTTCCCTCTTTTTCTCCTAAGCATGCAGATGCTCTTGCATATAAAAGTCCTAGAAATAATTTAATTTCAAAGATGCCTTTTCATACTCTGATTGCCAGATACCAGAGGGAAAACTGGATTACAAACAGACTAAACAGCTGTGTGTATTTAATCCAAGAGCAGCTTTTTTTAGTGCTGAGATTTATGCTAATTTAATAATTTATTTTTAAAACTTGTTTAGAAGGTTGACATCTTAGGCTTGTCAGGTAGCTGTGCTTGCACTGTGATATCTTCAAAATAAGTGTTGGCAATAAGAAAAGCAGTTTGAAACACAGAGCTGTACCATGACTATCCCTGATGCTATGCCACTAACATGAACAGTGACAGCAAGGGTGCTGCACTGGCCTGAAGGGGCCAGCCCTCCTCGACTGCTCAGTGGTAACAGGAGCTTCTCCACTCCTGCTCTCCTGAGTGTCCCCAGCTTGGGGACCATCACTGGGGAGTGCACATTTGAAATGCTCATTCAATACTTGTTGACCCAACACACGAGACTCTAGATATGTGCCAGTTCAGAACCATTTTGGGGATATAACGCCTAGACAGAAAGGTCCGCTGTGGAAATACCCCCCTCCAGGTATCGGTACCACCATCCCCCGATACAAGAACAGGTTTTGCATTGCTTTGGGACCATATTTGATCACATACTCATGGTAAATTGCCTGATCCATCTCAGCATTAAGATGTCAATGTGATAATGCTACTCTGAGAATTTATTTAAAATCTAAGAGCAATCCCTAAAGCTTTCTAATCGCCCTAGACATTATGACTTGTTTGCCCAGAAGTACTAAAGGAAAATTTACAATGTGATCATTGCACAGAAACCGTAACTGTATTTTATCCTTTTTATCATTTCCTAGACTTCTTAATATTGACAAACCTCATATACCCCTGAAGTCACCATACCCAGCAGCATGCTTGGTAGATATATTACATGCAATCATACACATGGCAAAACTTGGCAAGTTGAACAGAGACACATCGGAAATGTACACAGTGGAAATACACAGCAGCTTTTCAAAGACAGGGCCCTACGTTATCTGTGGAAAAAGTTAGACACAGCTATTTTCACCAGTTCAAGTGTCCACTGCTATTTTTGGCAGTCGATAGTGGTAGCAGCATAATAAATCCCCCTTCTTCAACTTTTAGAGCACAGTGTAAGACTCATCTTTTCACTAAGACAGTATCCTAATGGATTTGTAAGGTCATCCAGACTCCTCTTGAGGTCTGATCCTTTACAAGCAAAAGCTTCTGAAAGAGAACGGAGTTATTGCTCACATATTGCCCACATACACACCCTGCCATGCACTGTCTCTGGCTCATAAAGAGATCAGAGAGATTGCAGAGATGAGACATCCTGTCTTTTGTGGCAGTAAATATGCCCAGACCTCCTAGCCTCACGCGCAGAGCTTAAATTTCTGCTGAGGAGAAATGTATCTCAAAAGATGAGAGCTGCTTTGTGAACCAAAGTGAAATGAATGAGTAAATTAAGAGCAGGTTTTCCTCCACAGGAAATTCAAGGAAGGGGATATTAGGGAATTTCCAGGAGGCCAGCTGCCTCTGAAGCAACAGGGGATGTAGTCATCTGTATGGCATGGTGTTGGACAACATTTGTTGTCCCATCCCTTGGTGTTTGGAACCATCTGAATGCTAGGAAAACCCATGGCCACCCTGTGTGGGACTGTAAGAGTAGCGTAGCCAAAATCATCACTGAGAAATGGGAGAGGTCTATGCATTGCATCAGTCTAGAAACATGAAAAAATTTTGGGAACCTCCTTGCTTCAGCCCTGTATTTCTCAGTACGGTTAGCCAACTAAGAACAATCAGCAGCACTCTGAGTTTTGATAGCTATCTGAAGCACACTCAAAGGGTAACATGAACGTGTTTCATTACTGTGGTCTAAATATGAAATTCTGTGCTGCAGTCCCAGCTTATTACTTGTTAAGGAAACTTATTCCATGATAGCATTTCAATGGTTCATTAAATTGGAATTGCCTTTCACATAATTATTCTGCCTTCTTGTCAGTCTGCATTTCTAATACTGATGTAAATCCAAAAAAAATTAAATAGAAGCTGGATCAACATTTAATAAGAAATTACTGCTGCAGATATGGACATAATAAACTACTCACTAGCAATAAATATAGCTTTAAGGGCTTTCTCATACAGTTTTTCCATGTGATTTCAAGGCATGTGATTTCAAAGACTAACTTTCCAAATAGTTCAACTGACATCTCTCGGATCAGGGAATGGAGGAAGGAGTTTCTCTCTTGGTTAGGGAAAAACATAGATGTGGTTAGAGCTCTTCTTAGGACCAGGCTTTTTTCCTCCAATTGCAGACTTTTTAGTAGAACAGATCTCTGCAGACTTATGATTTATCTAGAGCTGATGAGCTTCAACTTTCACTGCAGTCACGAAAAAATCAAAGGGATCATTCACTGATTCAGGAAGAATCTATCTAATAGCAACTTATTAAGCTAAATGAATCTCTTATAAGAGAAACTTCAGTCCTTGACCACTTAATTATGTGTGAATAACCCTGCTTACTCTTCAGGAGATGTACCAGAAGAATGAGATATGCTAGGCGTAATGGCTAACACCAGTCTGAGGCAAAGAATATTAATCAAGCACTGAAAATGCTATTTTTTCCTTCACATTTAAAAAATGGAAAGGTGACAGGTGAGAAAGGTTCTGCAGCGATTACATTGTTGCTAAACAGGGTTGTATTTCCCTTTAAACAGTCATTTATTAGTAATATTTATACGGTGTCAGTGGCATGACTTTCTTTATTCATTTAAATGTACCATTATTACAGTAACCAAGGGGCCTCAGCTACAGAGCAAGAGCATTTAACACTCCATGCCTGTAACAGCTCATCCCAGAAATCTGTATATGAAGCATTTCAGAGGCAATGAAAGATCTTGTCAATCAAAGGAGAAAAATGATGAAGTGGCAAGGAATGGCAAATGTATAGCTAATATTGGGTGTTAGCCTTTCCCTGCAAATGATGCTGTCGAACACATCAACCAATCTGCACACCTCTCATAATAGGCTTTTGCCCTTCATCTTGCCCTCTGGAAAAAATGGTCTGCCTTGGCATTACTTTCCAGAGCTTGCTATGACATTTCTGTTGTTTAACAGGAGGCGTGAGGGTGTTTTGAGACAAGGTAGGAAGCTTGCATGGGGAGAGCAAAAAACAGGTTCAGCAAATAATGGTGTCTGGTTGCTGCATCCTGCAGCAGGATCTGCTTGCTAGCTCACACTGAGCTGAAACAGAGACTTTAGTGGGGTGAAATTATCTCCCCTTCCTCAAAGTGTCAGGCCATCTTGGACAACAGCAGTCAGTGCTTCTCTACAAGCCAAGGAGGGAAACTACTTGCAAAAGGATCTGAGCTAGGGAAGTGCTGAGGATTATGGCTGGGATATAATCTCCTTTGGGGAAAATTATTGGATAGAAGGGTCATGCAGCCACTATTTGTCCATACTTACAGACTGAAAGCATTTCAAAGGGCCAAGCAAAGACCCAATTTCTCTGAACATTTCTTTTTCTCCACTTTGCTCCTACTCCCTGAGTACAAGCTGGGGAGAACCTGAGCAGGAGTTCAGACCTCATCTGGTGAAAATCTGGAAGGAGACAACCTTAACTCTCTTAAGGTAAAGAGACCTTAACTCTCTTAAGGTAAACAGGTTTTATTTCTGAACCTCATGTAAGCCATGGTGAAAAGTACCAGTACTCAAATAGACAATTGGTAGTGAATGGACTAAGGAGATGGGGAAAGATTCTGGGCTGGGATTTCCCTTCCCTTCCCTTCCCTTCCCTTCCCTTCCCTTCCCTTCCCTTCCCTTCCCTTCCCTTCCCTTCCCTTCCCTTTCCCTACTGATTATTGATCATCAAATAAATATCAGTCCTTCACTTCTTTATGTTACTGTCCAGCATGCCTCTGGTTCCCAAACAAATACTTTGAGACCCTTTGTCGTGGTCTCTGGCATACATGCCAGAAAACACAGAAGCTGAGGTTTACTTAAAGGATTTGTTGGCTTGTGTACCAACCTGTGTAGCACAACAAATATTTTCCAGATAGACTTAAATAAGATCTTTCTTTACTATGTGCATTCCTTTTTGTGTCTGTGATGTCAAGGTGTATCCTTTGAAGCCCTAACATCTCTTGTAGTTACCCAAACTGATTCATGTCAAAGCTCTAGAAACATTTTAAAGTTTCTAGCTGCTCTGACTTCTGAGGAAGAAAGCGTAATTAAATCTCACTGGGGCTGTCACTCATTCTTCTTAAGTTGCAGTAACTGCAGCTTGGAGGCCATGGCCAAGAATGGGAAAGTTAACAACACACAAAGCCAGAGACGGCTCACATTTCAGTCCTACCAAAAAATCTTTCACCCTGCTCTATTGTCACATAGAGAATACTTTCTACAGAGCATCTATAAATTGTTCCCTACCTTCTCATAAGAACTCTGATGCTGATCTCTAGCATTGCATTCATAAATCTATGTTGTGGACAAATGTTTGTCACCATTTAGAAATCAGCAATCATGATTTAACTGCAAGGAAACATCAAAGATCCCCCAGCAACAGTTTTTCCTTACAGTAGGTAATGATTATGATAAATACTTCATGCAATTTGATAAATAATTTCTAAACTCAGATAAGTATAATGGCAGCCTTCCTTAATTTTTCAGTCTAGTTTATAAGCACAAGGAAATCAGAGATCGTTGCAAGTACTAATGCAGCTATAACTGGCATCAAACTAATATGTATTTGTCACACCACAATAGATGTCAATACCCAGAAACAGTCTTATGCACACACACACACACATAGAAATAGGAGGTTGTCAAAACTGAAAAGAGAAGCTGGATCTGCTGAAATTATGGATTTATGATCTACTCAGAATAGCTCTTGAGTAATTCAGATTTACTCTGCCTAAGTAACTGGGGCTATTTTGGATTCCCGTGAACTTAATCAAGAGACAAACAGCTGAAATTATTTTATATGTATTGAATTTCCAGGGGAATAGAAAGTCTATTTTACTGAAAGAGATAGAGAGCATTTTTAAATCTCACTGTGAAAGCAGTGTAACGAACAAGTTTTTTTGGATGGAATGCAGAGGGGAAACAGGAGACAACTAGCTCTAAATTAAAAGAAATGCAGATGAAATTCTTAGCATGTTCTGAATACTAGATTATTTGCAGCTCTAGTAGGAAAGCACTGGCAAGATCCCTTGTGAATATAATTCCGTAAAACCTGGTTTGATAGTAAAATATTCTGCAAATTAAAAAAAAAAAAAAAGAGAGAGAGAAAAGCAAGCAATTGCAGCAACTTTTTAATCAGTAAAAATACTGCTTGAAAGCCTGACAGTTTCACCAATTAAACTATTAGGGTTCTTTTAAATAACATATGCAGAAAAAGAGAATCAATTTGTAGCATGTTGGGACAGAGTAAAACTATTATTATTTAAGTGGAAAGAATGCCTGAACCGGTTCATAGCAATAGAAAGACGCCAGAAGACTTCAAAGCACCTTAGAAGTCTGGCTATTTTTCCCCTAGATAAAGTCCATTTGGTTCAGAAATTAGACTGGTCTGCTTTGTGGTCTAATTTACCAGTAAGTGAACATTTTATCTATTTTCTTTTTCCCACAACCTTAAGAAATTTATGTAGTTGTCCTTTCTCTTGGCTATGGCGCAATTTGCATTGACACGATGAAACTGTGTGTGCACAGGCTTGGCATATGAACCTACATTTAAAAACCAATGCCTGGGTATAGCTTTTGTTCTGATGTTTTCAAGCACAACATATTCGCCCCCAGAGAAATTCTAAGATCAAGAAGCACCTTTGCACTGTTTTTACCATGCTCAGGAAGATTTGGAATTATAATAAAGATTATTACAATGGACACATGGGGATTAATTAAAATTCCATGGGCATCTTCATTCTTGCACACTGGATTTTGTTACTTCTATATTCTAAGTATAGGCTGTACGTTCATATGGGGCAGCTAAACGTTATCCTCGATTTTGAAAAACGAATTGTAGAGCTGCACTCTCACTTCCAAATGGTCATCACGCGGACAGGTTACCACACACAGAACTCTTTCTGCTACTTGAGCTAATGTAGAGTCTAATGAGAATAGACATTTAGCCTTTCAGAGCGATACTGAGCCAAGTCATGGCCCAAATAGCTGCAATAATGTCTGAAATCTCAGGTCCATTCCAGCTGTAGGAGAGGAAAGCTCAGGTGGGCAGAAGTTCTTCCACTCGTTCTTCAGAAGTCCAGCTCTTGCCTGCCCATTCCTCATGCCATTTTCTCCATACCTCCTAAAGATTTTTATTCTCCACACATCTTATTCCATTTGAGACTGATGAAAAAGTCTCAACAGGAAGATGACAGCCCAAACCATTTCAGGTTTGCAAGGTTTAAGCAAGTGAAAGCGGGGCCTGTGTAGTGGGAAGTTATCAGTGATGTTAGCACTGAATAGTAGCACTAGCCTGTTACTACTTAATCATGGAGACAGATCACAAATACCTGCACTGAACTTCTAAGCACATCCAATATAAAATAAATCTTCCCAGAAGCCAGAGCCAAATCAAGCTGAACTAAGCCACGGTACATTAATGAATGTGTTGTGTCTTTTCTACTGCCAAACCCAAACTCACTACTTATTAAGCATTACACATGACTTACTATATCTATTATTATAAACATACCATTTAAAATATTTTAAAACACATTCACAGACAAGTACTTCAGTTGCTTCAGAGATTAAGGAGAATGGAGCTCTTTGCCAGCAGTTTTTTAGACACACAGACCATGCAAAACATCTCCTTTCTGATTGCTTTAATTCTATTGCACATGAAAGTAATTGAATTTTTTATTTTTATTTTTTCCCTGCGCAAGGGGGAGAGAAAAAGAGGAACCAGAGTGACTTTCACCAAAACCAGCCAGATCGAATCATTCTGGGATTTGCAATTTAATTTATTCGCTTCATGTTATCTTTAATTTTCATCCCTCATAGTGCTTGCTTCCGACTGGAATTTAAAATAGAGAAACATTTTTTAAAAAGTTCTTATAAGACATACATTTTGCAGGCTCAGAGGAGTCGGTGAGTTTGAGTTAGGCTGAGATAAGCACTCAGAAGAATGAATACTTATCGGAAACAAACTTTATGAGGTTTTTCATGTTATAAATAAGCATCTTAGCTGCAATCAGAGATGTAAGAGAGGGCTAGTCTTGGGACTAAGGGCTCCAGCCATCGTGTTTCTATTTCTGACTGTAACAAAGTCCATCCATCTGACCTTTGGCCAGTCATTTAGCCTCCCTCCATCAGTCCACCGCATGTAAAATGGAGATAGCAATACGTCCTGTTCCTTCAAATGTTGGTCTATGCTGCCTGCTCTTAATGCACCCAGAATGTGGACAGCAGTTATCTGCTTAATAAAGAGAATTCCCTATCTCTGTTGGACCCCAAGACAATGTTGTAAGATTAAAATCATAATTAGTAGTGTTATATATTGCAAACACTTTCCTCTCCTTGGGAATTTCCTTCATTTCCTTCCCAACTCTGTTTACAAAATGCTTTTAAATAACAAACCATACTTAAAGCCATTCTGTAGAGACTTAAGAAAGATGCATTCAGTTAGAAAGCTTTAGTTGAAAGAGATTGTTAACAATTTTAAGCATTGGTATTTTGCAAAGGAAAACATCTAGTATGCTGTGGATAGTGTTAGGAGATTGTACAATGTCTTTTCATTCACATTATCATTTCATATCTGCAAGCTCATGTCTCAGCCAAAGCTGTGGTTGCCAAAAAATTAGGATAGTCCAAAGATTGCCCTGAATACCTGACCTCAGAAAACACTGGATAGAAGTCGTCTGTGCTGAATTTCTTTTACTCTGAAATATATCAAGGTTTACCAAAACTTTCTTGTTCTAAGCGTTTTAAGTGCTTTGGAAGCTAATGCAAAGTAGCTAGCAGTTCAGACAAAATGGCGCTTGGCAGCAAGTTTTCCGACTGCCTCTTGATTTGACAGATATTATGACACTCATTAGAGGAGAGACTGATATTGAGTCCTTTGCAACTGGTGTGACAGTATCGGGAATAGCTGCTGTTCCAGTACACTTATTCAATACATTGGTGTAGGGATACCATGAAGTAAAGTCATGAATTTCAGCTCCTAATCCCTGTTTTAAACTGTATCCAAGTAAAAACCTTAGATGGGATATGTACCCATTCAACAATGGATAGCTGGAAAAAATAAGTCAATGCAGATCTTGAGATCAGTTTGTTTTAAAGCCAAGACCTTAAAATAAATAAATAAATTTCCCAGATCCTGTTGCCAATTACATGCGTAAATTTGAATTCCTATATCAATTGTGGTGCATTTTCCGCTCACAGGTAGTGAAGTAGGTTGATACCACTGGGATAAATTAAAAAACAAAACAAAACAAAACAAAAAAAAACATTGTCAGGGATTTGTAATTTACTTAATTTACTTCCATTTTCTCTGCACTGCAGTGGAAAGAGCTGCTAGTGGTTGAAAGCAATAAGCACATCATGTGGGAGCTGACAAATAAAGTCATGAATTTACCCAAACAAAAACAAGAGAACAAGTAGTTAAATAGGAGTTTAATAAATATGAATATCTAATATAAAATTTACTCTCGTTCTCTGGCTTAATTTTGGAAAACATTTAAAGAGCCATTTGGTTTCCTCAGACTGGAGAACTAGAGTGAACAGGCAGAGAAAGAGTGCCCTGTTCCTTCCTGCCACAGGGCCGTTGGTGAATTTTCATGGGAGAAGTGTAATGAGGATTTGACCCCTCTCATTCCCAGGAAGGCCCAGACCCCATATTGGTACTGGACTTCATCCACAAAACTTTTTTTTGTTGTAGAGAAAGCTAGGTCTGTAATACAGAAAGCTAGTGTAGTTTTCAGTTTTCTTTTTAGAACAATTTAAATATGGCCTATAATTTACATTTTTCAAGAGATATTTCAGTTTGTGAATCCCTTAGGATTAAGGGTAAAGTCTAAAACATCCTACCATAAAATCTCAACTTGTTTATGCTTTAACAGCAAAGTGTAAATCTAACACTGTGAGCTCATCTTGGCCTTAATGGTCTCTCCAGTGACAGTGGCTTAATCTGTAAAAGATTACTGAGACAGTTGAAGCCTGTATTTTAAACCATGAAAACCAAACAAGGCAGCTGGGAGTGTGTGCGGGACTGAAATGAGAGGCTTTCATCTCTGTGCATCTGCTTCCTTAACATCCTCCCCCCTGGCTCTGACAGGCACAGCAGTGTCCTCTCCCATCTGCTCTTGTCTATCCGGAGTGCATCTGCAAGGAGTGCTTTTCTAGACCATCATTTTGGTATCTCATCTTGCATCTACCCATATTGCTCCTTCTTACAGAGCATCCAGCTGTGGCTATTTCTTTTCTCCTTCAGGATATCCCATATTCTTTCTTACCTTGTTGAAGTTTTTTTCCTAATCAATACCAAGAGACTGATAGTCCCATTGTGCCAATCTCCATCACATACCCATGAAGTTTTCAGTTTAAGGTGCTTTTAAGTATGAAAGGTAACCCAGAAGGTGGCACACTATAAATTGCCTCAGTAACTTCATTCAGACTATTTCTTAAAGCTTTCCTTGCTGTGATGACTACCAAAAGTCATGCTTACCATGCAAAGTCTGTTGCTTATTTTATTGACTAATGTGATCTTTTATTTCTTTGTGTACACCTAACTGTTGGTTGTCATGTTGTGTACTTGGGTTATTCAGCCTCTTTTATATTCAGGTTTTTCAGGCTTTTATATTTAACTCTATTTAAAGCTTCCAGAACATTGCCTATGTACTCCATGATGAGCAGTAGATTAATGCAATACAGCAAAATGTTTTCAACTAATATTGCTTTCTGTGCTGGTATAAAAAAGCAGTGTCACCCATCAATGAAGTCTTTAAAAACCAAAGCTTTGCTATTTTTCAGTAATTCTTCTCTTTGCAATAGTAGATAGCAAAACCAAAATACTCCATTTTCCACAGCAGGTATTTCAAAAAAAAAGAGATTAAAATAAGACTTGAGAAGGGCATCACTCCATGCACAGAAAACAGCCCAATAAAGAAAATTAAACTATAAAAAATGAGTGCACTATTCTACTGCTCACAAATCTACCAGATGTTTTATCATGGCCATGTTTCATCTCACGACTGTCTCATACTCGTTTTTTAGTAGAAGGCAACCTTCTCTCTATATGGAAGCACGTAATTGATTTCTTTATTTACAAGGGAAGGCAGGTTTCCACTCCAAGATTTAAATACACTGAACTTTGCAAGCTACACCATGTAGTTCTATTATTACACTTTCAGGTTCCATTTTTTATGCCTAGCGTATTAGGGAAAAAGCCTTCTGACTTTCTGATGATGCATTTAAATGAATAAAGGGAGCCATGGGGGATAGCTGGAGGCCTAAAAACTAGAGCACACTCAATGCTTTTGTGAATACTTACATTTAATTAAAGAGCACCATATGCCATCAAAAGTACTGTTGGCTGGGTAACGTCCCTTTTAACAGATGTGATTACAGACATAGGGTAAATATTATGCAGGAAGACATAATAGTAGCACAGCCCATTGGGAAAGGAGAAACCTAGTTATACGAAAGCTACTCTAAGCAGCAGTGTGCTATTTGGCAAGGATATAGGCTTGCTCTGGAAAATATCTACCTTTCAGGCTTGCATAGGAAAGCTCTTGACCTATTCAAGCTTCACCCTGTAGACTTTTACCTTGAAAATACATGCTGTTGCCCTCCAAAGCACACAAACACACTGTGAGCTTTATATTTTACCCCAGAAAGAGATTGAGCAGAATTACAAGTGACTTTTAGTGCAAAACGACCTGTATCAGACACTTCCAGTTCACTCACCCATGTTTACAACACATGGCACACGCACAGCTGGCCCCTGTATCCATCAATGAGAAAGCCCCTGCTAGGAGCCAGCCCCTGCAACAGGAACAGGCATAAGGGTAATCATGAGCTCCTTCAGAGCAGTCTGCCCCCCAGCAGCAGGTAAGAAAGCTCTGGGACTTTTCCAGACTCTGCTGGGCATGGCATAAAAACATCTCACGGTCAGGAGAGCCATTCCTCCAAATCCTGGTGCTCTCCTTCCTTCCCCTTTGCCAGACTGGCAAAGGATGATAACCAGACTATTTACATGAAAACAGAGAGGGTGAGAAAACAGTAACAGGAAAGTGAAACAAACAAAAACAAAACAAAAAGGTGAATAGCAAAGAAGTGAGAAAGAAAGCATACTGGGAAATTATTCAAAAGCTGCCTGGGCTTTAATGTTATATCTTGCCATGTGAATTGGATGGCAAGTGCTGCGGCGTGAAGGAAGTATGTGCTAATGGAAAACAGGAAAAACATGTAAAGATGCATTAATTCCTTGCTGATTTGTTTTTATTGCTATAATATCTATAATACAAAAATATATTTTCAGCTCATTTGTATCATTTATGCAATTTAACACCATGGACAGCATAGCTTTATATCCACCTCAGTTACTGCAAGATAAAATAACTGTTAACTGAATCAATACAGGATAAAATAGACTTGAGCTACAGGGTTCAGAGAATGTCAGTTGCAACTGCCAGGATATATTTGCTGGGAGTAATTATTCTTTCCTGCTGGCATGGAAACATGCTTTCAGCTGCTCTTGGCTGCAGTCAGTTAGGGTTCTGGCCAATTAAGGTAATAGAAAAATCACCCATTAATGTCTATGGGCTAGCTAACATCTTCAGAAAATGGTTGTAGTTCAGCTAGTATACGTGTCTGACAAGAAATTAAGCAGCAAAAGGGTGTCAAAACTGCATCTGTCCAAAGATAAGAGTGGATAAAAGTTACTAGCTCCTTATCACGAAAGGTTATGCTCCACCATTTTGACTGATGTCATTGCACAGTTTCCACCTCTGGAAGCAGGTCCTTCCTCAACAATATCATATTTGTCAGGAGCAAGCTGTGAGAAATCTTTTTCATCTCTTTCTCTGTAAAGATGACTAGTTTCATGTAAAGGAAGAAACTACTGGTGCAGACTGTCCTGATATTTGAAAACTTAGTGAATAGTCTGAAGATGATAAAATTAAAAGTACAAAGGACCATGCTAGGAAGCAAAACTCAAAGGTACGCATACAAAATGGAGAACAGTAAAGCTGTGGCCCAGCATGGTGTTTGTGTCTGTGTGTTTGTGTGCGTATGTGTGGCTGAAAACTGAAAGAAAGTAAAAAGAGACTGTTAAAAACAACAACAACAACAAAACACCAAACCACCGATCTTCTGAAAGTCACCAGCATGACCCTTCCTTCAGTTATTGGGGGTAGTGACAATGTGCTTGGCTCTTCTCCCACCTTTTCCTATCTGTTATTTTCACTCCAACCCCTTCTGCAGGCACAACTCCATGAGATTTCTCCCAAATAATATTTTTTTCATATTTCTCCAATTGTTTCTCTCTACAGGAATTCTTCTAAAGGAACTCCTTCTCAAAGAGTTGTAGAGAAACCCAGACCTTCCAGTCCCAGCAAGACTCCTCACATGAACTTGACAAGTCTGGCCTTCTGCAAGATGTCTGACATTTCCTTGGGCCTGTCTTCCTACTTGCCCTCTTCTGGAAGATACTGTTTTTCTTCCATTTCGCATGGGACAATCCCAGTTACTAAGACATCTCCCCTTTCTGAGCTTATTCTGAAGACGGAGCCGCCCTCTTTTGTTGCGTCCTGACTTATTTCCTGGACAGTTTAAGGCCCTCTACAGCAGTTCCTTAGTATCCAGGACACTTCCCTTTTGTAGGATCAACCCACATGTTCTCTTTCTTAGCCCCTTTTCCACTACAAGGCTTATTCCTTTCGAAGGCCGACACTTGCCAGAAGTGGCAGGCAGACAGACCTGTTATTAAATGAACAGTTCTGACCAGGCCGAGACCCATACTGCAAGACGGAGAGCATTTCTGTGCTCTGGACAGGGCTTGAGGCCTTCAGGCAGAGTTGGAGCAGCTCATTCTCAGAAAAATATAAAAATACTGTGTAGAATTCAGAGAAAAATAGTCACGATTATAAAAATTTAAAAGATGAGGTATAAAAATGGCAAAAAAATCACTTTTTTAAAACTGGAATGAAAGGAGGCGTTAAGCAGGCTGCAATGTTACAGACTGTGTCAAAAAATATGGTGATTGAGAGTTGTTTAAGGCTAGGAAAATAATTCAGTGAGTAAGGGAAATTTAAGCTAGATAGTAGGAAAGTCACAGCATGACACTTATTACACGGTAATCCAGGAAGGTGAACCCTCAGGAGGATATGGGAACATCAGTGTCAGAGGGTTTTACAGATAAACTATTCTGATGTGTTTAAGAAATGCAGGTGTTCCTGACCCTGTCTCAGAGGAGAGGCATCGTTTAGATAGCTTTCTGAAAACTTTTCCTGCTCTGTTTCTTTGATTTCTTAATAAAACTCACAAATACTGACAACAATGCTTAAGGTGAGAATTATAGCTGTCCAGAGACTGTACCTAAATGATCATCAAATGCAGCGGCACCGAGTGAGAAAAGCCACAAGGCCCTGCAGGAGGGGGAATTAAATGAAGAAATGTGTTTTGGCAGAGAAAAAACAATAATTCACCAAGTGAAACAAGCAGATGTCCAAATGAAACAAGTTACCTTCTCAGCTTTCCTTTGGCAGTTACCTGCATAAAATGGTCAATGCAATGGGGGAAAGAGTACTTCCTTTTCACTTCAGCCCAAATAATACATTTACAAACAAAGAATATGCCATATTCAGCGAGACAACCCATCAACAAGGTAATAGTATCACGTTCTATGAGCATTTTGAAACAAGCTTAATTTTTCCAAGTAAATTTTCATATCAAATACACTTCCAGCCTGAAAGTTTCTCAGTACCCTGTGAACTTTTAAAAAGGTACAGCAAATTACTTCAATTAAACTTTTTTTTTTCTTTGTGTGACAATGTTAACTTGGTTTTGTTAACCTGTGATGGAAGACTTGGTATTTAGGTAAATTTCCCTAAATTGTACTGGAATACTGCCAATACCTAATGTACAGTAGTCCCCTTGCATTATTTTTAAAATTATTTCTTTTAACTACTAGTGTTCAAACTCAGTTTTCTTACTCCTAGCAAGCAGGAAGTTAGCCTTACCGAATTAGCATACATATTCCTTGCTCTCTTTTACCAGGGGGCTGTAGGTGCTGCTCTTTTGTCCCTGTTCCACTCCAGCTGGTAGTGAACACACCCAACCTGCTGTGTTATTTACAGAAGTGAATTAGGGAGAGGACTGTCTATTTATGTCTGAGAGACACGATTCTGTTTAGTAATCAAACGATAGCAAAACATTTCATTGCTTTTCCAACTTCTCAGTATCCAGCACTGCTGTTAACACAATTTTTCTCAGGCCTGAGTCACAAAGACGGCTGCTCCATCTCCTCAGTTTGCCTTCTCTCTTCTTTTTGTGCTTCTTTTGTACTCGGACAGACAGTCCGACTAAACTACACCCCTGTTACCTTCTGGTCAACGTGCCATCCCACCTTTTCCACACTGATTTGTGATATGGAAGAAGTTTCTTTATTCTTTAGCTACAACCAACTAAAAAGGTAGTAAGTTACCCTGGCACTCTCATTACATGGGATTCACCTCTGCCTCCAGGCAGCTCCAGGGAAATCTGCTGGCTTCAGGTGTCCTGTCTCTCTTCCGTCAAGGGAACCTTGGGAAAAGCTTAGAAAATAAAGAAGCTGTTTTCTTACTACAGATTTATTAAGACAAGGTAAAATCCTACTTCCATGGCTGTAAAATAGGAACTGCTAATCCCAGTGTTCCCAAGAGTCACTGGAGTCCCTAGCACATCTAGGACAGTGAATCTATCAGTGCTTTGCAAAGCGCTTGGGGACCCTTAGATAGAAAACCCTATTACAACTTCAAATGTTGGTATTATGACTCTCTGCCAAATGAACAAATAAGTACTACAGAAAGATAGGAGAACACATCTCTGTAATGCCGTTGATTGTAACCCATTATCTGAGTACCCCTGAGTGCACTGTGCTTCTGAGATCTACTGATTGAAGAAGAGTGCTAGATAATAAATGCTGTTGGAAGCCATTGAAAAATCAGCAGGTTGCTGTCACACGACTAACGATAAGCGAAAACAGATAATGCTACCAAGATAAAAGCAGCAGGACTGAAAGAAACTGTGTGGGAGAGAGATCTGTAGAGGCGATGGAAAAAAGTGAATCAGAAAACTTAGAAATGTGTATTTTTCACTAATTTCTTGCAAGCATTTTAATCTACAAGAGAAGACACATGCTACAACGATAATTACAGATGATTGTAGATCTGCAGATGCCATGTTGTTTCTGTTGTTATAAACAATAAAACTGTCCAGACACTCAAGGCAGATAAATTATAGTCTTTGGATCCATGCATGCATACACATGCACAAAAAAAAAGTCACTGTGTAGAGCAGGCTCTGAATGCACAACTGCTCTCTGATTACTACCCAGGCATATGACCACCAGAAGAGCAATTAACCACCTCACGTTGACAGGACAGATAAAAATTTACCTATTCACACAAACCCAGAGAGCAGCCAGAGTGCTACTCTGAGTTCATTCCCTTTTCAATCCATATGAACTGAAGTTTATTTGATAGCACACTGTGTTAGAGTCTTCAGTGTGTTTAGTACATTAAACACACCTGCAGCTCTTCCTGCCCATCCTTTTTGTTTGATCTTCCTGACATTTGTGACTTCTGTTCCTCCAAGGAGTCAAAGTACTCAACGTACTTTTTAAACAAAGATCAGACATCTTTAGAAGGGCAAGCCTGGGCCAAGGTACTGTGTAGAAGCAAAATGAATTCCTTTTATATGTATTCACTGTGGATGAAGCTGGGGAGATTCTTGTTCCGGAACTCTTTGGTGGAGAATAGTGGGGCAGCAAATGTCTGAAAGTTTAAGTCGCTGCAGAGGTTACTGAAAAAAAGTGTTAAAATGAGAGCACTAACGTATCACAATTATCCCCTGAGAAGTTCTTGAAGAAATCAAGGATGAAATAGGTGAGGTTTCAACACCGGTGGACAACTGTTCATTTAAAACTGCCTTGGTACCTCAGGGCTTGATGTTGCAAAAAACACACTGATTTTTAAGAGAGACCTGGGGAACTCCAGAGTAAAGAACTGGTAAACCTGCCATCTGCACTAGGCAAATTAGTAGAAACTCTAATAAAAGAATACAGGAATAGGATTACTCAATTCCTGGATAAATACAACCTGGTTTTGAAAAGCAAGAATACCTTGCACTAAGGGACATATTCTATTACAAACTTCTGATGTGGCTAAACAAATATTTTAAAGGACATTTTTGTGTTTTCTTCTTGATCTGCAAAAGTCAATGTCTGAGCATCCAGGTTGTTAACAGTGACAGGTCATGAAGGGAAAGAAAAAGGACCAAAATAGAGGTGGAGTGCAATTTTTTAGTCAAAACATTCTTTTACTGAAAATTTTGATTTACCAAAAATCAATTACAATTCAACAAAAGGGTTTCACAATAGATTCTGAAGCCCAGTCTGAGTTTCTAGTCAAACACAAATTGCTTCACCATTTTATCACAAATGAATGCTTATATCACCACTGGGTTATTGCTTAGTCCAAGTCTTAAATAACATTGAAAAGAACAGAAAAAAAGAGCACTTCTGAGCTTCGGATTTTACAAGATAAGCAAACTATGCCCTCACCCTCCTCTACTCAGTCATTAAACTTTTAAATGCGATTTAAAGCAAAAAAGATCTCATTTCCCCTCACTCATCCTTCAGGTTCAATCAGTGTCTTGAAGTACATATACAAACCAGCTATATAGTCTGGCTCCCCATTACAGGTATATATGCTCTTATATAGATCCGTTCATGCAAGGCCCATCAGCATCTTCCATATAAATAGGCCCCACAATCTGAGAAGTTGGAAAATTGTGGTTACATATTTTCAAAGCAGCAGCACCTTTTTCAAACAGGAAACGTTTGTCTGAATTATTTCCCCTTCTTTCTATTTTATCAGTTTGCAGTGCCCTTATGCTGCTGTCACAGCTCTATGCACTTGCACATTCATGCTAGAGAAGTGGCTGCCTATAGGGCAGATTTCTGGCGAAGATGAATTGTATTTACCTTATCACTCTAATGAGTGAAAAAACCCTTACGGTGGATTCCTCATTCAAGAAAAAGTACAGATACTGTTCTGTTGAAACACTACATGAACTTCCCCAAGGCAAAACGCTCACAGTAACTAGCTTAAATCATCAAGCAGCACAAGCTTAAAAACTCTTTCCTTGGTCTTACATAGTTGCAGAAAGTCTGCTGTGTAAATTAGCATTTGTTGATGCCAGTGTCAGGGTTAAGCATAAGGTCTTCTGGATATGCTACACTGTCAGGAAAAACATGAAGGGCTGTTTGCCCTTCTCCTTTCTGGGGAGAGAGAAGGATGGAAAAAAAAAAAAGATCATTTCATGCCAGCAGATGGCTACAGCTCATTACTGTGTAAATGTACAGCATGGAAAGTAGAATGATAAATTAATTAGCATTCACTAGGAACCTCTAACAGAGAGTGATATGTGCTCATGCCATTTTATTTCATGTCACGTTAATCAAGTACTAGATAACTGACAAAACGCGTTAAACTAACCATGGCTTTTGCTAACAGTAGCGGGTAAGCTGAAAATTTCTCTCTCAGAGGTTTTCTTTCCTTGCAGACACGGTGACAGAGGAGGTAGCTGCACACACCCCCATACGCCGCTCTCCAGCACTGCTGACTTACCCACCCTAGTATCTGTTTCACCATGAATTATTTTCAGTGAGGTTGCATTATGCTGCACCCCGATAAGTTTCTGAGGAAGCCAGAGCTCACCTCTGTTTAACCAGTAATGCATCTCCCTGATGTTTGGCTGCAAAGAAAAGTGAAAACCTGCAGAAAATGTCTGTCACACCTTTAACAAGTAACTTTAAAAATGTATGTTACTGACAACGGTGACACAGACACTTCTAGCGTGGACCTGAGTTTCCTGTAACTCTAGCACCTCCGTGAAAACTTGGGCTTTTTATCCAAGTACGTCAAATAGGCACCTTGAAACTGAGCAATAGCAAAATGGTCCTGAAAAGTCATGAAAAGCAGCTGAAGGCTCATAGCTGACACCGCTTTTATGGCACACAAGAGGCACCAATAGCTAACATCTCAAGACGTATTCTGAATTGGAAGATGACCTTTTTTTCTTTTTTAAACATTGCAGAGCCCTGCTTCAAACCTAATACAGCTACACATCACACACGTTTTTGCCACCGAACAAAACACAGCTTTTGCATTAGTTCTACCCAAAGTACCTTGTGCACAGAGGTTAAAAAAAAACCTGTGGTGCTGGAGAGACATCCTCACCATCCATGCTGGGGCTGCACTGGTTCAGCGCTGGGTTAGCTGGAGCTGGAGTCAGCCTGCCCAGGAGAGGCACAGAGTCCCAGTGTGGCAGAGGGTGGCAGGGACCTCTGGAGTTCAAGCAGAGCCACCTAGAGCAGGGTGCCCAGGACCACGTCCAGATGACATCATGTAAGACCTTCCTGGCTGTGGCACACCCAGGTCTGATTTAGTTCAGCCTCTTGGGCTTGCAAAGCACAACTGGATATCTTGCACCTGGAGCCTGCTCTCCGTCTGTTTCTTCTCTGGGGAGGAGGGAGAAGAAAAGTGCATTGAGCTATAGCACTGCTAGGGCAGCAGTGATGTTGCAAAGTAATATCAGGAAGCATTAGCTAACCAAGAGGCAATAAATAGCATAGCACATTTGAAATCAGGCAGGTTAAAAAAAAAAATCAACTCAGTTTTTGCTCTGGTATTTAGCTCTGCAGATACGGACTCCTTAACTTGCAGTTTCAGGATCAATTACAAATTGGGCCACCAGATAAATGTTGCATCTGCCCCAGTTTCTCGACGTACATTTTGTCAAGCAAGTTGCTTTGTATGTTGCTGGGTGAAAAATGACCTGTCCGTGAGCAAGTGCTAATGCAGCAAACTGCGAGCAGAGCAGGGGACAGGGGTCATGGGTAAGACAGAGACAACACCGTGCTACCACCTCACAACTGTTCCCACTGCAACCTTGCTCCGACCTTCTGGAATATCAGAGCAGAACAGCTTTTTACCACACGCCTACCTGCACCGTCTACATGTTACACTGATTTCCCCTTTGCTGATCAGGAAGAAGGGCACACCAGGAGGCAGCTGTGAGCCATCCAAGAGATGGGGTGGAAGGAGATTGGGTTTATTTTGCAGCATTTGTTTAAAAAGACACACACACCCTTCCATTTAATACACTGCTGCTTGAAGTCTTGGGCAGAGAAGACAAAGTATATGTTTTCTGAAGATCTCTGGTCCTTTACCAGACATGGGATTCAGCTGTATGGAGCTACTGTGTCGGACTGGGTTGTGCTGAGGACAGGGGAAAAACCAGCACACTGGCCAAGGACAGCTGTTCATAGGGCAGTGATCAGGGTTAAGTCCTGTTAGAGGTGAGCTGTGGGCTGCTCTAGCAAGAACACAGGTTAATTTCATGTGTTCCCATGTCTATTTCCAAAAGCTGATCTTTTTAACTGAAATCATTTGGTGGAAAAAGATTAAATATTTGTTAACTTAATAACACATCTAACATACTTAATAATTTTATGTTTAACATAAATATGAACAAAAGCTCTTAAGGAAACATTTACTGACTCTTTGTAAGGTCCTATTGCCAGACAAGGAGAAGCATGACTTGAACAACAGTCCTTATTGGCTAAACAGGAAAGGCAGCAGGTAGAAATGCTTTTTCTGCCCCCTCAAGCAAGAAAGAAGAAAAAGAGAAGAAAAAGAAAAGATTGCAATCAGCACATCTTGAGGCACAAAGACAGAAAAATGGCACTAACAGCTCCTTTTGCCATGGAAAAGGCTGTGGTCAAGGGACTAGGAACAATTTTTTTTTTCTTCATTCTTTCCAAGTTGTAAAAAAGAGGCCATATCCAGATGGTTTAACTAATAATGGATAGAAAGTATTACTGCTCAGTAAATATTTTGGTTTGTAATTGGAAAGAAGTCTCATGCACTGGCACCGCTGCCAGATGATTTTGCAAGGGTAGGTTAATATTCACCTATACAAGAGGATCATTAACAAAACAGAAACTGAAATAACCGGTATTGAACAGAAACACTTTGACAAGCAGGAATCCTGGAAGGGAACTAGAAGCTAGCCAAGCAGGTCTTTATTTCTCTGATGCTAATTTTTCATAACTCTCAAGCATAACATCCAGGAGACTAGAAACCCATTATCGTCATGCCAACATTCAAATGATCTGGCCTAGTTATAGGTAGGAAAAATAAATGCAAGGCAGGAGGAATGAAAAGATTGTTGAAACAGATAGAGAATTGGAATATAAATAAGCTACTTAGCATGGTTTATGCAAAATAACTGTTACTTTGTTAATGAGATTACAAGTTTGTTTGATAAAGGCAACCACCGCTTCAATATACTTAGATTTCCTAAGGCGCTTGGATTAGTAACACACAATGTGCTCATTCAAAAGTAATCACTTTTCTGTATCAATAAGGCACACGAGTAATGAATTAGGAATTGCTGCAGTCATATCCACAGGGGATTTGCTGCATGCAGTGCTCTGAGCGAGGCTACCGTTAGGCATTTGGCAGCACAACCGCTTCACTTTGGGAAGGGGCTCAACGGGTGCTCACCCGGCTCTGCACGACTTACAGGCTGTGCCAGCGTCCCCTCATGGATGTCCAGACAGCAAACCCAATCAGAAAATGAAGCCACTTTAAAAATAATCCAGTTGCTACCTTCCCTCAAAGCTCAGAAACTTGCAGCTTGTCAGCTGGATCAGTAACTTGAACCAACTTGCCATGTGGAGACACAAAGCGGAAATAGATGAAGTAGGAGGAAGAGAAAGAACAAAGTAGATGTGAAGTCCCCACACCGAAACCGTGCAGATGACCAAAGGCTCAGTGCTGAGCAGAAAGGATAACAAAGCAGTTAGGCTCTGTGATCTGGATCATTTGTGAGAAACTAGGTTCGTTGCAAGAAAAAGCATTGTCACGTGTCCAAAGCCAAGTGTTACACCTAGAAATACGATGAAGAGGTCATCCCCACCGACTGGAGGACCGGATCCTGGTGGATGGAGATGCAGAGCAAGTAAGCAGCACAGCACTGCCACCAAACTGCTCCAGCAGCTGTGGCCAAAAAGCTCTCCTGGTGAGCAAACAGCCAAGCTGCACGTGGGAGTAAAGACCTGATTTTACATTTCAGTGTCACAGGTGAGGGAGATTGAAGCCTTTGATATGCTCACATTGCAAAAGGTAACTTTAAAAATCGGAGAGAATACAGAAGGAGCTGCAAGGATGTTTCAAGGACTGGTGAAAAAAAAAATAAAAATCCTACTATAAGGAATTTAAAGATCAGTGTGTGCGGTTTAACAGAAGAGAGATTGAGAAGTGACACCGCAGGGCATATCTACTTTCACAGGGAAAAGATACCATGTCCCCAAATCTCCCTAACCCACTGGAGGAATGGGCAACTGGGATGAGCAGCTCGAAGTGGAAGTGTGGCCAGCTCTGAGCCTGATGCGAGGCTGGCATTTTAAACCAGGAACAAGCTAGGGGAAGGGGCAGACAATTCTCCTTCCACCGATGATTTCAAATCAAGGTTAGATATTCTGGGGGAAAGCTAGCCTTAAACAATTTATTGGATTCTACAAAGGATGTAGAAAAGAAGTGAAATTGCCTGTAATGATAAAGATACCAAGCTACCTGATTGAATCTAGGTTGAAGAGGGTTTTGATGTTACAACAAGAGCATACAGGAGAAAGATGAGATCTAAATGCTCATTTAGCATTAAAATTTAATAAATTTAATATACTTTTCAGGAACTTTTTGGCTTGATAGCCCAAGAAACCAAAGCCCCTTTCTTTTCTTTATTTTTTTTTATTTTTACTTTTTTTTTTTAAGGTTCCAAGTCTCAGTTTTGCAGCAGTCTTTTTATTGTTTTCCCTAGGAAAGCGCAATCTCAGCTCCACAAGTTCAGCCATCACTTGGCTGACATGTGCGTTGGCCATTCGTCCTCAGTGAACATGAACATTTTGGTTGCTGCCCAAAAGGCTCTCAAACACCTGCAATACCGACTTTCTTTTGTTTACTGTGCTTGAGCCTTCACAGGCAAATCTTACTCCTTCCCCTGGGCTCCAGCGGGTATTACACTGCCTTTATATATTCCTGAGGAAAGCTATATGGAAGTTTTAAGAGAATGTTTTCCACTGGAAACTGTGATTAAATCAAAATATTCAACAAGGAAGTGTTGATTAGCACATGCACACCCCTCCGAAGATGAGAAGCTGAAGTCATTTTTTCAAACAAGGTAGATGTGATGTTCATTATGTTTAATGTTATTTGGCAGGTTTTTGGAGAAGGGAGTCATTTAAAGTTTGAATGAATTCAATGTGTTCATATTTTATGTAAATAATCAAAATGACACAGATGAAATAAGACTTTTAGTGGCTTTAAAATTAATGTTCCCTAAATTCCATTTCACAGGAAATTAAATTTTTGTTCTGATTCAAGCCAAAAGGAAAATTTTGAAATGGCAGGATTTCCCGTGAGCCTGAGCTTCCCAGCACTGCAGGGCTGGGAGCATCAGCAGGGTGACGAGCAATCGGTTGCTTCTTTCAGACTTGTGGGAGGTAAGGGACGTTTTAGCGATGCTCATGAACCTGTCTATTTTCCAAAATGCTCTTAGTCATCAAGGAAACCATATGTTTCTGCCTAACTAATCCATGCCTGGGCTGTTTTTTTTCCACTTATCTTCTGACTGGTAGGCGAATGCACTCATATTTGCACCCAGCAGAGCCACACAGGGCATTTCCCACTCCAGCACAGGAGCTGCCCAGGTGGAAAGCCCAGCTGGGTGAAGCAGCACTGCCATGGCAGCAGCGAAGATGTCACTGCCACTGCCAGGGGACACGTGGCTTTACACACAGAGGGTTTCTGTCCATTAGCAGGGCAGAGGCAGCTGACAGCAGAGGTGTGAATTTTACTGCTGTGACCTTCACAGGCAGTCTGACAGATTGCTTGCAATTAGCTAGTCCAACCTCTGCTGTGCTGGCTTGCCCAAATCCACTCCGTTTTTGGCTATAACCTGTATCTCAAGAAGTCATCTGGTCCAGATTTTAGAGTTGCTAATGACTGAAATGCTGCTACAACCTGAGGCAGAAAATGAACTGCCCTCATTGTAAAAATACATGTAATCTGGTTTCTATCTGCATTTGTCCTGCCTCAGTATGGAAGCTTGTTTCACATGCTTATTTCCCATTGGCAAAGTTTTGTTCCTCCCATAACTGTTATGATCAGAGGTGACAGCTGTCATTTGACAAAGAGTTTGTACATATGTGAAGGGCTGAGAATTTCCTCATTCTTCCTAGGGAGAAATTAACCATCCGAAAGCTGTCTGCTCTGCAGTCTATCATCTGTCCAGCCCCAGGACCATCAGGTGTGACAAGCAAGGTAACGACACGCTCCATCATCCTCTGCGTCTCTCATTTGATAGAAAGCACTATAATCTCTCAAGCACACAAGGAGAAAACAATTAAAAAATCCAAGTAACTGCTTTGCCCTTCTTTAAAGGTATGGAGTTCCTGTTAACTTCACTGTGAGCCATGCACGTGTCAAAGACAAATACTCCCTGGGCTCATTCTGCAATGCCAGAGCTCTTGGAATTAGGTCACGGACTTCATTCATTCAGCCAGAACTTTCTGATTGCTCGAGAATTATTATTATTATTAAGAATATCATTTAGGGATGAATTTTTAAAAGGATCCAGAAGTGGGTTCATCAAAATGTTGCAACTGTTTTGCAGACTGGCATGCTAACATACAAAATAGTCTAAAAAAAATAATAATCTGAGTTAACTTTATGTAAAATAAGAATTTAGGGAATTTATTGATCATAGCTGAAGGTATCTATGCAAGGAAGGAATTATCTGGCAACAGATGGCCCTATAATAATATTAATAACCCCACCACCTGGCCTTTAATCCATGCTTTTCATCATAGATCATAAAACACTTTATGAATGAGGTCAAACATCTAGTGGGAAGAGCCAGAATCAGATGTAATGGTTAGAAGTTAAAGCCAAACAAATATAAGTAAGAAATAAGGCACGCTCCATTTGTTCTACTAATCAAAACAGCAGATGAATAACATAACCAGGAATTTGTCTGCAAACATGATATTCACCATCACTTTTTGTCACAAAAGAACGATCTCTTGCCAGATACGTTACAGCTCAAATAAAACTACAAACTTAAAGCAATTGCTAGGTGAGATTAGTTGCCTTTTGAATACAGTAGATAAAGAATACAAAGTGAACACAGAAGTAACGTGTTCATTACAAGTGACACTACACATTTGTTCACTACAAATCCACTGCATTTTCCATTAACTCCAGCCTACCCACCTGCCTAATTAGTCAAATCTTCTACATCACTGCTGGGCATCCAGAGAAAATTGCTATTAAAATGGTAGTTTCCGTTTTGAGCTCACAGTCCCATTTCAGATTTGGTAGGTATTAAACAAATGCTCGTAAAATGGGCCAGATTTGTTGTCCATGTCATAACAAGCTGCTGAAGCCACAAAACCATAATGCTTTATGTTACCTGGTACCTTCCTTCATTGGGCATCAGATGCGATATGCCACAGATTGGATGTTCAGGTAGACTAACCTGATCTCTGACAACTTGAAGCATGTCTCTGCTGGGATTCAAGCATGCGGGCAGGTCAAATGGCAAGACTCTGCATTGTCTCCAGGTGACATCAAGATGCCACATCTACTGAGGTGACGGTTTTATAAATCTGAAGGTGTAAGGAAGGGATATATTATGGCTAGTCTTCTTTCTAAACTTATCAGTGCGTCCTAGACACAGTTCTGCTATGGACTGGTGACCAGATGGGAAAAACTGAACACCCCAAATCCAGTTGCTTACTTGGATGTTTAAAAGGTTCATAAATTCTTTGGCATGTATGTCCCTGAGAATCAAATATTTCTGATTTTTCTAAAAAAAGAATCCTTCCTGAATTTTGCTGTTCAGCAGCTACTTTTTGGAAAAAATGCTGTTGCTACAACACCATTCTCTCACTTGTGCCTGCCTCAGTGGTTTGGTCTGAAAACTTCAGAACAGAGAGTACATGTATGCCTGTGTTCCAACCTGTATGTATAACAGGGTCTTCACCTTGAGGGAACAATTGAGGTCTATTGTAAAATCAGTAATATATCTGGAAGGAGTATGCTTATTATTCAGAATGGCATGTATATTAGCAGACGACAGAGCCCATACTGCTGAAAAGGCAGCAGCTTTACATATTGCGCCCAGCCCAACATATCCAAAGGTTTCAGAGCCCTACACTACTTGAATAAGCACTTTTAAACTCCATGGTTGAGTAACTTTACAAGTGAACTCCAATCCTATTAAGAATCACGGGCCTATACAAACAAACCAAAGTCCAAAAAGTGATAATAGTCTGAGCAAAGGGCAGAATGTTGATGCAGAAAAAAGAAAAAAAAAAAGGAAGAAAGCAGGATAAATCAGCTCCACACTTACAGAGCTGAAGAAACTTATTCAGCAAGGCTGCTGCAGAAGAAATGAGCCTAACTTACATTATTTCCGTGTTTGTAAGGGAGCTACCCGGCTGCATTCTCTTTGGCTGGATCTTCATGTCTGTGGCTTTATTCCTCCTGATGCTCATCGCCTATTTCAGGATGCAACTATCAGAAGGTGAGTCGCAATTCAGGCAGAAAGAGTGGGTAGGCAGACAAAACTTCTCATTCAACAGGCTGCTGTCAGGCTTGTACTCTTAACTAGACCGAAGAGAACAATGATCCTACTCTTCTGAAGCTGTACTGCATTTTAAGCCATTTTCCAATTTGAAAAAATATTATAAAAATATGTTTGGAATTCAGATTGAATCCTCACTGAAAATTCTGTAGTTTTACCTATGATGCAGTACAAAAAGACAACCAAATGGAGAAAAAGAATAGGGCGGCTAGAGCAAAGATTGTTTTTCTCTGTGTGAGTCTTCAGCATGAAGCTGCCAGCAGCTACACCCCACAATAGCTGGCTGCTGAGCGTGCCTCTGCGTTCTTTCAAAGGTATGCATTTGTTCTTACTTGGTACGTGAATGTACATTTGCCATTTTAATTTTTCTATGTTAAAATCAGCTTATATTTGCTTCCGAAATCCATCTTTACAGTAAAAGCAGCAGAAGAAACAGCCTGCCCACCCAGGTGAACGCACAGCAAGCGACACAAACCTCACACCAGTGTTGCAAACCGGGGTCCTCACAGGATCTGATGCGTCCTGCACAAAGACACAGGGCTATGGCTGTAGCAGGCAGGGGATTCCTTTCAGGAAAGAAATCCCTGCACATCAGACCACCACATTTTAATGGGATGGTTTTCATGCCTTCCAGGTTTGAGTCCCAGCTAGGTCTGATATATAGTCTGAGACTGCTCAATCTGAGCCGATGTACACACATGCCGCTCTCATTTTAAGCCTCCAATCTTAAACAAAAACTGCCACGGCCTGTCCCAGAGTGCATTCATATCAGTCCTTATCTTGTTTTTCCTTCAGCCCTTCCAAAACCCCTCCTTGCAGACGTTAGCTAAGCTTGTTCCTGAAATTAGCTGCCTTTTGACCTTTTTTCCTTAAGGAATGCTGGAGAAGCTAAAGTGACATCCTAGATTTCCTCAGTAAACTTCAGCACGCTTCTTGGTGTAGCTCGATGCGAATCCCATGAGGGACAAATGTCCATGATGCATTGTACTGCAGGTTTCAGCTCCAACAGCTCACCCATGATCTCAAAAGCAGACTTGTCTAGGACAATCCTGACTGCAGGGCTCTGCAGGGAAACCAAGACGCTTGCCCAGAGCTGACCCAAGGTGAGCCTGACAGCAACAGGCTAGATTTACCCAACCACTGCAAGGTTAGGGAAGAAGCCTTGCCTGAATTCCAGATCAAGCCCTGCAAGTGGTACATTCATTAAACTTGTTCTGTCCTGAATATATCTTCTGAAAACCTGAAAATTGGGCAATTTACCACAGTTCTAAATGTAGGAAAGGCCACAATATCCCCAAATGTAGCATGAATTAATTTCTTATTTTGCATAATATCTCCAGGCATCTAGAACTGAGGCTTTTGCAAGGAGGAAGGGTGTTTGTTTGCATACAAGTGTACACCACAAGCTACCTTCAGGCTGCTAAAACTCAGACATTTCCTGTTGAAGATGTGCTGAATTAATCAACTAGGAAAGCCTGCTCTGCATGACTAACTCAGCTCTGCCTTCACCTCTCTCCAAGGATAATTTATAACTGCTGACAGTTTTTCACACGCTGGCAAACAACAAAAAATGGTTTGGTGCCAAAACATCATACAATTCAGTATCTACGAGGGAGAAGGAAACCTAAGTATTGAGAGCTCTATCACTTTCAGAAAGATTGTCTTAGGAAAAACAGAATAGAAGCTAATGGAATTGTTGCATTCATCTTTGGATAAAAACAGGAGTTCTGTCTTTCAGCAAATAATCAGTGTCTATCTGTGATAAGTACCAGCTGTCTAACTGAATGAAATAATACTACTGAACTCATTTTTACGTGGCGTTTCTCTTGCTTTTCTATTCCAGCTAAGACTGAGCGAAACAGGAAAAGGAGGTGGGCTACAGATCCCAAGGGTATGGGCATTTTGCTAAGGCTCAGAAAATGCTTTCATTAAACCAAAAGAATCCATCTGAAAAACCCCACAGACATTCATGTTTGTGCTGCATGATCAACCACTGAAACAGACTGGCCTACAGCTTTGGATTTGTAAGGAGTTTAAGTAATGATTTCCTAAATTTTCTAAGAGTAGCAATCAAGTTTTTAAGAGAGAGGTGGATGATCTGGATGGCAGGGGAATTTGTCAAAGGAACAGGAAGGAAGTAAGAAAGGAAAGGTAGCTTCCTTACTTCTCCCTTTCCTAGCTAAGGAGGATGAAGTAAGAGAAGTCCCTGACTGTCCAGGGCTCCATGGAAGGAAATTCTCCATTTCCACATCAGAAGTGTCCTGGGTGGGATTCTAAGGAGGGTGGGAGATTCATTCTTGTCTAACACTTTGGACATCACTGTCCCAGCTCTAACTCTAAGCCCTTCCTTCACTTGATCTGGGGGAGAGTCCAGACCGTCACCCAGGCCTCCAGACTACTCATGAGTCACAGTGAGGAGTTCTCCCTGAGCAGGCGATCTGAGGCAGCTTCAGACCATCAGGCAAGCCACGTAACTAAAAAATAAGCCTGCGAACAGGCTCCTTTAAGTGCTAACAGTCCTTCTCAACAAAGCCGCAAAAATTCGGTAGGCCCTGGGTACCCATTTCCTTGGATCCCATTAAAAATAAATAAAACAAATTTGCATTACTACAAGCAAGGCTGCCTTGTTTCATTGTCAAATGAGCACTCTTCATTTTTCTCTATAGAGCAAGAGAGAAGGTCCGTATAAATATATCAAAACCCATTTCGGTATTATCCCCTTAAGGTTTCTTAAGAATAAATCTAAGCCTAACAAACGAAACCACAGAACTTTACTCTGAACAACTGACGATGACAGGGGAATCTACCATCTGACGATTTTTTTTATGCTAACTAGACTTTTTTTTTTCTCCTCACCTTTTTTTCCCCCCTCCAATTCCCCACTCCTCTCCAAATACTCTCCTAGCCTCTGATGACACTACCCTGTTTTGAAGATGCAGGCTTATGTTCCTGTTCTGTTTATACCACAGGCAGCACAGGGATGTCTGGGCTGTCACGGCACTGCCACAGTAAAACAGAAAGCGAATTTTCAGTAAACACTAACTCCTGCTCTACTGCTGCTGGTGCAGCCTCACCTTGAGTACTGCGTGTAGTTTTGGGCACCACAGTTTAAGAAAGACATAAAACTATTAAAGAGCGTCCAAAGGAATGCTACAAAGATGGTGAAGGGTCTAGAGGGGAAGGCATATGAGGAGCACCTGAGGTCCCTTCTTGTCCCTTGGTTTGTTCGGCCCAGAGCAGAGGGGGCTGAGGGGAGGCCTCATGGCGGCCTGCAGCTCCCTCAGGAGGGGAGCGGAGGGGCAGGCGCTGAGCTCTGCTCTCTGGGGACAGCGACAGGACCCGAGGGAACGGCATGGGGCTGGGACAGGGGAGGGTCAGGCTGGGGGTTAGGGAAAGGCTCTGCACCCAGAGGGTGGTCGGGCACTGGGACTCCCTAAGGAAGCAGTCATGGCACTGAGCCTGCTGGAGTTCAAGAAGTGACCATGCTCTCAGACACATCATCTGTTTTTTTGTGTGTTTCCGTGTGGAGCCAGCCCTGTGGGTCTCTTCCAACCCAAACTAATCTATGATCCTATGCTCTCCTTGTGGTTGTTGAGGAATTTTATTCTGATTGAAAGCTAGTAGAGGCAACGAGGATAGGGTATTTCTGCTGCTAACAGCGGAGTTTGTATCAGAGCTTCACTGGGCATAAGCATGGGCTGTCTGTCACCCTCAGATGATTTTCTAAAAACATATGGAAATTGATAATATCGCACCACTCATGTGCCTTCTGTTTCATAAAAATCATACTAATAAACACCAGCTCCTTTTCTTTATAAAAATTCACCACCTCAAGGTAGCACATTCTTACGTATGTTTCTGTTGCTTGGTTTATCTTCCAGTTGATAAGGAACTGGCCATGCTGCATGACCCCAGAAACACCCTCCTGGATTATCGCAAGGAGCAGCAGAAGCTGTGGAGATCTGGGAAAAAAGTGAACAAATGCAGGAACTGAATGACATTTAAGGGAGTCTCATGTCTCAGGAAGCAAGCTTACAACCAGTGCTCAGCTCTGCAGGTTTAAAAATAACCAGCTGTAGATAAATACCACGGAGGAGAACAAAATGGAGAGAAGCTAGTGCCGCGCTGTACAAACGAAACAGCTGCTGCCATTCAAAAAGGCCTTGTAGCAGTCTTGCTCTGTCCCATGAGGCCAAGTGAGCAGTACTTTATTCCCCTCATCAGACACCAGAGACCTCCTGCAATGTACTGTATCAGTTTGTTTACATGACACAGGATTCGGTGGGAGAGAAAGCACCTTGCTCACTAGTCCTTTGCTAGCCTACAAGGAAGAAAACTATATAACAAGCTCCTGAGAGAGCTGAGCTGCACATACAAGGCAGGCAGTCTTATTAAATTGAAGATGCAAAAATAGCAAGTTCATATCAAGCAGTGACATCTGGAAATTGAGAAGGGTGATGAGGGGGAACTGACTTATTTTCGTTACATGTATACTTTGGGAAAGAGCGTAGGTTTTCTAAAGTAATACTTCCCATAGAGTTTGGAAACAAAATATAACATTGATGGGAAACAAAAGGACTTTGCTGATTGATGGTGCCAAATTTTGAAACCATGGAAAATTGCAATCAGTGTTTATCCAAACAGCTACTTTAGATTGAGGACACTCCTTGAATAAATAGATGATTTTTCAAATAAAAAACCTGTAAGTATGGATGTGTCTTGTCACACAATCCCCCCCTCCCCAATTAGCTGCAGATGTAAAAGTTTTAGTGTATTTCTGATTGGCTGAGGCCCACAAAAATACAACTCAAACTGTTCAAAAATACTCTTGCCTTTTACCTTCTGTTTCTAATTCAAATTTAAACCCAAACTGATGAATAACAAGTGACTGTACTTACTGTCCCTGATATTTACTGTTCCTACCTGCTAGCAATTGCTGTCTGCAATTACCTCTCCTTACAGCTGGTTGTTGTTATCCACTATGTTCTTGCATGGTGGGTAATGTGCTTTGTATGAGTTATCTGTGTTTTCGCAGAACGGTAGTTTTCACAGCCTTTTGAGAACTCCTTTGAATCATTTTGTAAATATTAAAGAGGCCATGACCACAAGTTTAAGAAATAGTGTAATTTACCAAATGTTATGAGAAGGAGTCAAACATCAATTACCTTTACTATACATAACAGTTCTCCATCACATTTTAATACTATACTATTTTTTAAAACATATAATTTTTTCCACATATATATCTATGCAAGTAATAGATTCATTGCATTATCAGGTGAAGAGCCAATTATTTGTTAGTTACAAAGAGCTACCTCTGCATTTTTAAAGTAAAGGGTAGGATGCTGAAACGTAAGTACCTCTAGTTAGATCTAGTAGTCTCTAACCTCTTTTTAATTAACTGTGCTTGAAAAGTGCAAAGTACTTTGTAGTTCCTTCCATATGAAATCAGCAGAAGGCTCTGGGTGGAAAACAAACAAGCATTTATGCAGAAGCCATAGCACTGATATGAACAGCAGAAGTTAAATACAGGGAAGATACTTGGACTTTGACTTCAAAGGAGGCAACTTGTAAAAGAAACACAGCGAAGCATGGAAGAACAAAAACAGTAGAAAGAAGCTGATCTTGGTCATCTGCCAGAGGAATCTGCAGCATGATTGCTGGGTTTCCCACCCTCAGCCGGCAACTCGCACCAGGTGCCCATTATCACTCTCCAGGTGTTTCAAGATATCCTACTGGAACTTTGTAATATCATGCCAGAAGTGTTTTTCCCCATATCCTGTAGTCAAAAAGTTTAAGATAGTTTTCTTCTGATTTTATTCTTTGCATAAACTTGTTCTTTGCAGTAAGAGCAATGTATGCAGTCTTTTTGTTCTTACAAACCTCATACCACAAATTTTATTTGATTAACAACACATACAATGCATTTCAGAGAGCAAAAGAAAAGAAACACTCTAAAGGCAGCTCTCAAATCACAAATGCTCCCTATCATACAGTTGTTAAGTGGACCTTAGATTCATGACAGCAAATTGACACACTTAGGAAACTGGGGAGCACATATTCCCTTTCCTCTCTCACGCCTGGGCTTTTACATTACCTCGCAGGCCTAGTGCAACATAGTCCAAAGCAGAGCATGCTTTCTTTACACCTAGTACATCCAGACTTGACTGTAAAGGCAGAGTCTTAAAAGCTCTTAATATTGGCCTGCTCCTACCATTAATGAATTCTATTCTTATACCTTAAATGCTGGTACTAAGCAACCAGAATAAGTCTGCTTTCATAGAAAGATTCATCATGATTCCATGAAGGCAGTGATGATGAAAAAGTGCCACACTGTTTAACTTTAGGACTTCTAAACTTGGATTTATGTCATTATATAAAGAATGTAAGGTTCACTAAAGAATATCAGACAGTTATTACAGTATCAGCAAAGTATTTATGAATACTTACAGGATACAGAGCTTGAGAGATTAAGATGTAATGCATAAAGATTCTTAAGAAAAGTGCTCTTAACTCACAGAGCTGTTATTGACCACATAAAGAATGTATTCAATTGAAAGAACCTACATAAAAAGCCTGTTCTCCTGGTCACATAGATAATGGCTTCTTCAAAATCAATCACAAAATCACAGAATGGTTTGGGTTGGAAGTGACCTTAAAGACCACTCAGTTCCAACCCCCCTGCCATGGGCAGGGACACCTTCCCCTAGAGCAAGTTGCGAAAACCTGATCCAGCCTGGCCTTGAACACCTCCAGGGATGGGGCATCCACAGCTTCTCTGGGCAACCTGTGCCAGTGCCTCACCACCTTCGTAGTGAAGAACTTCTTCCTTAGATCTAATCTAAATCTACCCTTTTTTAGTTTAAAGCCATTACCCACAGTTCCTGTAAGCTAACAGTCAAACACCTCAAATGGGAGAGATCCTAAAGTTAGAGCCAGGTATAATATCAGTGTCTAAGAAGAGAGATACGGAAGTCTGATTCTAATGATCTACCTCTACCTACAGTTTGCTCACACCAACAACTTCAAGCAGAGAGCAAGCCCTCCAGCTTTTGGGTATCAGTCCCTGCTGTAACCCTCACTCCATGTCTCTTTTGGCAGAGAATGGTGGTCAGTCAGGTAGAAGCAATTCATAGGCCTGACTGAGCACACAGACCACTTTGGAGATTTCACTCAGACTGTAAATTGTTTGGGTCAGGAACAGTCCTCATTTTGTTCAGCATCTGGATGAATACTGAGTAAGAACCATATTCTGGTTGGTGTCCTTGTTCAATGCCTCTGCCCAAAAGTTTGATTAAGAACTCCTGAAATATTTAGGAGACATTTATCTTTGGCAGAGCAAGATCATGTGTAAGACATAAAGGATATAAGGGACATTTAGAAATACAGATTGCTCACTGTCTTCTGCAGCAGGATACTCTTAGAGATCAAGTTCTTCATCAGTGTATTTCCATTCTAAACAGTACTGACTTTTTACATTTAAGAAACATGCTGCCAGTAGAAAAATCAGTGATTTTGGATATTGGTCATAAGTTACAATAATTGTTCCCCTTTCCACTCCATTCTCACCCCCCTCAATTTCAAACACCCATTCCTCCACAATCTATGGAAAGACAGACTCGCCTGGACCACATGTAAAGATACAGAAGTTTAGCAAGCCTTACTACAACCTAGCATTAACGTTGCTGATTTCACAAAATGTCTGAGAATAGTAAATTCCAGATGTAAAAAGTGTTATTTTTTTAATCACTCCTAAAGACTACTGTAAAATAGTATTACAGCTACTGAGTAGAATACAATGTAGTTATTACATAAGAATTATAACAGAAAAACACTGGGTGCCTTTGCCATAACTGCTTATTGAGCAGTAATTGCTAAAATGCAGGACGATCTGACATTCAGGACTCTGTATCATGTCATGAAAATCCTCAGACCTTGCTGTTTTCAGTTTCATTACTGAATAGTGCCAAGAAACATCTGTTTTCATGCTACTGGCATTAAAAACATATCTTACATTGTTCCTTGGACAAGGAAAAAATATATATTTAAATAACAGTACAGAACAAAAGCTTTTGAAAAAGCAAATAGCAAATGTGTAAGAATAAATCTACCGAGGCAGATGAACATAGAAGACTGATAGACCAATAAATCTTTGAAAATTGCTGAAAGCTGTAAGAATATTTGAGGAAGTGCTACTTTCTAGTACAGTACTTATTCTGTTTTATACACAGCCCCAGGCAACAATCAGTAGCCTAGGTCAGAAGCAGGATTCTGGGAGTGGTAGTCCTTTAGTATGGCCCAGTGTAGCCATTCATATGTACTTACCTCCAAAATCTCATTGGAGTTCCTTCATGCTAAACAGAATAAATTAAATAAATTAACACTATAGTCATTAGTAGTACTGCTAACAATTGTAACTTGTACTAATATTACTAATCCAAGTATGTTTTCAAAGTGCAGCATAAGAAAAAAAAAGCAAAACTAAACAAAACCACAGTAAAGCAGCCTGATAATCAAAACAGTTTCAAACCTCCTAGAGGTGTAGTCAGGTCAACAACGTGGGATACCAGCTGCTCCAAGTAGCCCACTTCCATTGTGAACATGCCTAAAAGCTAAGAAGCTGCCAGTGCTTCCTGGTCAAGGGTACAGTTAATTGCTACTCTGGCCTCCATCAAATCATACAAACTCTGACTTCTGTCATAATATTTCATTTATCTTATTTTATCTAGCTGATTTCTGTGGACAAACTAAAAGTTGCCATTCCGTCTGAGTTGTCCAGCAGAAGAATATTTCAAGAAACACTTTGTACTGCAGTTGCTTATAGATCTGAGCAATACATTTTTTTCTTAAAACCCACCATGTCCAGAGTTGCTTGCTTGTCCTTTATGAAGTCTTAATCAAGGAAACAATCTGAACAATTCTAACATTTAGTATGAACCCTCAGGTGATCATGATAAAAAAGATGTATTAAGTATTTTTATATAGATCCACATGACTCACTGTTCTCAAACAGTATTTGAGCAGAATTACTCAAATACCTTCTCCAGATTTTCATTAAATGGGTTTGTAATTGTGTTTGAAATGAATTGCCTAAGTATTGTAAAGTCAGCTTGTGAAATGTCTTGAGAACAATTTCTTTTGTTGCATTGTGCAGTTTTTGCCATAGGTATATAAAAAAGTAACAATGAAAACTCATCAGAATTGCACAATATTCTAGAGTTTGTGAATAATTTCAACCAGAATCTCTAAAACTTGACTACTTTTAGGTTTAATCACACTTGGGGGCTATGTTTTTCTGCATGACAAAGGCTGTTTAATTAGCACATGTTTAATCCATTAAAGCGATAGCTATGCATAAGCTATGCTGAGCTGAAAGAAGTATAAATTTTCCCTCGATATAAGGTTCTGATTAGTATTTGAAGAAATACATCTCTCAGTGAAAGTTGTATTGTTTTCAAAAATATTATATTTGCAGTTTTAAGGATTAAATACAATTGCAATAAAAACCAGAATCGATCTAGTGCCTAACAAACCAAAGATCCAACTCAATAAGGAATTGACTTTCTTCACACCAAACAAGTTCTGTAACTAATACCACACAACATCAAAAATGCCTCTAAGACTTTGTAAAGCTGTTTCTTACACACTTTTTATGTAAATCCATAAAATCATCCCCTTAAATGAATACATCTCCATTATGACCTTCTCTATGTATCCAACATTTACTACTTTCTTGACCACCTACTTGCTCGTGCACAGAGTTGTAGTAGTATTTTTAGGTTACTAGGTTGGGTGGGGTTCTTTTTTTAAAAAATCTGGTATTTTTCAGGCTAATGTGGGATGTAATTAAGAACACCTGTATGCATATAAATGAACATCTTGGTTACTGTTGTATTACAGTGTCCAAATTATACAAAGCCAAAACTAAAAGGAATTTCTGTTAACCAAGCATGCTGACAGACGGCAGCAATCTAAACTGAGAACAGCACCAAAAATACATCACTGATAAAATGAGTGAGAAAAGAATTGTACTGAAAGGTAGTATGATTTGTTACTTTAAAATCATAGTACCTCTAATTCAATGAACTCAGTAGAATGACTTGTCAACTGGGGCATTTTAACTTGCATAGTCCTGTCCAAATCTTCTTTTTTTGGAGTCTAAGTTTTCTGTGGTTCAGAGAAGAAGAAATCAGGAAGCTTATTGCAAGACACCTAAAAACCACGCTAATATATTAGAAGACAATCGATAATTGTGACACCCTTCAGGTAACCCTGGAGACTATCTGTACTATTCCCTACTCCCTTCTCAGGGTTCTGTGGCTTCTACAATTGCATTTCTCAAAACTGATTTGCTCATTTTAAATATTACCAAATTTATGTCTGAGTGCCAATAGTCATACAGAGAATAAACAACTTTATTTTATAACAGAATTACAGAAAGCAAAAATAACACTTAATACAACTTCAAGCTGCTATAAATCTAATTTGGCATTTTAACTATACACAGAGTCAACAGCAAAACAAAAACAAAACAAACCAAAACAAACCCCCAAACAAACAACCCCCCCAAGAACAACAAAAAAAGTAAAATCCAAAATAATTAACAGGTTTTCTCATTCTCAAACGGCAGTTTCAAATGATGGTACTGTCTCATTACTTTATGAATGGAATCCATCACGCACTTTTTACTCAGTATCCTAGAAACCTGCATTAGCCATTAGACAAAGCATCTGAAACATATACCTTCTCAATAGCAGAAATGTCAGTTCTAACATGTAGGCAGTGAGGTTTAATAGGAAGCAAGCATTCTACAGGCGTGTTCAAATAATGGAAGTGTTGAAGTTTGGACACAGTAACAAAAAAAAGCACTAAGGTTTTAAGCTGCCTAGATCATCTCTTGTTGGAAGAAGAGAAAGATATTTTGTTATTCCTTCTTTCCTTATCTGGAATGTTGCAGACAGCAAAATGTCTACAAAAAGATGAGCATTGGCACCAAAGTGCAAAAAGAACACAGTGCTCAGTCAGAAAAATTTTCTTTGTAACTCCTCCTCCTCTACAGACTACCACACCATCTCTGCCCCACAGAGAGGAGAACCTTAGAACAGAAAGAGTTACAGGAGATATCAGTATAAAATTTATCCAAAGAAAAATATTTTTTTCAAATTTTAGGAAATGTTGTATTTTTATAAAAATCTTTGTTATGTGATACTATATATTTACCTGAATAATCTGAAAAAAATGTAAATTATTCCAGAAAGATTTCGTTTGAAATATTTGGAAAAAAACACTATATCTAAATTAGTTAAGATCCCCTTTTTTGCACAATTACTACCTGCTCCAGTGAACAATGCTTTCCAGACTTCTTTTGTGTTCACTTTCATATAATCAAGAATCAGCTTCAAAAATGCAAATATTTGTGAAAAAGAAGATCACACCCTCTAAAACTTCATTTAAAAAAAGTCTAAGTTTGTTAAGAAGTGGTTATAAAAAAAATAAACAAGAAAGATTGTAAGGGAATATAGACCAAAGATGTTAACATGGAGTTCGGTATTGGCATTTCAGTCTTAAACATCTGGTCATCATTGCTAGGCTTGGTGAATTCGGTTGAGTAGTGATGACTTGGAATGATCACAGTTCTTCATGGTTATGAACATGGTCAGTATCATTTTCATTTCTGGAAGAAAACGGAGGGGGAAGATTACATAAGCATTCATAGCAGATGCTGTGTGAATGTCACATCATCAGATTCAAGAAAACTTTTTTTTTTTAAACGGTATCAGTTATTTTGAGGGAGGGTTATTTCACAAAAAGTGTTGTATGAACTAAAGTCTTCAGTTCTGAGGTAAACAGCAATTCAGTGCTTTTCCTGCTTTAGTATATTTTTCCCTCCCCAAAATTCTCATGGTGTTTTAATAGTCACCTCCTGCACAGTTTACTGAACATTTTAATCCATAGTCTAGTACATAAAAAGAAATGAAGATAATTGCTCAGTTAATAATCCCTGAGAATCAGAGTACAGCATCTTTCCCTTTCATTAGGGAAAGCAAAGATACATAAAAAACATTGCCATAGTTGTGGTCAGGGCAGAGCTTTCATCACCTCAGAAAAAAATAATCCAGATTCATTGTGCGTTTCTATTGCCTAAACACAACTGTCTAGAGACATTTCTACAGGCACACATGGCTTTCGGTTGGTGCTACAGGAGGGCACAGGTCTCCAGATGGTCCATGCTGCAGACAGATATTCAAGACATTTCACGTGGCCTGTATCTGGGCAACTGAATTTGTTCCTGAACATTTAAATAAAAGGCATTGCCCAGTCATCACATCTCAAATACAAGAGTAACATGGTGAAATGTCTTCATATTAGTCCTCTTTCACTTTCTCATAAGCATTTCAGTTGAAGAACTGTAAAGCAATTAGCAAACCCAAACAAAAATGACGCTTTCCAATATATTGCAAACACCATTCTACAATGTATATATTTCTAAAAAAAGCAAAACACCCTCGGATAGAATTATTTTCCTTTTTTTTTAAACCAAGTAATAGAATATTTGATGAAAGAACAGAATCAATTTTGCAGTTAGTCACTAACGTAGGAACATGGTGCAAACCTGCCAAGATTTTCTTCCCCCCATGTCAGAGTCCCTTCAAAAGAGATGTTACAGTTACTTACATGGGACAGATTATGCTGAACACTGATTCAAAACATACTTTTCTGGCCTGAGATAGCATGAAGAAACTGTTATATTCTGCACAAATATAACAAAAGAAGCAACCTCTGCTCCCAAGACCTTTAAATTCATGCTTAATAATAGTAAATAATAGTAAATGAGTGTTTCAATGATAGCATACACTATAATAGCAAATCCTTACAAATCAGAACGATTTGTTCTGCTTTCTAAGTGCGGCTTTCTACCTCAGATCTGTATGTGTAAATCCTGTAAATACAAGAAGGATGGTAGGAGTGTGCATGCTTAGTGTTGCTGTGTACCACTGGGCTAGTGAAGTTACCTAAAACAAGGGCATTCTCCTCTGCTACAAACTAACAGCTGTCTCAAAAGTGGTGTGGATTTTTCCAAGCTCTTCTGGAGCGCAAGTAACATTCCTATCTCACAGTTAGTGCAGGTCCACATCCTCTCCTGTGTTTTCAAAATAAATCTGGAGCATACATGCTATACCTGTTTTCAGTGTCACTAAGCAACAAAGCTACAAGACAAATCCAGTTGAACATCGGAAAAAAGTTAACATAGAGCTTCCTGCACAGTTATTCATTTTTGCTGACTTGTTCCCATCCCTCCTCCCCCACAAGCAAACATCTCCCTGACCGCCAACAAAGCAAACAAAAAACCTCAACAAAACAAACACATGGTCCTATACCCCCACCCCCAAACAAATTCCACTACACACATGCACCAGTTCTGTAGTCCTTCAGCCCACTGCTTTATAAAATAAATCTTTCCTGTCTAAATCACTTTTATGTATACATATGTATACATATGTATACAGCACATGCAAACAAAGGGTTGGAGGTACAGCACTGTGTTTTAAGTTACTGGCAGCTGAAGTTGTCTGAGAGTGCCTGCAACTTTTGAAAATATATTTTTAAAATGTCAGAACTCTGCTACCTCCACCAGAAGACAGCCCTTTGTTATTTCCAGTTTATAACATTAACATCCAGGAGAAGGAGTGTTGACCTAGCACTTCTAAATCTGATCCATATTGGTTTTGGTTTGTATAAGTTACGAGCAAAACTTATTCCTTCCTTTTTCAAACACAACCTGACTAACACTGAAGAACTATTCAGAGGGCAGCTCAAACTCAGCTCCATTCTGACTTAAAGACTCCAGTTCCTCAGCAAGCTCTCAAAGGAGAGCCAACCAAAAGGTAATTTATGAATTATCAAAGTAAACACTCCTCATTCTAGCACAATCTGTGTGAGGCCAGGAAAGGCAACTGGAACCCTCTCATTCAATACTTGGGGTACGCCTGCACACGAAGGACCTGGAGGGACTGCAACCATTCTACACGTTACTGAGGAAATAAGAATCGAGAAAACTAACTGCTGTAAAAAAATACAAGATAGTTTTCTTCTACTTCATGATAAAGATGATTTTCATTTCTTCAGATATTTTCTTTTACTTCAAACCCTACACTGACAGAGTTTGCCCACTTGATAGCAGCCAATAATACCTCTGGTAGCCAAACACTGAGATTCATCAGTAGAAAGAGAGGTCTCCAAAAAGAAGGTTTAAAACATCACTGTTTAAAACTTTACTTATTTTTAAATCTCTCCTATTGTTGTTTAACGTTTCCAATCAATATTTTTTCCTTGAAGCTGAATCTACAGTCAACAAACCAATCACGTTTGAAAATACTGAAGCTTCAGTTTCAGGATGTCAGCTAGTATGACAAGCTGAAGAAACCTGAAGCTTTAAACACCAAAGCTGATGCCGGGCTTCACATTAGCCTATATCCAGTACGACAGCACTTTATTCAGTGTTCTTTGTGATCTTTCTGGTGAATACTTCAAGAACAGCAGTACTTTAAAAATTATTATTCCTAGAAATTTTACTAGTAGCAACAAAAATATTGTTTCCTTCTGAATATCTAAATTCTGAGCTGTTTTGTGGCACTGTGGATTCTGTCAATCAACATAGCAAACTTTTTTTTAATAAAAATATATACTTTTTTTAAAGAATTCTGACCTGGGCCACTACAGTTTATACTGACTGTCACAGATTTTTGGTAATAGTTTGAGGTTACTAGATGGTCAAGGCCTGGATTATACTACTCAAGTAGAAATAAATTTCAGGTAGTACTTCGTATTTAATTTTTGTTTCCTAAAGTAAATTCTTTAATATAATAAAACTCATAAAACATCCAATAAAAGTACAATTATTGGTAATGACAAGTATTACATTCATCAGTAAAGAAACTTTCTATACTGATTTCATTCATGCTTAGACACAGCCCAAACCACCTGTTTTGAGTTTTTTTAATTTTTTTTTTAATGACTCTAAAGATATGTTAAATTATCCTTACCACCGATTTCCTAGCATTGTTTTTTCATGTAAGTCAAACAACAATAAGGAAAAACACATTTTCCCTGTTTAAGCTTAGCTTTTAGTTTTACGCCACTGGATGGCTGCATATGGAACAGACTTGTTTTTCAGTAAGAATGGGATTTTTTTTTGGACCTTTATCAACAAAGGAAGTGTTCAGATAGAAACCCAATTGTTCTAAAACTGAAGAACGTACAATAATTTTCCATCTGAAACAAGAACCTAAAAGTCTTCTATTACCAATTCTGTTACTACTCAACACTAATGATCTTCTATTAGTGCTTATTTCAATTCATTATTTTGTGATAATATATACCAAAGATCCCCCCATATTTTTCTAAGCCTTTTATTACAGAATGTAACAGAAAATATTGATAGAAAAAGTAGCATAAGTTTATCATTACATAAGTTTACCTGAAATATTTGCTTGAGGATGTTTTTGAGTTTTTGATTTTAGTCTTCATCTTCCTCAGCAAGTTCGGTTTCTTTGTGCACCACTACTCTTGTGACAGACATGTCAGGGTGTTGTTCTTTGGCTTCTTTGATTGCCTGTGCCAGGGCCTGCAACCATATTTAAATTATGTAAATCAACAACAGAAAAAGGGCATTAATAAAGGGCCAGGGAATAGGTGTGTAGCATTGGCAATTCTGATAAGAAATATTCAGAAGTCTAAGTTCCTGAGCTTGAGAGGGCTTAGAAAAAAACCACAAGAAACAGAAAACCAAAAACCATGACACTTTAAGAAAGGCTTCAAAAAGGTACCCAAATTTCCAAAGTAGCAAATAACCTTAAAGTCACCCTGTAACTTTTGTAGCTTACCTCAGAAGACAAAAACTACTTTATACTGGAAGAATTAGAATTTCTGCAACAGGTTTGACAAAGACAAAACAAGGATGTCATACTAAGGAAACACGTACAGGGGAACACATCGTATGCATTGGTACAATACTGGTGTTTACTCATGTACTAATTCTAATATTTTTTATTGGTTTGAATTCTATAACGGGCCAAATGTAAGCTATTTAGTGTAAGTGAGGATTTAAAAGAGAGTGGCTATTGAGATTTATTAACCAGTGTTGATCATCAGATGATTAACAATGAAAAAACAGAGGTTTCTAATCTCTAAATTACACATGTTAAAAGCACTCGAATTCTGAAATTCAAAATTAAAATATTTTTCTCCTATTGAAAACTCTTTTAGCGATGTAGGGAGCAAAAAGACAAGAGTGAACACACATCATATCGTTTGTGCTTCTGTAGAGCTCCATATCAAATGAAGAAGTTGTGGTAGAATTTTCTTAAATCTGTTAAGAGCTACTCACTGCTTTGAGTTTCAGTGATTTATTTTTTTAAAATAATAATTTTCTACTTCACTAACCATTTATCTCAAAACAAAGAAGGACTTGGAGAATGGTTTTTACTAAAGCATCGTCTTATACGCTAAAGGTATTATGTGACCTTTTCTGATGTCCCAAGTGCATTGAACATATGTAAAGGCAGACAAGGGCCATGCCTAATGCTGAACAACCTTGTCATTTAATTATAAGTTTCAAGAAGAGATTGAACTTGTCAAGAACCACTTTCTAGCAGTAGATCAAAATCTGAAATTAAATTCCCTGAAAGCTCTCACTATATTACACTAAGAAGCTAAATTAAACCTTGTTGAGTTGTGTAGCTTCCATAAAGTTAGAATCAGATTCACTGCATCTTTATGTGTAAGGTAGGCTTTTCCACTTATATTATGCAGTGACTGTTGATTGACTTTACCACTATAGTTTCTTAGATTAAAAAAAGTGTGATCATCACTACAAAGAATAGGTAATAGCACTTTCTCAATGTTTTTTCTGTGTACTTATTGAATTCACCTTTCTTAATTGGGCAGGTAGAAGTAATTTTAACCTTTGTTGCGAAGGTATCAAAATATAACTGCCTTGGTGCTGATAGAGATTAAATGTATGATTACAGCAGATCAACAATTATTTTTGTTGTATAGAATTCCGTAAATACAAGTCAAAAACTATTTTTCACATTCAATCAGTTTTTGTCTTTACATATTTCAAAGTTTTCAGTCAAGACGAACTCTGCATTTAGATGTTGCTGACACAAAGCAGTAGAGACTCCCATCTGCCTAGATTAACGTATCAGAATTGATTTAGTAATGCTTTTCCTCCCAAATGGCAAAAGTGGCACTAAACTAGGTGAGTCTCTTCCAAAATAAGCAGTCCCTGTAAAAAATAGTAAGAAATCTATTCACATGATTTATAATGCAAAGTTAAAAATGCGTATAACTCTCAGTTTTACTCTAAAGGCTCTCTATTTGCTAAATACCATACTTCAACAGATTTGCTGAAATCAACAGTCTCAGGATCTTTCTACATCCTTCTGTTCTCCACCTTTGTCCTACTTCAGGTTTTTGAAAAATCTTCTATAACTCATTGGACTATTGATAACACATTGTAAGTATTAGCAGCTTACATACTCACCTCATCATGGTCAATGTCTCCATCTCCAGTAATGACAATTCGCTTCTCAATTCTTGTTTCTGATACCCCACCTTTTACCATCTACAGATGGCACAAAAAAACACATGAAAACAACTTTGTGTAATTATTTTATATGGCCGTAAGCTTTCCGGTACGGCACTGAAGAAAGTAAATTTCTCTGTCACTGGACTACAGTTAGTAGTAAGTAATCTTGGTGCCAAGTCATCCTTTTTCAGTTATGCAATTAGTCACACTCTAGCAATTGTTAAAAAAAAAGCTTGATTAAAAAACAAGTAATGGAGAGTTTTTTCTGTTATTGGAGCCCAAGTTTGAACAGATCTTGATATGCAGACCAACAGGAATTCCAGGCTCTTCCACGATATAAATCTGGCAACAAGGAAAATTCTTGTCTTTGATTTCAATCTATCCAGCATGGGCTTCTAATGAATAATACTCACTAAATAATCCCATATGATATAATACAAGCACAATCCTTTTTTTTTCTCCTCAACTCACATACCATAGTGTCAAGTTTTCAACATATTTCACATTGTTGATGGAAATAATTTAATGCTTTCTTTCTTAATTTCTCACTCTAATTTTAGCACACAAAAATTTTCACAGACAAAATTGTATGGTGGCTTTTTTTTTGTTTTATTTTAAATGAACCTGCATAATAGAAAAAAATAAAGTACTTCTCAAGATCCACTGGCCTTTATTAGAAAAGATGCAATATAAGCCTGTCAAGAACACCATCTGAAAATTAGAACTATTTTGACAGGCACCTTTATCAAAAACAAACAGTTTGGGATGTAAAATATGAAGTTCATTTAGAAAGCTCACAGAGCCTGTTGATCGACAATAAGCAGTCTACAAAAATATAAGGATCTACTGTGTTACGGTCATCGCCATCATATTTGAGAAGACAAGAATGAAGCTATTTTCTTTAATGTTTCCCTCCAAAAAGAAGCATCCACATGTGGACTTGACATGGAAATATCTATTTTAAAAAAATTATATCCATGATATCACAATTTTTTGAATAAAGATTTTTCTTAAAACAGTGACGACTTAATGAATGCAAAAGGGATCAAGAGACTGAGAAGGACCTGGTTGCTATTCCATCTAAAGAAATGTAGTCATTGTAAATTCAGAGCTGATTTTATTTTATGCAGCTTTCATCTGATAGATTTCCAACATTATCCATCCAGTGTCATTCCATGAATACAACTTTCAATATTAAGTACATCTGGTTGCTTAATTTATACAGTCAGCAACAGGTTATTGTTCCATTCTCTGATGACGTGAAACATCTTGTCTTGGAAAGAAAAAAATCCCAAACTAACACTTTACATTTCCTTCTTCCCTTTTGCTTCACTGTAAACAGTGCTTTCTGTAACCTTGAAAAAAGTATTTGAACAGTTTAAAGACAAGAGCTGGAAACTTTGTTGTGGGGGCACTCCAAAAATTTGATATTTACATAAACGATGAATAAAAACAACACTTTAGTAGTTCTAACATACTCTGGCATTAAACATCACATGAGACCGAAATAGATGTGATGCCCTGATAAGACTGAGTTTTCCTTTTCTTTTCAAGCATGGAATGCAGAGCACATACTTCAGCACTAAAATATGCTTGGAAAGTAATGTAGTGGTATGATCTGTTTTTAAACACATTCTAAACCTAAGGGCACAAAGGGAGGTCAACACAGTCTGAGAAAACATTGTTTCAGTACATCCTTATAAGAGATGCCATAAGCAGGGCTCCTGTGGACCTCAGGCACATCAGCAATGTTAACAAAGATTCTCTAAGATACCAGCAAGCGATGACAGAACCGAAACAAAAAATATAGGTATGTTCTCCTTGCCAAGCACCAACATGAGAGACGAGAGACATAAGACCAACATGAAAGACGAAAAAAACTAATCACATTTTCTACCTTTTCCCGTCCTGTTCCCAGATATTCCTGTTTATTCATTAAGGGTTTTCTGCTCAAAAACTGTATGCAGAAAAATCAACTTTCACATGTACCTAGAATTAATCCAATTCACTTGAATTCAGCTTTCTTCAATAATTTAGCAGATATATAGGTATCAGAGATTTCATGTAAGACTTGGAATTTTTTGCCTTTTTTTTAATTAAAAAAACTTCAGAGAGAGATTATCCATTTTACCTTGGTGATGTGTGTAGTTGTGGTAGTAGAAATTGACTCTGATGTAATTGTCTGTGCACTCAGCAACACACCAGCACTGCCATCAGCACTGCCATCAAACTGTAAGATGAAAAATAGCATTTTTGTATTTTGGTATTTAAAAGCTGTGTTTTCATAGGAGTCAAAGCAAGTTTTCTTATTACTAAACACATACTTATTACTTAGTTCAAATGGAAAAGTTAGAACTGAAATTTAAGTAGAAGTCATCCAAGTTCACAATGTCACAGACTCAGTAAACCGTTACAGTTCATTCTTGTGGAAAATTTATTATCAAAGTTAAGTGCTTTAATGAGATATTTTAACCAAGTTTCCAAACCTAAATACAACTTATATATTTGCAGTAACTAAGTTATTTTTATCAAAAAAGAATTTCAGAACTTTAGGAGTAATATTGCTTTGTCTATACACATTTCACTTAACTAATTCATAGCCAAAGTATAATCTTAGCTGCTAGGAGAAGTATAGGTTTTTGAAAAGCATTTCTTGGACGTTATACATTTGGGGCTACAAATTATTGGAATAAAGCCCAACTTTAATATAACAAATCACTCTGCCACTGTACCTGTGGAGATTCATATGTGATGGTTTTAGTTTCTGTTTGAACAATCGGAACTTCTTTTGTGGAGATTTCAGTTCTCTGTGTGGCATCTGAAATGGTTACCATCTCCGTTTTCACTACTGGAGGCTATGGTGCAAGAAACAGACAATCAACTCAAAAGACATAAGAGGAAAGTTTGTAAAGTGGAACTAGAAAGTAAAATCAAAGCCACATGAAAAGCATAAGAATAAGGTAAGCATTGGACTGTTTTCTCCAGTTGAAAAGCATGTAATAAGCACCATGAAATGACGACTAATAAACCAGCCCCCTACCCACACACATCCACAATAGGAAAAAAAATGTCTCCTAACAAGCTTTGCTAAAGTTCTGTTTCACCAACAGAAAATATCACAGAAGGTAATCGCTAAAACCAAGTTTCAACATAGGTATTTAAAATGTATAAAAGAGCATCAGTAGGAAGAATCTTAGTTTGTGTAAAGTTCCATCAAATAAGAAACTGATAGATAGTTCAGATAGATATTTCCAAAATTAATGATATTTATAGCAGAATTACTTAGTCAGATTGCAAATAAGTCCAAGAAATTCCAAGAATAATGCAAAACTAACTTTTGAACGTGCACTACTTGTGGAACAGAAAAACAAATTTTACAATTGGATTTTCAGCAGGGGAAATCCTAGTGGAAAAAAAATCCTTTCCCTCCCTCAAATACTCTTGCACACACAGAGGCCCTTTTGCTCTCCCTCCAAACAGGCTATGCTTTAGGAAACGTGGGTGCCTGCTTCTAAAGGTCTTGTAAACTGATTTTTTCATATCATTAATCAGAACACCTGGAACTCTGCAAGCAGAATACAACAAAAGAAAGTTGTTTGGGTTTAATTGAACAAAAAGTCACTACTGTAAGACAAGTAGGAAAAAAAATATCCAGCTGTTCAAAAAATTCAGCAGAAGATCATGTCCACTTTACAAAGACATGCATTCCTGCACTTCATTTTTTCTCTTCTGATTCTTTATGAAGTTTACGCAATAATGAACCATTCAACCTTTGTTGGCTTAAAACAGCTGATTGTGACTGTAACCAACCCATGCTTCCCTAAAAATCTATTGCACTATAAGACTCCACAGTAAGATCGTGAGATATATATGAATACACATATACACATACACAAACGCACGTATATATATATATACACACACTAAGTCTAGTCCATAAATTTGTAACGTTTCTTCAAAAGGAAGCAAAGATAAGAAAAGCAGCAAATAATGAGTTAAAAAAAGAATAAAAACTGCAATGGATGTTTTCTAACTCCAATTGCCGATAATTTTCCAATTACAATTACACGTCATCAAAGTGTCGAAAACAATTGACAAATAGACAAGACAGGACTTAAAACATTAGAAACATAAATAATATGTTATGTATATGTATATAAAATAAGGGGGAGATAAAAAGGAGATGGCAGTCTTCAGAAGGTTTGCTTTACTGGTGATTCTCACCCAGTTATAGCAAAAAGCCAGAAACCATAACTGAACGAGACAGTTTCACTGCTCATCAGTGGTTTCCCCTTCCAAATGATCTGAATCTTGTTGGATGCCAGAAGAGCTGGAAGAATAGGAGAAGAAGAAAGGCAGGTACATTTTCATCCAAAGAAATATCTCTGCTTAATCTAGTCGTCAAACTGTTCTACCATTTACCTCAGAACAACAAATTATTTGTGGTGCAACATCAATGTCAACATGAGACACGTCTCCATTGAGTTTGAGCTGTTCTTCCTCCTTTTCTTCACCTAAGTCTTCCTTAATTTCCTCTGACAAATTCTTTTCTTCTGTAGGTATGATAATTGCGTTTTCCTGGAACGAATCTTCAGCTGTAACTTGTGTGCTCTCAACTGGTACAGTTAGCTTACTGCCTTGTGGTGCGGCTTCCACATGCTGTATTTTTTCTTCAAGTTCTCTCCTTTTCACATCATCTTCTTCTTCCTGTTCTTCCCTGATGACTTCCTCAATTGCCCTATGGTGTGGTTGGTATTCTCCCACCTCTTCATCCTCACTCTCACTACTACTGCTGCTGCTACTATATGATGGCAATGAAGAAGAGTCCTTTTTTGATAGGTGCTCCACCTTACATGTTTCCTCAGCATCAGCTGCAACTTGCATTTTCCCTTTGTCGGTTTCGTCTACGACTACTGTTTCTTCTATCCCAACCTCTGCCTGCTTCTTCTCCTCCACTATGTCCAGAGTCTCATGTGAACTCTGCACAAAAAACATGGATGAGGAAAAACAAAAGTAGAACATATGAATAAATGAAAATGACGGAAACAAAATAAGCTGATGGCTGGTTCATGTCATATAGAAGACAAAAGATGGTTGTGATGGTTAGCTGAAAAAGGAAGCAAAGAATGAAGATGGATTTTAAGAGTTAGAGCTAAATTTAACTATGGAAAAATCAGTAGAACCTTATCAGCATCGCTGACTCCAGTGCAAGGCCCTTCTGTTCTGGAAGCATGTCTCTGTGAAACAAAAAGCAATGAGAGGACAAAAATCAATGCATAACCCCTTTCAATAGCGTAACATTCTCCAAGCAAGCTTTAGGAACATATATATGACACTAGACAGGTACTGTGTACTCACTGTAAGACTCACACAGAACTATGCCCCTTTCCTTCTACTTCATTGAAATATATCGCCCAAAAGTAGGTAAGAATTATGGATGTTATTAATTGGGATAAGAATTTAATTATGAAAGACTGAAAAATAAAAGTATGAATACACAGGTCAGTGATGCTAGTGAGGTAATTACTTATCTCAGTTGAATTTGGAATTAGAATCATAGAACGGCTCAGGTTGGACGGGACCTTAAAGACCACCCAGTTCCAGTTCCAACCCCCTGCCATAGGCAGGGACACCTTCCCCTAGAGCAAGTTGCCAAAACCTGATCCAACCTGGCCTTGAACACCTCCAGGGATGGGGCATCCACAGCTTCTCTGGGCAACCTGTGCCAGGGCCTCCCCACCCTCTGAGTAAAGAATTTCCTCTTAAATTAGAAATAAGTAATATTACAATATTATGGGTAAGTCAAAAAAAAAAAAAGCTGCATTCCACTATCAGTTTATCATCAACACAAAAAAACCTTTACTTAAGATTTTATTAGTTGTTCATCTTTGGGAGGGAGACTGTTGAGGCTTGTAAGTTGTCAAAATAGCAGCATGTGACTACCAAGATGATCCCAATAGGATTCAAATGATGAGATTAAGGCAACTGTATTAGTATTTATTCCACAGCAAAATGATTTATGATGGATATACCTGAAAGCCCACTGTTATGCAGTTTTTTGATCTCATGTATTTTTAGAAATGTAAATTCGAGTTCAGGCAGCGGGAACACCAAATCAACACACCATCTGTGACTTAATCCTAGCTTGTACGGCTGTTCACCGAGCACAGCACCTACGCCGCAGGCCGGCAGGCCTGGCAATGCTGGAACACCAGCCCACCGCTGCTTCGGAAGCGCAGCGAGGGGAGCACGAAGCTCCTCAGCTGGATCTCCTCCGCAAGCCCCGGGGAGCGAGCAGCTTGCCGCCCCGGGTGCGAGGGCAGCGGGGTGCAGCCCCCGGGCATGTTTAAGTTTATTTAGGACGGGGAAGGCACCTGGGGCGTCGGCGGGGCGGGCTGGGCCGGGCCCGGTGCCGAGGCGGCGGTGTCGGAGCCGGTCTCGGTCTCTTCCCCCGCAGCGCCCTCTGCTGGCCCCGCGCGGGCTGCGGCGAAGGGCCGGGCCGGGCCGGAGCGAAAGCCTTCTTGGCTAAATAAAATGGACGTTATCTCTTCTTCTAGGCTCTAGACAGTTAGAGAAGGGAAAGGAAAGAATTAGCCAGCGGCGGACAGAGCGGCAGAACCTACAGAGGACAGGGCGGGCATGCGAGAGGACACGACAGAGACACGGATTTGCGTCGGAGAATCCTGCACAAGCACAGGAGACACCGGAGGTGCTCCAGGTGAGGGCAGAACATGGCAGCACACAGCTATGACCACAAGTCACAGGCACGCTCTCCTACTGTGCGCCCACCACAGATACTTTTGCTCTTTATTTCACACTATAAACATTAAAAACATTTATTTCCACAGATTTCCTAACCGGAACAGTTTACCTGAACAGTCCTGTATTTACCGTTCTCAGCACACACTAATTCCCATTTCTGGAGCTTCAGGTACTCAGGTATATTGGCTTTGAACAACACACACACAATGCTCAGAGGAATTTACACATTAGAGCTTTTAAAGGCTGCTTTCAAAAGCTTAAAAGAAACAAACTGAGCAAATGTGCACTGATTAAACAATGCTTTCAAAAGCCTTTTCCATTCTAGTGGGAAAACTGTTATTCACAAATACATACAAGGGTACATCGCTTTAAAGCATAAATTATGTTTATAGCCAGATCTAGTTTCTGTAGTACTAGGAATCCATATATTAAAACAAGCTTTTAAGATTCATATGGGTACAAGGCTCTGAAAAAGCTAAGTTTTTATTTATTTCAGTTTTCCCTCCACAAGCTCTTACAAGTAGAAAGTTAACATAAAAAGCCAATAATGCAACAAATACCTAACATGGACGCAACATACATTTTGCCAACATTAAATAACATACATTTCTCTCTTAGAAAATGGGAACACAGACAATCAAGGTAGAGAAGCATGTCAGAGAAAAGCCAAAATGCCATGCAGGTAACTGCTATAGGGTAGACTTATGTGCTAGCAATATAGAAACTAAACACTTATATAAGTTACACCATGCTACTCTGCATACAGTACTACACATATGGCACACAGAAGATCAGAAAAGGAAAAGAAAAATAGCTTCAATTTTTATTTCTTTTTCCCTATGGTAAAATTTAAAGCGTATTCCAAAGGTGGCTAAGAAAATTTTATGGGAATGAAGTTGATTAAATCTTCCCTTATGCACCAGGGCAACGTATTACTCCTCATCCCCACTTTCTTTCCCTAGTTCACTGCACCCAGTAATGTTAATCTATTAATAGCTTGCATCAAAAAAACAAACTATGATCATGATGCTCCTTCTACCGTACACTCTGGCACCACGTGTTTTCTAACCACTCAAAGCAGTAAAGAAAAAAATATTTTATTTTGTATGTGGTCAGACTGTATGCATCTCTCCACATATGTATAATAATTAAAGACAGGCACATGCCCTCATCTTGTGTTTTACCACCATCAAATTTTTAGGTCTTCTAATCTTTTAAAAGGAAGACATCAATCGCAATTTGCTTCATAATGTAGCCCCTGTTCCCTGGTGAGACATTTAGTACTAATTACTAAATGTATGGATAGAATTGGCACTCTTGAATCAATTACTGTATTTACAACAATGCATCAGCCTCTGAAGATGCTTAACTTCCTGGCAAAATGTCTTCTAACACACAGGCACATACTCTGACATGAAATACTGTTTATAAGCAGAGGAGGCTGGGCATGGGGATTAAAAAGTGATGATTCTAGATAACCGTAACTTTATACGGTAGCCCATGTTTTGTGACATACATATCAATGCATCGCAATTAAGTCACAGATGCTGTGCATTTGTGGGAGTACGGTGATACAGGAGTACAGTGGTACAAATGAGATATATCCAAAGTAGCATTTCTTATACACAGAAAATGACTTATTTGCAATTATTTTCACTGGAGCAAAAGCAGGAAGAAAAGAAAGAATATTAGCAGTGGTTTTCTTGCTTTATTCTTATCTACTGTCCAGCTATCATTAAAGATAGGCAGGAAAACATACCTTCCAGGAATAGGACTGAGAAACGTCTAATACCACCAGGAAATTTAAAATTGGGGGTAACAAAGAACTCCACCCCAAACTTCTTATCAACAAATAATTTGAGATCAAAATACGCTGTATCCCAAACCTGCTTTTACAGATGTTACTGAAATAGGACTTACAGCCTTACAATCGGTTTTACCTAGGTGGTAGAAAATAGTCCAAAAGAAATGTAAAAAAGCAACATCACAATTGCTACACGTCATCACTATCCTACTGCTAGAAGTCCCACTAATTATATTGTGCTTTTTCACTGCATAGATGTTAAGCAGCTTAGGAGGGAGGAAAAATCCGCCCTTTTCCAGGATAAAAGAAGAGGTACAGAAGCATGGAGGTACTTGGAACCTGGTTGCATTTTACAGCATCATTGATTTGAGTAATGATTACATAGTAAATATGTGAAAGAAAAATTCTTGTATGAAGTGTTAAATAATCACAAACAATTATTTCCATCTCAAATGGAAATACATGTTTTGCTCTCATCCAAATCACATAAAATACAGTAATTTTCCACCCCAAAAGTGTTCTTTTTCAAACAGGAGCCATTCAGAACTTCACAGCCAGTTTAGTGTTTAAGCAGAACATTGCTGGCATTCTTATATACAAATCTTGCTTTACAACTTCTCCTTTCAGTACTGACATCAGGAAGAAAAAAATAGAAAAAGAAAGAAGTGCCCCAGCTAGCCCACAGCAGATGCAGCAAGAAGGCAGTAGATTTCAGGGCAGCCACCTTATCAATTTCCTCTGGTTTTGTTCCAGCAATCCGTGGCATTGCAGTCCATTGCTTCTCCTTCCCAGGCAATGTTTTCACTTGGAAAATGTGGTCTCCTTTTTTCTATTTGGTTTTCATTTTGTAAAACCAGTGTAAATCAACAAGCAATGAGACAGATACACAATACACATCAACATAAAACCAAACCATCTGAAAACAACACAACATACTACATGAGGGGAAAAAATACAAGGATAAAAAATGCTATTTCGAAGGGCCTCAACTTCAACACAAAAAAAATCAATGTAGAAAATGCACACAAAAATTAAGTTACGTTTTTATCTAAATGCCTGTTTTAACTGAAAAGATATTTGTGATTACGAAGTGAGACAATGTATCTCAGACATTTGAAAATTTGTACCTATGCATATATCACTACAGATAGGGATATATAATGTAATACTGAAAGATGAGAGGAATAATTTTGTTGCAGTGGGGAGGGGTAGGTATAAGAGTGAAAAAGGATAATGATAGAAGATAAACTAATTGCTTTTGAGGATTGATTTGCTGTTCTACTCTATAAAAGAAGCATATGAAGTAACAAAATTAAAAGTTTAAGAACAGCCAGAGCAATTTGAGTGTTTTTTTTCCCCCCACAAATATGTAGGATGATATTTTTTGGAAAACAGTTTTCCAAACTGCTGTTTCAAGGTTCAGTCACAAAAGAATTATAGAGAAAAAACAGGTAAATTCATTTTTACAGACTTTTTAGATACTAAGGTGAATAAATTTTAACGAATACACTAAATACATCCTGAGGAAGTCAACACTGTAAATTAAATGATTGCGTAAAGTCCTTCACGAATGACACAGGTCAGATAGCTGTTTGTGTAGAGGCTGCTAAGAAGAGTTAAGGAGAAACAATGAGTGAAATGTTCTACTGTTGCTGAAAAATTAACTCCATACACCTGTGTAAATCAGTGAAATTTAAGCTGTCCTTAAAACAGAGCAAAATATTGCCATTGCTTCCAACTTTTTCTAGTGATTCTATTCCAGCTGTTGTAGAAGAACAAAATCCCACACATTATTTAAAGCCAGGTCCAATGGTAAGTGTTAAGAAGTTAACGTATACCTAGTATAAACAAATATTACATTAGCCAAACAAAGATTTGATGTAAAGGACAACATGCATTTACTCTATTGTCTACAGGGTTGTATGAAAATGCATGCGGACAAGCGTCTGCAGTGACATACCCCTTGTGTCTGTAGGGACAGAGGTGTGATACGCCGCTTTTCCCACTCATTTGGGCGTGGTTCAGGTGTGGATTCCATGAAATTGCGCTTGAGCTCACTAATGCTAGCCTGGTGTTTCAGTAAGTCATCCTGGGTCTTATCCAGGTCCTAGCAACCCGCAACGTAAAACAAAGTAGGACAAAACACGACAACAAAAGCAAACTTAACAGTTTAAAAGAAAAAAAAGAAAGAACCACCAAATCAAGGAAAGTGCCTTGTGTCTGACAGAGAGCTTAGAGAGCTAGCCTTCTTTGGAGCACCTTAAAATCCAAAAGTTTAAGGCCATAAGGTTTTGTTTGTGGCCACTAATACACTAGTACTACCACCACCAAATTTTAACACAAAGGAAAGGTAATGCTGTGTACGGTTATTTAACAGAAATAATTTCATCCAAAATATGAAATTATTGCTGTTTCAAAGGGCTAGTCATTTCCAATGATTGCTTGCTTTATTGCAAAAGTAACATTACTGAAGGCAGCTGTAAGAAAGATAACATAAGGAGCATTATAAAAATGCATCTCTCTTAATACCACAAGCTCCATGAAAAATACTTATTTCTGTGAGGACAATACCACAGGGCCAAATATGCAAGCAACTAACACCTGCTTCACTTCAGAGGGCCTCATTGTGCCTATCACGTAGGCCTAGACATATTGGTAAAATCAGATTTAAAGACTTAAAGACTTTTCCACATTTGACAATCCGATTGCAGATGCAGCTGTCAAGTATGGGTGGGTTTTGTGAATCTCATTACCAAAGAGGTGTTTTCTCTAAATTGTACCTTCCAAGGCAAGCACCAAAGGGGACACCAGAGCATCAATGTCAAGTTATATTTTATTATGACCCATTGAGGCTAAGACAGAGCAATCTGGATCAAAAAAATTGTCAAGTCATGAAAAATCCCAAACCGACACAAACTTACTAATTTCTGATGTCTTTTCATTTGTATATTCAACACCAAGCTGTTATTGGTGCTGCAAATCTATTTCTTAATTCTGTGAATCTTCAGAGATGCACTTAGTACATTAAGAACCTTCCCACCTTCTGGCAATTCACTAAGTTAGTATTTTTACAGGACCAATGTTTCACTTTTAAATTAGGATTAATAAGCAAGGGATACTAAATATGTTCCCCTAAAATATGTTTTTAGGGCAAACTAAAGCATTATACAAAGAATATTCCATTATACAACTGAAGCTAGTGACGATTCTCATATCACAATTTTAAAAACTACTTTGGCTTGACACAAGGCATGTTTCCTGGACTTGATCATAGCAAAGTTATGCAATGTACATGTACAGTGCTTTAGTAAATTATACACAAGCAAAGTTTGAATAGCGATCAAAAGCTGCGAAAAGCCAAAAAAATTAGTTTTGATTACTGTGATCCACATACCTCCTTATTACCAAACAAAAATAATTTTTTTTTTAAAGAAGACAGTTTGTGACAAAAGGAATTATTTATAGCCCCATTTGGATGAATTAAGTTAAAGACATCAGTAGGACTCTGCATTTTCTTCAGTTACTAGCTTGTGTTATTAATAACAAGTTATATGATACTGATTATAACTATAGATTACTCCAGATTTACATGGAAATTCTTAAAATAAAAATCTCTACTTCAGTGACAAATAATAGTACTACACATTAAAATACTGTTCAAAGCTCTTTGCTTTTGCTCATTGTCAATAAGAACCAACTTTTAGGGAGCAAGAAATGCTTCCATTTAAAAAATGAAAAAAAAAGGCAAACATATCAAAAACATTTCTAAGTACTCACTTGAAAAATCTGATCCTTACATACATTTCTCAAAGCTCCTAAAAAATCCCTGAGTGTCAGAGCCACTATTAGTTTTTCCGTACTTCTACCACTGGTTGTGCCTTATGTTCATTCAGGTAACACATTTGATAAAGGTTGATTAAACTGGTGAAAACCAGAAACCCTGCTCAACAGAAGATGCACACTTGAAATAGCAATGTATAAAAAAAATCCTGTTTAGGATGGTGAATGGGCCTAATGTGTTTGATGTATCTAAATAGGGCTATTATTCCCAGTTGCCACATTGAAAACATCTAGCAAAAATACACATTCAATATTCAAGCTGAGGGTTTTGTTTTGTTTTCTAAAACTTTTAAAAACTCAGAAACCAGAATCATAACATGCAACATTTCCAAGCTGGTTTTCCCCATGCATGTCATGCACTGTGTTCATCACAGCCTGCAGGTGACCTCCCATCCCATGCAGCTTGGCAGCCCATGAAAAGGGAAAGTGTTTCTTATATTATATACAAACCTCCAACATTAAATTGCTATGTCTGACATAAATATTTTCCCCGTCTACTCTCAAGGAATTGCTCTGCGAAATTAAGTCACATAAAAAAATAAATTCAAATCAAAATGAACATGAAATGTACCAGCAAGAAAATGTAAAATAAATCAAAAAATCAGACAAATACAGGAAATAAAACAGTACAGTGAAAAGGCACTATTTAGACAAAAACCCATAGAAATGAAACGTAGTTAGGGTGCTAACTAGGCAGCCAGCTACAGCCAGATTTGATTGTAAACTAAAACAAAAAACCCAACATGCACCTTCTACTGTGCTTTCTACTCTTCGGGTTCCTCCAATGTAAGAACATTGTAAATTATCAATAAACATAAGCTTACAGAATAACAGAAGCTTCATCTCTTTGTAAATGCTGCAAAGCGTGCTATATTTACAGACCTTTCCTGTTTCGGCCCCGGAAGTTGAAATTATTAAGCGACTTGGGTCTTCCTTCACCTATGATGTCGCAGAATGGCTGAAGTAATATTTGGCATGTGGCATGAAAAATGGAAGTTTCACACTATGTCCCTCTATTGCTGTATTTTTCAGTGTTATCTCAGATGGATATTTAAGAATGCATAATGGAAAAAGATGATGTGTATAATTTCTATGGTAAAAGCCTTAACCCCTGCAACGAGTTGATGGGAAAATGGAATTTAATGCATGATTTATTTTGGTTAAACAGTCTAGGATTCAACTCACACACCTAAAAAATGTACTTACAAACTGTCTTAATTGTTACTTTTTGATTATTTGAGCCTCTCCACTCCCCTCTTATAGGTTAATATATACTTCCTCGAACTGGAATGAACTCTGTTGGAAATGATAGCTGACCTTCATTGCCTACAAGTATTCTGAACACCTTAAGGAAAGGCATTCTTTAAAAAGCAAACCACCTCCCAGCCTTCCCAAAGGTACAAATACCAACTGCTCATCTTAGGAAGAGTCAACACTGTGCAAGTACATACATCTGAGGAGTGGTTTACTTATTGCATGTACAGTTGCATTTTATATTGTGTGAATGCATAAATACTGTGGTATAATACCATATTTATTCATTTCTCGCTTTTCTGTGATTCTATTTTCTGCAAGTTTATTTTATGAATGGATTGATTTATGTCACAGAAAATTAAAAAAATCTTTAGATTCTTGTTTTTCATTATAAAACTTAGATTAGTGTTTTTAATGATGTCATATTTAGCGTGTTTTTAATATATACATTGTATTGATTTAATCAGTTTAAACAACTTCATTAAGTGTGACATTGGACAAGCCCTCTCCTTTTTTGGTTCTATATTTTTATATTTCCTTTGAAGATCAAAATAAACCACCTTTTTTCTAGCATGGTGTTGTTCTAACATGCACAGCAAATATAGGGAAAGGATGCATTGTCACTCCAGATGATCGGAGCAACGTATTAGTGTGAAAGAGGCTTCCGTACAGCAATTTTGAAAGTGTATTTCGAAGAAAGTTCAGACTTTGGTGATTAAGTCTGACAAAACCTGCAATCCCAGCTAATGAATCAAATCAGTCTCCACCTTAACTACTGCTACAGATTACTGAAAGCACTTTAAAATGTTTTAGAAAGACTCAACTTTAAGCGAACCCTTGTAGAGCAGAAACATCTGAAATCCAGAACAAGAAGGTGATTTTTAAGCACTAACTTTTTTAAACTCAGCTTTAAGGAACTTCACTTTTCAGATCTTAACAGAACTTCTGAGACATGCATTACAAAGTCAATGCACTCAAGAGACATGCATTTTAACACACAAACTGACAGTGCAAATAGCACAAATTTTTACTGTTACTATCTAATAATAATTGCAGATACACTATTTCACAGCAACTCCAGTATTCAGATTTATGTGCTCCGAAACATTTTGAACTACAAGCTACGCTATATTCTAATGATACTGAGCTACGTATAATGAAATTATGCATGCCGTGTGAATTCAGGAAAAGAAACGAACAAGAAAAGCCCAGCTACCTATTGCCTAAAAATCCCGGAATGGCAGTTTTTCACAAATAAGAAAAGTTAGAAAGAGATAGATGTTTGTGTGTGTGCCTACTTACATTTATACAGGTATGTACATACACATATCCCCGTCAGTGTGTAAAACTGAGGAAGCCTCTGGGAGAGCTAGCATAATAGCTATGCACAGTGTCAACAATTAAGCAACAGAATTACACACCTCCTCTTCCTCTGCTTTGTCATTCAGGTCATTGTCATAAGAGGCACTAAATGAAGTCGCCTTAGGCTCCAGGTAGCAGAGGGACAGAGCGAGAGGAAGGGAAAATGTGAGTGAAAGAGGAATAGACTGGAAAGCAGAAAGAAGCAGCACAAAGATAAGGAGAAAAGAGGGGATGAAGGAAGGAGAGGTTATAGGAACATAGTGCTGAAGGCCAGGTGGGAGGAAAGAGATGCAAATATCAGGAAGGCTAGGAAAACTAATATAACCATCCTCATCAAGCAGCGAGCGGAAACTAAAAGAAAAGCATTTGATATAGCTGAGTGAGACACACAACTCAGTGTCTTTGTAGTCATTTTTAAGGATTTTTCCCTCCACAGCAGGGAGGCCTTGACTAGCAGGAATTCTCATAGATTCAAAGTTATTATTTGGTAAACCTATTTTATTTTTATTATGATCTGGTGTTTCTCTCATGGAATTACACTCCAAGATGTCTGGAATGGTAAGAACAGGCTCCCCAAGGGGATCTTCCTCTGAAATATCTGAAAGCATGTCCATCTCAGGGATAGGTGACAGGTTTGTGAGATGGGATGACACAGAATGGATGGGTAGTGATGGTGGGTGTATGTGAGTGAGCCAAAGAAACAAATTCTGTGCACAGTGGAAAATGAAAGTACAACAAAATGCAAGTTTGTAGGCACAAAAAGAAGGAGAAAAAAGAAATTATTCGTTAGTGATTTTTTTTTTTTTTTTTACTTTGGGATACCGCTACTAATGCAATAGAAATGCCAAATAAAAATAGAAATCCCTTTGTGTTTTACAAACAGTCAACTTGTTTATTTTATGGATTATGAAACTGAACCCATTATGAACATCTTGTTCTCCGGCTGTAAAGAACTGTGCACTTTGGAACTGCAATAGTCACTTACAGCAGATGGAAGCAGACAGACATTCAAAGCTTTGGCAGAAAGGTCAGGGCACAGTGCAGTACATGAAAGACAAGCTGGCACTGATTCTCAGGTTTGTAACCATTTCCTTTAAGACTTAAAGAGAGCTTTAGGGGGAAAAGAAAGCTGTACAGAGAGTTGGCATGTGTAACAAAACCTTACTGATCAGCTTCATGGAACAACTTCCCAAAATACTGTGGTTTTTTTCCTCCTTTTTCTTGATTAAAAGATTGAAAGATACTGCCACTTTGGAAACAAGGGAGAAACATCATTTTACCAAGCCCAAAGTCAAAACACGGTAATTTATTTAACCATTTTTCTCCCATCAGAAAGATCTGTGTGTGCCTTTTCCTAGATTAATTCCAAATCATTTCAGCTAGCTAGCAAACAACAACAAAAATGCAACCACTGATATTTGTTCCCTTCCTACACTTCAATGTAGTAGGAACATGTAAGATGTATGGATAAACTCAGCAGTCCAAACTTCACCCTAGGAATCAAAAGGATAGCTAACTTCCAAAAATGTGTGAAAAAATTATTTTAAATATGGAAGAAATTTCTGAAGAACTGCCAGAAAAAACAGAAGTGATATCCCAGAGAGAAGAGCAGCAGATTATATCACATAACTCCAAGGTTTTAGGTGACACTCTGGAAGGAAATTTTTACATGAAATCCTACAAGATCTAAGTTCAATTTTTTGACCTACTTCCACAGTAACTCCAACACACAAGACAAGTAAATGGTTGTTTGCAACAAACAGACCAAAATACTCAACTTTCCATATAAATCTATACCTCAGTTCAACATAGGAGTGTTTAAAGGATGAAATAATTCTGCAGTAACTACTAAAACAAGAAGATTGTCACTTATAATTACTTAAAAGCAGTCATAATATACCCAGATTCATATAGCACATACAACTGTGGATATGCTAACAATCTTTAGGTCTAAACAAACCAAGGAATTGAATAAAGTACCATTTACGCTTTGAAACAGTTTTCCAGAACTCAGTCAAGCTTCCTGAAAATTCAAGTTATATTTATAGCACTAAAAGAAACCCAGAAACTCAGAAGGTTGCCTTCACTTTTCCTTATATATACTCCAGTTAAACCTACACAAAATAATTGACAGTTTTGTTCAAATATTTAATACGGTGTTCTGTGTGATGCTTAGAAGTGATAGGCACTAAATAACCACACATGCACACACACCACATGAACAAATAATCTTGGTGCGAAAGAAAGCCATACCTTTCCATCCTGAGTCAACTCTAACTGTGGAGTTTTGAGCGGGCTCACATCATCTTCTCTGCCACCTTCTTTCAACTTGCCCTGCCCAGCAGCTTCAAGGTCAATGATTTTATCTCCTGCAGACTGCCTTCCTGTAGTAGGGAAGTCTTTTAGCAGACTTTGGTCTGAGATACCCATAGGAGCTATTAGAGAATCAAATAATTTTGGTTAATTGGAAATAAGTTAGAATGTTTTGTTTTCAAGACTTAAAATGATTTTATGGTGATGTCAGCAATGAGGAATACAGACTAGTTACTGAGTGACACAATAATTTTCAGCTTCTTGACTTTACACAAAGTCTATGGTTGTTACTGCACTGATGTGAACAGCAATGCCCCCTTGTCATATAATGTGTGCTTACTATGCAAGGGGAAAAAAAAAATCAAAATCAAGTAGGTATTTAATTATCAAATTTCTGATTACTTACAGATGGCAATTTAAAGATATTGTTCTTGGGACTGTATAACACTATAACAAAACATAGAAATAGGTGACTGTTTCTGTGGAGATTCACCATACTGAAAGGACCATTTTAATGCAATATAGGAATATGTATGCATATAACTGTCACAGTATTTTTTTTGTGGAAGCTTAGCATTTTTCACAGTTTTTGGCATTGCAGAAACAACAGCTTAATGAAAGTAAGACTTTTCCTCCCTACATGCCTGCAAAAAAATGGAAGGGGGAAATTCACGTATATATATTCAATATATTCATGTTATTCATGTAACATAATCAAACAACAAGAGTGAAAGGCCTTCGCTTTTTTCCCCTGTTGTGGTTTAACCCAGCAGGCAGCAAATCACCACACAGCCATTCGCTCACCCTACCCCATACCCCTCTAGGATGGGGAAGGGAATCAGGAGAAAAAAAAAAGCTTGTGGATTGAGATAAAGGCAGTTTAATATGACAGAAAATAAAAATTAATAATATGTAAAAAGCAAGCGATGCACAATGCAACTGCTCATCACCCGCTGACCAATACCCAGCCTGTCCCTGAGCAGCCGGTACCCCCCACCCCAGCCAGCCACCCCATATATTTGCTGAGCACGATGCCATATGGTACAGAAAATCCCTTTGGCCAGTTTGGGCCAGCTGTCCTGGGTTTGTCCCCTCCCTCCCAGCTCCTGCTGCACCCCCAGCTGACCCACTGACAGGACAGTGTGGGAAGCTGAAAAGTCCTTGGCTTAGTGTAAGCACTGCTCTGCAATAATTAGAACATTGGTGTGTTGTCAACATTGTCTTCCTAAATCCAAAACACAGCACCATACCAGCTACTAGGAGGAAAATTAATTCTATCCTAGCCAAAACCACAATATCCCCTCTTATCTGATTCAGCTCATTAGAGCAGGACGGCTTTTTTCTTCTTTTCCAAATAAGGATGGCTGGCTTGGTCAAAATAGTAGGAATGGAGTACAGGAGAGTTCATTAAGTTAAGCAGCCTTAAGAAGTATAACTTTGATATAAACTTAATTCATTTAGTAATCTTCTGTAGAACGTTCATATGCCCCCAAAGTCTTGACTTTACAAAGCCAAAGCACTGAAAGTTCAAAAAGGCTTTTCTTTGAGAATCTCTGAGGGATATAGTTTTTGATAACAGTCTCAGCCAGATCCACATCAGAGGCTCTCACTTAAACTGCTGAGAAGCCAAGGCCTCCTAATGGGAAATGTTCAATTTTGAATGTTAGACTTTCAGGGACTCTCTAATTAGCAAGTCTGCAACTTAAGCTTCCGATCCCTTCTTGGATGGCAAATAGAACACTTCTTGGGTATATGTCTCTCAAGGTCCACAAGGGCAAGAGTAACTTAAATCACAGAATAATTTAGGTTGGAAAAAACATCAGCTAGTTCAGCTAGTCTAATTAGACCAGGTTGCTCAGAGACTTGTGTAGTTGAGTTGTGAGCATTACCAAAGTATTTGAAAATAAATAATTCAATAAATAAATCTTTATTTCTAACTGAAATTTCTTGTCTCAAACTTGCATCTACTCCCCCTTGTCTTATTGCTGGGCACCTCTGAGAAGAGTCTGGTTTCATCTTCTCTATACCTTCCCTGTATGTAGACAGGGATATCCCCCCACACCCTTTTCTTAAAGCTGAAGGACTGTACGTCTCTCAGCTTCTCTACATACACCACGTGCCCCCAGCTCTCTGACCAGCTTGGTGGCCCTTCACTGGGCTCACTGCAGTACGTCAATGCCCATCCTGTACTGGGGAGCCCAATGGTGGACACAGTACTACACATTTGGTCTCAGAAACTACTGAATAGAGATAAGTAATTGTTACTTTTAATGGGCTGGTCATGCTCTTGCTAATAGTCCAACAGAAGCTGGCCTTCTTTGTTATAAGCACACACTGCTGACTCACGTTCAACTTGTGCACTGGGAGCTCCCAGATCCTTTTCTGCAAAGCTGCTTTCAAAGCAGTCGTTCCTGCAGCATGTAGTGGTGTATGGTATTATTCCACCTCAGATGCAGGAGTCTGCATTTATGTTTATTGAATTTCATTAGTTTCTTTCAGCCCATTTCTCCAGCATGCTGAGGCCCCTCAAGCAGGGGTGCAGTGAGGGTATTAAGACTAACTCAGAGAGATGAAGTACTCAACTGCAGATACTTGGGAGGAACAGTGGTACTGGACATGCTGTTGTCCAGAAAGAAGAGGCATGGATTCAGTGTACACTTTCTGGGATTTCTCCAGTTTCAAATGTACACTCACAGAATGACCTACATCTGGACTACTGCCTGAAGGAAGGACAGGATTTGATTTTGCATGATAGTTTAAAAAACTATTACAGCACAAGAGATCCCCTGAAAGACTTGCTGAAGCAATCCCTGAGATTTGGGCTGAACTCAAATTGTTTCTAGCCAAAATAAACTGAATCAGACAGTTTATACTGATGTAGTGACAAGTCTTTTGGTTTCTACAAGGACTCATCAAAAGCTAGCAACTCATCACAAGCTAATAGATCACACGCTTTTGCCTCTTATTTTTGCTTAGGCCTTCAGAAGGTAACAATCTGTAGGTTTCCCAAGTAAGAGTCCCTTGCTTATTTGCCCCAGTACAGAAGAATGAAGATTTGGAAAAGTAAAAATATTCTATGTAAAACATTTCTGGAGAAAATAAGGTAAAATTAACAGCTTAATTGTAGCAACACTCACATCATTGTTACAGTTCACTTTTATTCTAGTAAAGTTGTGTATGCCTGAATCTAAGTCAAACTGTCATTTTTATGAAGATTTTTGTAATGTTGTATCTTTCAGAAGCAATTTAGAGTAAAGCTCATGTGCTTCTATGTCTCTTGCACATACTACTGATATACTTGCCTTTGCAAAGTCCGTCTGTTTCCAGTAAAGGAAAACAGAAGGTATTTCTGTTTAGTCAGAGACCAAATATCAGTATCCACACATTTTAGATATTCGTACAACCTGAACAGAAAGCTTGTGGGCTGAACACAGAAGTAACTAAGAAGCACACCAGAATAGCAATACACTGAACAAAGTTATACAAAACCAAAAGAAACTACTTGCTCTACCTTTTCTACTTTGGCGCAGAGAGACACACCCAGGCCAATAATGCCACTGACCATACAATTCTAATCAACAGCATATAGTGCATGCTTATCTAGTAAAACAGATAGGAGTATTAAAGTACGTCTAATTTAGAATCCTCCATATTTTCACAGCAGTGCCATACAACTTAGACAGTGACTGAACTTACTGCTTAACCTAAAACTGATATATAAGTAACAGAAGTAGCTATTCTTCACTCCACCCATCAGAAACAGAAATTCACAAACCTGTCAATTGATATTTTAGATATCCACAATGTCAACAATTTTAAATGTCACTCAGAGCAGAGTGACAACACAATATAATCATTATACTGAATACATATGTCAAATTGCATACCTCCATCAAGACTTCTGGAAACACGTTTGCTTGAAGTGCGTTCAAAGTATGGAGCTGGTCTGTCTATGAGGTTGCTAGCCTGTCGTGTCTGTGCTTGTGTACGTCCACTGTAGCGAAACTTAGAACCCAAGGTTAGAAACTTTGCTTTTGGAGGCTGTTCTGGTGATAGAAGTCTAAAAAGCAAATATGGGTAAAGTCAATTGTAAAGGCTTTATTTTATCTATGTAATGAGGCACTTTAACAGTACTTATTATATTGCAACTCTAGTTCACTAGGCATGATTTGTGCATTCTAAAAAGTGATTTTATCATAAAATCTGAGAACTTCTAAAACAAAGCGTATTATTTAGCATTTGCATTTAGAGTTGAAGTGCTGATGATAATTACCACGTTTTCCACAGTATAACTAAGCAAAATATTTATCTTTTGATGCTATCTAGATTAAATGTCATTTTTTCTGGATAGCTGAGGCAATTTCAGGTTTATGTGGAATACCTTTCAGATTTTTCTCCTTAGAACATTACTTGTAGGGGAAACCATACACACTACTTCCACCGTCTTTCCTATATTCCGAGGTACCAATATGGCAGCTGCTACTCCTCAAAGTTAGGGAGGGAATGGTGTCCCAAAGCTGCATTGCAGGCTGAATCAAGTGGAAAAAAAAGGCTCACATGGATATAGAACTGTCACCCATCAGTAAGAAGTTTAATAAGCTAGATTCAAACCCTGTTTTATTTACATTGTGGTTTATAGATTTGGATAAGTTGATGCTCTATATAAGGAGAGTGGGGAAAAAGGCATATCATGAGAAGGGTGAAAAAAGATTCAGTTATGAGTAGTATTAATGCTGGATATGTATGTTTGTACCTTTGTACTTAAGCGTTGGAGTCAGTGTCAGAGAAATTCCTAGTAACAGTCCAGCAGAATTTGCTACTAGATATTCTGCAATTTTCTTCCAGTTTTTGACATTACGTGAATTTAAGTGACAGGTCCTCTAAACCTCCCTGCATTTCATTATTAAGACCTCAAGCTCTTACTCTATACCCTCACTGCTTATACTTTCTGCTTTTGAAGTCTGAGCCATCAACTTCAACACAGAGGGTACTGTTTCCTCCAATATCATCCTTGTTGATGGACCAACAGTCATCACTGTAAGAACTCTTCTCAGTCTCAGCTTCTCTAGAAAGGTCTTTGATGTTTCCCCTGAATCAACATAGTGCTGCAAATACACGCTTATCCAGCATGGGAGTCTCCGTGTCCTATTCTCCCTCTGAACATCAGCTTCTTTCAAGCAGAACCAACAACTACCATGCCTATCGTACTTATGATGGCATATATGTGCCAGAGAGACATAGGATGCTGACTTCGTTCTACTCTTTTGAACCATTTGCACAGGGAATATCTGTGACAGTGGAATCAGATCCAGAATACATTTAGACAGTTTCCAATAGTGGTTTCTAAAAACTGACAGTCATTTTAAAGATATTTCAGCAAAACTGGAGGATTTTCAGATTCTTTGCAAAAAAAATGGTGAGAGAGGTAGAAGGCTACCATTTTCTCTAAGAGAGAAAGTTTATATCTTTACAAGGGTGCTAGCCAGAGGGATCCAATCTCGCATGCCTACAATGCATACGCATCCACCTGATTCCTAATGGGTTCCAACATGTTTTAAAAGAAAACAGTTCTCAGGACAGACTAGTCGACCCCTCTGCACTAAGGCCACATATAACAAAGTCACAAGTATCGGAAGCTTCACTTTTCTTGCTTCTATAAAACAGCCTTATGCAATCTTTGTCACAAATATATTTCTCCACATTATTTCCAAAAGAGAGTATATTATGCATTATAAGGAAAAAAGCTAAGAGTGTTTTTCCAAGGTTCCTTCTGTTCTTTATTTCCCAGTCTTGGCAAAGCTACAGCATTAACTGCCATTTTTGTCTTCCACCCTGCTGAGAAAAACTTTTAATATTTGAATGTGGAAAACACAAGATAAACAGTTACTTCCTGATTAAGGGCATTTGATTTTTTTTTTTTTGTATTAGAAGTTTAATTACATAAAAATAACTGAAGACTATGTTTGCATCATTTTAAGCATACTGGGGACACGTTAAAACTATCTTGAAAAGTTCAAATAAAACACCATAAAGTAGAATTATAAGCATGTTTTGCATAAGATCTAGAGTTGCAGACTCAGCTTACCTCAAAAGATTAATGTAGGTATATATTCTGACAGTATTTCTTAAAGCAAGCTATTGCTCTTTGAAAACGTTACTGGAATCCTATAAGGCTGAGCTGATACAAGCAAATCCAGTGCCTTTTAGTTGTCATTTTCAGTATAGTTCATTGCAAATTTCTATAAATGAGTTCACATGCTCAATGAATTTCCCGTACTTTATAAGAAAGTGGATCTTAATGTAATTATTATTTGAGAAAAACTGAAACATTGGAAAGACAAATAATACAAGGAATCTTAAAATGTTATATAGGGCATGCCGGAAGGTCTGGAACCTAAAAATGTACATCTAGATTTAATACAATTTACTGTGGTATACACAAGCAACACATGAAATGAAAAAAACTATAGCTTGCACTGTAGCAATTGCTTCTGCTGTTTATCTTTGGAGACAGCTGGATTTATTTTACTGTTTTTAAATCAGGATGAGAGGTTTTGAGGATTTTCTGTTTGATGACATCAGTGGAGTATATGGATTTTACAGAATGGTTGAAGTACGTGTTACATAATTCTTGTCATCATGTCATGCCTGATTAGGAAAAGCCACTTCTGATTGGACTGAAATCCAATTAATTTTATTACGTCAGAATTTCTGTAGTAAGATTATCTGATGCATATTAATACTCCTGAGAACTTTTATATTTGCAAATGGTAGTTCTCAGTTTGGGATTTTTGACTTCCATGAGATTTTTTTCTCCATTTAGGTCTATTTTATTACTGTAAAAATAGGAAATATAGTTCATCCAGGCCACTGCATGAATTATTTGAAGAGCATTAATGTTCTTGCCATTGCAGAAAAGAACTGTATGCCATTTGTGTTAACAGACATCACCAGCCAAAGCAGACTTCAAATTTTGAAGAAATATAGAATGATGGGCTATTCAGGTTAATAAACTTAGCTAAGGGGTTCTAGTAAGCATGAAAAAAAATAATCATTTCAAATTAAGTTTTTAAATTAAGTACTTTGATTGTCAGTCAACATAAACACTAATATTGCATTCAACTATATGCTACATTCAGTGAAAATCTGAATCCAGAAACTGTCCAATGAGACAGTTCTACTAATGAATTGCCTAAGCATCGTTCCTCAAGTTCTCTGAATATCTTTGCCTAGCATGTATGTACAATTTATACCTAGAGTGTTGCAACAGGATTGGATCCATCTTAAAACACTTTATTTTTTATTATTTTTTATTTAAGAAGTTACTGAAGGAGAAAACGTAACCCTTTACATGCCCTTTTTACAGTGAGAAACCTAGATTCGATGCCTATTCAATGCATAAGAAATTCAACCTAAATCTATTACTCCTGAGCTGCATGGGTACATGCACTCCTTCATGGAGATTGTGCTATTATAAAAAAATGAATGAAGATTTTTCAAATTACTTCTCAATGCTGGAAGTAGAAAGAGAAACAACTCTGTTGTTAAAGTAGTCGTTGACAAATAGACTGTAGTTTCAATAATTGATTCAGAATTGTGCATTTGGCAGTTACTGAGAAAAAATGCAGAGAAAATTCTAAGCACTTCTATTAAAGTGTTTAAGGACAATACTCTCAGACACATGGTCCAATTTTTTGGGTGGTCCTTTGGGGACTCAAGTGTTGGACTCAATGATCCTTGTGGGTCCCTTCTAGCTTGGGATATTCTATGATTCCAAGTTACGGTTTATTACATAAACAAATAGCACTCTGTTCATTCAAGTGATTCTCTGTTCTTTAAAGAATGACTGTGAACTCAGTCCAGTTTATAAACAAGCAAAAATTCAGCTTAAGCATTTAAACAGCAGAACATACTGAAAAAACTGCAGTGAATGAAGATTAACTGTCAAACCCACAGCTTCTTTTGAAGGAGTCTATTGGCTCTCTAGATTGTTGTTCTGAAAAGTAGATTTCTCAGTAAATACTATGTATGATTACTAGTTTAGTTCCATACTAGTAGCATGCTGAAAGTTTAAATGACACTTATTTGTACTTTAGACCTTCAGAACTGGTAATTCCGTGTCAGTGACTCATAGGATGTCTTCTATGAGATGTTAATAGAGGGAGGATGTAGGGGAAAAGAGGGGATAAACCTTCTCAACTTTCCTCATATCCTTTCAAAGAAAGATATGAGCATACCTGGCAAAATGGGGGAAGCAGAGAATTATTTACCTGAAGAAAGTATGGTGCTCCACACAAACCTTCCATAACCTTTTAGCAGCCCGGTGGTTTGGCAGTTTGAACCCAATAGTGCTCTCAAACTGTTCCAGCTGGAAAGAATCCACAAATAAATTAACCCATTTCCTTAAGCTGGCTATTAACTAGAAGGCAGAGTTCAGATAATTCCATTACTATAACAAGCAGTAATTCTCCTGTCATAAGAGTTTGTAAGACTTCAAAAATACCAGTTTCCAGCCTTTTAATATAATTATACTGGTTGGGCTAGTCATGACAGGTAATAAACACATTATCACTTCCTATCTGTACTAATGACTCTTCTGAGAAATCCAATACTACTTTAGTGTTCCTTGCTAATTTTTTGACTAGCAGCCCAATACACTTTTAAACTGCATGAAATAACTGTACTGCAGTTTGTGCTGCACATTTTCCTTGGATTCAATACCAGTCTGAAATCCATATTGCAGTGTCACTCTTACTGATCCGTTTCATTACATATCTTTTTTTTTAGCAAAAATATTATCTGTTTATACATGTGTTCCAGAAGTTACAAAAGTACAATGTAAGTATTGCACTACTGTCATTTAGACTTCAAACTAAATACAGCTCCTGTCACTTCATGTAAAGTCTATTTACACCAAAATACTTCAGTGATTTCAAACTGATAGTGTTCTGTACTTTAATAAATCCTTTTTCAACAAAACAAGGTCTGGGAATTGCTCTGTGAACTTTAAGTGTGTGCAAACATAAAATAAATGCTTTGAGAAATGATAAGTTAGCTTTATTAGATTGTGTAGAGCCTAATATTTTTCGGGGGGGGGGGGGGGGGCACTTAAGAGATCTGGGAACTAAAATTAAGATAGATTTAAAAATATATCTTTAAAACTTGCCTAATTGTTTATAAGCACTACAGCTGATTTTGTATCAGCATAAAGTAGCAATACTGCTTTTATACAAGGCTGTGGGAAAAAAGGTGACTTGCCATTTAAAGTTTTCATGAATTTAAATTTGAGATTAGCAGACAGTACATAACTTGCCCAGAATAATTCAGGAATAAATTCAAACCTTTTCCTCCATTTAGCTCTGCAATGTCATTAACATCTTTTGTTTTATTTATTCACACAGCAAAAGCTATCCTAAACATTTTAGGGTATACTTTAAGGAGTTCATTATTTTGTTTTCTACAAAGAATTTCCAGTTAAAATGTGCTCAAAATGTAAACCTCCCTCCTTCATTGACTCCCATAACCTTATAACGGTAAGTGGAAAAAAAAGTTGAATTCAATATTTCCACAGCTGCTAACAGGAAGTTAGAGCTCCCTACAGGACAACTCAGGTCTTTGGTTACGTCCATAAAACTAGCGGCATTGACATTTAGTGAACAATTATATCCACAGAGGAAGAGAGGCTGACTCTCCCTAGGGGCTGCAATTTTGTAAAAATGTGGCCAACGTAACTAGCTTTACTTGCAGTAAAAATAAGTTACAGGATTGCATTTATTACCTTCCCCCTCCGAAAAAAAAGTGCTGGAGTCATTCATTAATCATCAGAAGCATTTAATCAATCAGAAGTGTTTAATACAAGCAGTAGAATCTGATAAGAAAAATAAAACCCTCTTAAATTCTGCTCGAATCCAACATAAGCCTTCCAGGATGCCTAGTAAAAACTGAGGCTGTTATTCTGTTGCTGGATAGAAATGATTAGACAAAAAAAGGCAATACAGAAAGGTATTACTTACTTCAGCTGGCCTGATTTTGATGTAGAAATTACTTCGCTTATAGGAAATCTTGAGAATTTTTGGCCAAGCGAAGCGGTTGATCCGGAGTCTATCTTTGTAAATGAGCAGTCCGTTAGCGCATACACCCAGCATGATATCCACACCTTCAGAATCCTATCGTGTATGAGACAATTTCATAAAAATCAGTTTATTAACATTCCAAACAAGTAATTATCTCAGGCAAACCTTGAGGGAAGAAGGCAAATGGGACTTGGTCTTCCAGGTTTGAATATGAAATGTGACATTGAGATTGTTAAATAAGAAATGACCAAGCATAACAATTTTATAAGAAAGGATTTGGACTCCAGTAATGACTGGCACTCCTCTATCTGCACTTACCACAGTTCTGGGAAACAGAGATTCTGCCAATAAGGACGAACTCAACTATGAGAAGTACGGTGGGTGTACCAATGATTTGATTTCTAATACTAAAAGAAGTGAAAGTAAGAACAGATCTTTCCAACAATCAATTAAAGTCAGAGCAAGTTGGTGACAGTGATCCTTTACATTCACCTACTATTCCAAAGATGATACAGGAAGCAATGAATAGCTGGCTGAAAATATCAGCATAATAATTTCAATCAAAGCGCTGTTATGCAGGGTTTCTTAACATTCTGTGCCACTGACAGCATTTGATGCCAGTTTAGCAGGCTACAGAACCAAGCACTTACTGATAAGGCTTGGATATGTTGTACCACTGCAGAGTAATATGGCATAATCTTATATCCTCACAAGCAACAAACCAACTGCATCAAATGCTAACACTGTCATTAAATGTTGCTTTACCAGCATAACAATTAACTGCAAGTGGACTCTGGCAAACAGCAGTTCTAATGCTTTCAGATACTTAACTATGACAAAGGAAGGCTCAATAAAACTCTTAAGTATGCAGGTTGCTTAAAGTGCTTCAAACAAGTGAACTGCCATGCTGCACTTGTATTAGAAAATGCATAAATATTCCAGACATATTTAATGTACATGAATAAGAATGTAAGCATATTTCTATCAAGTGTTTCTAAGAGAACACAGGAAGTAGTCTATGGAAAATTGCAAATATAAGTGCACAAAATTTCTGTAGGAGTCCAATGTTTCTCCAGTATTTTAAAGTCTTGGTTTTCTTCTTCTTATATATAGGAGTGATATGCTTACAATGCATTAATTTTCCTCATGATTTGAGACTCTGGATTTGTGGGAGGAACTGAAAGGGGAGCGAGAGTTAGTTGGCTTGTTGGATTTTTACATTAAAAAATCCTAATAGTAATGCAATTTCGATTCGACTCATCCAAAGGGGTGAAAAAGAAAAGCCTCTGAAAAGCACCCTCCCTCAAGACCTCTTCCCACCCATACTCCTCACTTCTAACTCTTGTGGAATTTCAGAAATAATTACATATTCTTTTAGGCTTTATTTTATAGCCCCAACTCTCTTTGGATCAAAGCCCAGGCACTTAAAAGTTACTTAGAATATTCTTTCTAGGATGCATGCATGTCTGTGCATTAAATAAAACTAAGTTTAAAATAAATTTTAAGGATGTCAAAACTGTTAACAGAGTAATTATCATGACCAAGAGACAAAAGGCTTATATGAAAGTATTGAAGATCCAAACACTTTCAAATCAAGTAATCTATATACAGTATGCTCTTTAATACCAAGCACTATTCTAAAAACAAATCAAACCCCAATACCTTGGCATGATGTAAATCCACTCCATACATGGAAAGTCTCTTAGCATTTTCTAGGAACTGGGAATCCGCCTGTGCTGGCGTCAAGCCCCTAAAACCATTGAACAAACCTTGAGTTTATTGTCAAAAGAACAAAATCAAAACTGAAAGGAATTCTGCAATTCAGACACAGAAAAATGTCAGTTTGTAAGGTATCAATAGCATTTTTGATATAACAGCTAAACTGTTCTTTCAGAGCATATTATATTCCTTTAATCTAGGTTTCCACATTCACTCTATCAAAATATTTTTAGGTCTACACCGCCATGAATTAGACAACTACTTCACATGCTTGGATCAAATATTTTCTCCAAATGTTCTCTTCTGATATCTTAATGAAGCTACTATTTTCAAATTGAGATTTTGAAACACATGGAATTAAGAGACTCCAGTTATGTAGCAAGAGACTTCCAGAGCAACGGCAGGCTTCAGTTTAGGAGTTTAAAAGCTCTTAAGAGAAACGGTAACAAATATGACAGCATGATTTAATTTCATCCCACTGTATCTGACAGACCTGTGTGTTTTGTGTAGCTCAGCTACTTTCTCCTCCATTTCTTGAGTTTGATTGGGTGCAAATTGGAATTCACTGATGTAGTCACCGTGGTGCTCCTCTGGGTCATGATCACCCATTTCAGCCTGCAGGGTATATGAACCAAGGAGGGCGTGAGTCACAAAAGAACATGGCAGTCGACCAGAAGCAATATCCTGGCGAAGCTGTAGGCACAAGAAATATCTGCAAGACAAAGAAAAGGAGGGGGGATGGGGTGAAAAACGGGAGCAGATGAATAGTTACCAATTAAAATATATACAAGATATGGCAGAATTTCTCCAGATACATGTGAACATAAGCATTTTTTAAAGTAAGCCAATACAGTAATAATTCGTTACACCTTACTATGTAATGACATACAAAATAAATTGATTTCACTTCCATTTTTAAGAGACAGTATTACTTTTCATAAATAATCTGAAGAGCAAGAAAAATTCTTATTTCAAATATATGAATGAAAAAATATTTAATTTGTAACAAAAGTAGACTTAAGAACTCCTTCATTTTTCATTTTAGACTGCAAGTGTCTATGTAAAAACTATGCATTTCCTTTGAAATTTCCATTTGGCTTGAAAATTCTAACTTTTATATACCTTACAGTCACTAGCTCATCAAGTAATGTAATAGAAGAAATCTGTATTATTACTGAAACCGTAATTGCCTTCCTCGAACCACGTATATATTAGAATTTACTATTTCAAGTACTGCACATAGTCTTCTACCAAATATAGCAAGTTAACAATCAGGAAACATCATGCTCTAGCACAGATATTTAATTAAAAAAAGTTTTAAAAGTGAAGTTCAAATTTTAAGGAATTTAGCTTTAAGCTATAATCATAAAAACGCTTTATCAGTTCAACATGCAATCCAAACGCCACTGAAAACTTTCACAGACACAGTTGAAATACACTGCATACTAAGTGTCTTAGGTTATTTGTAGTAATATATCAACTACAGACTCATGAAGCTATCTTATTTTGTGTAGAGAACTGATTAAATGCAGTATGTAATGACATATCCCACCTCACCAGAATTAACTAACTCCAAGTTAGAACAAAGTGCTTAGGTTTGCCATAACTCCTGAAAAAGTAAGCCTATTGCCTACACTGCTTATGTTAGTCTTACAATGCTATTTTAGGTGCTTAGAAAGTACTTCGTTCTTAGATCTCATTAGATCTTATCCCATTGCCTTCTAAGCAAGGTAATTATTTCCATGTTTTATGGTTTTATTTAAACTACAAATACTACATTTTCAACAACATAAGCTAGATGATAACTAAAATACCTTGGGCCCCTTAAGCTTTGCTCTCCAAAACAACACCCCCATACCATCATTTGCTTTATAATAAAGCAGCAGTCCAAAAATAAACCACTGTCTTCCTTCATACATGATGTCATCTCATCCCCCCCTCCTGCATTCCCCTCAAATCATATCCCAACTTATCATTAAATTCTTCTTTCTGAAGAAACAAAGGCCTCTCATTCTTTTTGAGAAATACCCTGCCAGGTACTCCTGCTTCCTCAAGATGCCTTCCATGCGAAGGGACTCCTTTGGGCCCACACTCCAGAAAGTAGTTGATATGAGAACATCTATAGCATTCTACGGTAACAGAACTTGTTATGGCATCCAGAAAGTGAAGAAGCCTAATTTGATAAAATAGCAGTAACTTTTAAGTTTAAAAATTATGAACCGTACATACCTAGTGATGTCTTCAGTCAATTGTGAAGGATCAGGAGGATAAAATTTCACATTAAAGGTGAACAGCCAAGGTAAACCTAAATATAGGAAACATCTGATTGTTAATCTCAAAATTGTTGAAGCAAACAGACTTTTACAGAAAAAAATAAGGCAGTTGTGCAAACTTTAGATCACTGAAACCTTGAAAATATTTGAAAGTTATTTCTCCTCTTTTGAGAGTATATTAGCAAGAACCATTCATTATATTCATTATCAGACATACATACAGTGAAAGCTAAAACATAACATGTTAAAAATTAAACATGTTAACAATAAGTTATGTAAACAACAGAAGTTTTTAATTTGAAAACTACCATAATATATAACCATAAAACACTTCAGATATTCTGTATTCAAATATAAATAGCTGTTTGCACTAAATCTGCATTTATTTCCAACTCTTCCAAGGCTAATTATCTCCCTGTTTAAACTGATTGTAGTTTGAAAGACTGTACAGTAACTATGAACTTGAGATGTCAATATGAAGTCTGTGTTGCATACAACGGAAAGACAAAACTATTCATTTTCATACTGAATGCATGGAAGACAAATATTAGCCATTTCTCCTTTAAAATAATTTCAATTTTCTTAAACAATACCTTTAACTATAATAGTAATTATGTTTTTTTAATTCACTTATGAAAATTGTAATTGCCTATCTTAAATACAAAAGCACTTAAAACTAGAGTAATAGTTTGACAAAGCATAAAATTCTGCTTTTAATCATAGCTGTAGTTCTAAAACAGCTTTCAAATCTGGAACATTTAAGTCACTCAAATAATGAAAATCCATTCCAAGAATGTTGCTGTTATAATACTATGTGCAAGAGAAGTATGTTCATTGGAAAGTAATAATTTGACAAAATGTAGAAGTTTTCCAAATTCAAACATTTTAAATAAGATTTTAAATATTAAATATTTTAAATTTTAAATATTATCTTATTCTTAAGAAGATTTTAACAAGTTGCCATACTCTGATAAATCATGCTTCAAAAAATGTCTTAAAAAAAGAAATGACCAAAATGCCACTTCCAACATTATGCTACAGGTGCTGACATTTTTGCTTAAGGTTGTTTTCCTAAAAATAAAGAAATAATAAATTCACAGCTGTTAAGTGAAAAGATGCTTTGTGTCAAGATATGTACTTCAACGTTTCAAAAATTACTTCATATTTTCAGACGTGACTATTCACTGTAGCATTTTAACTTCTGCATAAGTCTGCTTAACTGTGAACCTCATCCTCCCTGGCTGCTAAGTCACTATTTCCTTTTGGGAGTGTAGGGATATAATGTATCTTCATGCTCCCAGTTATCAATTATTTGTTAGGACGATGATAGCTTGGCTTACAAAATAAGGTACATCACCTTGAACAAGAAAGCCTAATTTATCTGATATGCACACATAGTACTGATTTGGGTACTATACACTTCATTCCATTATCTATCGCTGTCTAGTGCAAGATAGAATGAAGAAAAAATATCTTAAGTTTCTAACAATAATTTATACATATACTATGAACAAACAGAATTAAATCTGGAATAAATGATGGAAGTGGACTAATGTATTTCCCAGGAGACTAGCATCATCATTTAATGCTAATATTAAGTAAACCGAACTGATGACAAGAAGCAATTGAGCCAAAAATATCTATGCAAACAGTGTTTAGGGAGAGTTGTTATGTTAACAGGTACTGTGGAGGAGGTTGGAGCAGAAAAGATGGAAGTAAGATGTGTCCTTCCACACAGGTAGCAACCAGACAATGTTTTCCTGGAATGGAACAGTTTCCCGATGTGAAGCAATTTTTCCTGGTCTAAGACTACAGTTCAGCTAATCACAGATGAATTTGGCCTTAACCTATTTCTCTTTTTTGTCAGCATTTTTACTGTTAGCTTTCAGAAAGCTCTGTAACTAGGAGACCTAGACACTGCTGGAAAAGAAAAAAAAGCTTCTAAAAGCTAAAAAGAGCACAAATCCTCTGAATCTACAGACTACATAAAAAGAATCATGTCTGCTCATACTAACTCCCACAACTAATCCATAGAAAAAATGTTGTAGTTGATTTTCTACTAAATAATTTCTGGACAGTTGATGACCTGCTATTTTACCTGAAAACACATTTATCCTCAGAACATAGACCATCGAGTGTATTACAATATGCACAGGCTATTTTTATACTTCAATACAACATACTGTTTACAGCCACATAACAGAGGCACACAAACAATTGTCTTCACACAACAACGCATGCTATTACTGGCACTTTGGATTGACAGCAAAAACAAAAATATCTGATATTAAAGTGATATTTAGCATTCTGTTCCTGATAAGGCTCTTTGTCTTAATGTTTAATGGTATGTGCTACAGAAATGTCATATTTTTTTTCTAGACAGCTCGTTACCTCAAAAATGCTTCTGTGGCAGCTTTAGGCACATTCTTCGAGAAAAAGAACGCAATAACTAACCAGCTAACAACATACAATTAACATGATTCATGCCATTCACACTGGAAATCAGTGAGTTTTTATTCCAGAGATGGCATTTATAGCTTTTACTCGTGATCCCTGTCTCTCAGCTAACATTTTTAGGGTACTGTGTGACTGGGACAGATGAACTGCTCACAGACAGATGTCAAATGCCCCATAAAGATAAGAAAATTATGTCTATAATATACCTTAAATTACCTTCCAGGGAGTCAAAGCAATATAGTAGCTGTACAACTAGCCCACATTTTCAAAGTTGCATTAACAAAACCAGAGTGCAGCCAGACCTTTTTGGACCAACACGATTCAGCTCACAAACTCAGACATCTCTAAACTGCAAAACAATTTTTATGACTAGCAGACGTACAGGAACAACTCTTCCCTTAGCACAGTGCTTATTGCTCTTCACTACTACATTCCAGTGTGATGTGCTTAGAAGTTAGGTACAAATTTTACACATGTATAGTTATTTACGTTATTATATCTATTTCTTTAACGTGACCTTGCATACATGTATGTATCATCAATAATTGCAATTAATACTACAGTAAAACCAGCTTTATGTGGCTTATTCATTCAGTTCTTCTACACTGAGAATGACTTCAGAAAAACTCAGAAAACTGAATTGAATGTGCTATATACAAACTGCATGTACCACATCTTGCATAGTTAAAAACCTCGTATTAAATTTTGTATAAAGGTAAAACCCCATACCCTCCATGAAATCTGCGATGTGGCTTTTCCAAAGTCAGTGGCTACTGTTTGTCCCTTCACTATATGCAAGAGCTGAAGTTCTACGTTTCATGAAAGCCTGAATCCACTTTGGATGTATCAATTTCCAAGCTAGTAACAGAAATGTCATACCTGTCCATAACTGAATTAATTAGAGGTTTTATGATATGCCAGTGGATATCCAATTACATGAGTTTAAAAAAGGTCATGAATTAATTTTCCTGAAGAGATCAGGCTGAGTGAAGCCAAACAAGTTTTTTGCCACCTTCATAGCCTTGAGAAATGAGACAGTAATTTGTGGACCAAGTTCATTAGCTACAGCAACATTGGTGTATGGGTAATTGCTGAGGTCCAATATAATTGCCCAGCCAAAGGCCAATGTGAATAAATGACAGATCACAAAACCTGGGGACCCTGAATCTCAGCAACAGACAACCTGATGCAGACCATGACTTGCTGGAAACTACAGGATTCTAATTTCATCTTCCCCAGGGTGGTACACAAGTGCCCCATATGTGGAGTATTGATATTGCTCACATGTAAGAGAGACGGATTATTATAAATATTAAGCTGAAAACTGACATGCTGAACTCCACTTCCAAATTCAACACCTTTGAGTGTTCAGATCAATATATTTGTCCAGATACGCTCAACTAGCATGTTAGTGCTTCAGTCTATGCTACACGTAAGAAAAAGAAATGAGTTTCCTCATTTCGAATGGGCTAGTAGGTTTTACAGGTATCTTATGTACAAAAAAATATTGTTAAAATATATTTAAGATATCCATTCTTGACTAGAACTAAGCCTGAAACAAAGAAAAACCTCATTACTCAGTACCCACATAGTTGGGAGAGAAAATTTGCTTTCACAGTACATTCCAGTATCTTGAAATTTTAATACAGTGATTACAAAGAACACAACTAACAGTATGTTCATTACTTGCAAATTAGTGTAAGCAAGTTTCATTGTAGAAACCTTTGAAATGGCGTTCTCACTTGGTTGTTTACTTCATGCAGTACGCCTATGAACTCAGAAATACTACAGACCAGAGAAAAAAATTCAATTGTGATGCCTAATTCAAGAAACTGGACTTGATCTCCAATATAGAAACACAGGTCTTCATGTTGTATGAAAAATCAGATTCCCTTAAAACATTTTTGGACTATGTACTACACAGTATTAAAAAAACATTATGTAGTGCATCCAAAAAAAATATCAGGCCAGTTCTTACATTTCAGATTCATGATACCTGTAGATGATGCTCTATAGCATGCAGATCACTACTCAAGACAGTAACATGGAAAGTATCAGTGTCTTTTGTCAAATATTAAAACCTAATGAAACAGCCATTAACCCACATATTTTGACTACTAATATATATATTAACCGAAGACCTCACATTTCTATGGAATAAGAAGTATTGCAACTTTTCCATTATTAAAAGGGCAATTGCAGATGGCTTCTGCAATTGCATAAGCATGCAAGTACATTCACCATTTTAATTGGACTAGTTTGTTTACACAACAGCATATTAGACCAAAAAATAGTCGTCAATGAAACTTCTGTAACTTTAATTTCTTCACTGAAAATGGAAAATACACCTTCCTCAACACAGTAGAGGATTTCACCAATTGGGAAAGGTCTAAAGGAAACAATTAACATCACTACCATTTTTGGAAAATGCGAGCGTTGCCTTACAAAGAAGTTAGAAATAGTAAAGAAACCGCTTGTTAACCATTGTAATTTGCACAATGGTGTTCTTAATTACAAGTACTCCCACTGGATCATATGCCCCAGAAAAGATCAAAGTCAGTTTAAGTAATATTCTTGTTGCGTTGGAAATGTAGACATGCAAGTCTTATTATCATCACCTCTTCAAAAAATTTGCTTTCTCTCCCCACTTACATTTCCTGTCAGCCACTTAGAAATAATGTTTCCGCCAAAAAAAACCAAAAAAACATTAAAAGGAAATCATATTGGCCACAAACATATAAAACAATGAGAAGAGTGTCAATTAAGAGTTGTCTAGCCTTTCATAGTGGCTACTTATTTTGAGACATTTAAACTCAGAAAGAGTATTTCCTGAACATACTCACCATTTGCTCCTGTCTACTACAACAGCTGCATGCCGAGTGAAATACTTGACAGACTTTTATGGAAACAGAGTAAAATAAGTTACTCTGTGTATACTTCATAAGGGAAGCAGAAAGATCTAAACAGATTCAGTCAAACATTCCAGGGAGTAGTCTGAGGTTCCAAGCTCTCTCTCTCTCTAATCCATTTCCATTGTGGAAATGGTGCTGGACTGATCAGGTTTAAAAAATATACACCTTCTGTAAGACATACTGATTCTTATTTTGTAGTTTCATGTTCTTCTGGTGAGTCTTTGAAGTTTGAAAGCCTTACAGCATCAACCATGACCATTTCTGCAAGTTAACTTTTTCCATTTCATAACCCAAATATCAGCACCAAAATTTGAATAACATCTACTGTTTTGGGATGCAAAAGATATCTACTGATTAGTCAAATGCAATACAGAAAAATTTGGGTCAGCAGCCACTATAGTCATTAACTTCTACAGCAGAAGTCTGAGTGATCCTTTCTCTCCTTATTGGACAGTGGACAGAAATAGAAGCTTTGCTTTTTGTTTTAAGGCTGAATGTCATCAGATATAAATTCTTTTAATGCTGTTTCAATTAAATCAACATCCAGACTACTGAGTTTAGAAAGAAATTTTCTGTGAGCAAAAAGAAGGGGACATAACATCCAAATACATAAGTACTTACTTCGAATTTGTCTCTTAATTTCCTTTGAAGAATCTAACCAGTTCTGAAAAAAATAACAAACATTTAAAATAATTTCACAGAGAAAATGAAGTAATTTCATACACTACAAAGTTCGTATTGTTTAGACTTCTGTTCTACTTTAAAATTTCCCAGAAAATTCTAAAATTCAACCTGTGATTTGCTAGCAAGTCTCCCCATCTATGCACATAAGTGATACTGTATGATGCCACTGCCTTCATGGCTTATTTTATTGCTTTAGACTATTTATGCCCTGTAATTTTGGAAATTGGATAGTCTTTGCTAGCACATTACATTTGACATATACAATTGTCTCTCTCCTTTTATTGGCATAAGCAGACTTCATGAACAACTACATAATCTCTACATGTCAGCGCTTACATACTCAGAGAGTCATTTAATATGAGATTTCTCTTAATCTCTAGAGATCTACTATTCCTGTTGTCTTAAATTATATACATTTTAGCTCTGATAACATTCAAAGGTGCTTGGAAAAAAATAATCAAGTTTCATGTTTTTTTTTTCTAAGCTTCCCCACAGCAAAGTTCTCTATTAACTTGTATGATATTAATGCTGATACACAAGGTTCAAAACTATAAGCTTTGCTCTATTTTAGGCAATGCAAATTAAGAAAATTTTCCATATAGCATATAGTATTTTGTACTACCTATTAAGGTGGTTATAACATTTCAATTACTATTGTTACTTATGCAGACCTTTTTTTGTGATTGATCCAAAAACATAACTTTGAAATTTGAGAATGAGAAATCAGTAACATGCATTTATCTGTAATTCAAACAATCCTGTTCACAAATTTTACCCATAGACATTACAAAATAGATCAAGTAAGAGACTAGAAATATAAGCCTTTTAACTGCAGTTACTGAACATTTATTTTACACAGCATTTGAATGTTTATTTCCCATAGACAGACACAAACATACATGAACAAATACATGCACACATATGCACACACAGCCAGTCTGTCAGCCAAACTGAGTATGCTTCATTAGCAGAAGTGTGCAAAGTAGTGAGGAGCTAGCAACTAACTTGCAAGGTCAAGGTCAACATTTGCATTTCAACAGTCCACTGCAGGTAACAGCGGCCTCAAGGTCAGCAGGGACCTCAGTGCCAGCACAAACGTTGCTAAGGATGCATCTCTGTCAATGTTTCTTGCCTAACCTAGCCAAGTACCAGGTATTGAGTACACTGTGACTCACCTTTCAGTCTGTGATGCCAAACTGTAGACACCAATAATTGTTTTCCACAACCATATAAAAATCAGTCTACTGCACACTTTCCAACTCAAAATAAGTCCATTTCAGGAACACAGTGTGCTATACCACACTTTTATAGGTCTATATGCATTAGGAGAATGTGATACACATGATATTCTTACACTGCAGCAAATCCTTACTTACTGTTTATCTCAGCTGGTAAAGGACATGGCTTCTGTGAACATGACCCAAAATACTAAGATTGTTGTTGTAAATAACCTTAATCTAGTTTTGTCATTAATGCAGAACGTCTGCATTAGACAAATACTCTTTAAAAAATAAATGCAAAAACCAAAACACTATCATTTGTTATAGGTGTAATTAATTAAAACACATGGATAATTCCACATTTCTTGCTTTAAAAAGCCTGCAACCTCTACATCTCATAACTGTTATAACGATTCCAGAGATACACAGTCCATAATATTGTTATAAAGGAAGAGACAACATTCCTTCAAAAATATCTGGACAAAATTCATTTTGCTTAAATCAGAAAAAATACTACCTGCTGGAAGAACCTTGACAAGGACAGGCCTCGAAAGACATGAAGTCTTCAAAGATTTTAGCGGAGACCCATTTCAGCTACAGTTATCATCCTGGTTTTCAGTTTTGGTATTAACTCCATTCCCAACGATACAAAGCCATATTCTTCTGATTACCGTATTCTTCTGATTACAAAGGTAACTAAAACTACCTTAAACTCTTAAATTTTAGACTAAGGGTAGTATAAAGTAACAAATAGTTATGTAGTGTGACAATTACAGCAGAAAACTAGGAAGCATGAGTATGTTATTTTCAGTGCTTTATCTTTTACCTCTACTTTTACAAAGTGGAAGAAAACATACAAAACAGAATATGCTGCAAAATGAGAATAAACTTTTTTTAAAAAAGAAATTCATTTCTTTAAATGAAACTATTTTCAATACAGTTCATTTTCTGATTTTCCAAACCTGCAGTAGGCTTATTGGAAGCAGATTTCATCATCAACTTTCATTACTGTTCTATCAAATAAAATCAGATGTTTGTATTCCATGTTATATGTGTAATTACTTTTTTTTTTTTGGGGGGGGGGAGGGGTGTTGTTTTGCATCTGTGCCTTTTGTTACAAGTAAAACAAACACTATTGAAGAATCTACCCTGAAATAGACCTCAGCACAGAATAGGCAGGTCTGTCTTTCAACACAAAAGGCAAAGTGTATGCACACTACGTTGCTCCAGTAGGCAAAAATCTATTTGTTTAATTTATGAATGGTAAGGTTATAGATAAGACAAAGTAATGAATTGTCAAAGAACAACAAAACGTTCTCTACCAGCACAAAAGTATTTTGTACAAATCCAGAAAAGCAGCATTTCCAGCTGGTGCCCAGAACATAAGAGCACAAGCTTTCTAACACTTTTGCAGACCAATTACAGCATGAATGGAGCATTCATGAACTTTTGAGGGTGTAATGCAATAAAATCACTAAACTTTAAGCAAATAAATATAACTAAAGCCACAAAAAAAAAAATCATTAACTTTACCTAAATAGCTTTAAAACGTCTATGAAAGCTAACAAAAATTGGTCTGATATGAAAACATAACATCTCTCCCAGCTGCACAGAACACCCATAGAGAAAACTTAATGGGACTCCTCCTCCAATGGTACCCCAATGGTGCATTAGGGAGCAGCTCTAATTCAAAAGAGTGCCTGGCATTGAGTTTCCACACCCCACAGCTGCTCTCTAGCTCAACAGCTGGCTCCTAAATGAGTGGCTGTGATGACTGCATAAGAATGAGAAAACACAGATCATTCAGCATTTAGTACTGACTGGGATGGAGGTCAGATTTGTTGCATTTTAATCTCAAGGGGCAATAGTTATAACTGGAAAAAAAGTATCAGAAATAACTGGTACCAAGACAAAAAAAGAATTCAGACTTGATCTTTATACAGAGAGGTGAACAAAAGAGAAGGCCAGCCCCTAAAACTAGCAAAAGCTCTAAGTCTCTAGGCGTTCTGTGGCAGATACCACTGAACACAACTGATCAGCATCCTCATCCGTTAATTAAATCAATACGTGAGATGTTATATGTTTTTTTCTTTCTTAGAAAAGAATGAAAGGAAGTTGAGATGTATGTGAAAGTGCTAAGACAGAGGCACAGGATCTATTAAAAAGACATCACAAATGTTTAACATTCTACAAACAATATAAAAGGTCTTCATCCATGTATTAAAAAGGTCCCTTTACTAACAAAAATACATGCATCTATCTTACTGATCCCATTCTGTGTAGCTATACAATTTCATATTTACAAGCATGAAAGAAATGGCAGTTGGTTGTTGGGGGGCATAACTCTCTCATGCTGAAGCCCAGGCTTTCAAAGTCTTTTTTGGAAACCTGGGTATTCCCGCTCATCTGGCAACTACAACTTAGAGCTGCAGCAGAGCCTCACATCCACACCAGTTACACATCAGGAGATGAAATAGGCCACCTAAGCCATACTTTGACTTCTGGGAGTCTCAATTGCCTAAAGGCACTACAACAAATGACATTCCTAAATGTGGTACTTCAGCCTGGGATCTTCAAGAGTGTCTTGCTGAATATATTGCTGTAGATTTTATTATGTAAGAAAGAGTTATAACTATGCAGTCTCTAACAGCGAGATCATCATCTGCCTCTACTTTATACTTTTTCTACCTTTTTTTGGTCAATTTGTGATTTTAGTATTCCTCTAACACTGTAACTCAGTAGAGTTTAATGTACTCACAGTCAGAAACAAAGCAAACTTCCACAGCTTTAGCAAAGCCGTATAAAATATGATTTGATAACCTATTCAATTTTAAATTTATCAGAAAATTTGTACTTACATTCTATTTAATCAGAGGAAAACAAAACTGGTTACAGATGGTACCCATTTAAATACCGAGATTAAAAAACAATGCAAAATTGATCCGTATCTCAAATATGAACTCCAAGAATTGCCTACCTATTAAAGAGTTCCAGAAAACTCAAACTAGGACCACTAGGACTTTTTTCTTTTAATTTTTTTTTTGGCTTTAAGTCATTACACAACCTTGTGTCTTCCTTAGCCTTTTGCACATCACAAATTCCCCTATCTCTAATCTAGTGATCACAAAACGCTAACTGTTGAGGAAAGAAAGCAAAACCAAACAATCAGTACTTTTAGAAGTGTCAGTTAAAACAACAGTAAAGAATACAACAGTCATCATCTTGCACACGTACCTAAGTTTGTAAAATATAGGCCAATTGTACAAGACAAGCACTGCTCTAATAACTTTGAAAATCAAATTAAAATGAAAAGCTTACAAATGAACAGCAACAGGTAAAACAGACAATCCCTGTTGAACAAGCATCAAATGCTGTAGATTCAAAGAACAATTAGAAAACAAACTCAAATTGGGAAATTTAGGTAAAGTACCTCCTTTTGCCGGTCCAAAACTGAATGTTCTTTCCTTTTCCCTCTCAGACTTTGAAAGACATCTGAGTGAGTAATCCAGGGAATACAGTAGTTCGACTCTGCTCAATATCTGTTTGCAAACTAAGTGCCTAAAGATCACCTAGAGTTCTTTCACCAACTGAAGATCTTTCTAAGAAATCCACTGGTTGACCAGAGTTTTTAAGGAAGCCAGAACGAGCTTAAATATTTCAGTAACTGTCCCTACCAAATTTCTGTGGTTCACTGAAAGGTTAGCTAATTTGGACAACTAACTTCACATCATTCTTGGTGTGCCTTAAACTTCATATGGTAGCTACGATATAGGCAGGTATCACTGATAAATGGAAATATATACACAAACCCTCATATATATAGAAAAAATGGCTCTTTTAAAGGTATGACACTGGGTTCCTCCATTCACATGACTGAGGAATACCAAGAAGTCTGTTAGTCAAACTAGAGGTGCATTAGAAAAAAAAATTGACATACTCTGCACCAATCCAAACTTTCCTGCTCTATTTGAAAAAGCCGAAGGCTCCCCAATTCCACGACTTAAGATCTATTCAAATGTGCTGTTTCCTGGTATAATTCAAGGATCCCGCATCTGTTATTAGATATCTCCTTTCTTGTCAGTGAGGAGACTGTCCTGTGTTTTACTGCGTGTGTACACCCATGTATTGCCAAGAATACTAAGTAGCACAAATACAGGGACTGTAAATGACAACAAAAAATAATAGATTATGGTATTACTCAGAGGATCAACTTGGATGCTCTTCCTTGTTACAATGAAGATGGTCCAATTTCTATAAATGCTTTATAAATCACAAACAAAAATACAATATTCAAGTAAAAACACATCAAGCCCTTTTTACGCATGGAAATCTTTAACCCAGAGGAATCAAGTATTTTGCTCTTTGCTTCACAAAAGGTCTCCAGCAAAGCAAAAGTCTAGAAAACAACTGTATTTGAATAGAAGTTGTCAAAAAGTCAAATTTATTCCGATTACTAAATTAGACTTCATTTCAAATGCAAAAGTGGAATAAGAAAACATGAAAAAAAGCAAGAATGTCTCCACTAAGTATAATGCATATATACAGTGAGTATATAGTATATATACTCATGTAATGATGCTTTCTGCCACAAAAAAAGATTGAGATTAAAATCAAAAGAATTACATTTTTTCCATTTCAATTTGCAGTTATTAGTTTGTTCTTTATGATAGAAAAGATCATAAAGGTTTATCTTTAGTTATCAGACAGTGAAAACTAGTCCATAACTAGCCACAAACATTCAGATGCTGGGAGAAGCTAATTGGCTCTTAGTAATTAGTAGAATGAATACCAACAGCTGATTTAAATTTTTTTCCTCAACTCAACAATCTAAATGTGCTCACCACATACAAACAAACGTAAAAGATGACAGAAAATATGCTACCAAAAGGTATTGAAGAGATCTTATTTGAATGTAGTTATACCAAAACACCTCTTCATTACTAAAGCTAGCATCCAATGCTGGCGAGAGGCTAGCCCCAGTCTCATCTTTTCAAATGACTTTTTTTTAAACTTAAAATTAACAGGAAAAGAAACAATTAAGGCCTAATAGTTACAGACTTAGGGACAAGATGTCCTTCTTGCTCCTTGTCAAAGCATTATTAAGCACATGTGAGAAAAGACTGAAATTTTTAGAAAGCCAGATTCAAGATAGATTTGTTTGTATTATTTATTATCAGTTTTGTTTGTCTTTGTATTTTTAAAAGGGTTACAAATTAAACTTTGGGGAGTTTGGCAGGTTGTTAAGGGAATGATATTAAAGTTTCCTATCTTCACTGGCAGGTATGGCATACTATTTTACCATTCCAAAATAAAGCCTAGGAACTATTCAATTTTTTTTTTCCAGAAATGTGTATATTTTAAATATTACACGCTGTGAAGTAATAAATGGAATCTTTGTTAGGTATCTTAACATACACATCAGTATATTGCACATGGTACAAGTTTACAGCAAACTAGAATTGAAGTTTTGTAATGGTTTACTTAAATGTTTGTAAATTTAATAAAATATCCCGCTCTAAACTATTCAAGTCAGTAGCAATGTAGGGGAAAAACAAAAGGTCTAATACAGGCTTACCTTCTGATCTGAATTCTCATAGAACAGCAGCCCGAAGTAGTCCTTTTCCAGTAAATTGAGATGCTCACACACTTTGTCAAACAGTATTTGGCCTTTTGCTCTTTTCTGAAAAAAAGAAAAGTACTATCAGTAAACATTTGATTTTATGAACATATTCCACTGATGAAACAGGCTGCACAACAGGTACTATAATTAGATGGGACTAGTCAGGAAATTTTAAAGTACCAATAAAAAAGATTATAAAGCTGTCAGCTTTCTTATGATACTCTGTTTATCATATTTTCAAGCTATACATATCACAGTTAAAAATAAAGACATTTAAATTATTTTCCAATTCAAAGAAGCTGACTTGCTTGTACAAGAAAAATTCAGTACCATTTTTAACTTAAGTATTGCACACCTTTAATTCCAGCTAAATAGTTCTTAAATTGTTTTTTTATAGGTCTTCAGTTTTACCTAAAGGCCAGGCAGGATGGGGCTTTGAGCAACCTGGTCTACTGGGAAGAGTCCCTGCCTATGGCAGGGGGGTGGGAACTAGCTGGTTTCTAAATGTCCTTTCCAACCCAAACCATTCTATGGCTCTATGAAAACCAAAGCATGTTCTTCAAGAAAAAAAAAAATGAAGCAGACCACTAAAAGCAGGTATCAGGCCAGTAGGAACACCATACAAGCAACAAGCAGAGCACAAATAGGTCTGTCAACATTGCAGAGATTTTGAGGGGCAAGTCAAAGAAACCAAAGTCTTAAATCAAAACCAACTCTTAAAGAAGTTAATTCCTTCAAACAAAAATCTGTTGTAGTCACAAAAAAATTTTTATTTGAGGTTAGTTTTAATATTGTAGTCTACTATTTTATAATAGCAATGAAAGACAAAAGTTTTAGCACACTCCTAAAAAGGCTGCTTTTTGCAGCTCTGAATAATATAGCTTAAGTTGCAATTAGCCCTGAAGTTCTATCTTTTCTTCCCACACCAGTGACTGAGAATGTAAACATGGTTATCCTGTGTCTTCCTATCGCTGGTAATGAAAAACAGGCCTATGTCTTGTTTCTGTGTGCCAGATTTTAGGGAAAAATTGTACTGGAGATGGCTGCTGACAAGAGGCAAAACGTTTTAGAGCAATTGGCTTGCAATACATAACCAGGGGTGGGGAACATCAGAATTTCTTTCCACAGTTAAAATACAGCCTGTTGGTGGAACATTTGAACATGAACAGCATGCAGTCTCGCCTTTTGAACCAAGCCCTACATGACTGTTCTGCTATTTGTGGCATTTACCAGCGAGGCCACAACATGGCATTTTCCGAGGCCTGGCAGCTCAGAGGAATTTCTGCATTTGCTTATCCCACAGATTTCAGTAGATGCCATACACTACTGCAATTCCAAAGAAACGCCATCGACTGCCTCTGAGTAGGCCCTGGCAACACTGCAGTTATTGTGTCCCGCAGACAGAGCTCTCACAAGTGCCTCAAGTGTGCCTCTCACTGCAGCCCCATTGCACTGTACAAAATGTTAAAGCTGGGAGGGGAGGGAAGGGGGAGAAAAGGTATGCACAGAGCAAATAGTGCAGGCATTGTTTTTTTATTCTCCAACAGTCCAAACTTGATCCTTCAAGACTGCATTGTTCAGCAGACGTTACAGTCTTGAGGATCAGAAAACTTTCAAACGACACATTTATAAGATGAGCACAATGAGTTGCCAAAGCATCACAGAGAGTCAATGGAGCTTAGAAGTCCCAGTCACTTGAAAAAGGGAGCTGGGAATCTTAAGTCGGTACTCTCACAGGTTTTACTCTTCAGAAATACAGGTAACTCCTTCCCCTAGCAGTTTGAAGTAACCATTTTTCTCAACAGCCGCCCCTTCAGCTTAGTAGAAGTCAGTGTGGTGGGTTGAGCTCCCAGCAGGCCGGGTGCCCCCAGGCCACTCTCACACTCCCCCTCCTCAGCAAGATGGGAGGATCAGTGCCGAGGCAGCCAGCCCTGAAAGGCCGTACTAATTAATGTCCGACCTCCACACAAGGCTCGTCTCTCCTTTGGCTTTGAGACGACTTCACCTGTAAACATTACTTTTAGTAGCGTCTCTTGAATCTGGACCAAAGTTTTCAAAATGTGTGAAATTTTATGTCACCCCTGTATTTCTTTTTCTAAGTAAAAAAAGTTCATACTTCAAGTGGATCACTTAAGTTTATCCAAACACTAGTCTGCACATCTGAACAGTCAAAAAATAAAGATTTGCAAATAAAAGCCCAACTATAATTAAACATCTGATCCATATCAACTTCAATCATATTTTTCTTAATTCAGGGTTAAAAAATGATCTTAACTGTACATTAAACAAACACAATTTTATTTTGTATAAGCAAACTAAGTAACCATAGGACCCTTCCGTCATCTCCAATATATTTCAGTTGCTCATACGTGCATAAAATGTGGTCAGTGCTGGCATCCTTTAAATGCCTTTTGTTATAAATATTTAATTAGACCACTGACTGAATGCAGTAAACAAACCCAACGTGATCTACATTTGCTTCTAACTAGCAGTTATTATACAGTTAGCATTTTTTTTTTTAAGTGGAAATGTTATCCTCTACTAAAACCAAGATCACATTTACAGAAGAAAATCTGAACAAGCCTTTATCACAGATCCCAAATATAACAGAGAAGTTTCCTTACAACTATCTAAGAAACCACAGAAAAAGAAAAGCTTCAAAAATAGCTTCCTCCTCAAAGCAAGAGGAACACATAGACCACTCTAAGAGAATGGGAACTTGCACCTGCTCTCATAGATGTCAGTTATCAGGAAAGGAGTTCATCAGAATTACGTAATCTGCACTATGCTAAAAATAAAAAAATAATAAAAATAAATAATTTGCATCTTAGAAATTCATTTTGAGCATTTCACTCAAGCTATTAAACTGACGTTACTTCCCACAAATATTACACTATTGAATCATGAACCTGTGATGGTGAATGTTTGTCATTTCAAGTACAATGATTCAGTGATTTAGAACTTTTGACAAAGACAAAAGACATCTTTAGACTAGACATCTTTCATCCCCACATGCTTTCACAAGTCTGTCCCACTTACATGTTGCCATTCCTGTGAGTGAACTTAATTCACTTGAAAGAAAGCCATAAAAAGTAACTGAAAGTTACTAGGAGTTCACAACCTGTGAAAGTTGTTTTAATTCATGTTCCTCCAAAACTACTCAAACAACAGTTTTTCCCTTTCTTCCTCTCTAGTCATTTACAGATTTCTGTGAAGAATCTGAGAACGCATGGAAACCATCCTTAAAAGCTACGATAGTTTTAAGGTTAAAATAAATTGAATAAATTGTTAATGTTCTCTACACATGCACGTACCGTGTAGACAACTCGTTTTTAGTTAAATACTTCCACAGAATATTATTCCCTTATTTATCACATTCCCTTATTTATCTCTAAGAAATTTATGTGATAAGTAGCTTTGGACATTTTTACTTTCAAGTTATGGGACACAGAAAACCAACCTATTTTGTTATCATGGAACCCAACAAGCAATTTCATGTGCTTTAGACTAAAAGTTAAAGGACTTAAATATAACGTTTCAACGGAGGTTATTTTGCTTCCTTATGGAACTTTCCTAGTTCCCCAAAATTAAGCAAGTTTGAAGAGTGGCTGGTATCAATGTTTGTAACACTAGAACACTAGTCCCACTTACAGTTTTTAACTTCTCAGAACAAATACCAGAGACACTGGCATTAGAATTAACTACTGTTCAGTTTTGGCAAAATCAAAGACCACAAAGCACCACAAGAGTAAGAATATCGAGTTTAAAAGAACTGAGGAATAGATTTCACTTGCTACAAAGCTTAGCTTCACTACACCAACTTTTCTGGTGGACAGCAACCTTAAAGGTTGCCAGAACTGGTGTTCAGACAAGAAAATTTCTAGAAGCTATACTAAAGAAACAGGCTATAAACCAGGTATTTCCAATTTGCATCTACAAAAGCAGAATAATAAAAGAATATAGAAAAAAATTGAAGGAAAGTGTCACCAAAGAAGCTGAAATATCTGCTTAAGAAGTTCTTTATAAAAAGAATTATTGACTTAACTAAGTTCAGACTGGCAAGTTGACACCAGTCAGAAGATCTACTAAGGCAAAATAAAGAGTTCTAAGGGCAAAAGAACAAAGATAATTCTCAAAGGTGATAAATTAATTTACAAAGTAAGCCTCAATAAAAGAAATATCTGAGATGTGCTTTATGTTAGAAGCCAAACATCTACCATGTCAGGTATGCCCTGGGCAATGGGAAAGACATGCAAAAACAAGCCAAAAGAGAGAACTCCCTAGTCAAACACTAGGCAGCTGCAAAAAAAAAAAAACAAACTTACAGCAATTATCAATACCCAAAGCATACAAAGTGGCAAAGAAACATGAAGGGTACAAATGTATGTGTATTCCAAGAGCAACATTTTGTGATTAATTCTGAACTATGATATAACAGAATCAAATTATACAGTCATTTGCAAAGATGTCTCTATCATAGTAAAAATGTGCTGATTTGCTGTAAGTGAACAATTCCCTCCATCCCTCTCCATAAGCAATTTCAAATATAAGTTAGCTTTAACACCACTGAGGCAGCTAACATTTTCTAACAGAGCACCTCCTATCAGTTTCTGTTCTGTGGTACTCACCAGCAAATGACAACACGTTTGAAAGATGACATACAGAAATTAGCTTTCGGAAGCATTTAAACGCAGAAAGAGAAGTCATTAGGATTTTGTTTACTCAGAAATCTCTCTCAATGCATTCTGCATGTCACATAAATACACATTATACAGAAATAACATTTCTGCAGCATATAATTAAATCTTCCACGCATAAAACAATTTAAGAAGCATTTGGAGAAAGTGACAGATGTGTCAGTCTCAACCACTCAGTGTTAAATACTTCAATACTGGACATAATCTTTGAAGGAAGATCTCTGCAATTTGCCATTACTTATGGGTTATAATCGAGCAAGTTGAAATAAGTAACACCAGCCACTATAAGAACTGTAAGTTAATAGAGGAAATAAAGGCATCTCATATAGCATGTTATGCAGCTAATCATGACAGATAACTATGCAACAGGCTGAAAACAAAACTTCTTAAGAGTTCCTGGGCTTCTTCCCTATTCTCTCCAAATGATGGCATCACAAAACTCTAAGAAAACTCTTAAGGGATGCAGATTCCAGAGACAGAACTTCCAAGTCTCTAGCACCACAAAAAGAGGATTTGAGTTCTTTTATCCATAACCCAGACCTGGAGTAGATGAATTTATTTCCCACTCATCCCCACATATCACATCTAATACGTGCACTCTTTGGAGTCCCCTTGTTTTCACTTCTGAATTTACCAAGTTCATAGAGAAGGATGGAACCCAAGTACATGTATAGAATAACAGAAGTAAGAAGGCTACATGGAAATCAAAGCCATAGATCTGGCAAAATGCATAGACTTTGAATTGGAAAGCATATTTCTTCAAACAGTGTGAGTAATAGCTATTGTCTATGTGGAAAAAAAAGAGAAGGTCTGGACTTTTTTCTTGCAAAGAGAACAAACTGAAAATTCAACCTTGCTTTTTCTCCCATAGGAGGTCACAGAACAAGCAATAGTATTCATTTAGCTGAGAACACAGCTTTTCCTTAGACAATATTTACACATAAATGATCCCTTTCACTTTTCTCATCCTTCCAGAAGGAATTATCACTTGTATATGTATACAAGTAATCACTTGTATACATATATTTTTTATATGTATATAAAAGCTATGTTGTTTTTCCATTCAAATACACCGGAAAAAAACTATAAAGGGACAAACTATTCAATGGGAGATGACAGAGCTTTTAAAAAGAATTGTTAACTCGACATACTGTGATACAAACCCGTACGGTTCCTGAGTCTTTTCCCACCAAGGGCCCTAATGTTTTTGGCTTTTGCCATAGCACAATTAGAGAACTTGGGCGGAGGAGAAGGACCACCTCTTTTGAGCCAAATTCTTCCTGCTGCAGTCCAGGAACCTGTCAGTGCCCCTTCCCCTTCCCTTGTCCACTAGGACCCCATGGCTCTCTCTCTCTCTGCAGAGCTGCTTTCCAGCCAGTCAGCCCATAGGGTTATTCCTCCCAGGTGTAGGACTCTGCATTTCCTGTACTGAGATCCTTCTTTGCCCAGTCCTAGAGACTGTCCAGGTCCCTCTGAGCAGCAGCACAGCCCCTCTGATACATCAGCCTCTCCTCCCAGTTATATCACCAACTACAAGCTAGCTTAAGCCCGATTGTTAATTGTCATACTATCAATGCACTTATAAAGAGATGTCAATTATAAAAAGACAGGTTTCTGACTGTGAAACAAAAGTAGTGAAAGCAAAGTACTTTTCCAGTTTTATTTCCTTTTTAGCAAGTAAAAATATTTGTAGAAGCATCTCTAACAATAAAATATAATTAAGTTTGTGTACAGTACAGAGCAAGAACTAGAAGAAGCATAAGGAATGTCCTAACCCTGAAAATCACCCTGAAATTTGATTTAATAAAGAAACAATAAACAGAAACTGAGCTTTGCAATTTGTATTTAGAGCAGAGGGTTTTTTAGTTGCTTTTTTAGTCTTGTACGATTATACACTGTTACTTTGTAAAGCAGAAATGAACCATCATCATTCACTCAAACACAAAACATTAAAGGAAGACTAAAGAAAAGATCCGTACCAGAAACTCATCTAATAAGATCTACTGCAGAGAGTGGAAATTGAAGTTTCAGTTATCAGTTGAAACAGTTTTCTGAGAATTTTAATATTTTGTACAGTAGTCAAGTATAAAAGCTACTTGTATTTAAGAAAAATATTTTGTAAAATTGCAGTCAGCAGCCCTCATGTCCTAGAAACATGATTCAAATGAATATATAAACCAGGTTGTTCCGATTCCACTTCATCACTCCCCCCACCCTCCTTGATTTTTACTTTTGTTCTTATAGCAAAGGTTTATTACAATAATTAGGAAACAAGATTAAGATTAATCTGCAGATTAATATTTTTCAGTTGTGAAAGTGAATTAGAAAGTGATTAGAAATCTTGTTTACCATTTAAAATGTATCGTGATGGACGTCATCGCATTATGCATTGTCTCATTTTTGGCTGGTGAAAAAGCCCAGGCCGATGCAATTCATAGTCTTCAATTAATACAGAGATACCATTCAGATTTAAACAGACTTAAACATCCTGGCTTCAGTGGAAGCAAAAGAAGTACTCTGCAGTTATTACACCATCTGTGTCAATTTCCTATATTTACTTTTAGAAATCTGTTGAAAAAATATAATATATATACACACACACTCACACCCCATCTGCCTCTAAATACAAACATATGTATAAACATTTTTCAAGAGCTTTTAGAGACAGAATTCCTTCAACTTCAGAACATTGGTATGCAAAACCCTACACAATTTGTTCTGGAGAACAATTATTCTGTAGAGTATTTTTCATGTTCGTGTTTTGTTTATTGTGATAAAACCTTTTCTTCTGCTGACACAGCTCAAAAAGCATGTAGACAACTAACATCAAGGATGCCTTCACTATTGCTTTTCCACAGCTGGACTTAGCTTATGGTGAAGTGGTGTACATTTGAGACCATCAGGTAGAGATCCCTGGACAGCTGAAATATTGTACTTGAAGAAAATACGCTGAAACTGTTTGGTTTTAACATCAGGAATAGGACTTATTTGACAAATGAAGGCTCCAGTAAGTTTGCACCGCTACCAACTATAAAATACACTCTTTAAAAATCCCAGCAAACTACAGCCAAGTATTCCCAGGGAGTATTTCATATTGTCAAACAATGAATAAGCAATTCTGTGCTACCTGAATATACATTTGAAGAAATAAAGATATACTAAGAAATGAAATAAAACTTAAGTCATCATGACATTTCTGAAAGTCTTAAAAATAGATTTATTCATATTTGATTTCTAACAGGGTTTTAAAAATTGTTTCCTTGTCCTATCAAAATAAAGAACAGGCAATAAGACATGCTTCTCCATGTTCTCAACATTCAGCTTTAGAAATAATATCCAGAAACTTTATGCAGTATCTGCTCAAACTACATTTCTATGCTATTCTGAAAATCAGTTTTGATAACAGTATAATCTCATGAATTTCCATAAACAATCTCACTATTAATTCTTCAGAGATCCCACCGATCCTAGCCTTCTGCACCCTGCAGAGATCTTGCAAATTCAGTATATAAGGTAATGTTTTTAATAGCACATTTATAAAAGTCAGAATAAACTGGGCTTCTCTCAGAAGCCTTAAAATTAGAGGTCAGGTGAAGGAGAAGATTGCAGTACCCTCCTAACATTTACTTTTAATTGATCTTTAAGTACCCCTGGATATCATGTTCATCAGTTTAAAGATTATGACAGGAAACTAGAAAAAAGCTTCAATGGGTAAATGAAAGCTAATTTTACAAGCTACTTAATGTTATGTCCTGGAGTAAATACCTCGTTCTTTTACCTTTACTGAGAAGTTGCACAAAGGCATCCTTCAATTTTTGATGATAAAGCTTCCAACAAAGAAGGAATTTCCCCTGCGTCATCCTAACCAGCAGATTTTTGTTTTCCAATTGCACTCGTATAACACATTCATAATTTGCTTTTTTTGTTGTTGTCTGTGTACATAAGACCTTTCATACATAATACTAAACCACTGCAACAGAGCTTTAGGTTGTATTATTATCAATACAAGTGACACTTTCTCATCTAATTTAAGCTACTGGGAGTTGTTTTGGATAACTCAATAGCATGCTGATTTACCAATGCCAACAGGCAGTGAACACCTAGCAAACAGAAGCTGTGGCGTTCTCTTTCCTGTACGGGAAGCAGCCACAAGTCTGCTGAGCAACTCCTACGTAGCGAGGATAGTGCAACACAGCTCAGGCCCACAGTACTACTATAGCAGTACTGCAAGGGAGACACACACTGACACAAAGCAAAAAGCAAGGTAGAGAAATTAGATATAGGCATCTGGACAGGCTGGAGACACCACAGTAAGCAGAATGCAAATTTAAAAACCTCCTTTGAAAGAAGTACGCTAAGTTGACTAAGCATCATCTTGCCTAATACTAGTCCTACTAGAACAAGGACTTGCTCAGACACACAACAGCAGTCAAACACATTAAATTTACTTAGTTTCTTTATATGTTAATTATGGTGGTTTTAATTCATTGGTCCAGGGATAAGCCTGTGACCTATTCGCACAACGCAGGGGTGCACAATACTTTACACCCCAGAGTCAACAAGAGAAACATTTCAGGAGCTACTCATAGAATTACCTGAATAAACCTGCTGATCAGATCTACTTACTACTTCACACAAAAATTCTCAAAATAAAAAACTCAGACCAAAAGGATTCTAGACAAGTACACTGTATCTAACAGAAGACCATGGGAAACTTGAAAATAAAAACACGACACAAGAAATCCCTATATTGTTCCTACATCTCTAGAATCCTCAGCTTTAGGGTTTCCTGAGCCCAAGTGCCTTTCTGTTTAACACCTCCCTACATTTTTTTCCTACAAAACATTTATCTAATCACTTTTTGAAGCCATGGAAGCTTTTAGTCTCAAAAAAGCATTTTCCAGAATCCACATTAAATTTAAAACAAGAATTTTAGTTTGAATTTGCCACCTAACAAATTAATTCATCAACAGTACCTATAATTCATTCGCTACTCTGTAAGTAAGAAGCTAAGGAACAAGCTGGAAAAGACAGAACTTCGTTCAGACTTAGTCATGAGCATCAGCACACCAAAACTGAATGGTAGATTTGTTGATGAACATTTTTGAGGAATAATATTAATCATATTTTTGTAACTTGGATTTTGCAACTATAACAATTTTGTTTTGAAGCAAACCTTTAAAAGTATGCATCTCCAGATGAGATTATTATTTTTAAATGAAGTTAAATAACTCAAGACAACTTGTATTAATACACGTGACACTACCTTCATCTTTTGTAGGAAAAAACATTTGAGCTGCAAGAGAGAGCACCTTTGAACAGTTTTCTTTATTGCGTTTTATCTTTGTTTACCTCATACTGCATTTTTAAGGTTATATACTTAAAGATGGAATTTTAAAATGAAAAGTTAACTGAGCCTTAATGACAGTAATGGGAATGTAACTTTGTAATGAGCTCATTAGATATACAAAAACATACTTGTTAAGCTCTCAATGCAATGAAAGTTTTTCTTCTTCTCTATAAAAAAGTGTTTTATATAAAGAATTGATGCCTTACCTCTAGATCGCAGTTGTATTCCGTGCCGTCCAAGAGAACCACTTTACACTGCACAGTTTTAATTTTCTTGGGAGATTTCTGGGAAATAATTTCAGCTGTCTGCACTTCTTTTGTCTCCTTTTTTTCTTTTTCTTGTTTTTCTTCCTTTTCCTCTGCAACCTTTTCTACTTCTTCTTTACCATCTTCTTTGGCAGGCTATATAAAATACAGTCAAACAATTCTGTTAAATGACTCAAAGTCCTGAATTTAGATATTTTTACCCTGTTCATTTATTTTATAAGCCACTAAAAAAGACATTAAGCTTTAATGTAATTTATGCATGTAATGGAAGTACAATAACCCCTGTAAGCATTAAGGTCTTCCACTGGGGACCAGATATTGGAGAAAAAAGATGCATGTGCTGAGTTGGAGTTTTTTATTTTTATTTGTCCCCACTGCCTCTTCTCATTTCACTGCATGCCAATGAGAAGAGTCTGGCTCCTTTTTCATTCCCTCCATTCAGGTATTTATGCGCATTGATAAGATTCCCCCAACTCTCCCCTTCTCCAGGCTAGAGTGTGTCAGCATCTCCTCCTATGAGAGGATTCTCCATGCCCTTAATCATCATTGTGGCCCTAGAATATGAGGCTTGAGTTTTAAGACCTGATGTGCAACTTTTCACATCAAAAAAAAGCAAGACTTGAGAACATTGCAGAATGCGGTGTTTGCTTTGGAACTCAGCATCAATCTCCAGAGCAAATCAGTAAGAGCAGTGGCTACAATTATGGTTTCAAAGTAAAGTATAACACAGAAATTAACATCTAAGGACTCTGAGTTAACTACAACAGATAACAAACAGATTAAGTCACTAAGGCGGTATTTGTGGAATACAATGGCTTCAGAGGCAAAGCTGGTTAAGAAGCTTCTCCTCTTATCCCTGCTCATTTCTACCTCAATAGTACAGTTCACTACCCCTGTTGACTACACCAAACGATAAGGTTACACTCAAGTCACAGCTGAAACAACTGCAGTCAAAAAAATAAATAGTGCCACCGAGAAGGAACCATTTAAGTCAGCTACATTACTCATAACTGTATCAATCCAATTGCACAAAATGCCAGATAATAACTGCTATCTTTTCATGATGATACCAATAAGGCCATACATGAATTACATAAATCAATCAAGTCCCCTTGGAATCTTTCCAAAGCGTTCAGTAGCCTTCTCACACATACCTGTGTTTCAGCACTACTAACAGAGTGTTTTTCTTCTTTGTCATCTGCTTTAGCATTATTCTCAGCCACCACTTCTAAAATCCTTTTTGGCTGAGCCATCCCCTCTGGTGGATGGCATTCACTTTCTTCAACTACTTGTTCTTCCCCTGCTGCTCTTTTCTTGGCCTCATCTTTGGGCTCTGCCAGTGTGTAGGATTTTTGCTTCTTAAGCCAGGGAGGAAGGAAGCGAGAAATACCCTTGCTTTCAGATGAATCTTTTTCCTTCTTCTGGCTACTTGGGCTACTATGGCTTGCTGGTGCTGGGACAGAGGAAGAATCTTGAGCTTCTTCAGAGGATGTTTTCCCGGACTTTTCATTTTCTACAGTCTCTGATGCTTCTTCAGACTTGTCCTTGGCTTTGTCTGGTCCCACCTGCTCGGAATCTTTCTTTACTTCAGTTTCTGAGCCAACTTCAGTTGTCATTGTCACAGCTTATACTAAAAAAAAGCAACAAGAAAAATAGTTATGTAGCATCACACTTTTTATTGATTCTTCCATTATTTGCAGTAATTTTTAGTAATACTCAAGAAGAGATCAAATTAAAGACAATTAATGCTATAACTGGATATGAACTAATAATCTTTAGTAGCAACATTGTTATTTGTTGATTGTTAATTCTAGCTGATTTTTCAGAACCCCCCCCAACTACCCTAATGTGTAGCACTAGATGTTGCTGCTTTGTTACTTAGAAAAAGTAATCACATTACACTTCCAAATTTATTGAAGTGGACCAGCAACAATAAGCCCCAAGGGTCCAACAATAAAAGTACTAAAAGTTTAAAGTGGTTGGATTCTATCAGAAGTCACTGATTATTTACAACCTTCTTCAAACAATTCTTTTTAAATTAATGGTACACTTGTTTGGCCTTGAGATCAGCAGATTAGTTACAATCAACTTTGTAACTTGGAATCTCTGCATGAAAATCAACTGCTATCAATCCCTGCCATTACAGTCAGGAGGTGACAGCTTAAACTGCACTTGAAGTCTATTAGAAACCAGTAGAGATCACAAGAAGGTATGAAACACACCACCTCCAAACTTCCAAAGCACATTCATAAGTAGTCAGAAATAACTCCAGTTAATCTAGACCATTCCCAGATACGGGGAAAAAGATACAGAAGCTAATAGATGCCCGAAATAGATGCCCAAACACACAAGATAAGCCCTTCTGGCAAAAGGGGACGGACAACATTCAGCTACAGGAAGCAAACTTGATAATTATCTTAGTCAGAAGACACAGGAGCCTTGATATATCCACAGGCAAATTCATACTAAGCAAGCATCTCAAGACCAGAAGTCTAACTACATGTGGTAGGTGTTTCCTCGTTTGTTACTTTAACAGCCTTCACTATCTAAAGCAAAAGCATTCACTAATATTCACTAATAAGGAAGTTAAAAGGTAGTATATCTACTGCTGCATTAGCAATTTCTGAATATAATTAGAGCTTAAACATTACAGTTATGTAGCCATTTCCTTTGCTTATAAAGTCCGTGTTTTATCTAACATACTTTGCAAATAGCATTAAAGTTTTAACATTTATGTATTATATTATTTCTGAGGTAATAAGCCTCTGAAAGGGAGGCTTCCATTTGACTAGCTGTTGAGATCAAAGAATTTGCTATTTAAAACCACGTATTAGTATGCCAGTTTGGAAATTGCTACTAGTCATGTTACATTTTGCTTATATCCTCAGATCTTACAGAGAAATGAACTGTTGTGCTGTTCTTTCCTAGTGGCAGGTATCAATTTCAATAAAACAATGTACAAGCTTATTTTCCAAATCAAAATGACTAATATAAACAGATTAATTTTCCTGAGAGAAAAATCCAAACATCTGCTGATCAAAGAATAATCACAGAATGATCCACTCTGCTTAGTAAAGTCAGATTGGAGGTTTCATTGTTAGAGATGATTTTTTTCCCCCATGTATCTCTAAGAAAGTAGCTAAAAAGGGTTTCTAAAGGTCTCATCCAGCCCTGCAATTTAACAGCTAATAATGTATCAGGAAAACAAAACAAAAAACAGAAGTAAGCAGATAACATCTCTCAGAAGATATGGACAAAACCAAACCCATTTAGGCTAAAAAATTGACAGGTCTGAAGCTTTAATTGTATCTTTTCTTCCCCTCCTGTCTCCAAGGCGGCATCATAAACTCAAGTTTGCTCCTACTAAACAGCACAATCAAGTATTTTCTCCATTTCTTAATTTAAGCCCTCTAAACATCTACAGCAGGACAAATTTCTCCTCATCTCACCTCCTTCTATTGCAAGATGGCATTAAACTTATACTTCATTTTGAAATGACAAATGTGAATGAGCATAAGAAATCCGCACCGAGAGTAAAAAACAGAAGGAACCCTAGGCAGACACTCAAGTGGCAGAATTACTGAGGTCTGAAAAAAAAAGTCTCAGCAGATTTTGCATTTGTTGGTCATTGTGTTAATCCACGTACATAATCTAAGACTGAAGCAGCTCTTTGGACTTGAAGTGAATTCTTCCTTTTTTTTTTTTTAAACTTCAAACTTTTTAAACTTAAGCAACAGTCAGGTCAGAGTCAAGCAGTTTCCCATGTTATGACAAGACCACCAGAGCTGGAGCCTAAACTGATCTTATGCTGTCAAATCTCTCCTCTGCAAGCTCAGAAGATAAAGTACTGAAGTGCAGAGTAACAAGAACAATCCTCTACTACATGTAGACAAAAAAAACAATTTGATTTCTTTTAAAGCTTCATAGCTGATACAGAAAAGCCTTCTGCGATAGTCCAGGTGACTGGACAACTAAAGCTGTGTTATGATCCACCCTTTGCAACAGTGTCTCCTGATAAAAGTATTTATCCCAAACACAAGCCAGCTAAAAATTGCCCTTTCTTCTTATGATTCTGTGCAAACTGCCTCAATTCCTCACTAGCAGCTGATTTTCAGTGTAGCACCCAGGTGAGCAAACTGTCATTGCCAGTCTTGACATTGGTCAGCAGATGGTGCCATAATAGTTCTAAAAATCCCCAGCACAATTCAAAGACCAAACTGAAAACAGCAAACAGTATTTCAGTGTGAACCATAGTTCAAGTTACGGCAAGTAATTGTATGTTTTCTCACAAGTGTTAACATGATTTTTTTTAAAAAAATATACAGGACTTCAGAACCAGACGCTGAATTACTACTCTGTGATACTAAAAAATTATTATTATCTATCTAAGTACACATGAGCATGTGTCTAATTACATACACATATGCATATAGCCTTCACACATCTTCAAGATCTGAAGAGGCACAAAACAGCACCTTCTCAAAGGTTACTAGGTCTATAAAAGCCATTTTCCAAAGAAGTCTGTCCTGGCACGTGCACGGTGGCTAGCAGCCCCAGAGTTAACGGGAACGATCATCATAAACTTTTGTAGCAAAGTCACTACTCAAAAGACCAGATATTTTTCTTAGCCTTCACAGTCACATCTACGCCACCATACAGCTGAGTATCTGCAAACATACAATGCTTCTAAATATAGTAGCCTATGTGTATTGCCAGGAAAACATTTTTTGTCCCAACATAAACATTAAGCCTGTAGAACTAAGATTTGTAGCATGAGAAAAATATTCCAAGCGTGTTATCATTTCTTGCAACACAGAATACCAAGACATCAGAAAAAATTGATTACTCCTTACAGAAGATGTGAGCTTAAGAAATGCTTCTGTATCTGATATAAATATGGTAAGTATTAGAGTAAGACAAAGACATCAAGGATATAGACAGCAAATGAAATGAGACAGAGAAAGCTATTTCTGCCAAAAACTGAACAATGAGTACCTGCAGTCTAGATAGACTTTCACAATAAAACTTACGTTAACAAATTTCTAGAAAACAACTTAAAGTTACGTCAAATCCTCTTTATAAAGTCAAGATAGAATCAGTGAATATGACTGAGGAAATTCTTCACTCAGGTGGTGAAGCACTGGCACAGGCTGCCCAGAGAAGCTGTGGATGCCCCATCCCTGGAGGTGTTCAAGGCCAGGCTGGATGGGGCTTTGGGCAACCTGATCTGGTGGGAGGTGTCCCTGCCCATGGCAGGGGGGTGGGAACTGGGTGGTCTTTAAGGTCCCTTCCAACCTAAGGTTTCTATAACTTTCTCAGTATCTTTTTCCAATTAAAGCAGCTCATCAGTCCACATCTATCATTTAAGTGCTCCCAGCTTATCATAAAGCACCTTTTGCAGAAGATTGCTTTTTCTAGTGAATAAGTCATTTACTGCAATACACATACAACTTAATACCATTAGTTTTAAAGGACAATTCAGTTTAAGGGGTATAACGCCTCAGAAAGGAAAGATACTACTATGAAACACGCAAATAAATGAAAAGTCTTTAAACACTATTTTGATAAAATTTGTCTACTGATACCGGGTAGTGGTCTAAAAGCATATAATAAAACATATTTAGAAAGTGTTGCTTCCCAAATTGTATAGAAATCACTGAAGACTGCATTATTTGTCACAGCATCCATACAATATGCAAAGCTTGTTATAACAGTAAAGTTTTCAACAAAATCAGAACACAACTACATTCCAAGTGCTACACGAAGCCAAACTCTGAAGCCAACATCAGAACATCTTTGGGATTACATTTAAGCAAATATACAACCTTTCACCTATGCCGATGTTATCCATTCCACATCCAGAGACAACAGGAGTCTATCAATTCTGCATTTACAATCTACAATATCTTTGATATATCAAGGCTAAGAAGTCTCAGAGAGCATCTTAATTCAAATCAAGCAATCTCTCTGCCAGAGTACATACACGCATATATATAATCTATTTATCAAGTTAGCATTGTGCTGTTCCCCTGCACTGAAAAAAAAGTTGCAAGCTGATGAGAATCCAACACTTCTGAAAAGCTTTATTGAACAAGAGTGACCCCACCCAAGCCCTGACACTGCTAGAGAAGGGCATGTTCAGTGGAAAACCGGGATTTAGTTCCAAATCTTTTCATTCCAGCAGCCAGAAAACGCACATGGGTCAAGAGACAGCTCTGTTTTCCTGTTGTCTATCCAACAAACTAAAAGCAACAGTTTGAGAAAAAATCTCTCACTATCTTAGAAATAAAAGCTGTAAGTTTACAGTCGTTTTTGACCGTTCGCATTAACCCCTCATGGGAACCACAATTTTAAAGATTAAAGACTGCAGTAAGCGATCATTTGTTCTGAGCAATGCTTTCTCTCCTGGCTCCATACCCTTCCTTCAACCCCATCCCGTACCACCAAATGGCTTTGTTTCTGTGACAGTGCCACAATTCCACCGAAGCACAGGCAAGCGTTTCACTTTTTCCAATTCTGATTAAAGAAATTTGAAAAAAAATCCATTTAGGTTCTGTGAATTACTCAAGCTTGTTCTGATTTGGAGGTGATTTCTCTCTAGATGCCATGATAAATTTTTAGTTTCCAACTTTTATTCTTTGCATTTGCAATGCATCAGCAAGATTAAAAACTTTTTTTTAATATGTGTAACGTTAAGTCTACTCTTGCACAAAGTATCCTTTCAGGGCACTCACAATAACATAGTTGATCAAAGCACTTGCCAACTCAGGTTGAAAGATGATGTACTAGGACCCAAGACTTTCCCCACCACCGCCCACTAAACTGAGAGGCCCCAATGTAATAAAGCTTCTGGATGCTGGAATCCCAGACATGCACAATTGTTTTGACAAGCATCTATTTCCTCTTTAGTGGAAGTCATATAGAGAATTATTACTATCTCACATGTTTCGGAAACACATAAGAGCATGGAAAACAGGGAAATAGCCACAATACCAGAATTCAAGCTCAGGAAAAAGAAGTGACAAGTGACTAATCTGTGCTTTTGGTAGAATGCTAGTGACAGACCTTACAAGCAGAACATCTGGGCGCAACTTTCATAAGCAGATATAGCCATTGTCTTTATTTCACCAGTATGTCAAGGTTGAGTGTCAAAGATGCGGACATTACTGAGATCACACATGCCTGTTAGCTTTTTATTTTGGGTTATTCAGCTTATAAGCAATGGCAGAAACCAACTGAGAACGCATTAAGGCAGTCTGCTCTGCCACGTACAAGAACCAAGTTCAATGAACAAACAACATTTACAAAGCTTCAGGGTGTAAGCATCACCACAGAAGTGTCTTTCCTGTGGTGGCAGCATCGGTTCTATATTTCAGCTTTAATGTACCCTTCAAAATTTTTTGCTACTGCCAAATATGTGCACTATGGAAATAACAGCTCTCTTTGGCAAGCCAGAAACGTGTAAACATCAATCAGTATTGTTAAACTGAGGGAAATAAGAACTCGGAAAAAGTGACATTAAGATTATAAATTATTTTAAATAGCTGACAGGTGTAAAATTCTCTCCGTTTTTCCCCCTGAATCAGGATGCAAATTGAAATACAAAACTGACACTGCCACCACTTCCTACCAATAGGAAAGAAGTAGCCAGTTTTAAATACTTGTTTTATACTTGGCATCCCTGGCAATTAACCTTAAGCAATCTTAATCCAAACTCCAAACAGGTACAAAACTTCAAACTATACAGTGAAATAATTCTAGATCTCCGCAGGTAAGCTGCAGCTCTCTGCTGGCGATGCTGTTGCCAATATGTGAATTAACTCTTGACAGACCTTCAGAGATATTGACACACATTCAAGGAAATAAACCTAGCCTATTAATAGTATAGCAAATCAAAAATAAAGAAAAAGAGGATAGCTTAAAACATGATTCACAACTGCTGCTGCACTGAGTAAATGCTATTCCCATATCCCCTCCCAGCCATCCTATATTCCTCAAACCTCAAAGTTAAGCCATCCAAGATGTCTTGTGCTAGCTGCAAAATAAAAATTAAAATGTCAGCACAAGCTAGCTGCTCCTGGAACAGAGTTATTCTCTTGAAAGATCAGAGCTAATCTGCTCAGTGTTTTTTCCCTGAATAGCTACAATGCACCTAAAATGATATATTTAAAGCAGGACACTGCAAACTTCCTCTTAGATACTTGTATTGACTGCAGTATATAACAAAGTATTGAAAATACAGATAATACTGCTCTTCAGGAAAGCATGTATCTACTGCTCCTGGGGGAACATAATGTTTCCAACCCCAAGCAACAAAAACCAGTGAAGGAAAGAAAGAGAAATACCTCCTAGCTGAGCAAATAAAATTGGCAGCCAAAACTTCATCGTTCCCATAGGCTCTTCTGAATGCTGGTATTTAATTAGCAGAGTGAAAATATCAGCAGTTTTGTAAAAGGTTCCCACTTCTTGTGGGAACTGCTTCACCATTAACAATATTTTGACTACTGCAATGTCTCTGGGCTACATAAAGTAAAATGATGCTCTAAAATTCAGAAATAACACTAATAACGCTAACAAAAACTGGAAGAGAACTTTATGCTAATAAGGGTGGTTTTGAGCCTGGACTTCAGCACTTAAGACATTCGTTAGTCATCTAAGTGCTTTAGCTGTTTTGTGCTTTTTGGAAGGACATTCCCAGCATGAAAGATTATAATATAAAACAGATAACAGGATATGCAGGAAAGCCTCAAGGGAGCAACTATTTAAACAAAGTGTGTTTTTTTTTTTTTTTTGAAGAGTTAGCAGAAGAAGACAAAGATTTAAAAGAATAATTCATTTGTGAACACCAAGGAAATGGTAGGGAGGAGTATTCAGAACTGTCCTGCAGACAAGGAAAAAAACTGGTGACTTGCAATGACGTTCCCATATAAATACACATCACAAAGTACAGTTTACCAAAGCAGACTCACCCACTGCAGAAAAGCTTTTTAATGAACATGTACAGATACAGATGGCGTGCTATTACAATAAGCTTTCAGATCAAATTAAGTAGAGGCTTTATTCAGCTTTCTTGGGCCACATTTTCAGGCCACATTCTATATAGCAAGAAAACTTTGAAAGCTGGAAAACAATTGTAGGCATACACAAACCTGAGCTGACAGCGACTTATTAGATAATAGTTTTATTACAAAAACACATAGCAAGACATTCTGAGCTACATGCCAAAAAGACATACTTGTTTGAATGAAACTCCCAGTCGGCACAGGTTTCTTTTCCTCCTTTTAGGCTCAACAGTTTAGGTGTTGACAGGACAAGTGTTTGAAAGCACATTTAAGTGTACTGCTATTCTCTATGGGTATGCTTATCCTGCATCCAAGACCATATTTAAGCTTACAGTTGTAGCTATCCTATATCTTATCTAGCCTTTCCTTAACTATGGATTCACCTCTAAAATACCCTGAGAAGTATAAAGTAATGAGAAATGGAAAATTGGTATATATTAACAAAACAGAGAGACTCAGACTCTTGCATAAAATTCTGAGAACATCAGGTTCTCTCAAATCGAGATCACTAGAGCAATAAATCCCAAAGTGGGATGTCTAAAACCAAGAACTGGAGCTCAGGTGCAGATGAGTCTGGGACATACTAGGCTAAGAAGTCTGAGGCGTACGATTGTCAATAAATAAAAGAAACATATCACTTAGAAAGCATGTACATCTATACTTATGTAAAGATAAGAGAAACACATTATTGTTTAAAGCTTTGGAACTACATTATTATAGATCTGACTTTTGGGAAACAGTAGGAATGACACAAACTAACGCTCAACACGCATTCAGCAGCAACTGTGGATACAGAAACACAGCAAAAGGAAGGAGTGATGTTACCAGCTCTCAATTCTTTTATTATAAACAAAAAATAATTGGGAAAAAATAGTAAATGGTAAAAAAAAGCTAAGACAACACTGGAGATAGAGCCAGAAGTAAAACATGGGGTGGGGGAGGGAAAGAAAACAGGAAACAGGCACTGAAGACAAAACAGGAAAAAAGGTCATGATTTGTGTAATAGCCAAAAAACTTCAGTGAGGCCAGAAAGGGGGGCAGGGGAGGAAGACACCAAATAAGGGTGAAGTTACACTGTAGAGACTACTGGCCAGAACACATCTCCAAATGCAGGTCCTGCAACTTCTGGAGTGAACAGCCACAGTGGATATAGCAACTGTGATTTCACCCTCACATATAAAAAATTGCCTAGTAAAAGCTGCGTTAGCACACAAAAAAGTTCAGGCCACTGAACAGCTAGAAGACTAGGAAAAGAAAATTTGTAAGATTTTATGCCCTCATTTCAGTTTCCACAGAACAATCTGTTTTCAGGAGCCTAAAAATCTCTTTCCTATGCAACCAAATGCCTCATAAGAGGCAACACATTCATACAAAAAAAAAATCATGAACTTTCCCCCCCAACCCCAGCATCTTAACTTCATGACAAGTCTCAAGACCTGTTCCACTGGTGTAAAGTTTAAATAGAGTGCTCCTGAAACTGCACCTGTAATGACATTTGTTTTTAAACAGTGAATGCTTGCTTTGGATTGTCTAATGGATTAATTGAAAAGCAGCACTTTCTGGAGGAAAATAGGGCTACTACACCCTCAAACCTTTGAGGTGACAGAATTTTGATTACTTTTTCTTTTCAAGGCATATAGATATGGACGTAAGTGCTTAAATTCCATTCAATAACAAGATTTGATGCGTAACATTTCAACAATTTAACTACATCTTCAGCTCTCCAGTTCCTAAAGAACAACCTTCTTCCTGTTTTTAAAAGATGATATATGGTCGTGAATCATATCCCATTTACTTTTTGTTAAAAAGCTCAAAGATTGAAAACTGATCTAAAATAGGTATCTAAAGACCCCAGCTAAGTATTTTGTGATAATTATAAAATTTGCTGATCTATAAAAAGATTTCAGCAAAAATTAATTTTATAGATAGAGAAACATGGGCACACTGAGGAGAAAGTGATACACGAGAGACATTCGCTAGGCCAGCAGTAGAACCAAAATAAAATGTCTCGAGGTCTCCTCCCTTACATCCTATCAAGTACTGCCAGATGTTCCATGTGAAGTCGCTTCAATCCAAAAATTTAAGGGTGACAGTCTACAGGAGAAGTTTAAGTTTTCCTTGCACAATAGCAATACTTCCCAATTCAGTATAGAAAAGAAAAAGGGGAGAGAAGTATTTTGAATGTTTACATTATTAGATCATCTAGGCATACAGAAATATTGTATTAGATATACAAAATGTCAGTACCAGGTTACATAGAAGTTAGGAAAACTACGAGTAGTTACGAAACAAACCTTTTTGCTAGACAGGGAATACCTCTTGGAACTTAGACAAAGAAAATAAGCAAGGTCTGGCTTTACCGGGAGAACACAGAGCTGCAGTCTGCATTTGTAGGCAGAAAAGAAAACCCAAAGCTCACCTTGAGTTGACAGAGGTGGTGTCAAACAACAAAGAAGGCTTTAAGTACGTTAACAGCCAGAAGAGGTCTAAGGAAAACATTGGACTGATATTTAATGATGGTCACCTAGCAAGTAAGGATGCAGAAAAGGCATTTAATGCCATTTTTACCTTTCTTTTTTAACCATTATGACAGATCTTGGGTTGCCCAGTCCTTTGTGTTGGAGGACCAAAACTGGGGCAGTGGTGACTTTCCATTTGTGGTCACCAAAATTGTAAGCAATCAGCTGAATGTTCATAAATCCATGGGGCCAGATGGGATTCACCCCAAAGTACTGGGGAAGTTAGATGACATTATAGCTGGACCCCTCTCAACAATTTATCAGAGGTCATGGGAATCTGCGGAGGTGCCTGCTGGACTCGAAGCTTAGAAGCTAGCCAACGTTATACTCATCTACAAAACAGGTAGGGAGAAGACCTAGGGAACTACAGACTTGTTAGTCTTAACCTCAGTCTTCTCCATAATTTTTCCAAGGGACTAAGATTACCCTGACGGATATTGAAAGGCATTATTTATTGAAAAATAATGGCTATTATTTGGCATAGTCAACATGGGCTCACAAAGGGAAGTCCTGCCTTGGTAAAAGTCTCCTTCTATGATAAGGTCACCCACCTGTTGGTGGAAGGAAAGGCAGGGGACGTAATCTTTTTGGGTTTTAGTAAGGCCTTTGATACCATCCCTCACTGCCCCTTCTAGATCAGTTGTCCAACCATGATATAAAGCAGAACACATTACACCGGGTGATGAACTGGCTGACAGCAGAGCTCATAGGGTTGTAGTGAATGGGGCTACATCCGGCTGGCAGACAGTCACTAACAGTGTTCCACAGGGCCCAGTTTTAGGGCCAGATCCATTCTACATTTTTGTCGATGATCTGGATGCAGGAGTGGAATGCATCTTTAGGAAGTTTTCTGATGACACTAAACTGGAAGGTGCTGTTGACTCTTTGAAGGGAAAAGAAGCATTGCAGAGGAATCAAAAGGCATTGGAGCATTGGGCAACCAACAGTGGCATGAAACTCAAAGGAAAATGCTGGGTGTTGCACCTGGGACAGAGTAACGACAGACACATATACGGACTGGGAGACGAGTGGCTGGTGAACATCTCAGCAGAAAGGGACCGGAGTGTGCTGGTTGACAGCAGACTCAACATGAGCCAGCAGTGTGCCCTGGCAGCCAAGAGGGCAAACTGTTTTAGGGTGCATTAAGCACAGCACAGACAGGTCAAAAGAGGCAATTCTGTCACTGTATTTAGCAGTTGATGCCACCCCACCTTAAATACTGGTCTCCACAACACAACAACATTAAGATACCACAAAGCTTGTTACAGGGTTGGAAGACATGTCCTTTGAGGAGAGGCTAAGGATATTTGAGTTGTCTAGTTCGGAGAAAAGGAGGCTTAGAGGCAACCTCATTGCTCTCTGGCACATGGATAATGCCTTCAATAACATCCTTTAACTTGTGCTTAGCCCTGAAGTGGTCAGGCAGTTGGACTCCAGGTCCAACTTGTAGGTCCCTTCCAACTGAACTACTCTGTTCTGAAGTTCTAACCTGGAACAGAAGGATTCCCAGCTCAGTTTCCACTGAAATAACTATTATATAACTTAAAAGCTTGTTCTCATGAGGGGCATGACATAACATTTTCCTGTTGAACAAGCCAAGCTAATTCATGCTTGTATGACATCACTAGAAATTGGAGGTCAAATTCACATCTAGAAGACAGGCACCATTATTTAACTATATATTAGAATACAACAGAATTGAAATTCACTTGAGTTATACACAAATGAACCAGATTCTCAGCCACATCAGGTGAAAAAAAGTTTGTGTTGGCAAATTCCTTTCATGAGGTACTTACCATCATCAAGAGATTCCCTGCAATTTCATTGATCATCACGACTACATTTACACAATTCGGTACTTGAAGCAAGATGAATATGCAGTTTTTCTGCATTTCTTAGTCAATTAAAACAATGTTGCATTGTCTTTTCGAACAGAGGATAATGGATTTTAGACTGCATACATCTACAAAATATACTGCAACTCTTGAGCTAACAATTGTGAAGGTTAGTGTAAGTTTATTGGAAAAGAGAAGCAGAGGAAAGAGGTCTTCCTTTTAATATATACTAATATAAAATATAGCATGCTTGGGTCCAACTTCTAAATCAGAGCTGACTTGCTGAAGAGGCAAAATATTTTTTCATTCCCTGTAGGTTACAGGAACCAAAATATAGTACCAAAGTTGACATAAAGTATAAAGTATGCCAATGTATTCAAAAAGATTTCCAACTGTTGGATATTTGAGAATTTATTTATATAACTTATTCTGAATAAGTATTATTACTAGCTTGTGTTACTCTATGCTAAGATGTATAGATGAGCCTCCTAAAAAGATAAATATATATGTATATACCCATATGATAGAGACACTTAGAGGGAAATTAAAATAATTGTGTTGGAGCACAGCATTCCACAGTCAACTAATGGGAAACAGATTCCCTAAAATTCCCAATACACAGCAACAAGGCTGTTTTAAGCTGTGAGGTCTGGGCTTCACCATTTCCAACACAGATCCTTCTTGCTCCATTTTAGTTTTGTGTATAAACACCTCTCATCTTTTCTTCTCCCTCCTCTCTTGTACCTTCACTTAATCTTATTTACTTTTTTTAGAATCTTCCTAATTATCAGTTAAGCATTATGCCTTCTACTCTCAATTCCATGAACATTGCTAAAAAGCCATGGTGCCAAACCATATCAAAAGCCTGGATTACATCCAAACAGTTTAGGTCATCTCACCTGAACAGTAAGTAAATAACTGATTCAATATGCAATCTGCATTTTTCTTTTGGATTATATTCATAAGAAAACAAGGAAAATGTGCTGTTTGTGAAATTATGTGAATGCTTTTATTTGCTAAGTCACAGTGATGAAGAAAATCCATATACAGTACTTGAAAGTTGTACAACTAATCACAACTTGTATCACAGCCAAATATTTAATATGAATCAGAGCTTCAGAAATACAAAAAGCATTTCCACAGCTAATTTTTTAAACAGACTTATCCTACTGTCTAGTATAGGGATTTTGTTTCTGCCCAAAGCAACTGGAAACCAGTATAGCTAATCTATTACAGAGATTTCCAGAGAGGGTGAAGCAAAGGGAATTCAGTTCTTTCTTTTCTGTGCATCATGACATATGTTCCAGTTAGTGTTCTCAATGTGCCCAATAATTGGAAGAAAATGACAGAAATTCTCTTAAAACAGAGAGTCAAATCTGAGAATGGTATAAATCAGCAGATTTTTCTGCTCTGAACTCCCAACCATGTCTCCTGTTCTGAAAAACATGGATTGATTATATTCTTTTCTACAAAGACCTCCACATTCCAGAACTGAAGAGATCACAGGCAAAAACCAGAGCTACTTTCATAGGAAATCTCCTCCAGAACAATCCCTGATGAGCAGAGAAGAAAGTGGAAGGACTTAATGCTTCTGAAAGAATCTGCCTGCCAAAAAAAACAAAGGCAACAACAAAGCTTATCTAGAAGAAAAGGATTCCACGCTCTGCTGACGTTGTCAGTGACCTCCTTTTAACTGTCATAGATGGGATGACCAGCGTAAGTCACCAATCCATTTTACGACTGCTCAATCTGAGCCAGGTTTTAAGCAGCATGCTGTGCTGCACAGGCTATGTTAATCTGTCTACAAGCTAAGACACACGGAGAGCTGCAATCTGCTCATGCCCAGCAGACAAAGAATATCCCTCATCTTCATGCTAATTGAGGACTACCTTTATTTGAGGAAAAACATTTCCAGTTCAAAAGAATGACTTTAGAAGTTTCAGGAAAAATATATATTCTGCATTACTCAACTCAGAGCTGACTTTGTTTGCAGACCTCATGCAGAGGTGGTAGATACGTCACATTCTTTCTCTCTCAGTTTTGACCACGACACTATCTTATGAATTGGCTCTGTCTAATCCTTAGCATATCCTTCAGTAAAAGGAAAATAAGCCCAGCAGGAACAAAAATCAATTATCAAAAGAAAAACTGCAAAAGGAGAGATACCATTTGTCTTTTCACTAATTCCTAGTATCATGGGCCTGTGAAAAAAAGAAAGAATACTGAAGTCTCTTGGAAGCTGTAGTATTTCCACATCTTAGTGTTTAATCCCTCCAGGAAACTCAGCAAGAATAAGAGGAATGCAAACAAATTTTAAGAAGCTGCGCTGGAACAAGTTTTTCTTCCTCTAGTTTTGAGTGCTTTGTTGACAGTGATCCAAGAAAAGCTTCTTAATGTTTAAAAACTAAGTTGATGGGAAAAAAGCTAGTATTTACACGTGCTGTTTAGGAAAAAACTAATTTTGTAAAGAAATAACTATCACTGTTTTTTAAATTCTTTTAGGCTGCTTTAGTGGTAGACCCTCAAAAGATCTGACAGCTAGCTTTAAGTTATAATCTCCAAGCTTATTAATGAAATGACCATAAAATTCCATAAAGCCACTTGCCACTTTCTAAAAATGTTCAAGGTTGTCATTTAAGAAATCTGGGACCCTTCCAAAGTATTCCATCTAATCTTTCATAAATAGTTTTCTCCCTGCCATCCCTCCCATGCCTTGATAAGGATAACCACCCAAACCCAGAGTTCAATGCATAGCAAAGCAACAAGAGCCTCAGGGTTAGATGCCAACTTTATGTTCTAAATAGAACTAGAACTGACTACTTTATTGACTGAAACAGAATTTATTGTGGTGTTTCTTAACTTAAAGAACTACAAGAGGTATTATACATCTTTCTTCTAAGCTGATTGCCCTGCAGCCTGTATTCATTGACCACATTCATCAATAAGGGAGACGAAAGACTTGATATCTTTATGGCCAGTGCATTCTGTGGAAGGGCATTATTCCTCAGGATTGACTAAGCACACAGGCTGGTTTAAAGGTAAGACTATTAAAAATATATAAATATCTGTCTCCTGATTTCAGTCAGTTGACAGTAGAGTTCCATCAAACGTGTATATATGCCTGCATATAAATGTTTCACGAATTTTCTTAAGAGGCATCAATTTCCTTTTGTTCAGTAGATAAAACAGATTAGTTTCAGTATAATGCAACATTAATATTGCATTTGCTATTTCTTTTGTGATAATCAAAAAGTTTTTCACACATACTGAGATTATCGTATACCTTAGTTTTGGATGCTTTATTTCACTTAATGAAAAATGACTTATCATTGAACATTTGTGATTATACATCATGCTATTTAGATTGAAGTTGAAATTTGTTTTTCAAAGCACGACATAGAATACCACATCACTGAGATAAAAATTTTTGAAAGATACCTGTTTTGATTACAGACATGTTGTGGTGAGAATGTATCACTATCCTCAAATCTGATTTCAGAAGTAACAGTCCTCACCAAATTAAAAATTTGGTCGTTGTTTCTTATTTGTGTCAGACCCAGCTTCTTACCAGACTGAGGTAAATGTTCCTTTTCAGGAATTAGGCAGTCCATAGGTCCACAGTATTTTTTTTCCCCTGTTTAGGTATTTTTAATATTAAATCATCTCACCTCAATCTCTTGTTGATAAACTAGTTTTGATAAACTCAACAGGTCAAAATCCTTAAAAACTATTACATAACAGCTTTAAAATTAGTTTTCTCTCTGCTTTTCAGTATGCTTTTAAGCTGTCAACACAATTGACAATGCATTTTAATATACCGTCATTTACAGTGTACAGGGCAGCACGTTCTTTTCCCTCCTACTGCCTAGTCTCTTGCACATCCATCAGACAATTCCATTGGTCCTCTACTGCTTTGGCACTGCCCCAACAGAAGGTCACAGTATTTTGAAGGGTAAGAAGATGTAGCATTATAGATTCTACCAGGATTAGTGAAAGCTTGACACGGGATTTGTTTTACTAGTACAGATGTACCAACAGAACTTTGAGCTATCACTCTTCTGAATTTAAGTTTTGTGCCCATATATCTGATATTTATGTCAGTACTTCACAAGTATTTAGTTCCCAAACCCAACTCTGAACAGCTTAAGGCAGAAGATTCTGTATCATAATTCAGTGCTACTTGGAACACACGTCAACAACTTAACTCATACGTGGATTAGTACCCTAATGAACAGTAGCAATTCTTGACATACTTTGTTGCTCTAAGCACATCTCAAAGTAATGCTATTGCTGAAAATAACTTAAAACCAAGTATTTCTTATCAAAAGATTTAAAATCATGTTTCTTTAAAAAAAGAACTATGTTCTCATAGCTGCCCTTCTCCAACATCTCAAAGCAGCAAATACTCCTCTGTACATATCCAAACTACTTCAGAAGATAACAGATAAGAGGAAAAACTTTAAGAATGATAGCAAAGTTATGTTTTGAAGTGGGTAGCTTAAGTTGCAGTATTTTGGGTATTTCAGCCAATTTACCTAGCTACATCAATAGCAGCTGCAGTTTTGGACTGTGGAAAAGCACATTCAAAAAACATCCCAAAATAGTGTAGACATGGCCACTGGAAAGAAGCTCTGTCAAATATTTTTCCCCTTACACAACTGTGTTCCTTAACCTTGTGAAATTACAAACATGTAATCTGCAAACAGGCAGTAAGACTAACTCTAGGAAGAAAGAAGAATATTTTTACTCAAGATTTAAGTGGAAGATGCCATTAGTGAGCCAACAGATTTGCTTCCAGCACAAACAAGCATAGCCACTATATATATATAACACACCCTCCCCAGCTTTAACCTAGATATCACCAATAGCAAGTTACGTACACCGAAACCCATACAGTAAATTCTGATCCCTATAGTACATGTTATCAGATCTCGTTCTAACACAAGCTTTTAACAGAACAAGGCTCTAGTATATATTACACCATTCATATTACGCTATTCGTATCTTGGATAAATTTAATACATTTAGCAGCAACAGATTTTTTTTTCCTTAAATATAGGGATTTCTTTTCATACTTAAATCATGTACATACTCTTGATGGGAAAAGTATATAAGGAAAAATTATGACCATGCAATTACTAAACCACATTCTCAATTCTGAAACTGTCTCAGTGAGCAAGGCAGAGTTTCAACAACTTTTTTTCGTATTTCCTAGTTCATGCCCTGCACGTAAAAACTCATTGGATTTTGCTATTTCAGGACACTATGCTCTCTAAAGAAACTCTTCATAGGAAGTCTGTAGCTGAATATCACGTAAGTAAAACAGCAATAGTTTTGTCCACGAGCATTTCAAAGAGCGTAAGGTAGTTCCACCTTGCCAGTGGACTTCATTAACAAGCAACTCCCTTTGTATAGGATGAACTCACTTTGAATACTACCAAACAACCCTTTATTATGAGCTGGTGTTTTCTCTACTTGCAATACCCATCAAGATTTCTCTCCCCTGCCCCCCTTTTTTTCCAACTCACTAGTTACAGCGAAAAGAACCAACCTAGCTGTTCTAGTGTTCTGCACAGTGCAGGCCACCACACGTTCCCTATTTACTAGCAATGCACAATACAATATAAATCTTCCCAACAGCTGTATCCAAATGTATTTCAAGACCATCAGATCGGTAACATTAAACACTTTAGACAAAGAGGTATTAGTCAAGGTGAATCTTCCTTTCTCCTTACTACACCCTTCCTGTGTTTATGTTACCTATTTCAGTATCTTGAGATACTGACTCCAGCCCAGCCCTTCACAAGGCTAGCAGACCCTCCACACATAGAGCTCTGCTCCAGCACTTTGCTGGAGAATGGGGTAAAAAAAAAAAAAACACAAAAACACCACTCATACTACTTTTAAGGAACTTGACAAATGGGATGGGCAGGGATGTACACACAGCCCACCTCTTGCTCCTGTTTTGCTACAGGAACTGAAAGGCCGACTCTCACCAGGGGACAGAGGCTGGCACTCAGAAGAAGCCAGCACACGGCATGCTGTGCCAGACCAAGTAGGCTGACCCCAGTAGCAACCAGCAGTGTTGTTTTGTATTGCATACTTTCATGAGCTACTTAATTTAGACAAGTCTGAATTTAGTATAGAGCTATACATTAGAAAAAATAATTTTACAGGAGACATCCCATGTCAGTCTGCACAAGTTACCTCTCTCCATTTCCTAGGTTAAAAAAGCAGACGTGGTAGTAGAAGAAAAAGACATGCAAAAGAAAGACAGACATTTATAATGCTTATTGAGAAGACAACCTAAGCCATATCTGTACCAGCAATGATACTCTACGTGTACCGTATCAACCAACTCAACATCTACTCCCTAGCTCATATGATACTCAGTAATTCAGTAATAACAGTACAATATTTTTCCACTTTGTGCAGAACTCCTTTTGCCATGAAACTTATGAAAACAGGACAAACAAGAATAAAAATCTAGAAATAAAGAATGAAAGGTAACTGTCATACATCTGCTATAGGAAACCACAAAGATGATTACATATTGTAATACTGAATATTATGCCGAGAGATACTTACTAGGTAGACCAGGCTAATCTTTGGCTAGTAGCATTCACAGAAGGAGTCTATGCAGACATTTTGCAAGAGTTTGCATTTTGCTGCTTACATAACAAAATTATGGTGCAGTCAGGTTCTTTAGAACCATTCATTGTTTGACTTCATCAGCCAAGATCTGAAGAGAAGTTTTAGTGACAAGTCCAAGTTAATCACTTTATTTATTGACAAAGCACTAGTTATTAAAGAACAGTATATGTTATTGTAAAAACCTTGGTCATTAAATAAAGAACTGGCATATTCTGTAGTTAAAAAAGACTGTAGTAGCCTATCAGTCAGGAAGAGTTATTTTTCTACTAGCTACCACCACAAAAAGTCAGTATTAACTAGCAGATCATATGTTGTAACCAAACTACAAATTCTATTGCACAAAATAACTGAACACCTTAGCTCAGAGTTCCCATAGCATTGGATGAGTAATCCTCGTTCCCCCAAACCATACAATAACACTGCATAACACCAACAGTGGAAAGAAGTTGTAAACAACTGAGAAATTCTGAAACAAAAACAAATGGGTATAAATTTGTGTGTAATATACTCAGTCCAGAAATAGAATGTTTTTCCATGCAAAAAGTGATTGAGATTTTGGGCCACTTTCCAAGAAGAAAAAGATGAAAAAAACTCACCTTACAATGGCACTTGCAAAGATCTTGAAACAGGTGATGTGCTTACTTAAATACTTGATGACCCAGGAACTTATTCAAACTCCAATAGGTAACAATTTAAACATCCTTACTCTCACCAAAACTGAAACTAGCCCTCTGTCAACTTCCACTGCTGTCACTACTGCTCAGCATCTCCTGCATGCATCGTTTTACTCTTTCAGAATGGGAACACAAAAACACAATGTACTTTCTCTGCTGCTTTGAACAGACAACTTTATTTGTAGCCACTCAAAGAATGTGTTCTGCAATCTTTCATAATTTAATCACTGTCAGTCATAATAGGCTATTGTGAAAAGATAATCCACTCATTTATTTTATCATCAGTGCATTCAGGCATGGTCAATTTACAAGCAACAGTCACATGCATCAGCCACGAGAGATCCATTACAGAGCTGCTGGAAAGTTTGTTCACAAGCAAGTTGCTTTACTCCCATTATCCACAGGCTGAATCTAGAAGTCTCTCACTCTTTCATGTCGTTCTCACAGCAGAATGAAAGGAAGGCCTTTAAGCCACAGTCCTACTCTTTAACACATGCTTACACAGACAGTAGGCTAATTACAACTTCAAATTTTACCATTAAGTTACAGTTACAATTATTGTTACTGTGTCCTTCAAATCATGTGCTCATGGAAGAAAACTTGGTATCGCCATAGTAATTCACGGGACACAGGTTATCCGATACAAGCAGCACAACTATTCATTCTGAGACACCAAAAGCATAGCTGTCATTGGAAATGTAGGAGTTGTTTGGAAAAGCAGAAGCTACAGTAAGGCTTGAAGCTGTAAGGCTACGCAGTTGTCAGAAGGTGACAAAGCGCAAGCCAGACAGATACACATGCATGCATTTAACAAGCCCTACCTGCACAATCACGTTAATGAAATCATGCGAGCAGTATCAATAGTAGCTATGACATAGTACTAAGCGAACCAGACTTCGCTAATCCAAAAATCAACTTCATGTATGAGCAGACTGAAGATTTCTGTAAGATATACAGACAACAGAAACATGCACACACTTTTTAATTAAAAAGTGTTTGCACACACACACACTATAGCGCTGTTTCATCCAGCCCATGGTTACACAGGAAGCACCCTCCTACACAAGATTTCATAAAAATTCCTGTCTATTTTAGCAAAGATTAGACAGGAAATCGTTCAGATTATCATAAATCCTTGAACTCCATAGGAATTTTCATCTGATAATTGTTGAAAGTGAATTGTTGAAGAAAAGTAATATTTCACATACAGTAAATCATTGAATCCTGCCTCTTTTTGTGCTACATGCAAAACACCTGTACAATACCCTACTCCCCTTGCAGTTAAAAAAAGGATTAAAAAAGCTCTAATATCCAGTGTTAACATTTTCAGTCAGGACATGCAGCTAAATCTAGAAGTGGTCTGCCACTAAGTTCAAAAAGAAATCTAAGTGAAGAGCACTCAGGCACCGAGGATCCTTGGCGAGCTACAGAACAAACCACCCATCCATCCTTCTGGCAGCAGTTTGATGCTATGGGGTACAGCACAAGGGAGACACGGCAAATTTCACTGCACATTCTGCCAAAGCCCCACATATTTCTATGGAGAAAAATTGCAGATGTTAACAATTTGGAATGCTCTCTGGTTTGTATTAAACTTTATTCTACAACTTACTGGACAAAAACAGCAATGCAATTCTCACAATGTACAGGATGTGGCCAGAAAATATTCCCAGACAAATCTTGTTTAGTCCAATAAGGTGAGAATATGAGTTAGAGTATACTTAATACTCCAAGAGGAGGCTTAATACAGTTAATAGGCCCAGCATACAGGGCAGCTGCTTAGGTATTTCTTGCCTTGAAGTAGAGTTGTGGCTACTTGAAGAAAACCTGCTTTGAATGTAACAACTTTCACAATGAAAGTTAATTAGTGGCTTCCACAATAAATTCACAGTGTACCTGAGATGTCTAACAAAGCATATATGCATAAACACTGGTATCAATAGCATCATGCCAATTCTCCCATTTTACAATATTTAATTTATCCTCTAGAAGTGTTCCGTATCATGAAATACGACTTTTTCCCATTAACTGAAAGTTATATACTTTCTTTCCAAGTGAAAAAGACTGATAAAGCAAAAAGATGGGTATAGCTACAAATCACCATACTATTCAATCTTCAGGTGTCAAAACTTTAATGCAATAGAGCAGTAACACCACTACATGAAGTCACTTGAATTCAAGCCGATACTTTACAGGAAACCTTTTCAGGCTTCAAAGGTTACTACCGACTCCTTTGGAAAATTTGACAATGAGAAGTAATTTTTCAAGCAGTATTCAATTTTAAAGTCTGCTGAGAACTCAGAAAAGGCTGAGAACAAAAGCTGGAATTTACTATCCAATTAGGTCAGACACACTAGTGCCTCAATAACCAAACACTAGAAAATACACTAAGCCTTTGCCATGGCTAGAGTCTCTAATTCAGAAACATTTGAGACTCATGAACTGAAAAAGCAGTTCTGCCACTTGTAGACTAATAGATGTAAGTTCTGAACAAGACAAAGCAATGCAAAAAAAAAGCCAGGCAAATAAAATCAAGCAGCAATCATCCACAAAACTAAGCTATCAGATTTATCTACAAAAACAGAGCCTCTAATAAAAATAGAAAAATCCTTGGTTTTGCACCCCTGCAAAAGATCCCTGATCTAGAAGTGATTTTATGTTGGAAAGAAATACCGACAGTGAGTCTCTATACCTCGCTCTATACCCCTTATACAGCTATTATATATATGTATTATCTATAAACTACCAGAAACTGCCAGTTTTGACTTCTACAGAAGTCTCGAGTTACAGAATTAAATCATAATTTTAATGTTGTTCTTCAGAAATGTGTCTTGCACTCAAGCCTACAGAGAAACATTCTTATAAGAAGAACAGAAGTCTAACTCCACTGTACTGCTTGAGCAGCAACACGGTCACAGCCATGTATCTTCCGGGAGCCAACGAGTAGCTCCCTTTCTGAATTTATCATTTATCATGCTAACAGAGGGTCAAACAGAGCCATCTGAATCCCCACTAGTCACGGGGCATCACAGCATCACCCTGAGACTCAACAATAGACTGGGTCCATGAGGATCCAATGCACTCACTCTCCCACCCATTTGGTGCTGCTGAAGCCTCCCTCTCCCTCTGAAAAGGGATGTGCAACTCCTAGATCTTCAGCCATACAGAGGTTTTGGTGTGAACTCAAAGGGCACAGAAGTTTATTGCTGCTTCAACAGCAGTGCTACTTTAAGATGGTCCTAGACAACTATAAACAATTCTGTTTTTACCTGTTAGACACTGAAATAGGTCTGTTCTATTTAATATAACTGGTATTTCTGAAATTTTCAAAATAACTAAAGGAATACTGTTAGTAAGGGAAAGAAAAGAATTTGATGAGAATTTTTCTTTGCAAATCAGAGTCTCCTAATCTACTTTCCAAAATTCTAATTGACCGGTGCAATGCAAATGTTTGTATTGGACTCCACAAGGCAGTGAAAGTTATTCCACTGAATTAAAATACTCAAGGAAATAGTATTCTACCTTGGATCACACAGCACCTTACTTCACAGAGACTGAGTTTGCAATATCCCTAACCTGATTCTGCCTTTTTAACATACTGTCAGTATGTAATTAAAGTTTGAGGTATACAGTATTGCTAAAAATGAGAAATATCTTTTTATGGCACCATGTGCATTAAAGTTACACTGGATGCATTTGATCATTTCAGAGCACATTGTTAGGGCCACCTCAAGACTTACATCCTAGTAATACATCATGCACAATAAATACTAGAAAGTTCTCTTCAAATGTTTGAAATATAGAACAAGTAGAAAACTTTTTTAAAGATGAACATTTAGGGCCTCAAGCAATACTAGGAAAGGGCAAATTTGATGGGTGGAATTTTTAGTAGTAAAAAGTTTTCCTGTTGTCAAGATGCATCCATCTTCATTCTGGTATTAAACAAGTTATTTTGCTTCATTAAACAAGTTATTTTGCTTCCACAGTTTTTTCAAAGAGTTCCATGCTAGTTAACATATTTGATTTATATAGTGTTTGTTGAAGGAGGATTTTCCAGAATACTGTTTTCTGCACAGTGGATTTACTGGTTTGGTTAGTTCATCCGATCCCGACAGCAAGCTAGAGCAGTATCATAGATCAAGCACCACATTTCTCAAATTACCGTAGCGGTAAGTTTTGTACACACTATTGAAACAAAGCTTTGCAATATTCCTTCAACTTTTTCTCTTATTTCTAGGATCTTGATATACCAAAGAATTAAAAGGAGGCTTATTTAAAGAAAAGTGAGCTTATCTGAAGAGATGCATGATATCATTCACTATAAATACATTTTTCAAAAGCAAACCACAAAGACACTTTCAAATGCAGCTGATACTTAGATTTTCACGATTTGTCCATTAAGAGGCACCAGTCACGTGACTTAGTAAGACCATTAGTGATTCAATTCATTTTCAAGTTCAGGGACAGAACAGGACACAGAGATACACAGCAGAGGACAGAGAGCAATTTAGGGACTCGGCAGGACTGACTAGATGTAACTTTTTCCAGTCTGATTCATCCGCACCACAGCAACAGCTCTCACTTCCGTCCTTCCTCCCTTAGTTCAGAAGCCCCAGTGACCTCAACAGCCTCATTGCAGTGACTCTCGTCCTGCTGCCTTCATAGTGTGCTCCCGATTCCTCTGTGCTCCATTTTCCAACCTGTATCAGCCTACCATGAAGCCCAGTCTCAACCAGAAGAAAAGAAACAGGTGAGGATACTGCAAGAGCCAAGCTTTTCTAGCTTGCCTCTGACTCTCACAAAACAGAGCTGTTGCAAAGATACGCCACTGCTTCACCCACTGCTACCATAATAAATACAAGTACAGTACGGGGCAAGATGCACAGGCAGAGTGGGGTACAAGCCTCGCTCAGTCTCAGCACCCTGGGCCACTTAAGCAGCCGTCGTGCCAAAGCACACCAGGGCCAGAACCTCCACCCAGAGAATCTCCTCCTGTTCTAGGCTGTGACTTCGCTGACCTTACCAGCCCTCCAACCTACAAATCAACTCCAAGACAAAAAATGCTCAAGAAAAGCATATAACAATAGCAACCTTGGTCTATGCCTTCTCCTTCCAAAAAAAATAAAGTTATATTACTTTGCCTACAATATTAACATAAGGTAAAAAAGAACGAGCAGCTGTCTGACAAACTTCTGTATAGTCATTCCTATCAGCTCTCACAGGAATTTACTTTAGGCATTTAAGGTGAACTTCACTTTTCACAGAGAGAGGGGAGAAGAGGGAAAAGAAAAAGAAGTCAGCATACTACTACCAGTGAAAAAAAAGGTTGTTTCCAGTTACAGCTAAATTCACTGTGAATTATCTCACTGGAACCTCCTGAATTGCCTCAGGAGGCATTCCTCTCTGTTTGGCTTGGGATTACTATACAAACCTACCCTGTAAATTCCTCATCCCTTTACAGCTGTCCATCTGTTTAGAGCTGTGCTTCACTTGACTGAACGGCTGCCATCAGCTACCTGCATTCTACACAGACTCAGGCCACATATTTTAAAAGCTATTGTATAACATCTGCACTTCTGACATCTTCAATATTGCTCTTGGTATCTACAGTACTGTAAGTTGACAGCACTCCTCAGCCAGAGGCTCATTCTTAAGAGTTTAAAAGCTATTCTCCACAATCTGTCAGTCATCAATACCTTCACAATTCACACAAAACATTATCTTCATGAACATACTGTTTAAAGCACCTGAGTTATTGATAATCATAAGGAAGACAGAAAAATAAACTCTCCTTACTAACATTCACAGTATTCACAAGCACTAGTTTCTCCCAGCCAAAGATGCTACACAGGATTTATAAACTGTCTTAACAGCAGCCTGTTGTAGAAATCTACACTCTTATGAACAACTGACTATTAAAGAAATAAAAGAACAGCTTTCAAGTGTGCTACAGATCTGTTCCTAACAGGCTACCAGCTTCTTTAGATTGTCACCTGTGTTTCCTCAGGTAAACAACAGGTGCACTAGATATTCTGGGCTAAAGACAAATATTTGCATGCTATCTAGATGACTAGCATAATTTTCTAGTAATAAAGCCTATCTTGGTTGTGGATTAACATGAAGATTGTATATGTATAAGAAGTATATGACAGCTTACGTGATGGTAGGGTAAACTAAACTGATCATAACTGAACTCCAAACTAAGGACAGAGGTGACTTAACACCTGTAGAAAGACAAGACTTCATATGTCGACTAAAATTCAAAGGCTATTCATTTGACTTTCTATTCATGGTGGTTTTAAGGTGTTGATGGCATTTTATATTCTAACATTTCACTCTCAATTAGCATATTCATGTTCCAGGAAGATTTAAGGGGTAACACTAATATCTTCTTCTTTCAACAGAAACGACCCTACTTAATGCTAGGGTCAGCAATCATGCCACAAAATCCAGAGGTCAGTATGCAATATTGCCATTTTTTTTTTGTCTGAGATCAGTGAAAGGAATGTAGAAGACAACTGTATGCCACTTTGGAAAGTGATGTTTTTACAGCCAGCAAGACCACTGTACGAATGAAAATGAATGCGAATCTGGATTTTCCCTTCAAGTAGAAGATCGTAACATTTTGTTACCACAAAAGGGAGGGAAACAAGAACAGGAGTACTCTCAGTTAAGCACTCTGTAATCTAGAAACCCAGATAATTCAGAAGATATGAATAGCAGGTTTGAGGACAAAGCAAGATTGTTTTCCCACTTTCCTAATTAAGAGCACAGGTACTTCAGCTAACAACACTGTACACCACTAAAGTTTAAATACTAAAATTCTACAAAGCCAGTGGCTGTCACATTTAGATGTCTGGTTTATTTCCAGCCTTGCTGGAACTCTACTCAAGCTCATTGAAAAGACATATCCAGATATTCAACTGAAACTAAGGAGAATGGTTTATGGCCATGAGTTGAAAAAAAACTATTTATGCTGATGTTTTGTTTTTGCTGTTGGTGTAAAGATAATGAAAAAAATCCTCAGTTACACAAAGGAGTAGGAGAAAACACAAACCCTGAAATACTATCATCCCTTCATGAATAGCCATGCGATTTTTTTCTTAAGCTTTAATATAACGAGTGTTTAGTTTTCAAAGATCACTATCACTTTTAGTTTGTGGAAATGAAAGACTTCCTTCTCCAAAGTTAAGGAAACACATATTCAAAGGTATAACTTGAAAATAATTATTGGACACAGAGGCTACCTAACTTTATCATGTGCTTGTATCTTACAAAAGAAACTGAGCTGCACGACAACAAAAGCTTATTACCATTCATTTAAACAGCCCTAACAGTATGATTTCTTTACCATATAAGAGGAAAAAAATACATCTGCATATACTTCATAAATTCAACATTACAGAATCATAGAATATCCCGAGTTGGAAGGGCCCCATAAGGATCATCGAGTCCAACTCCTGGCACCGCACAGGTCTGCCCAAAAGTTTAGACCACGTGACTAAGTGCACAGTCCAATCGCTTCTTAAATTCAGACAGGCTTGGTGCAGTGACTACTTCACTGGGGAGCCTCTTCCAGTGTGCAACCACCCTCTCGGTGAAGAACCTCTTCCTGATGTCCAGCCTAAACTTCCTCTGCCTCAGCTTGACACCATTCCCACGGGTCCTATCACTGGTGATTACAGAGAATAGGTCCCCTGCCCCTCCACTCCACCTCGCGAGGAAGTTGTAGACTGCGATGAGGTCTCCCCTCAGCCTCCTCTTCTCCAGGCTGAACAGGCCAAGTGACCTCAGCCGCTCCTCATGTCTTACCCTCTAGGCCCTTCACCATCTTCGTTGCCCTACTCTGGACACTCTCCAACAGTTCAATGTCCTTTTTGTACTGTGGTGCCCAGAACTGCACACAGTACTCGAGGTGAGGCCGCACCAGTGCGGAGCAGAGCGGGACAATCACTTCCCTCGGCCGACCAGCAATGCCGTGCGTGATGCACCCCAGGATATGGTTGGCCCTCCTGGCTGCCAGGGCACACTGCTGGCTCATATTCAGCTTGCTGTCAACCACAATCCCCACATCCCTCGCTGCGGGGCTGCTCTCCAGCATCTCATTGCCCAGTCTGTACGTATAGCCAGGGTTGCCCCGTCCCAGGTGCAGGACCCGGCACTTGCTTTTGTTAAACTTCATGTGGCTGGTGATCACCCAGCTCTCCAATCTGTCCAGATCTCTCTGCAAGGCCTTTCCACCCTCAACAGAGTCCACAGCTCTTCCAAGATGGGTGTCGTCAGCAAATTTGCTCAAAACACCTTCTAGTCCTACATCCAAATCATTTATAAAAACATTGAAGAGGACTGGCCCTAAAATGGAGCCTTGAGGGACCCCACTAGTGACCATCCACCAGCCGGATGTGGCCCCATTTACCACAACCCTTTGAGCCCTGCCCGTCAGCCAATTGCTCACCCATCGTATGATGGTTTTGTTTAGTTGTATGCTGGACATTTTGTCCAGTAGGATCCTATGGGAAACTGTGTCAAAAGCTGAAGTCCAAAAAGATCACATAAGCTGGTTTCCCTTGATCGACTAGATAGGTGATCTTATCATAAAAGGAAATCAAATTTGTTAGGCAGGACCTACCCCTCATGAACCCATGTTGGCTGGGACCAATGACATCAATGACATTAAAAGCAAAATAACTGTTTCAATAGTCTTCAAATGCATAAAGACAAAAAGCAAGGTTAAGTATGAGAATTACGTAATAGGCAAAGTATTTCAATTGTAATTGCAGAAAGTTATTTTTGTGCCTTGTTAAAGCAACACATATTGTTACTTTAATTCAGTACTACCAAACAGGTGTAAATAGCACTAGTCGATAGGATAGGACTACCTTTTAAACTATGATATCCAACCAATTCAGCATTAGTACCACCTGATACCCTTAGGGGAAAAAATAGAAGAAATTACTTTCATTCATCTTTTCATTGCAGTGCACATTACTGCACCCATTCTTAACTAAGTTAAAATTTAATAAATAACTTTTGAACGAAATGAGGAATTATGATGTTAAGGTGCTATCTAGTAAGGCTGCAAACATTCATTACTATTTTATATTAAAAAGGGTCTCCCCAGCTGATGCCTAAAATATATTATTTCACATGCCAGGTTTAGGGAGAAGTCACCTAAACAACTAACTAAAACAGAGAAGGGGCAACATCTGTCTTAGTAGGACATGTGGAGAACAATTATGCAGCAGTCTCTTTTGTAGTAGAGGGGAAGGGAAAGACAGGGAAGGCATGTATAGCTACAGAAGCTTAAGTGAAAACTGATGCCAAAAGAATTATAACAAGCAACCAAGCCTTTTAGTTGTTTTTGCAGATTTAGTCTCTATTGCCTTTACAGCATTAAGAAAAAGCCCTTTTCTGCTAGTTAATATCAATTTATCAGAACGAACTATATTACTTGCCTTAACCATATCATAGTAGTGTATTTTTTTGTCTTACCTACAGCTACAATCTCTTGTGAAATACCAAGTCCTCAGGAATAAGATGCAGGATTCTTGACTCAAGGGAGATACCTAGAGGTAAAGATCAAGTTTTACAAGCTGTGGTACTGATTTTGGTAATCCTCTTCTTGTCTCTCTATACAAAGAAAATCTAGGCTTATGAATATCTTCAGAAAGCAGCAAAAACATAGCAATGTTACAAAGTCAATTTTCAGACTTCACAACAGATGAAAAGAAAAAAGACTTCATCTTCACGATGAACTATTCAATACCTCAGCTCTTACAAGATATGAAGCACTTTGCCTATAGTAGATATAATTGAGTCTAGGGAAGACTACGCAGTTATTTCAAGAGTCCTATTGGCAGCACTTCAGTGCTCCCTCCAAAGAAAAACAAATACATTGTTCTGTTAATCCAATTCTTTTGAATGATGGAAAGTAGCTTCTAAGTGCACAGTAATCAGTTTCCCCATCCATGCAGCTACAGCTTTCTTTACTGCAAACTTAAAGCTACGTTTTAGATCAAACTGCAGACTGACAGGTGTGATAAAATTGAGCTAAGAGCACCAACAATTTGTTATTGTCAGGCACTTCACACAGATACGAAAATAGGAATTTACATGCCAGAAAAAGAGATATAGCACAATATATACCTGACATAAAATTAAGAAGGATGTCAGCAGACAAATTTTCATTCCACTTCAAGATACAGTTCATCCTAAATACCCCCTCACTATTTGAAGAAAATTACTGTCTTTAAATAAAAATCTGCCTTAAAAACACACCACATTTTAATCGAAAACAGAATACATGCAACTGCTCCATAAAATCCAGTCAAAGGAGTTATTCAAAGTGTTCCTTACACATTTGTCTCCAGTACCCCAAAACAATCAGCCTAAAATATATGTTCCCTTTAATGTTAAAGCTGTAATTAGACATTTTAAAGCAAGTTCAAAAAACATGCTTAAAACCAGAAGTCGGAAAGATATATGCAATTCTATGATCTCATACACTTCATTCCACAGAATGATAAAAAATGTGTAAATAGAATACTGTTGTAAAATTTCAGATGAATTTTATCATAAAATATAGTTCTGTAAATGGAATATTCTTGTAAAATTTTTCTTGTAAAATTTCAGTATTCTAGTCCAATGATTTAGAAGAACAAGCTTATTTTTACAGTTTGAGTGTTTTATATAACACTTTAGCTACCTGAATACATGCGTTTATATAAAATAAGCTGTATTTATACCAATTATCCACATAGCTAAAGCCTTATTAAATGTATTTATATTTTGGAGTTTCTAAAAAACTGTGCATAAAAAGAGGAATTAAGCTCCCCAAAGACCGAAGGATATTGGTCATCCAGTCTTTCCCTCAAAAGCTTTCCTAAACAGGTGTATCTACTCTCTTCATCTGCTTTTCTTCACACTTCAGAAGTTTTACTTCCTTTAAAATACCTAAGCTATTTTAATAGCATGCTCATCACTATCACACAGTCATAACAGAAAACATATCTATGCTTGACTGCATTTTCATCTTTGTTCTTGTCAAATGTGACGTCAAGTGACAGTTATCACTAGGCACCTGATCACTGAGGACTAAAATTCATGACACTACATTTGGCCCCACCAAAACCTTAGAAAAAGATTAACCATATGCTTAAAAATTAGAGAATACGGATCCAGCTTGCATTTGATAAGCAAGAAAAGACTGCGTACAAAGCTTCTGGAATGCTTGTGTGGGCAATGTCACTTGAATTTCTGGGGGCCAGTGCACTCAAACAATGGCTTGTAGAGTATTTTTCAGCTACAGTTTGATTGCAGACCATTGGTTCCATTCACAACTAGCTTGGAATGTCCTCACGTTTAGGTAAATATTCACAGGATATTCAACTAGGATGCAGAGCAGATTATTGCCACTGTAATCATCTTTTTGCCTTCTCCAGCTATTTCTAACCCTCTTTCCCACTGCACTAGAGAGGGAAAAGAAGCCAAGGAGACCAAGTAGTACCCATCCCCATGGAGCTTTCTCCCCTGCTGCAGGCACTGGGATTTATAATCAAAACTGTCTGGGACAGACCACTGCTAGTGTTGCCTGCAATGTTGGCAGGCTGTTAAAGTTACAAAGAGAGAAGTATGTGCCAAAATATGTACTCTAGCTTGCCAAGCATATAATCCTGATGCAAACTTCCTGATAGGAAAAGGATTTAATAAATATGAGACAATTTCCTTTTCCCTTTGCTTAGAAACTATCTTCTTTCCCACATGCTTAAAGTCAGAGAAAAAGAAACAGCACAGCTTCCACACTTAAGAGCAGCTCAGTTCTCTGCATGGAGTACTCAGCTTCACTTGATCGATCATATTTCATATTTTCTTACCAATTTGGATGATGACCACCAGGATAGGCTTTGAAACGTAAAGAGTCTGTCTCCCAGTATTCATGAAACACTTGGAAACATGCTTGACTGTTAAGTTTGTTTGGTGAATATGGCCTCAGTTGCTGCCTGGTCCCCTCTACTTTGTGGCCTACTACTAGGCTCTCTCCTGGTCTGAAACAGTAAAGGAATACCAGTGAAGGACTATGGGTTTTGTACCGGAGTCGTGGTACTCACTTGATTAAAGAGTTGTCCACATACTGAAATATGCTCAGCTTAAGTGTTACTAAGGTAATGATCATGACTGTGCTTTCCCTAACATCCTTCTGCTAGTTAACATCTTTTCCTATTTGAAAAAAAAGAAAGGAGGAAATAAGACCTTTTAGTCATTACAAGCTGTCACAGGTTTCAGTTGCTAAGTAAGATATATTCAGCTGAGTGAACTTAAAAGCTTACAAAAGGATATAGTAAAACAGTTGACGTGCTTTTTGGAACAAAAGTCAACAACGCAGAGTTTGCACAGCAGTGAGATTTGCCTGACAGCAAAACACAGTTCACAAGTAGTCAGTATTAGCAAAAGCATTAACTATTCTTGAAGCAAAAAATAAAAATTGGATAAAAGATTTCATCAAAAGTAAAAAAAACTGCTAAAATACTTCAGAAATCCCAGCTGAAACTGGAAACATTAACTTCTGTCTTCCAGTCCATAACTGCTTAAGTCTAGCAACTGCGTTTCACATACAGAGCTTAAGCTCCACCTGACATCTCCTCAGGACATATCTGTACAAATAGTGATCAAAGTGAAACAAAATAGAAAATCTCTTACCTTCGTTTTAGAAGCTAAATCATATAACTTTTTACTTTTAACCACTGACTTATAAATCACAAGCTAGGTAAGTTTTACACGTATGTACAAACATACACATACATACACACAGAGCAAAACCCATTTTCCTTATTGACTCTTTTGACTAATCCTCCCCTACCCTATTGCTACCATCTGAAATACCTTATACAAGCCTGGAAGCTGGACTTTAGAACCAAATATGTACTCTATATTCTTAGAAGGAGTGCCAAAGTAATCATTGGCAAAACATACACAGGCCACACATGGCAGAGCATTAAACAAAGTTGTAGGACCCTCTCCCATTCTAACATATGCCGAGGGATTCACTGTATATTGATTTCTGGCCTAATGTCTCTGCTGAATTTTACTGTTCACAGGTTCATCCAGTTTTAGGGTCCTCTGTACAGAAGAGACATGGACGTACTGAAGCATGTCCAGCAAAGATACTTAAAGGCCTGCAGCATCTGGCATACGAGGAGAGGTCGAGAAAGGTGCAATTGTTTAGCCTGGGAATGAGAAGGCTCAAAGGCAGGGAACCATACCACAGTGTATTAATACCTGATGGGGTTAGCAAAGGAAACACAGTCAGGATCAGTGGTACCTAGTGAAATAGTGACAGTGGGCACAAATCAAAATTCAAGATTTTAAGATTCTACTTAAATGGAATCCCCCTCCCCTTTTTTTTGTTTTTAATTCTAAAAGTCAAACACTGGGAATAGGTTGTCCAGGGAAGTTGTGCAGTCTCTATCCTCAGAAACATTTGAAATCTGACTGGACAAGTTTCCATGACCCTACTTTGACACCTTGAACAGGTAGGGGGATTGGACTGGATGATCCCCATAGGTCTCTTTCAGCTTCAGTGAATTCTATAATTCCTGGCACAAATAAAATAACTGATCTGTTCTCCAAAGGAAGCAGAAAGAATATGTAAAGTTTGGAAACAAAAAAAATTAGAATCCTTACCTCAAACCAGTTAATCTAATCAAACTGAGACCATGATACCAACCATCATCAGATTGTTTTTAATCACACTACTAAATTTATTAGAAAGTTGCTGAAAAGAAGTTAGCAGAAACAAATCTAGGAACATAAGCCAACTTCAACTGATATTAGATAGATAGGATCTCTAACCCAGTTTATTCACCTTGAATGACTCAAGTTTTGCCTTCTGGTTTTCTTGTCTTCCCGCCACTGTTACACTCAAGATACAAACTGATTCATGCCTTTAACCCAGAATCTTCTGAACTCAGAAATATGCAGACAGCTGACCATAGAAGCAAGAATGAAGGGCTGTGAAGCTCTGACCACTGCAGGCATTTGAACTGATAATACAGGAAGATATATAAAAAAAACAACAACTGTTCCCCGAGTTGACAGTTCGATCATTTTGGTCAAGTATTTGTGATGTTTTTGCAAGTACTCCGAGTTAGTTCACACTGATTATCAATGTACCTCAACCGTTGCAGCTGACAAACCTGAGAAGACAACTTCAGACAGCCCTCCTAGTATTTTAGCAGCAGCAATTCCTCAAATTACAAATAACCCATGGCATCATTTTCATCCTAACCCTATCACAAGGGCAACAGAATTTGTTGCAGTTTACTTCATTGGGCATGGTGACATGTTAGACAGGAAGCAGAGACCATAACCACTGTGTATGGAAACAAGAAAGCATCATGTCCTGAATCAAAAGGTGACCTTTACTCACAGCTGGGTACCCCATCTACATCTAATCTGAGAACAAATGAGCCATTTTAAAGCTGCAGTGATAGTTTTGCCTACATGTGAATATACACCTCTGCCTGTGTCCAAAGCACTTTGGTTTCACTTAGGGGAATGACTATACCAACTTTCACCTATCTTTCTCTTGAACATACAAAGTTCAGTAGGCTATGTTAGAGCTGTTTCTATCATAAAACATTTCAGAGAAGTTCATTTGCAGCCTGTATAGGACTTACGCTACTGAATTTATTTTCTTGATTTAGAGGGAGAAGAAACAAAAGAGTAAGTCAAGTTACAATTCTCTTGACTTTCTAAGGGGAAGAGGAAAAAAAGGAAAGGGTCTTTGGCATCTTATTACAAGAACTCAACAGATCTGATTTAGGACTCTCATAATGGCATCTCAACCTTTTCTGAAAGGTCAGGAGATACCTCATATTTAATGACACCCTACTCTCCTAATGCTTATGTAAGCTACAGAAAAAAATACAGATATAGTCATAAGACCACAGCAAAATGTATCATCAAAACACCTTCAGAAATCTCTTAACGCATTCATCTTAGCATCTGGAGGGAAAAGAACGAATCATAATCTTCACTACAAGAAAACCCTCCCAAAAAGGCTATTTTCTACCTGCCTGTCAACTACTATATTTCAACATCCTCTCATGCAAATTGCTGGTAGGGATTTCAGTAAGTCACTAAACCATTTGATGAAAGAACTTTCTTGAACTGAGAAGTCAAACAGCTGAAACGTGATAAGAGGAAGAAATTAGTTCTAGTTAATACTCCTGTATTTCTTACACATACTTTAAGTCAGCAGCAACAGTCAAAGACATTAGGAAATGTTTTAGCTTTATAGACAGAGTTAAATGTTTAACAGTCAAAATACCCTACATAATAAGAGGAAATAAAACTATCTACAGGAAAAAAAGCATCATCAGATCATACATTGCTTGCTGACTCAAATGTCTTGTGAGCAGAAAACCACAATAATGCAGTCATTGCAGTACAGACTGTAATTCCCTTTGACTTCCAACTTCTGAGTTATGCTATTCAAAAACTAGCTGCTAGTCATACTTTTGAATATCACTATTTGCACTATGATGCTAAGCGAACAGCCACAAAGCCTACTATCTGAAGACAGACTTCCAGGTTTTATGCATGAAGTGGAAAAAGTACAATTAAGTAAAGACTTCAGAACAGAAGACATAAATGACTGGAGAACAGGGGAGGGAGGAATCATGCAACTTCAGATTCCTCCTATTCTCTTACTTCTACCCCAAAAGTTATGCCCTCTTTAATTTGCAAATCAGAAATGGAAAGCTAGTGGAAGTCAAAGCTCAGGAGCTTGTATTTGAGTGTGCTCTACACACGCACTAATTACTTCTCTTACTATCAACTCTCCCTATGCAGCAGGGAGCTGAGAATTTGAAGAGAAGGTCTGAGAAACCAAGCAGAAAGATCAATCTTGCACACTAGGATCTGTAAGAGGATTTTGAAGAATAATACAAAACAAAGCATACAAGTGATTGAAACAAGTAACTACAACCAAATCAGCAGACCAAACTAGAGAACTGAATACAGTACACATGCTCCCTTGGTTGAAAAACACCAAATATCTGAGAAACCTCTTTCAGAATATTTTAGCCCTTTGCAGAATTACCAGCCCTTCAGGGTATCAGCATCAAAGACAGTTTTGTCATCAAAGACAGTTTTGTCATGTGAATGACTGCTTACTCTTGAGAAAGAAGCGAAACCTACAGCAGTGCTTTTCAAACACAGAGATAGGTCAGTAAATTGAAAGGAGGACATACCTCGAATGATAACAACGCATCTCCCTTTCCTCTAGCAGGATAAAAGGAACAACTCTTTTCAAAACAAAAGGTGAGAAGCACTGGGTTGGAGCACATTCAGCTTAATTTGATATTGCAAAAGAAGAGCCTTTAAATTGTAATCCTGCTGATATAAGGCCTATTTTAGATCATCTCATTTGCAGCAATAGTTATGTTGTCCATTCTTAAACAATGGATTCGGAGCTGGCTGTTACAATTCCAGCTAGAGACCTGAATGTATTCACCTTCAAATAAAGAAACAAGAAGCCTTTCATACTTAGTGTAGTGTACTTAGTAGTGTAGCTCTTAAAAATCCCAGCTGTGGGTCAGGTAACTTTTTACTGCTCTCAGCAGAGACAAAGTTATGCCCACCTTTACATCAGACCATTCTCAATTCATTACAAATGTTTCTTTAGCTAGGACTAGCAGAGCAAAAGCTGTCTTCAATTCTCCAGTAGCTCAGGCCTTTGCAAACAACAGTAGTGTTACTTCAGAGCTAATTCAAGGGGAGACCACAAAAGACAGTGAAGTGGGGAGAAGAATGCCATGAGGGGCTTGCATTGAAAGGATGAAGGGGAGCAAAAACAAGGAAATACACCTTTGGAGGATAAATTGAAATGGAGGGGGTGGGAAAAGAAATCCAACTCAAAAGAGTACATCTACCGCTGTAAATAAAAAAATAAAAAATTCAGGTGCTTAAAGACCTTCTGGCTTAGCCTCCATACAGACTACAGATACTCATCTTCCTACTTTAAAGGCCTATCCTTATTTTCAAGGGCCCATGATAGGATGAACAGTTCAAAACTACCATACCTATCTATGGACACATATCACTACTTTTAAAAGCTGAAATTTAGTATTGAGGAAAAAATTACAACTCTGTTAGTAGACAAACTTGCTGTTCAAATATTTGCACATGCAAGACCAAAGTTTCACAAGAGACATGCTATTCTTTAAGCTTAACACAGCAGACAAAGGAATAACAAATCAGTCAGGAATGTCTCAAGTGTCTCCATCTCCAATTCACCCCTACATAGGAGCACATTTTCCCCTCTGTGCCATCACAGTTCATGTATCATTTCAGACTGATAATGCACAACAAAAATATGCTTAAAGAAAAAAAATCACAATTCTACTTTACGCTACGGAAAAGTAGAAACAATTATATCTTTAAGCCTTAAAAAATTCCATGGCAAAACATGATTGGTTTTATATAAAATATAAAACTGCTAATACTCTAACATTAGTAAACAAGCAACTAGGAAGATGACAGGTGAGATTTCCATTAGAGCAGCATCTTGTTTTTTTAATAAGAATGTTTAGTACTCATGAAGCTTTGCTTTGACAGGCAAAATTATTTCATAATTCTGTTTCTCCTACGTTTCACAAAAGAAACACACTGCAAAACTTTCCAACTTTGTAGAGAAACCAAACAAACACCGTGTGGGAAAGTTACTCATATCTTTACAACACCAAGAAACTTGGTAAGAGAATTTCCACACAATTACTCAAGTACCAGCAACATTCTTGAATTACCAGAGAATCACCTTGTAACTGAATACATTTGGCAAGAAAACATAAATACAGAAAATCGGACTTTCCATATCTGTAACACTATTAGACAATGAGTCATATCTATCACGGAACATCCTAACAATGCTTCAGTATATAGAAGCCCTCTTCCTCAAATCAAGATAGGATACTTTCAAGAATTAAAGTGCCATCTGACAGCAGGCTAATGCCATCACAACACAGTGCTGCCCCTCTGATTCCAACAGATGCTTAGCAAATATAGACTGTGCGGTAACTGGATCAAACATATTTTTGAGGATGAACCTGAAGCTAGTTAACAGAAGCTATTCTTCTCTAAAAAAATAAAGAACTCCACATCCATGAAAAAGAAAAACTTTGTTTCCCCAACTAAAAGGGATATTCTTTATCGCATTTTATACTGGAAATGAGGGTGAGGTAAGAACAAACAAGATTTAACAAGTTGCAGAAAACATGGGCAAAGTACTACCTAATGCAAAGTTTAGTTCAAAAGGTGGATAAAGCAGTATGTTCCTCTAAAAAAATATCTAGGTGCGTACTGCTCTAAGTTACAGCTCAACTAATTGTCTATTAAAATAATCCAAGGACACTACATTTTAAAGGAAAATAAAGTTTTCTACTAGTAAGTTCTCTGAAAGAGGCAAACTAATTCAAAATGGATTCACATTGAAATAAAGAACAACTTCCAACAACAAACATGGGGAAGGCCATTAAAAAACACAAAATGCACACTCAAGAACACAATGAATCCTTCATGTAAATATAAATATTTATGTATTTAGTAAAGTTAGAAACAATCAAAAAACCCATGAGGACATCAATATGTTTTGCAGTACTGCCTTACACCATCTTGTGATAGTTAAAACAAAGCATTTTGCCTATTATAAAAATTGGAATAACTTCTTCATATACTATGCAGTAACACAAGAGTACTTGAGCCCTGCTCCAACTTTTATCATTGCTCAAAATACTGCAACTCCAGCTTCGAAGTGATAGCTCATCAAAATAGCACAGACTAATATTGAAAGAATACAGTCAGAGCAAGGAATTGACCTCCAACATGAACATGCCAAGTATTAAAAAAACCGTATAAAGCCTCCTATTTATCTTCTATAAAATAGTTTTTAAAACAACACTAACTTCACACCAACCAGGCTACTTTTAAGTTTTTAAATATCGCTTCTAATGATAAACCATGAAATGTGCAATAAAAAAATTTACAATCCCTTAACCAACTTATTTTTGTTAGGTGCCTGTTCACTCTGAAATGCAGTGAATTTGTCTGCCCTACATCTAGATGACAATTCTCTCCACTACAGTTTTTCCTTGAATCAACAACAACTTCTTGAAACCCGGAGCCCTGATATTTCTTGCAAAGTTTAAAAAAATGAACTTCAAGAACTGTATCTGCTAGAAGCCAGTAGCCAAGAACCGCTCTAGCCATCACTTAACTCTACAGTGCTGACTGCTCCAGATGAAGCTGGGTTTTTTTTGGTCAGTTGGTATTTGTTTTTTATAAAAAAAAGTTGCATTGAATAAGATCTCCAAGAACATGTACATTAGGTTCTTTTAATTTGACTTGCTATCATAACTATGCGCTCATTTTACCAACACACACCTATGGACATGCTGCCTGAGTTATCTGAAACAAAGCTTCAGTCAGGGAAAAAAATAAAAATAAAGATCAGCTGATCAGAGGAAAAAAAATTCTTCCCCCCAAAAAATGCCTCTGCTTTTACCTTCTTTACATAACCAAAGGTCAGAATATATTCACAGAATATACCCATTTGTTCTGTCTTGTGCAATTAAATTAACTGCTTATTTACTGATTCTTCTGGCCAGCATCATATACTGTTGTTAACCTTGGAAACAGAATTTAAAGACTAACACCTGTAGAAGAGTATCTTTAAGGTAACTACATAAACAGTCATAAACCATTTAACAAAAGAAAGGAAAAATGGACTTGTTTTTAAAGGGAGTTTAAAAAAACAACTCTTGTAAGCTTTTGAACAGAAAGAATCCAGGTACTTCAGTGATTATCCTTTCCAAGCAAAGATCACTCAGAAAAAACGAAAGTATGTGAACCTTAATGTCAATAAACTTGACATCTAAAACTGTAACATACCTGTATTTTTTCGTTTAAAAAAAACATATAGCTTTGCCAGGCAAATTACCCTTCTCACATAATTCAACAGTTTATTGATATGGATATTTCAGGTCAAAAAATTAGGACTCACGACAGTGAATAAGAAGTTCAGCCAGTATCAGCTGTTTTCACCTGGTCCCACTCCAAAGTTTTGACATTATGTTTTTGACACTATGTACGGGGTATGTCATGCCCTTTGTCTAAGGCATACTCTAAATACCACCAACAGTTGGGGAATTCTACGGTAAACCAACCATCTTCATACTAGCTTGAGTTCCAAGGCAATATCTAGGATAATGAAAAAAATATTAAAAATTTTGGAAAACTGATCAAAAGGTCTGAAAGATATAGAGGTGAGTTTTAATAAAAGCAAATACCTTAAGTGAACCCGCTGCCAACGTATTAGGAGCGTATTTTGTATTTTTCACCATAGCCTTTCAAAAATCCATTCATAAGCAGTAAGTGAAAACACTTCCATTTTTAGCCCAATACTCCAAGTCTGATGATGCCTTAAGAACTAAATCACTTAGATTTCCAACAAGTCAGCACACTAAGAAATACTTCAGCTAATGCATGTTTATTTTTTAATAGTGCTTCAATAGGCATTCTAAAATACATGAAACAGAACTCCACGATACATATGGAGACCAGAAGTAACGCAACCTCTGGCATCATCCTTTCGTACCAGAACTAAAATTGCACAAACTTTTCCTTCAGAAAGATTTGTCCCACATTTAATACTTAGTCTCTATTTGAGACTGAAATTTTCTGTCAGGATAACTGAGCTTTCATGGTCTAAGGATGAAAGTAAAATGTGGGGTTATGTACCTTTTGCTAAAAGAAGTGCACATGCATGTGAATACAGGGGTGCAGTGGTAAATATATTTCTGTCTTCAGCCCCAACAGATCATCCAATTCAAGAAGCTGGAATACCAAGTTGTATCTGTTATATATGGCTGCTTAAAACTTGCTTAATTCAACAGGTTATATGCATACTCTCCCCAAGTCAGAACATTGTGGTTTACTAACATGTTTCATTTTAAGATTTCATTTTGTATTTGGATGAAGTTTTTGAACATAGATCTGTAACACTAAGTCATTTTACAGAGCATTTTTATGGAGAACACACCTTTTTTCCAAGCATTTTCCAATCTACAACACAAGATTGAAGTACTCCCAGATTCACTTCTGTAGAGTTTCATTTCTGCTACAGTGCAAGAACGAAGTGCTGGTAATATTGTAAACTCTCCCCCCACCCCCAATATTTTCTCTCAAGTATTCAGTCTATATTTTAAGTCATTATTCTATTCTGAAGTTATCCCATGGAAGTTAAATCATAGAATGGTCTGGGTTGGAAGAGACCTTAAAGATTATCGAACTTCAAACCCCCTGCTATAAGCAGGGATGCCACACACTAACTCAAGTTAGCCAAAGGTCAACATGAATAAATACCATAAATAACATCTGAGTTTCTGGGATGGTACTAAACTATGATCAAATGTAACAAAAAAATGTTTTAATATGACTGGTTTTTATTTCACCTTTTCTCCTGAATTGAATTACGCGATAAAGACTGAGTATGGATTTCAGTCTCAGAAATGTGCATCTTCCTCTTTGAACTAAAAAAAATGCCTGTGTTTGAACAAATTTGGGGAAAAAGTTACAGAGTACAGCATACCCATCAAAAAAGTACATCATACTCAGGGATAGGGAAAAAAATAACAGAAAATCATCAGTGTACAGTTCTTAACCACCTCCACAAATGTTAACTGCTTTCTGTAAAACATCCTTAAGCACACACAATAGTGTGAAAGTAAGCCCAACATCTTTAGTTAATTAGCATGAGATCCACAACAGGTTTAATACTACTTTTAATGTTAAACACTTGCAACTTGTCTTTGTTGCCTCAGCCTCCACAAAGATTATTCAAGGGCTGGAGCACCTCTCCTGTGAGGAAAGGCTGAGGGAGCTTGGGTTGTTCAGCCAGAAGAGAAGGCTCTGGGGTGACCTTTCAGTACCTAAAGGGGGCCTACAAGAAAGATGGGAAGGAACTTTGTCAGGGAGTATGGATAGGGATAGTGGCTATGAAGTAGAAGAGAGTAGGTTTAGATTGGATGTTAGGAGGAAATTCTTCACTGTGAGGGTGGTGAGGCCCTGGCACAGGCTGCCCAGAGAAGCTGTGGATGCCCCATCCCTGGAGGTGTTCAAGGCCAGGCTGGATGGGGCTTTGGGCAACCTGGCCTAGTGGGAGGTGTCCCTGCCCATGGCAGGGGGTGGAACTAGATAATCCTTAAGGGTTACTTCAACGGAAACCATTCTGTGATTGTGCTTTTTTGAAAAAAAAAGGGGTTAGTAACATTGATACGTAGCAACCTCAGGCTTGACCTGAGCAGCTGCCTCTGACTATTATGTAGATAACCTCTTGTCAAAAATTACTGCAAAACAGAGGCATTGACTAGAGAGGGGACAAAGCAGCCTTAACACCAAACACTGCCTGAAATAAAAAGTTTGTACTGAGACATTCTTTGTGGTTCCAACCCTACCCCCTCCAAACACGGGATTTGCTTCAGATTCATGGTCTGATAATGCAACATCCTACCAAGAAGAGTACCCAAAAAGCCATACAAGAAAAAAATCCAGTCCTCTAAGCAAGGATGAATGATATACAGGCTTACTATTTGGCCACACTTTTAATTGACTGATGGGAGAACAGCAGCAGTTACAGTATTATCTTAGTACAGCTTCAAAAGGAAGTAACAGAACAGGGAATAAAAGGACAAAAACCAGCTTCTTTCAACAAAGGAAACAAATAGTTCATTTCCAAATAGGGTCTACAAAGTACAAAATGCTGTATTCGGAAATTGAAAAAGAACTTTCGGATCCTAAACTGAAATGTCCAAACTGAAGTAAGCTTGTATTGTGTTTTTAATTTTTGCAGGATAAATTCCATGCATTCTAAAATATTTTATTAAATCTTTCTTGTGAGTAAGAGAAAGCAATAAAAGAGTCTGAATAAATGTGAACCCCAAAAGTGCATATTAATAATCATTTTTGAATTTTGTTTTGACTTTCAGAAGTAGTATACGTGCTGATTCAACAATCAGAATTTAAAGCTCCGCCTATGATCCAATTCAAAAGCTTGCAATAAGAATGTATACTTTAAATCACATATACGGGATAACGGAGCATTTCAAATTAGAAAAAGCTGTTCTAATCTTCCATTTTTCCATTGTGGTAAGAGATCACATCATGCATTTTAAATATGCACTGAAGAATGTTATTAAAAATACAAAAACTATGTTCTTAAGATGTTGTAGTCAAATTCTTATCCAGGCCACGAAAAAGAATACCGCATTTATACTCTATACTTCTCAAGCCACAGAAATGGGATAGCAGTAATTTACAGTAAAATCTGGTGTTACATTTAGCTGTACAACACTACTAATTACAGGATAATTTCAACAATAAATATTTGGTTAAACTCTGCTTTGTCATCAGTGCAAGTAATTTAAGCTGAAACTGATCTTTCAGAGAGTCCAAACTTCTCTTTTGGAGACTATTTTTATTTTCTGGTAACTGAACATCATTTCCTACTGAACATTTCTCTAGAAATAGTGCTTTGCAAACAGAAAACCACACAGACAATGTTAGAAGTAAAAGAGAAGATTCAAACCTAGAGCAGCAAGGCAATTCATAGCTCCTTTTAAACTGTCCTTAACTAACCCTATTTTACTATTCAATGCCAAAGTCTAACAATGAATGACTTTACAGAGCACATAGGCTGCATCACTTAATAACAGTTAGGCAAATTAAAGACAAGCTATATCACACCCTTCTTCAGAAAGCATCCAGGGAGGAAACAAAGACACAGAAGGGTATCAGCACCACGGTAGATATTAGATCAAGCAAAACACTTGTGGTTAGGCTCCTGGACACTGTCAGAAGTCTCCAGTTTTACAAAGATCCTCCTGCAATGCACAAGGTCTCCAAAGAGCCAAGCTACTGTTAATGAAGGCATTACACAGATGAACAGCAGTGCTATCTTACCTCCACAGGAAAAAAATACAAAACAAACCAACAAAGAAACCAACAATAAAAAATACTACCTGCTTCTGAGAATATTCAGAGACAGACAATCAGTATTGTATGGAAGAGGCCAACTTAACAGAGGTCAGGCCTTCAGAGAATCTCATATACTCCAGCCCAGTCAGCAACTCTCATGCCGCCACCACCAAAGGAACTCATGAAGTGCAGATCTGAATGTAGGGATCTGAAAGTAGCCTTTATAAGACCTCAAAGATTACCTACAATCCAGTCATCTACTCTGGTAAGAATGAGAAGAGATCCAGACCCCGCTTTCCTCCAGAACTAGGAAAAAGCTGCTACACACAGAACATGCTTTTTGTCTCTCACTAGCCAAACAGAATTTTTAGATTACTCTATAGTAATTAATCAATACCTTGTTGATACAGCTTTCACTTAGCCTGTAAATCTTTACAAAGTACTCAAGACAAGGTGAACTCTAAGGCAGAAATCAGTCACGAGTAAAATTATCTTCACACAGCAGTTTAGACAACGTTTGTGATAATTAAGAAATTAAGGTTTGCTAAAGGTCAAAATACTGTATCATTAATATGTTCTTGTCTGTGAAATATTACAAAGTTACCACATTTAACCATGTAAATTTATCACATTAACAGCAAAAACTTTCATAAGAACTTGAAACAGAACACAGAACTTCTGCTATTTAGAAAACTCCTATAGTGAATTTTCTGATATTAAAAGCAAAAACAACAAAAAAGTCACAAGTTACCTTTAACTCCAATAAAAGCCTTGAAGACTGGCAAAATACGATCAACTATGACAACTGGATAACAGCCCAATATCTTCTTTATCTATAAGAGAATCTGGAATTAAATTAGTCAAATTACACCAAACATCACCCCACTAACTTTAGGATTTAGAAAACCAGAAAAGTGAAGTTGTGCTTAAATGAGAAATAATTAAGACGTTAACACCCCTACAAATACTAAGAGGGTTAAAAACAGTAACTCAACTTGAACTGTCATTTTATCTGTTTTCAAACATGTAGAAGTGTGGCAGTTAATAATAAAGTCTAACTCTTAAAGTCAAGAAGAGACATTTCCTTCTATTTAGGAAGATGGAAATAACCCCTTACTATGCAGTTTGACTTCTTGTATAATCCAGGCTATAACACAATCACACATTCCCACATCCCCTTCTCTTATGTCAGGCAATTGTGCAAGCATACAATGAGCAGTTTTCCAGTACAGCTTTTTCTGGGTTCATTCTGCCTGTAGTGAGGACAAAAAACCACCCTCCCCCTCCTCATCTACCCTCAACAACATAAGATCACTTCCACAATGAAACCACCATTTGAATTAGTACATCTTTCTCAGGAAGTATTAAATCTTACTTCAAAAATACCTAACAGTAGTGAATCCACTATACACAACCTTTGATAGCAGTTTTGCCCTATTGAAATCTAAAGCAATAAACTGAAATGTAGAAAACTTGTCCTCTCTCAATAGAGTAATACTGTATACTATAGACATAACTATAAGGAGCATAAGCTGTTTAGATTCTCTTTCTAGATAGTGAATCCTTTCATAGCCACTACTAGCTGTGTCTATCAGTCTTATTTTGTTCCCTCCCCTTTTAACACTTGAATAAATCAATCTTCTGTACTGCGACATGCTTCCCAGTTCTTGCAACACTTTAAAAATCTTTCCAATTTTTCTTACAATATTATCACCTTTCAGAAGTTCTCAATGCCACAAGTGAATGCAGAATTCAAGAAGTAATCCCATAAGCACCAAATACAGAGTGGAAAGATTACATTACTTTGTCATGTATTTAAATGCTGTTTGGAAACCTAGTTTGATTTTTTTTTTTAAACAATGACTTACAGAGAGCTTATGATTAAATGACTATTAGCAACAACCCACAAAACCACCTTTGAAAGCCTTTAAATGTTCCCAGAACGCTTTCCTGTTCTCCCCCATGACCTGTGCTTGTCATCTTTAAAGGTATGACTCAGGAACAGGCCACATGAAAAACGCATGTTTTGTCTATCTACTACAATCACTAAATGATTTACACCATATTGAATACAGTAAGTAATACAATCATTCTCCAGGTTAACCCCCTGAATAAGAACGATTTAACTCCACAGTATTCATTGAGTATCTGAGTTGGAAAGGACCCAGAAGGATCGAGTCCAGCTCCTGGATCCCAAAAGGACCACCCAAAAAATCCAATCATGTGTCCAAGACCGTTGTAGCATTGTCCAAATGCTTCTTGAACTCCGGCAGACTCAGTGCCGTGACCACTGCCATGGGGAGCCTTTGCCAGTGCCTGACCACCCTCACTGTAGCTTGTCCCCAGGAAGACATCAACAGGTCAGACTGGCTTCAACGAGCCACACTTATTTGCACCTACTTTTAAAGTCGTATCAAAAAGAAGTGGTAATAAAATAGAAATTTCTTATGGATTAACTGCAGTCACTGGAGACTTATGAAATCAGAGGTGGAACAAGTATATTTCCAAAGAAATGAAGCCTCTAAGTCTACTCCATATCTTAAGTTTGAACTCTTCTTCACTTTCAGCATGCACACACACAGAACATATACTATTGAAAGTCTTGTCTAGACCTTCCTAAGTGAAGTTACTACAGCACAAACTCCTCTACCACAGGTACCAGCTGTTGATATAAACAGAGATCCACAGCCTCTGAGAACCAGGAAGGGAAGGTCTATTCTAGGCTCAAAGGGAATCGAACTCAGCAGAAAGCTGCAATTCAAGCAAGAGAAAGCAGCTCAACTCCTCACCATGGAGGTTAACACCAGACAGAAAACAGCACGGTAAGCAGAAACTTGTTGGAGAGAAGGAGAGCAGCGACTGAAACAGAGCCCTTCAGCTGAACACCCTTCTGGGGCCATTCTCGAGTGACACGGGATGGCACCAAACGGCGCCCGCTCTGTGACAGGTCGGCTCCGCAGTTTAAGGGCCGAGTTCATCTCCCATTCGAAACTTTAAAATATCACGCCAAAGGATGCAATTTTAATAGGAAATAGCCAAGAAGTACAGAAGCACTTTATCATTTCAAACCCTCCAGGTCTGGAAGTTTTATTATAAGAGTTTGCTGAAGGCTGAGTTTTGCAGGACTACGTGCTTGTAGTATGTTACTCACACTCTGGTTGGTACCACACATGCTAGCAGACAGGAAAACAAGGCAATAAAGCACTACATGTCAATGAAAAAGCTATAAATTACATGTTTTTAATTAAAAATGGGCCTCGGACAGCTTTACAAGAAAAAAAAAGCATCCTAATTGACCTGTTTGCTAGCCGTTACTAATATCAAAGCACCTCGACCTGAATTCACTCCCTTGCTGGCTGCTAATTGCTCCCTGCCAGCGTTCCCATTTCAGAAGCCGTTTCTGGAAATTGCAACCACCAGGCTGACAACGCCGCAAGCCAACTCCTTCTGCGCCTCCCGGGGATCACTCACAAAGCACCCCCCAGCCGCCCCCAGCCACGCACCCCGACCCTCCCTGTCTCGGGGCAGGAGACCAGGACCCTGCAGCCCCCCCAGCTTCACCCCCCCACACCTAACGAACCCCTCCAGCGCGGCCCCCCGGCCCCCACCCGCCGGCAGGCGGAGCCGCGGCCCCCGGGCGCAGAGGGGCGAGCCCCGGGGGCACCCCCCCGCCGCTCCGGACGCGCTTCCCCGGGGCCGCTGCCGCCCCCTGCCGTCCCCGCTCCTCCCCCGGCTCTGACAGCGCCGGGCCGGGCCGGAGGCACGGCGAGGGGCAGGGAGCGGGCAGCGCCCCCCTCCCGCCGCCGCGAGGCTCCCCGCCCGCCGTTACCCCGTCAGCCGCCGGCCCAGCGGCCGCCCCACGCTCGCGCTGCCGCACACACTCCCCCAGCCGCGGACGGCGGCGCAGCCCTGGAGAAAACCCCGCGCGCCCCGCCCCCCGGCCAATCCGCGCCCGCGCCCCGCCTCCCGCCTCGCCTCGGCCGCGCCTACTCGCCGGAGGGCCCGCCCCGCGCCCTGCGCCCCGTCTCTATTGGCTGTGGGAAACGTCAATCATGGGAGATGCCCCGCCCAGCGCGCCCGCCCCGTTCCAACGGCTGCCGCCTCCAGCGGCTGCCGCCCGCCGGGCGGGGCTGGGCGCTGAGGGACGGGGCTGGGGCTGGGGCTGCCTATGTAACGCACAGAGGGGGTTTCCTGGTTTGGGGAAGAGCTGGGCAGAAATATGAGCTGTTTTCCATGGAATCCCTATGTCATTTCTGGGAAAGCTAGAATTAGATGGAAGGGGAAAGCAGGATCACGACTAAGGCTGCTGAGTGTTGTTTGAGGGCTTCTAAAAACTCTAGAAACTTTACTGAAAATTTCTGCGTGGTGCTGCGTGCCACATCGCTTGAACCATATTTTGTAAAGAGATTTGTCTTCACAATGACAGTCTTAAAATGCCAGGATGTCATTTAGAGTACCTTACTGAAAATTAAGTCAACGGGCAACGTACCATAAAATTTCTGGGTGTTTCATAATGCTTAGGATGGAGAACTCAATTAGACACCTAGGACTGATGAGCATCGTTTCTTCAACCTTGGTGCTTCAGAAGTAAAAGCAACCCCACAGCTCACGGGAGTGCTATTAAAGGAAATTGATGTAAGCACACAGAGGGGCAATGAGCCACTGATGATCAGAGAGGAAGTATTTATTAGGTATCTGTGCTTAATTCAGCGTTGTTCTGCACGCAGTGGAAGAGGTTAGGGACCAATAATTAAGGAGTGAATTATAATGCATGTGCACAAGCAATTTGAATTCTGGCGTTTACTAGGTGTACTGCTTGATGTTGTAATACTCATATTTCATTATAGTGTACAATTGAAATAAAGCTAAATTAAGATTTTTCAATATATCTGGGTCCACACTCAGAAACAGAATTTGAAAAAGCCTTTGACTCTTTCAAAGAGGGGTTGAAGTACAACTTTTCGAGAGAATCAGCCACTGTGGTTCTTTCTTTGATATAGCAGGTGCTGCAATTACCACAGCACCAGCTGGGTTAGGTTTGCACTCCTAAGTGCTTTTTATATTCAGAATGGTCTCCAAAACTGTATATGTGATCTTCTCTGAGCTATTCCTGACGTGCCTTAATGTCTCTGAGCATGAAGGAACGACAGCAGAATATGTTCCAGTTCCTCAAGAAAATAATACAGCAGCTTCAGGTGCCTTCATGAACCTTCATAAAAACAGTAACTACTACCTTTGGAGGCTTAATTTAGAGACTCAATGGGAGACGCTTGGTCTGTGCAGCCTTCTAAGGCTACCTGAGTTTCCACGATCCAGTTTGCTTTTTCTTGTTATTGCTAGCAATTGTTTGGCTGCCAGTGTTTAATACCATTGGCCTGAGCAAGTTTAATTGGCACAGGACTAAAAACAGCTGTGCCTGCAACGATCTTGTCTTCAGTAAGGTTCCCACTGCTGCTAAAACCAATGGAAATGCCTGTAGTGAAATTCACCCAGATTAGAAAATTCAGGAAGACTGTAAAAGAAACAGCTTCTGACTTGCCTCTTTTTGCTGTTTTCCTCAGACAGCCTCAGACACTGCTCTTGAGAAGCCCAGTTAGGAACACCCCCCAGAGAGGTTTATTTACTCTGATGTTTATTCTCACGCTGGTTTTAGGCCGTTTGTTTCTGGAAAAATCTGCTGCCGTATAACAAACTCCCCTTCTTCTCTGGTGCATAACTTTAGGAAAGTAAATAGCCTGGCAGTTTCATTGGTTTTAAAAGCTGTGTTGATTTTCTTTAAAGCATAGCAAAAATGGAATACAATTTTCAATGTATGCTCTTTTATTATGGGACGTATATGGCCTAAGGACTAGAGGATGTAGGCAATTTCATAAGCACAGTAATGAAACATCTGGGTAGTCAAATGTCATTCCATCTACGTGACAGGTGGTCATTTTCCTAGGCTGCTAACATTTAGACGTATTGCTGTGGTTCTAGCACCAGAGAAATGTCGGTAATACCATCTTAAATATTCTCCACTACCCTCTCTCCACTCTTCTGAGTTTTTATCTAAATTTTGTGTAGGTGCTGCAGTGAAAAGAGCGCTCTGTTGTTGCATTCAATATGCAAAATTTCTTGAAAGTGCTGATACAGCCAAAGCACCGTTTAACAGAAATAAAGACGGCAGCAATACAGCTGAATGCAAACAGCAAATTCTGAACCTCGCATTGGAGCTGCTGTTTGTACAGATGAGAGCTCTGTAGTAAAAAGGCTGTTTGCTCAACTCTTGCCAGTAGGCTTCTCAGCTTTACCTCGATGATATTAATTTAACTTCCACTATATAATGTTTGTCCTGTGAAGACTTCACATTAGCCTGGCAGCACAGCCATCAGCAGCATCTGTTACAAAGGAAAATAAATGAGGAAAAATATTCATTTCCTGTTATAAACTTATGATGTCAAAAGAAAACAACACATAAGGAAAAATATTCATGTTGCCTTTGTTTTATGTAAGGATTTCTCCATTTTAGAGATTTTGAAGAAACAAATGAAAAAATATTCCAAGTAATGGCTGAAGCAAGTAAACATACTAGCAGTAAAACTGTGTAATCTATTTCTAGGACAATAATGTAACTACTGTTGATTTTTAATTACTTTAAATTTAATTATTCAGCACCACCATTGTGGTTTTTAATGAATAAAACTGAGTTGTTACTGGTCCTGAAAAAGTGTATCGGTCCTTGTTCCACAAAGTTTTCTTACAAATGGGAAAAAGTTTCTAGCAGGCTGCTCTTTGGAAGGGAAGTCTCTCTCTCTCCTTTTTTTAATTCAGAGGTCAGTTTGGTGGCATGTTTGCTGGCATTCAGCAAGGTCCCAAGGAACTGGAAAAGAGGGTGAAAATATCTTCCATGATTACTAGAAAACGTGCTACCACATACAAAATGTGCTCCAGGAAAAGAAGTTCATTGTACTTGAAACTTTACTGTGATAAACCTGCATTATTGATGAAGCCCCTCTTCATGGACAGACTTTTAGATCTATTGGCACATGAGGTTTTGTGTGCGCAGCAACGCGAGGTGTGTGCAGTGTCTCAGGGTTACCCAATCTATGCACGCTCACAAAGTGATGTGAAAGGCACGCGTCAGCATCACAGGAGTGGATGTTGCCACTGCATTTGATTGCTGGTCAAGGAATGTCACTTCCAAACGTGATTCTTGCTTCGCATTTCTGGCAGTAGAACAGTGCAGTGGATTAACTCTGGCCTCAGATTTTGACACATCAGATAGAGCCCAAAACAAGAGACTGATTATATTGCTCTACTGTGAAGGCATGACTTTTCTCACTCCCCAGCCGTGGTGCTGACAGGAGGGACAAATGCAATAATCCCCCTCTGACAGTTCTTACATGATGATTGGAAACTGATAAATATAATTGAAGGGTTCTGAAGTGATTAAGATTCCAATCTTGCAGACGCTGCTGGTTAAAGGACTCACTGCTGTCGGTGCACCTTTTGAATTGCTAGGATTCTTTTTGGTTACTGCTACCCTGCCTTGAGGACTGTCCTCAAGTTAGGACATGTTGCCTCTGTCAAGGGAGATGTTGAATGTCAGACCCTACCATTAAAGAAAAAAAGCTTGTTTTTATCTCTGGCACAACTTAAGGGACCCTGTGTCTTTTACTGCAATAGAAATTGATAGAGTTACAAGTGTTAAACGAAAAAAATAAAATAAAGTAAAATAAAATAAAATAAGATAAAATAAATAAAATAAAATAAAATAATAAAATAAAGAATCCAGAAGGTGAGCAATGTGTGATGCAAGCTAAACACAATTAATTTAAACCCTTTGCTCAACTGAAAGTATTGGGCTGGGGGAATCACATGTGAACTATATACCATGTTGGCAGTGAAATTGGTACCCGTAGGTGATATTTGTCTTTTATCTCTAGACTTCCCATTTGTTTGATTCGGCAGTGTTGTTAAGTGTCAAAATCAACCCCACGACATGAATTCCCCCGAATGGTAAAAAAGCCAAGTAATAGTTCAAAGTGACTGCTGATGTGAAAAGCTTGTGTTCTCTTGATGTTGCTGCTTGGCATTGCTATAGACTGGGTAGTGAAGCGGATAACAAATATTGGCATGGGTAAGTGGCAAGTGTCGCTGAAGACCTAGATTTTGTTCTACAAACAAACATCCACAACACACAGAAAGATCCAACCTGGCAGGCAAACTGGGCCTCGGAATCAGTTATGCCAAAAGAAATGTAGTTGAAACATTTTTGTGTGGTAATGAAGTAGAGGAGAAAAACCATTAAGAAATAAAAGAATTACTTCATAGCTGAACCATTGCAAACAATGGGAACTCCAGAAAAAAAAATAATAATAAAAGCAAGGGATGTGTGCCTTTTGTAGCTCAGTAAAAACTTCATTGCTGCATATCTGGAGTTGCTATGGCAAAGCTGATAATTCTCATTTCAAATACAATCTCAACATCTCACAGTTCTAAAATGTTTCTAATTGTACCTAATTTATTTAAGTACTTATGAAAACTTCTGGACTCTGGCTGGAGAGAGCCTGTCTTCAGAACATCAAAAGCTGTGATAGATCCATTTGGCACATACACACTAGCTGCAGCTATTAGGTGTAAAGCCATAAAGTGAAAGGCATTTGGCATGAGTGAATGACCACTGCACAAAGAGGGCAAAGCAGCCAGCTCGATCCTATGCCAGAGAAGAAAGAAGCTGAACATAAAAGAGAGGGTTGGAAGAAAATGCTGCCTGCCTGAGACATCAATGTTCATGTGGAAAGGATTAGATGAAATGGATGCATCAACAATAATAATATTCTGAGTTCCTATACATCCTATAGCTATCTCATTAAGGTAACAGAAGGAAACAGCCTCTGTGTTCTTTGTGCAGGGATGTGCATAGCTGCTATTGCCTCATCAGGAGATCTCTGGGCGCCTGTACGGGGTCCGATCTCCACTCCTGCTTTAAGAGTACTTTGCTATAAAAGCATGCAGACCATGCTAATCTGTTCTCCTCCTGAGGGTAAAGATTTTCTTGGTTTGACTTCTACTTTGCAATTTCAGAGTGAGCAGATGGGGTTGCATAAGAGAGCTCTCACATAGCTGACAAAAGCTATGGATAATTATTACAACTGAAAGAAAATTTAATGCGGCTGATAAATGGTGTCTTGGAAAAAAATGTATGCTGGAAAGGCCATTTTTTTATTTATATTGGAGCCCCATGACAGCTGTACTTAAAAGGCTCAGGTCCCACCCTAATTGTAAAATGGAAATTTATGCCACCAGCATAGTACCTATCATACCTATTCCTAGAATCAACCAGCTAAAGAATATGTGACCAAGCTGTGGGCAACCTTACCACTCAACTAAATTTGAAAAAAAACGAGGCTGATTATAACTCAATGTAAATCACCTAACACCTCGTTGGAACAGACTCCCCAGGAGTCTTTAAAGAAGTTCTTGTGATCCGTATCCTATGTAGGAAGACAAAGAATGCTTTCAAAAGAGCGTATTGCAATATGACATCACGCAAGGGCAGAAAGTGATGTTAATTAGATGAGTTGCATGTTAAACCCACAACTCTTCACAGGAGTCTTGGCGTCATCATTCCAACAAAGAAACAAATCAGAGTACGTATATCAATATTTGTTCAGGAATAAATAAAGCCAAATTCCTGCAAGAGCTTTGAACAGAATGTTTCTTTACATTTCCTATTGCTTTCTAAAATGTTTTAAGTTTCTATAACTCATTGACTTTATCTTCCTGCAAAGTTTATGAAACTTTCCAATGGCAAGAAGTTAAAAACAGAAATTCACGAGACAGGCTCAAAATCAAACTCACCCTCTCCTTTAAAAAGCAAACCAAACCAATCAATCAATCAAACAAACAAACAAAACACCATAAAAAAAAAAAAAAAAGCAGAAATGGTACCTATCCATTTCTTCTCCTCACAATTATCGTAAAGAGGGAGAAACACAAATTTGATACCTTATCCAACCACTTATCTATTTCCTGACAGCTAAAGCTTTTTAAAAATAATAATTAAAACAAAACAAAACAAAACTTTTTGCTTTCGCTCTGCTACTCTTCTTCAGGATGTGTGCTGAGGATCTTCTGCAGCAAGATTTCCCAAGCCACAGAGTATTTTGGTGTGGGTCACCTCCCACTTCATTTGTGGAACAGGCAGGGACAACCACATAACTGCTCCAATGGAAAAGTAACCGTAAGAACTGTACTGAGTCACTCCTAACTCTTCCAGCTGTGGTTCTGGCCTTCGCTTGCCCCGGGAGAACAGTGCATACAAGAGGCAGTTAAGATACGTATTTCTGTCCTGTTCCAACTGCTTAGACAATATTCCCGACTTTTCTTTTCCTGGCTAATCTTCATAATATCTGGAAGCAAGGAGGCAGCATTATGCATCCTATCAATTATCTACAGACCATTAGAAAATTGCCTGCAGATCCCATCTCGGAGATTGCTGCTATGGAAAACAGTGTGAGGCTGTGTCTCTGTAGCTGTGGTAAGTCCACTTCACTTGGTCATGACATAGCACTTCTCCAATAGTTCAAGCTTATCGATCTCACCCCACTGTGATGAAGAACCAGATATTTCTGGAAATATCTTTTTTTTTTTTTTTTTTTCTTTTCACCAATATTAGTGTGGGTACCTGGCTCCTCCTGCATCGTAGTCCTCACGATGTGACGGTTGTCCCACATTTGTGTAAGCCTTTCACAGGGCTAATTAATAGGGAATGCATTTGTAGCAGATGATGAAGAAAGTTCAGGTTGGAGTTTGTATGTGAAAATAATTTAAAGTTTCTTGATTAGCAAGATTTTTTGTTGTTTTTTTTTTTTTTTGTTGTTGTTTTTGTTTTGTTTTGTTTTCCATAAGAACATGCCACTGGATTCCTAGCATGTTCTGTGTATTTAGTGACACTTCATCACAACTAAGAGATATTTTTCTCTTCCAAATTACTGCCTTTTTCTTGGTGCAGTCTCGGTGCTCCTCCCGTAGTTTATCCACATATTTTTCTACAGTTCCGTGTGTTTCTGTAAGCACACACTTCCAGCATCTCTGAACGTTCTTCCCAGGATGTGTCCCAAGCATTAAGGGTGAAGCAGTCAAGTGATTTAACACACACGGGTTCAGGTAGGGTGTGCCCAGAGGAGGGAATGCAGCCCACCCAAGTCTGAGCCTGTGAACGCCAAGTTAAGTCCATTTACTAGCAGGCTTTTTCCCTTTAACCCCCCCAACAAAACATATAATCAAAAGGTGAAGAGTTCAGTTATGAAACAAACAGGACTCCTTTAAAAATATGTAGCTGGCTGTGGCCAAAGACAGGCCATGATGTCATTGGGTGGGAACTTCCCCTCGCTGCACGCAGGCAGCGCAGGAGGGATGCGGGGCTAGTCGGGAATAAATCCTGGGGGCAGTTTGCACATATTCTGGCTTTTCATTGTTACAGCTAATTCGCGATATCACCGACTTACTGTTTTATATCTTCAACTCTTGTTCTTCTGCGATAAATCGGGGCCGGCAAAATTTTCCATTCCTAGCCATGCTGCTCTTACACACAGACTGAAAGCTAATCTGATTTGCAAAGTTGTCAATCACAGCATCGATTAGGTGGTAAATAATGGTGCTAATGCAATCGTGAAATGGCAAGCAGCTTTTGCAATGTTTTCTTTGAATAGCTTGTAGGGTCCCATCTGTATTACAACCACAGCGGATTCGGGGAACCCCGTTGTTGACAAGTTACCCTATAACTGGGTTTTAACATTTGTATTGATTGGCCCAGGGCTGCTAAGACCTCACAGTCCTGCAGACCTTTAGGTACATAGTTCATATTTTTTTGTCTGTTTGCAGAGCTTGAAGCTAGTTTTGCCCACAAGAGATTTCCTGTGCAGCCAGTTAGCCCTAGACACCTCGATAGGAAACTCCCTGAGAAAAGGTCATGTGTGCTATTGTCAGCAAAGGTGTCAGAAAAATATATTTTAAAGAAAAAAACTGTTACATCAATGTCTCTAATTCTTGTTATTCCACATAAGACACTAATGGTTGTAAAAGAAACAAATGTCAAATCCTGGCTCCACTTCATCACTAAAAAACAACCTCTCTTGACAGCAGTGGGGCCTGAATTTTATATTTCTTATTGAAAAACGGCCAAGCAGGACAAAGCATCCCTTTACTTGTGAGAGCTTAGATCAAAATAAGCTGAACGAGCAAATTAGCTTTTTTGTTGTTGTTGTTGTTGTTGTTGTCTTTTCCTACTACTATATGGACATTTGTCTGTATCATTAAACTTTCACAGTGTTTCCTTCTTTTACCCAAAGAACAGGATTAATGATTAGAAGTTTTATTGACCTGTGCAGAATTATATTAACATATACATCTGAGAGAGATCCAGTTATAACATCCAACTCCTTTACATTTTGCTGTTCCCAGAAATAATGGAAAATATATTCCATTTTTAAACAGTTTGATTTTTCAATTTCACGTATATGATTTTTTTTTAATTGTACTCAAGAATAAAGAGTGAATAACAAAGCTTCACAATTGGCATTGATTTTCAAAGAAATCTGTTACCATTTTTCAAGTACTGTATTCACAAAGGTCAATATACTCAACATGCACAGACTCATTGTTTGAACCTACAGAGTGCTGAGGGGAAAATGTGCATCACGGAGAGCTAATCTCCTCAACATCATCTATCTCAAGTGTTTGCCTCAGGTCATTCTTTGATTTAAAAAAACCCTACCATGTATAGTCATGACCTTGCCGCAACATCTGTTGTCTTGTATCAAAAATAATGAATATCCAAATTTTCAGCAAAATTCAAATTTGCTTGACCTAAAGTCAAAAGCTTAACACTCTTCTTTTTTCAGTATAGACTATTCATTTTGTTTCTTGAAAGGAAGAAATGACAACTAGTATTGATACTGGACCCAGTTATTCAGTTCCAAGTTCTTTAATGTTACACGCATTCATAGTGTTTAATTAGAATGGTTACTGTACCGATATTTTATCACACTACTACCTTTGATTGTTATTGATAAGACTTTTAGCATTACTAAAGTTTTCTACAAGTGAAAGCATCCTTTGCTGTTAAATACGTACGTGTCTAATTGAGTCAGTAGTGGAAGGTGTGGTTACCCTTTCTGCAGTTTTAGGTGCACGTGAATTAGGCAGTGTTGTTAATCATCGTGTGAGTTTAAACAGACTTTCCACATAAAATCAAAGGCCAATAGTCACAAAACATGCTTTTTAACCTCTCTACTGTTGTCCCCAGAGTGTCAGGAACTACCTCTTGCACTGAAGGTCTGCCTCGCACATGCAGCCCCGTACATCCACTCAGGCTGTGCTCGTAGCAGGGCAGAGCTCCTTGCCCTTTCCACAAGCACCGATTCACCTCGCTTTAAACTGATTTAATGCATCTGTACAGCAGGTATGTACTAGGTACCGATTCCAGGGAGACCATGAGCGCAATTCTCTGCTCAGAGAAGGCCTACTGCACCTTTTGAAAGAGAAGTGATAGCAATGTCAGTGTGGCTGGTAATGTCCTTTGGAGGCAGGCAGAGCAGCAGAGCCGCTCCTTGCACAGATTCTCCCTGCTACCGAGGGAGTAGGTGAGCCCACAGAGAGATACGGCTCTGCGGTGAGTGACTTCCCCTCAAATGCCCTCCTGGTCCCTAATCCACCAACCCCGCTAATCTGTGCTGGGGCTGCCCTGCATTATTGTGGATTAGCGAAGTTCTGCAATATCATATAGCATATTTATGCACTGTTTGCACAGCCTATGGAATTTAATCCATCAGTTTGTAATCTCACGTATTGGCAGCCTTCTTTAGTGCAGGTATAAAAAAGATAAGTATAAAAAATAATTATAAATAATTTTTGTCTACTTTAGAGTTCTAGACAGCATACTGCGTGCATACCTTATTGCCAAGGTTTTTCACAAGCTTGCAGAGAAAGGCTAAATGTCTCATGGCACATTCATCTGTTGCTTTGTACCCTGGCAGTCCCTCACAGGGAGTTTGCCTGGATTCGCCTTTACCCCACATTCCTTTTTCATTTTCCTGGCACCAGCCTAGCAAGGTTAGGTATTCTCCCTCTCCGAACAAAACCTGTAAGGCTCTCTCCTACAGGAGACTTGCCAGTCTTTGTGTCCCCACTCCTGCAGACTTCAGTCTCCCTGTTTTTGTAAAGTCTACTAGTAATCTTCTGGCAAGCGTGGCTCTGTTAACAAGTGGTCCTAATTAGTTGAAAAGGAGCAGCAATTTACAGGACCCACTGAGTTCCTGTAATCTCATGGTTTGTTGGCTCTCCTCCCTACCTACTGCCATGATACTGCCTGTTCTCCCCTTCTCCATCGGTATGCAGTCTCATGGGCATAGCCACCATGGGAAAGCACCATTGCAAATGCAAACTCAGAGCTGCAGCCAGACCCAGGTGAGGCCAGCAGCACTGAACGATGTTCTCCAGCTCTTTATGAAGGGTTTGAGCCATGGAAGTGCAAGACCTGGGGAGGAGCGATCCACTCCTCCAGGGCCCAGCAAAACACTGCTCCTATTAATGCTTGTACCTCACTCAGGATCACCTCTCCCACCTGCAGCCTCTGCTTGCTCGCCCTTTCACTGTCTGATTTGCCAACACTGTATTCAGTCCCCGCTCTCTGTCATAAATGTCTAAAACATGTGGCAGGTAGCGGGGACAAAGGGTAGGGAGGGCTCCGAAGCCAGGGAGAAGGTGCAAGCCTGAGTCATACGGAAGAGGAGTTTATGTGACAGTGAACTGCCAATCCCTGCAGTACAGTCTTCGGCAATAACACTGATTTCAATACCAACAAATTGCTGTTATTCCTATACAACATGTTCTTCACTTCTCTGGGTACTCAAGCGGCTTGCTATACTCTATGTACCATACTTCACATTCAGACTTAAAACAGAACTAAAACCGAGTCCTGTCTTTTCTGATATGGATGAACTTGTAATTTTCCTCTTTTTTAAAAAATAATTTATTTATTACTAGCATCATAAGTGCTGTGAATGAAGGCAGAATGCTAGGTCACGCAGATGTGTTGTGTGTTCTGTGAATATCTGGATTACTGCCATCAGGGTGCCTGGAGATTTTACCTACCCCTTTCTCCTCCCCTTCCCACTCCATCAGTTGGTTGTTTTGTGGTTCACGACTGCCATGGGAAACTGACTTTACAGATACAAAATAGATCCAGGACCACCACAAGTTTTAATACTGGAATAATGCATCCGTGGAAGCAAACCCAGAAACACCTATTGAAGTTACATTGGTTGTTGAAGCATTTTTTCTGTTGACTTCAAGCAATCTTGGAGAGGCTTCTGTAACTTGTGACTCTAAATAAGTAGCCTCTTGAATTTTGTACTAGATGCAGCATTTACTGGTATTTCTAAGCAAATATTCATGTTCTAAGAAATCACATACTTCTTTAAGAGGTGTAGCAGGAACTCTCTTCACATAACACACAGAATCTCTTGTGATATAAATGTGAACAGACTACGTATGTATCCTTGACATGTCAGCTCAATAATCCAAACTTCCCTGAGGCAAGTTGCCTGTGTGTCTAAACAGGACACATCTGTTCTTTTCCACAACTTGTTTACATGTTCTTCTTTGCCATGTGCATGCACCATTCTCATTTTTAAGAAAATCCTTAATGGTTTGTTTATTTCTCATATCTAGTTCACAAATGCAAGCTGTAACAGTAGTATGTGCTGAGTGCCGGCTTTGTACAATTTGCAACCCAGTGTTGTTTTTCAGTATGCTAGTGTATATTAGGAATAACTCCATGAAGTCATTCAAGGTTAAAATCAAGCCTTCTGGCTTCAGGCTGACTGGGCAGCATCATGAAATACCACATTGCATGGTAATGTAACTAATGAATCTACAAGGATACATGCTATAATGCAGAGTAAGTGATTTAGGGTAGGAGAAAAACCTTATTAAAATTAGTAATTTAATAGTGGCATCCAAAAGATTAACCTGTTTCTACTAAGCATAGTAAGAAGAATACACATTGAATTAAAAAGATTATTATTATTTTTAAAACAATGACTATAGGTGCAGTTTTCTGTTCTCAAATGTTAAACGGCCCAATTTTCAGAAATGCTGAGAAAACATTGGTTCAGTAGTGCCGGAAAAATAATCCTAAATAGGTAAAGTCTATGAGGTCGACCATCTTTTCAATGTTAGTACAATGCTGTACAAATATTAGGACAATGAAGATGCTCATTTGACCCTAAGGTTGAAGTAAAACATTGCTGCTCTTTGAAATTTGTTGCTAGAATATCCCAGTTCTAAGAAGGAGGTTACGAACCTTTCTACTTACTGCGATTTGGTGTTGTCATTGCTATTTGAAGTGTTCTACAATTAATAAGCCAGATAGGCTGAAGAGGGTTGTTTGTTCCTCTATTGAAATGACAATCGGTGCTATCAAAACAAAACACTCACCATAGCACTTGTTTACATGTTTAGTCTGCTTGCTTATCATATTTGAGTGGTGATTAGTGCTGCCTCAGTCTCTTTTAACAGTCTTGATTGCCAGCCTGGAGTGGAGCCTGCGTTGTGGCTTCTCAGTAAAGGCTTAAAAATAAAAGTAAAATTCACAGAGAAACATTTTCCTTTTTTTTTTTTTTTATCTATGTAGAAATTACAGCAATAAAACACATGAAAAAATCCATGACGTTAGGAATGGGCACCTCTGACGTCATTTCTGTGAAACGTGTTGAACAGATTAGCGGTGCGTTGTTCAGAAAGGAAACCAAGTATTTTTAAGTTATAGTAACACCTCACAAAATATTCCAGTACACAAATGGACATTGCTATGGGAAAAAAGCTTCTGCTGATACATCTCTTGGAATAAGAAAATCTTAAACTTGGCAGAAAATCGATATGGAATTAAAAATCAAACACTAAGAATCTCATTGAAATAATTAGTCTGCTTCCTAGGCTCCCTTTTTCTTTCTTGAGTAACTCAGCTGTGCACATCTCTCTCCTTTTTGTGATGATTACAAAGAAACAAAAATATTTATTTAGATGTGTATATATATTATTGCATAAGCTTATGTTGATCTCTGATAACTGTAAAAAATGTATTATTTCCTTTGGACAAAACCCTCTCTTCATTAGCACTGAATGGTATTTATCAGTCCTTTTCCTGTTTAGATAATTTGTTCAGTGTTGATATATTTTTAAACCCTCAATTGGTTGGAATAGTATCTGCCGCTTCCCATCAAAAGAGTGATGGCAGTAGCTGTGGGTCTAAATCTCAAAGCACCACTCTGTAGACTTCCTAAGTGATTAGTACAGCGTATTATCACTCTCCACCATCTGGCTATCTAACATGGAAATGATATTAAAGGAATCAGAAGACTTATACATGCTTTATCACTTTGGACATAATGTTTCACAGAAAAAAAAAAAAGAAAAAGCAAACGTGGAAGCTGTGTTTGAAACAAGAGAGATGCTTAAACATAAAATAATTATTTTTATTTGCAGAGAAACTACACGCCTGTCCTTCAGCTTAATTACTTGCAAGTATATACAGCCATACGTATGCATACCAAGATAATACAGCTTAGCACATACACGCAGGCAGCATGTTTAACATGCTAGGAGTGAAATCTGTTTAAATTAAGAGTCTCGTTCTGCTTCTGATGTCACTACAATTAGTTGATGTGTTGGATGGATTTTGAGGCTTTGATTCATCTATACTTTTAAGGTTTTGAAGTTAAATGCTTTGGATAAGGCTAAATTAAAGAATCACTACAAATTTCTGTGTTGAAGCCTCACAATCCAATACATAAAAACTCTTGTAATTCAGTGTACTGTATATCTTTGTGTATAAAAATATCCCTTTATAAGGAAGAACAAAAGATACGCTTCTCCACTCCAGGAACATTACATGGAATAAAGAGCCTCTGAAAACCTCCGAAGCACAGAATGCAAGCCTGTGCTGCCAGACAAAAGTGAAAGCCTATCCTGTTTTCTCTCTCCCCGATGTAGTTGCTGTGTCAGATGAGGGCATCAGGGCAGATTCAAAAGTCAGAAAGAAAAAAAAAGGGAACCAGCACAGAGAGAGGATGGAGCGTGGGGAATTCAGTCCTAAGAACACCTAGGTTTTCCCTGCGCAAGCCCAGCTTTAGGCTTCTGAATCTGTTTGTTTTGCAGAAGTGCAAAATAAAGGAGGCAATTAAAAATGGGATATCGCCTTCCATCCATTCATAGGTGGTGTGCTCCAGGGGATCGGGAGCCCGATATCCGCTGAGCAGGGAAACAGAAAGAAGGGAAGTCTTTTCTCCTGTTTCCTTCAAGCTATTTAGGAAGCAATTTCTTTATTTCAAGTGTTTTATTTTTACCTTATAATGAAAACCGAACGGTTTCTTGGCATTGCCAGAGAATTCTGAGCTAGTGAGCTTTCATCTGCGGGTATGTCGCACGAGCTCAGCAGCTGTTAACGGCGATGCAGCAAACACTTTGCTGAGCAGCACAGGTAACGGAGTCTGGTTTGGTGAAGGTCTGTGTCCTGTGTCGTGCTCCTTAAACCTGCCTCCCTGCTGTGGTGGCTTCAGCCCTGCCCCCTGGGACACCGACCTCCGCGGAGGGGCACGGGCTGTGGCTAACCTGGGGCACAGGGCGGGGCTGACTTCTGCCTACCCTTCCCTCTGCTAAAGTTATTTTCCTTTCTTCTCTAGCCAACTGCTTTTTTTTTCTTTCTTTTCTTTTTTTTTTTTTTTTTCCCAAAGCCTGTAAGACGTTAATTGTCTTTAAGATCACTGTCCTCTTGCACATATGGCTGAAGTTGGTCACTGACTTCAAAAGCTAAAGGGCAATGGCTGACAGAACAGTCATGGGAGCCTTAGGAAACTAGGCTATCAAACTGCTTCCAGTGTGGTTTTTTATACTTTGTATTCTCAGCTCTTTTGACCTCAGAACATCCACAGTTCTCTGATGGTTGTCCAGGATAGAAAAGGAATGTCATATGTGAAAAACTAACAAGCACCATCTCTTTATCCGAAATGTCCACCTCTCTTTCCTCTCCATGTACCATGAGAAGAACATGGCGTTTTTCACATTGTGTATAAGCTACTTTACACGTGAAGGCTGTGGATTTTTGGCAGCAAAGCCAGCTCCAGTCAAGTCGATTTGATCTGCTCTGTTTGACAGGCCTGCTCCTGATCTGATCAGATCTGCACTGTGCGTTGCATCTCCATCAGTTGTGTCAACAGGGCTGTCTGGGGCATAAAGTGAGTGGCCTGCTAAAATGAGCAGGACTAAAAAAAAGTAATAATATCAATTAAAAAAAAATCAAGCTATGTAAGCTATTGTTAATCCAAATTATTCCAATGTTCTCATTCTCATCTCTTCTACTTCAGTGGTGCAGGGACAAATGTGCACAGCTGCAGTGGGAAAGGAGCTAGGACAGGAGTCTTACCCGGGGTCTGCTAGCAAAGAGAAAGTAATTTTGAGTTACCCCTGAAGTGTGAAATTCTGTCCTGACTGAAGATACTAGAAAGTTTGTCTTCTGCTGCCGAGAGGATAGAATTTCATCTTGTGCAGCCACAGGGCAAGGGCAAGAATCCAGGCCCTACCGACATCAGGAGTAAAATATCCCATGAATTCAGCATCTTGGCACTGACTGAACTCCAAAAGCTGTGACTCTGTGCTAGGGTAGCAGCAAAACCTGTGAAAAATTATCTGTGGGTAATATCTTCCCTGCCATTACAAATTCCAATCATAACTATGGAAAAAGGATTTTTAAAGGACCAAAAGACAAAATTAAAATTGCTCTGGACTTAATTGTCGTGATCTTTTTAGAAAGGAGTTAGGGTACAAACTACTGTTAATTTTACAATGTCTACATTTACATTCATGGTTTAGGCAACTATTTTATGCAAGTATTTAAACTTCCATGGTGAGATTTTTTTTTAATCAGTGTCAGTTAATACAGATTGTGACCTGTTCCCCCAAAAATTTTATCAACGGTGCAGACAGATATGAAAACTAGAAATGTAAATGGTATGGCAGTATTAAAAATATGAAATTCAGATATCCTATAAAACAATCGGGTGCTGGTAGGATATACAAGGAGAGAGAAAAACAGTCGTCAGCCTCTGTGCTCAGTGTTCATCCAGTTCCTAATGACCTTCCACGTGCTGGTTCATAATGTACAAGACCTGCTCATGAAGTCCTTATTCTGGGAAAAAATTCCTTTTCCCTGAGAAAAGAGGGTAGAGCAACCCCCACAGTGAAAACTCGGTAACAAGTCATGCAAAGACTAGCACAATATAGAAAAATACATTTTCCAAACAACTTATTTAGTCATTTTGTCTTCTGGCTTATAACCGCGTATTTCAACACAGTCAAGAAACTGTTGCTAACTTAGTTAAATGTATTTGTGCTAAACATTTACTTATTGTCAGACAAGTACAGTATATGCCTGAGAGCAGGAACACAGCAGCAACAGTGTTTTTTTCTGATCCTAAGGGGACAGTATTTTTGGCAGCAATTGCCCTGCTATTCCAAAAGCTACCGTCCGCGTTCAGTGTGCTAGTTCAGAGTAGCTGCTAAGCAAGAAGCGGGGGGATTCAGCTGCCCTTTGCCAGCAAGAAGAGAACCAAACAAAAAAATCTGTGTCCAGCAAAATCACTGTAAGCATATACCCCTTTGGTATGCAAAGGACTAATTAAGTATTCCAGTGTCATCACAGTAGAGAGGCAATATACACATTTTCTTTTTTTTTTTATGGTAGAAGTCAGGGAAAACATATAAAAATGTCACTTTCAAAAAAAGCAAATTTAAATAAAATATAAAGGACTTTATCATTCCCTAGGTAATTCCTTCTGGTACATATTTTATTATAGTTTTAGATCCTGGATTTCCACCAGCATAGATGTCATCTCATGTAGTTAAACTGCATAGTTTTTAACAGTACGGGATGCAAGAATTTACTCAGAAATTAACATTAGGAAATACACCTACAGGAAAGTAAACTTTTCTGGTAATAATATTTTAAAACATTCAGGAACGGGTATTTGCAGAAAGATGGGTATTTTATGACAAGTGATTTACTGGAATACTTACAGGTTCTTTTTGAAGTTGTGCACTAGTAATTAAAACAAGATTTTAAAATAAAGATTTACAAAGGAATATTACCTCTTCTGTCAAGGCTCGAACTGATAGTACCTATCACACGAGAAGTTTTCTTGTCTAGCTCTTTAATGTGACAAAGTTTTGGTGTTTTTATTTTATTTTTAAACCACACAACCTCCATCTGAGATAGACTGGGATATATACAAGAGCTGTAAGACAAGCGTTAAAGAGCTTAGAAGATTGTCTTAGTATTACTAGCTCAGCAGTTGTAAGGATTATTGTTGTTGTTGTTTGGGATTTTTTTTTTTTCTGGCAACATCGATAGCAAATAACAGTTTAAAGGAGAACAGTAAAGCAGTGCTAACAGTGAAGTTTTTCCAAATATAAGAGGGAGCATAGAAAGGAACATGGATTATATGTCTGCACAGTACTATGTAGTGATGTTCACAGTTATTTGAGCTGCTTCTCAATGAGTTAACATGGCACTGGAAGCAGAACAAATTCATTAGTGCAGTACTCTCTTTGGAATATTTACCCAGCTAGGAAGCACAATATACTCATCCAGATGTACAGCTACAGAAACCCAGCCATGCAGCTTCCAATACCCAAGGCCAGTTGTTAAGATCTGGACTGCGTTTCTCTCGAGCTATGCAGTCATTACTGATAGCTCCTGTTCAGAAATTAAGCTGCAATCCTTTCAGAAAAAGAAATCAACCTTCTCAGTATTAAATAAAAGATAATTAAGGCAGGCATCAACCATAAAGAGTGAAAGTCATGACACCTAAGTCTTATTTGCCAAAATACAGACAAGTAAGTTGTGGAGGAATGTAAAGATAGGTGACATTGTCAAACGTGAAATTCTAGAAAAAATACCTTTCCAAAGACTTTCTAAATGACTACATAGGGAAATTAAATTGTGTTCGTCAAGGCTACAGAAAAGATGTTTCACTACTGAGACATAAGGTGACAATCTGGACAAGAATTTCAACAGTTAGCATTGTAAGGTACGTTGACAAGATCCTATCTTAGATAAAAGCCTAACTTCTGTATAACACATCTTAAAACACAGATTGACATGAAAGCTTTGAGAGGGAGGTTTGAGACAAACATAATGCCTGCTTGATAGGAACTGTCAGACAGGAAACTGTGGTCCCTGGTGACAGAGAAAAATAGAGCACGGAGAGGGAGGAAGAACTCTGTTTAATGACGTTGCACATGGGCTGAAAGCCAGACATCCACAGGCTGATGTCAAAGACAGGCTGAGATCTTAATTTGAATGGAAGAAAACACACATGAAGGAGCAAAAGACTTGGGGGGGGGGAGAGTGTGTGTGTGTAGGGGGGCGGTGTAATAATGACAAAGATAGTAGCTTGAGCTTTAGATAAAAGAAGGTTAAGTGTGAAGGGTATACAGAAAGGTATGGAGGAGTAAGACAAATCCTCCAGAGGTAATGCTGAAAAAGGGGAGAATTGCGAGTCAATGTTGTCAAAAAAAAAAAAAAATAAAAAGCAAGACAGGCAAGATTTCATATGGCCAGAGAAGTAGGGACTTCGGTCACTTGAGACTTGGGTGAAAACAGTTTCAGCTGTAAAGCAGAACTGGACTGCAGAACGTGCAATTTTAGAAGAATTCAGATGGCAAATGTAAACAGCATATTAACTGAGCCTAGAGCTGAATGGTAAAACACATAGCATCTAGGAAAGCAAGTACATATTGACTTATTATCAAAGGGACAAAGACCCCTGAGGTTGCCAATTCTCATAGGAAGCCAGTGGGATGTATCTAGTTGCTCTCTCTTGCTCTGAAAACTCCCAAATTATCATTCTGATGAGATGGATATGGCAAGTCAACTGTCATTAGTGGTGCTTCCCATGAGTCTCTGGAGTCCTCCAAGTAGAGCACATAATTGGTAACATCTGCTCTAGACCAACACATAGATTCAACAAAAGTGCAACTCAACTTTTCCTTTGGCAAAACAGTGGTTTTATGTTTTTTTTTTCCTTCTTCTCCCCCCCCCCCCCCCGTTTTTCTCTGGTCCTGCTCCTCTTCAAATGCAGGAACAGGTCCTAGTGATATTACACTGCAGGAAAACGTGACTTCTTTTACTGAATGCCCCTCAAGTGAGGAATCCCACCATTGCCTTCTGAAATGTCCCAAACGAATGAAGCAACATTTTTCCATCTCAGATTTCACCCTTTTTGAAAGTCTCCATGCAGCTGACCTGCCTCAGCCAGCTACACTGTGAGGAATGCTATCCTTAGGATTGTAGGTACCGTTTGTAGTGGTTTTGGCTGGGATAGAGTTAATTTTTTTCGTAGTAGCTCATATGGTGCTATGTATTGGATTTGTGATGACAAACAGTGTTGATAACACATGGATGTTTTATTTGTTGCTTACACAAACCCAAGGCCTCTGCTGCTTCTCACTGGTGCCCTACCAGCAAGGAGGCTGGGGGTGCACAGGAGGTGGGGAGGGGACACAGCCGGGACAGCCATCCCTGACTGACCAGAGAGAGGTTCCCCACCATGGGACGTCATGCCTAGCAAGAAAAGCTGGGGGAAAGAAGGAGCGGGGGGACTTTCAGAGTGATGGCTGTTGTCTTCCCAAGTAACTGTTAGGCCCGATGAGCCTTGCTGTCCTGGGAATGGCCTGCTGATGGGAAGTTGTGCCAAGACACAGCAGAAAGACAATTGCGCGTCCCATAGTATTACTTGTTTGCTATTTTCAATCTTCCTATTTCCAATTTTCCTATTTGCAATTTTGATGCTTGTCTGTTTTGCTGAAAATGATGACGAAGTTTTAAGGAACCAGTGCAAATTAGAAAGAGAGAGAGCAGTCACACTAATGCTGTGTTACACAAGATGTCATCATACCACTTGGTCAAAACCGAATGCAAGTGTATCTGATGAGGAAATCTGTTGAACTGCGCATGAATTACGTGTCAGATGTCATTGTTTCTCTGGCTCTCCACCAAAGGTAGAGTTCTTGAGAGGGTGCCTGATGTACGCCTGAACTCCTGCCTTTCCATATGCAAAACAGATGTATAAGCTACTTTTCGTGATTTTTAAGGTGTAGATTGATTTTTGTGTATAGAAGCGAGTCTGGCAAATTCCACTCTTAAAATGAAAACCATCCAGAAACTGGTTAAAATCAGACTATTTTTTCTGTCCTTCATGGGTACAAGTTCTTGTGATAAGACCAAATAGCTGTTGTGATCAGACTACATGAACTACAGTTCTTCTGGAGCCCCAGGGAGACGCTTTTCCTCAGCCTCTCCTCACTTCATGCTAACTGTATTAAACAGCTGTTAACCCCTTTTCACAGATACATGCTGAAGGGCACAGCACTGGCTTATGGGGTGAGACTGGATGCCTGACAAAATGACCTAAATCTGATCTTGGCCATGGGCATGCTGAAAACACTGCTCTAATCTGGACCAAACGTCAGATTTAACAGCAGAAATGTGATGGTTTCCTTCCTTTCACATCTCAAAGAATATTTAGTGCTACTGTATGGCAAATGGGATCTCAAAGTTGCTCAGCAAAGGTTGCAGGATTGAACAAGAACTGTAAGAGACATGAATGTGCAAGCCTGAAGAGTTAAAATCCATTTATTTTCCCATTAACCAGAATGCATTTGGGTGTTTTTGTTTAATTGCACTTGTTTTCTTAAATGCTTTTCAGACTTTTGCATAATGCTAGACAAGTGTCTCACGTAACATAAGTTACAATAATGACTGTAAACAAGGGAGCTTTAAATCGCTTCACCTTTGTGGCCTGATACATTAAAACCTTGAGCCTCCAGAAGAGGATCAGGAAACTCCACCGTCAGCAAAGAGATGGCGATCACCCTCGGAGCAATACACCCAGTAACTGCAAGGGAGGTCAGTGACAGAAACTGGATGCCAGATCACATCGCCCCAGGTGTGAGTGGCAGCTAAAACAACAAGAGAGCTGAGTCCTCCCATTTCTTCGTAGGTCAGGGACCCTCTTCTCCTTCCGACAGTAAGTTGCTGTTTCCCTGAATAGCTCACAGGAAAGGTATTTTGAACATTACTGTTTTTGTTTTGTTTTGCGTTGTTTTTGTTTTATACTTCTGGTTAAAAACAAACAGACATCTTAAGAGACTGCTGATGTGAAAGCAGTGGGTGACATTTCTTTTGTGCAGCTAGGCCCAGCCGCACCAGGGGTAAATCAATTTCAAAATTCACATGAAACATAAAACAACACTACTCAATTATTTCTTCCTAGGTAGGCTCTGACTTGGCTGAGCCCCAAAGCCTACACTGTGTGAAGTTTTCTGAGCACTTGGGCTTCACAACATCAGCAATAGTTCTCATCAGGTTCTTCCAGATGGATGAGGGTTAGTGTCACATCTAAGAAATGTTGTTTTGACATGAGTGTTTCCAGTTAGAGAGTTGATGTTGAATTTAATTGTCTGGGCTCCACGAGCTCTGGCTTTGCCAGAGGCTGAAATACTGGGCCAAAGCACAGAGCATTTTGCTTGTTCTAAAAGAGCCTATTACAAAATTGAGGCCTGGATTCATTTCACTTCTAACTGATGTGCCTCAGCAGGACGCAAGCCTAGTTGTCCCAGCCATCTCTGCTATCCACGGAGAGAGAAGAGCGTCTCTAGAACAACTCTCACTTGCTAAGTGAATTAAAATTTTCCCTTGGAGGAGCTTCTGTCCTAGCCACTGGAGAGTCCCAGGGCAAGTACGTTCATATCTTAGACTAAACGATGAACTGGCTGAAACGCTGGTAGTGCTCACGCATTAATGGCTCGGCTGCTCCTAGGAAGACAGACAGGCACGCACCAGAAATGCCTGTGGGGTAAGAGTGACGATCTTCACGTCAGGAAGGACTGCACTATGTTCTGGCAATAAGAAGCTTACATTTTTTTACTGGTCTGTGTGTTCTGTGAATATACATGAAATATACTGCCCCTATTCCACAGAGATCCTAACCTTACAAAAAGTCCATAGATAAAGAGAGGAAAAAAGATCCAACACCACACACAAAGCTTGCACAGTGGTGACAAACACATAGGATGTTTGTGTAATATCTGGAGCTTGGGAAGGCAAGGAAGACAGGGCTACAAGAAAAATTTGTGGCTGAAGGCAGAGACAGACAGAAAAGCAAGAGGGGAGAAGAGAGCAAGAAACACAACAAATAGGCAGCTGAGAATCAAGATTTTTTCAGTTTAGTCAGTAAATACGTATTTCCCCCACCCACATCTGGAATAATATGCATTTTGGATTCAGAACTGCATTCTTTACTTGCTTAAGGCTCCCAGTAAAGTGTCTTTTGCTCAAGGAATGCAGGATCCAGTGTCTCAGCTGCATGACTTTCGCATGTAGTTGGCAATATTCACTGCATTTAAAATCAAACTTTTTTTTTTTTAATTTCAGGCAGTGTCTTCTTTTTTAAATAAACCACTTTCCCCCCACATACTTTTTAAAGTTTCTATTTCAGTCAGAAAATAAGAGCAACTCCAGGAAGCTGGAGATTTCAGATCAAACTTAACTTGACCTCTGGAGCTAAATAGTCTAGTGGGTTTATTAAAGACCCTAAAAGAGAAATGTCTTTTTATTTCAATGTACAGTCTCTCATGTTGCATATCTCTGGAGGTTTCCTGTCCCATTGAATGGTGTCTTCATTTGCAGACTGTCTTTGTTAATGGTCTCCAGAACACAATTTTTTTTCTTAAATGTGAATGATACATGTCAAGAATAAGAGAAACAAGACAGTGTTTATCAAAATCATTTAAAGTTACTTTCTGTTTTATAGCTGTGTTTGTGCAAGTATAAATATTTTATAAAAAGCAAGCTATCTGCTCACAGCATAAAATATGAACTAACAGAAGTATTCCATAATATTATTTGTGTTCTGGCTACCCCATATCTTGGAAACTAAAGTTATGTATATCTAATTGTGTGATGGTGTTTGTGCTTTTGAGACAAAGGTAAAGAAATGAATAGCTTTTTTTAACCTGATGCTGGAGCAACACAGGGAAGATTTGTTTTGTTAGCACTAGAAGGATGATAGCTCTGCTACAGAATGCAATTTTAGCTCTGAGAATGACTTTTGGTGAATTTTTTGTGATGAGGACTGAAAGAATAATTAGATTAGGAAAGCATGTTCTGCTCCTGCTGCTTCAATATTTTAAGGAAACAGTAAAACTAGCCAACTAGATACAAATTACAGGGCAAATGGATAAAGGAAATAGTTTTAATAATTCCTTTTTTTTTTTCTTTTTTTTTTTTTTTCCAAGGAGCTCTAGAAATCATGAGGATGACCAGGATTTCTTTTCATCCTATCTCACCAACTGGTAGCCCCTTAATGGGTGCTGTTTGCTTTCCCTGCATCTCCACCTTTCTCCCCTATCCTTGAAAGAAAGCAATTTATAAGTGAATAAAGAACAATGTGGTAGAATCACACAGAAAGAGATCTGCAAGGTATCTATGTGCTTGTGAGATTAGGCATGTCCTGAGCCAGTCTCCCTGTGCTCAATATAACTTATATTGTAGTTAAGTCTTAGCTCTTTTGAAGGTACATCTCTTCCATTTGCCTTAAGGGGTATATGTTTCACTGCAAATACAGCCCTGCATCATTTCAGCCTGCTTCAATGAAGCAAAATTAAAAAAGTATTTTAGTCAGCTCCTAAAAGGGCACATCTTATACAAATTTATTTTTGCCACTTGGAGGTATTCTTCCTGCTGCTTTTGTTATTGCAAAGCCCTGAAGAATTTCAGAAGGATTTCCTCTCTTTTGGCTCTTCGGAACTGTGCTGGGAAGATGTGAAGGTGAGTCCAATCCCTTAACTTTTATTTTTATACTAAAAAAGAGTGTGGTGGGAGTTGTAAAGCAATTTTGTATAAAAGTAAAGCCATAAAGCATAGGTACTTTCAGAAATCTACTACAGCAAGGCAATCTGGCTGAAGGAGTTCAGGCTAGAGATTACACCCAAACAGTAACGCCCAGCGCAGGGTCAAAGTTAGCAGAAAATGTCACGGGCTGTAGGTTGGTGCAGAAGTGCATCCAGACGCTTTTGCCAAAATCATCTGTCCTAGATGCAGGATTTTATGTTTGTCCTTGTTTGCTTCAGGAAGCACCTGCTGTCCCACTTCTGCCGCCGGCTGAGGTCCCCCCAGGTGTCGGTCGGTCTGTGTGCCAGCACTCCAAGCACGCTGCTCTCTCGGGCAGGGGGGGACAGCCTCCGCCGCCGCCCTGTCCTGCATGAGCTCTCCCACCATCCACCGCTACCTCTCTGCCAGTGCATCTGGGACACTGTCTTCTAGCTGAGGTCTCCGTCCTTCAGTAAGCTAGTTTAAAGCCCTCCTTACGAGGCTGGCAAGCCTGTTGGCAAAGATTTCCATGCCCCAGTTTGTTAGGTGAATCCTCTCTCTGCCCAACAGTGATCCTCAACGAGAGTCCTGTCATCATAAAAGCCTAGAGGATCCTGGAAGGGTCTAAAATGCCACGTTGACATTAATAGCACATGAGTGTCTGGGCTGATCTTTAGCCAGTGTCTCTCCTAACTGGTCAAAATCCAGAGGGTAGCAAGTGAGGAATTGCTGCCCTCCACAATCAGTTAATTTTTCAGCTGATTCCCTGTTGTGTTCCCTCCTGCTGCAATGTACATGAACTACCATGTCAACAGATCATGCTAGTATCCCTATACATTAATACTCTCCACATTAATCTTCATATTCACATTAGACGCCAATCAAATGTAGTTTCTGTTCGTTAAGTAAAACTGATAGCATCTTTGTACTCTTCTTCCTTTTATACCACTTCTTGTAGCAACCCAAGCCTATTTGCTTTTTGAGCTTTGCATTAGATTACTTTAACCCTGGCACTTTTTGTCTACCTCCCATTTCTCAGTATCTGTAGTTTTGTAACACATGCTTTTCATTGTTCCTGTAGCAAGTCTCTTACTATTATCAGATCATGGTCTATTTTTCTTTACTTACGAGAAAACAAGTTGCTCTATCAGAAGTGGCTGTAATGAAGACTTGTTTCATATCAGTTATGTCCTCCCTTCTTATCACAATAACCCAAGCTTCCCCTATAGTCTCCATGCCCTCCCATTACAATACCTTCAGCTCCCTCCCACATCCTACACAATATCCCAATATCTCCTCTTTCAATATTTAGGCCTCCCTATAGTATGTCCCATTTCTGCTCCTCTATTTCCTAACCTCCCACAAGTGAGTCATGTCCCGAATTCTCATAGCTCCCCCATATCTCTTGCTTGACTAAGATAAGAGATAATATGTGTTGATAATACGTGCTGTGACCTATCATTTAATGAGCTGACCAGTATTCATGGCCAGCTGCCACCATTTCATGGAAAAGCATACGCACAGCACTGTTTCTTCGTTCCCTCCTTTGGGAGCTACGTGAATCTCTCTTTTCCCCAAAACCACTCATTTTCAGAAAAGGCGTGGGAATATCGTACCTCTGAATCCTCCTACTTTGAACTAAATTTGACTGAAATTAGGTGAAGGACTAAGAAGCAGTCAGGTGAGAGGCTAACAGGCGTGGGCAGTGTGGTTGTATAGGCAAATCCATTTGCAGAGCTGCCTGTTCTTCCTATTTCTGTTAATGTCACTCAGCTGTCATTACGTGAGAGCTCTGATTTTTTCTCCTCCAAGGGATAACTGTACCACTGAGAGGTTAATCAGAAACCCTGTGAAAGACAAGGCCACAGGAAATTGATAATGCTTTGGCTTTAGCCCAAACCTAAGCATTAGCAAAAAAAAAAAAACACAACACATTGGCTTGCTTCAGACAGGCACCAGGTCAGTGACCACTACATAACTTGCACAGTATTTGGGCAGGGAGGAAAATCAGAACTTCTCAGCCTTCTAGTCCTCAGCTGAACATTCTGCTTCCAACCGCTTTTAGGACTTAAAGGGACAATTTGTGATATCAGCTAATCTTATCAGATCCAGCTAATGCATTTTTAATTTCTCACTTCCCCTTATCCTGTATATTCAGGCACCTCATGAACCCAAAGAATATATCCATGTATCGGTACTAGGCTAGTGGCATTGGTTAGATACAATTTTAGGTCCACCAAAAAAGTGTTGCATTTTCAAATGTTATAGAGACCATTAAATGCTCACTTATCTAGTATTATATTAGACTCCCCTGTCAACTGTACAAACAGAAATATTCTTTCTAGAGTTTGGTTGCTGAAGATTTCAGCAAAACACCTCATGAACTGACTGGGAACAATTTCAGATTCAAAACTGTGTTTTACATTACGTTTTTACAGACACTGAATAGATTTTCTCCCAGTATTTCATTGGTAACTCCATGGAATCAAATTTTCAAGTTTTTTTTTTTTTTTTTTAACAATGCTAACCAGCTAGGAACAGGTGACCACTTACGTATTTAGCCTCCTAACGATAGCTGTTATTTAGCTGAAACACATACAGTAAGCAAAACAGCCAACAGCCTTATCATAAAGCTTCTCTGAGATTCTCCAAAACTTGGATTTTTGTGTCAAATCCAGGCTTTGGTTTCCATGGGTCTATACAGACCCCATGAAAACAGTGTGAAAGACATTGAGGGCAAACACAGCATGAAATGGGTCAAAAAGGTTGTAAAGTATTTCCAAACAAACTATCTCCCAGAAAGGGAAGGCACAGACAAGCCAAATACAGAAACTCCCTTAATTTTCACTAGTCTCTCAGCTTCTAACATCCAGAATGCATGCAGCTTTGCGGCTTCCTCCCTAATACAGCCATTTTTTATTTTTTTCCCCCTCCAATCCTACTCCCTTTAAAAGCGAAAGTAAGAATTTGTATATATGGATAAACAATCAGCTCCTTCAGATCTGGTCTATATGCACAGGCTGATCTGCAAAAACAGAAGGCGAGATTTGGCTTGGCTTCGCCCACAGAATGTAGTGACAGCGTTTGGCTTCCAAAGGGCACAAAGTCTTTATTTAAGCAGGAAAATAGTGTCTTGCATTCCTCGCCTCGGAGAAACAGCCTCTCGTGTACACCCAAGAGGTTGATTCCCAATAGGAGATTGTACAGCCACAGTAGAAGCATTATTGCCAACGGTAAGGGTGGGCCAGAGTGATGTCAGGAGACCGGGTGATTGCATAAAGAATGGATGTTTCAAGGAAGATGATGTTTTTCCCTGGACCGCAGCTAAACGGATAAAAATTAGTGCTTTGGGTGGTATAAAGTTCCTCTGGTGGTCCCAAAATACAAATGATTATTTTGAGGAGTCTGAGGAGTAGTCAGCTCAAAGCACTCCTGTGGAGTTAGAGGCGTTCTGTTTAGCTGCCAAATTTTGGTAAAATAAGAGTGAAAACAACAAATGGACATAACATATATGGAATGTACATTACATATATGGGATGTACATGACATATATGAGATGTACGTGACATATATGAGATGTATGTGACATGTACGAGATGTACACAACAACAAATGTACATCTCGTGTCAGGACACGCTATCTGGATGCCTCCACTGCGTACAGGGCAGCTGGACAACAGCACACCGCAGAGTACAAGCTGCAGGAACAGCACAGGGCACAACACACAACCGAAACCCGCGCAGGGAACCCTCATTCCCCTCAGCGCCGCCATGAGCGCCGCCCCTGGGCGGGCCAGCGGCGGGGCGGGGAGCACCGACAGGGCGGCCCACCCCCGCCCCTCCCGCCATGCCCCACGCGGGGCTCCGCGCGCGGGGCACGCCGGGGGCTGTAGTCCCGGGGGAGCGCCGGGCCCCGTCCCCCGGCCGTCCCGCAGCGGGGCGCCCCGCCGGCCCCGCCGGGCATGCAGCGGCTGCTGCGCCGCCTGCTCCCCGCGCTGCGCCCCGCGCTGCGCCCCCGCGCCCTCCTGGCCCCGCCGCGGCCCATGGCGCTGCGCCCGGCGGCGGCGGCAGCGGGGGGCGGCGGGTCCCCCCCCGCTGGGTCCCCCCCCCGGGAGCACGGTGAGGAAGCGGCCGGAGGGAGGGAGAGGAGGCGGCCGGGCCGGGCTCGGCACCCCCGCGCCGTCCCGGGGCTGCGGCCCGCGTAACGGGACCGGGTGGGCTCCAGGGGACGCCCGGGCCTGATCCACCCGGCCTCGGGCGGGCAGGTGGCAAGTAATAAAACGTGGTTTACGGCTCCCCGCTGGGTGAGCTTCCCTTTCCGAGCTAGGTGTATCTTTTTTTTTTTTTTTTCATGGTTATTTTTTATTTCCTGCTGGAACAGATGGCTCGTGGAGATCAGGAAGCACTTAAAGACAAGCATGGGGATAACGTAGATGCCTGCTCGTATATAAACCCCAGGCAATACCATTAAACGTGCAGTTAAAAAGAGTTCATCCTACAATAGCTTGGTGATCAAGGAGCTCCTACTTCTTGGGTTACTGAGGTCTCAGGTTACCTGCATTATGTCAGGAATCCTGAAAAGCTTTGTCCTCACCTTGTGTTAGTGACTAGGGTACAATCCTTGGACTTTGTTGCTGCTTCCTGCGGTATTTTATGCCAGGAAAGGGGTGGGATGAGGCTTTCTGCCCGGGTCTCAGCGCGTGTTCAGCAGCAGTGCCCCTTCGGACGAGCCGGCCGCTCGGAGAAGGGGCGCTGCTGACGGCAAGCTGTGCCGCTGCCGTGCCCACCTGCCCCTGGGAGCCGGCAGAAACGTGCAGGCTGCCTCCGGTGTATGGCTTTTCCTGCGGACGTCTGCAGTATACACCCCTCAGATTCATGCGAGCCCCGGTCTGCAGCCGGTGCTACCATGACAGATCCCTTTTGCTCTCGGCTGGGCACGGTTCCGCATTTCGGGATCTCGTTGGTAACTTCTGTGCCCCAGACCGACCTACCTGGTTGCCAGTTTCATGGATTTTTTTTTTTTTGCCCCTTACTTGGTGATCTCTTTGAAGGAGAAAACATTGTTTTCTGTGTGCTGGTAGTTCACCAGCAACAATCTGTTGCGTAAGCTTTAATGTATATGTTAAGTAATAAATTTATTATTGCTTTAGCATCTCTTTGTTGCACATAGTTTTTAGTGTCTACAGGGGGAACAAGCAACCAGACTAAATAGTTTGCTGCTTTTTAGTTAGCCTCTGGCACAAAGTTAGGTGTCAGATCACAACCACAGAGTGATTTATGCCTCCCTACTTTAGGCTGGAGTGAATTAGCATTGAACCAGCTTGTTCTTTTACTTATCATCCCTAGCATAAAGTGATAAACACACACACACACAAAAACACTTTGTAGGGTGCTAATAGCCCAGGCTGGGTCTGTACCATTGATTTTACACGGATAGTGCAGCTTTGCATGGCACAAGAAAATAATATGCACTTTCACTGCCAAATTTCCCCCTTGGGCCAGATTTGGACTATCTGCACTGGTCACAAGAGGAGCTTTGAAAGTGTGTTGTCTGTAGTAATGAGCTGTCCTGGGATAAACTGCAATTCTGACATAAGGCTTCTGCCACTACAGTAATCCCATTGTGGAGTTGTCCCAGAAGAATATTGCTGGATGTTTGGTTACGTGCACATTTTCTGTTGCTAGAGGAGATTTTGATTTTTTATTTCTTGAGGTATAGCTTAGTACACAGCTATTAGCGTTTACTGATGCAGAAATATGAAGCAAATATAGGGAAATGACTCTGCATAATTAGTACTCTTGGGGAAAAAAGGCCTTTTTGAAAACTTGTTAGTAGAGTTTGTTCTGTCATTGTGGTATTTTTCTGAGATTCATGTTTATACATGCACGGTGAATTTAGATTTGTATTGATTCCATCTTAAATGCTATTAGTTTCTAGAACAGGTTGAAATCGTTGCCGTCTATAACATGTTAATACTGTGTGGGAGATGCAGGAATAGAATAATCATCTCATTCTTGCATGATGTAGTCAGCTGAGAATTCTTTGTTTTATCTGGAACTGTAGGATTCCCGTTGTGCTCCTCCATGCCTCATTTTCGGTGTGTTTACACTGCAAGTCATTTGCCAGTGTTTGTCTGCATTGAATTTCATATGCCACTGCTGTTATCTAGAGTGAACTTTACATGATATGTAAAGGCTTACTGTTTTATACTTGGCCATAACTGTCCTCTTTGCACGTAATTAATTGCATTTACTTAGAACTGAACAAGAACAAGTTACTAAACATAGAAAGCTAAATTCGCTTTTTATGCTATTTCACATCGAGTGTTGAAGTCCTTTTGCTGATATGTTGACAAGGAAATGCTGGTAAATAGAGGAATTTATAAATTGTATATTGCTTGTGTATAATGCCACTTGGCTGTTTATATTGAAAACTCAGACCCAGTGTCTTAAAATATATTACAGATGGGCTGGAAAATGTACAGCAAAAGAAGAAAATTTTTGCCGAGATTAAAAAAACGACACAACAGAGAAAAAAGCCACGTCCATCTGCTGATTCAGTAGACTCTCTGATGGCAGAAATGCCGTTTGCCAACACAGATATCGAAGAAGAATTTGCTAGTAAGTAAATTTAAACAGAAAGAGTGTTTGTGGTTCTTGGTTCTGCCTGGTGGAGTGCACAGGTGGGCCGTGTGCGTGGGGTGGTGGAGCTCCTGCAAGCAGTATCAAGTCCGGTGTATCCGTTGTTAGTAGGCAGTCCTGCAGGTACATGAGTGTATTAAAAACTTACTATTTTATGATCCGTTGCAAGAATGAGTTGCAGAATAAAGACAGCTTGTATGTCTATTTGCATTACTACATGCGAACTTTTCAATTGATGGCTTCCAGCTGATGGTTGGAAGAGCTGTTTTCCAACACGTGTGTTACCAGCACGTAGCTATGAATTAGCGCACCTGACATTGGACAGTGGATGACTGCATTCTGGTCAGCTTATGGATGTGTATCGCTCCATGTGGTGGGAGAGGGTCTGCAAAGTCTTGAGGAAATAAGCTGGGAGAAAAGTGATTTATGGTACAGAGAAGAACTGAGCGCATGCACTTTTCTTCCTGTGGGAAGGAGTCTTTGGGAAAGGAGACAGACAGTAGGTCTTGTTTGGAATAAATCTTCTTCTGGGCTGGGTTTGTTCCATGAACTGTAGGTTGGCCAGTCCTAGTCTATTGCAACCTTTTCCTTTAATAATCCTGTGTATGATCTTGTTTTGAAGTCACGTCCATTTTCATGTGTGGGCAGTTGCAGGCCAAGTCCGCTGCAGAGAGTTGACAAAATGAAACATGGGAGTAGCTTGGAAGCTGTGTTAGCAGTTTATGAGCCCTGCTTGGAGGTAGACGCTTTTATTTCAAGTATGGTACTCCACCTGCGTGACTGTTAATTCAGGTTGGAGTCGGATCCCAATCAGACAGTTCAGTGCATGGGCAGATCAGATGCTTCAGTCAGTTGACTGAAGGCAGTTCCTGTAGGCATGACGTTATGTGTATCTTTGTTCCGATTTGTCCATATGCTGATTTTTTTAATTAATTTTTTCTTTTCAGTGCATGCAACCTCTGAAGTAAATACAGAAAAGAAAAGAAAGAGGACTACTGGAAGGGAAATCCCAGAAGGCAGTGAGAGAAAGAAGAAAAAGAAAAAACAGTATCAGCCAAATTATTTCATTTCTATTCCAATTACTAATCCAGAGGTGATGTTCTTTATGATTGTAATTTGGTATAACCAGAATTACTTTGACAGCTATATGTGTTTGTAAGAAGAGAGGTTTATGTTTGTCTTTTTATTCAGTTTTATGGATTTCATCCTGTTTTGATTGAGGCTGGCTTAGATTTCCCCTCTGCACTTTTCCAGTATTGTATATTTTGTCATTCATTTAGAATAAGGAAGAGAGACATTTCATTTAATAGGAAAAACTCTGCATTATTTTTAGCTCTGCTTATAGGTAGGAATCTAAATTTGGATCTGTTGTTGTTTTAACTAGGCATTTTGCAGTTTAAAAGGTTTCCCGTAGAATAGATCATCTTACTTAAAATTCAAACAAGCTGTTGTTTTAGTGACAAGCTGTTTAAATGGATTCAAGAAGTGCGGTGGACTTTTAAAGAACATGTATTTTCCTATAGTTGGCGTATGTTGTTTCATTTAACCTAACAGTGAACAAAGATGATGTTTTTATGTGCTGTGGGATGTGTCTGATACAGCTTTGGCATCTTTTGTGTCTTCAGCAAGGAAAGTAGGTATGTTATGTTTAAAAAGTTAAAAACAACAGTTTACCACCATTTCCAAATTTAGATTTATATTTTAATATCAGAATCTATATCTTTCAGGTGATTTTTAACTCATTCTACATCTGTACTGTTTTCAGAGAAAGTCGAAAATTGAGAGAATCTGAAATGAAAATGATGTAATCTGGATTTGAAAGTTATGATGCAGTCTTTGATGCTTCAAAAACATTGTGTGAAGAAGAGATTGCAGAGGCTCTCTTCTTCCTCTTCAGAATAGATCTCAGATAGCCTGACACAACTATTTTTAATGCCATCTTGGTCTGAAATGGCTTTTCTTCCCATCTCTTCCATGATTTAACAGCAACAATTAATGTAAGGGTTACCTAATCTGTTCATTGAGAATTGCTGCTCACAATTGTTATGTTGAATTGCTGGCTGAGTAGAAAAAAATCTTAACTAAACATTCATTTTTATATGCCCTGTATTGTTTACAAAGGTGAAGGAACAACTCTAAATCTCAGAGCATTTGGGAATTCCAAGACTTTGCTAAAAAGTTTTGTTTATACTTGCCTCAGATGTAGAGTTGTTATGAAAGTACAAAATACACGTTGGAATTTGTATAGGCAACATTAGCCAAAATGTAGACTTAAGACACCTGGCTTCTTGATAGCCAGAGGGGATCTGGTAATTACTAGTAGCATTTCAGTTAGTAAGGAGAGGTCTTCCCTTTGTGAGGATCTAATTTTATTCCAGTGAAGTGTTTTAGGCATTACTACTCTTCCTTCATATTTTATATATGCTTTTAAGCTTTACACAATCATTTTGTAGTAAGGAATATCCCTGGAACATTTAATGAACTGTTCCTGCTGGAAATTAAACATTTTCCTTGCTTTCATTTTAATTATGTTTCAAATCTTCAAAAGTAAAATGAGGTATTCCGTTAATTTGGGATTTATATTTAACATTTTATTGGTTCTGTAAGAATAATTAAATGTTATCAGTTGGTAGGTTAGTCTTTCGGGTTCTTCCAGTCTTGATTATAATTTCAATTAATCTGTTAAATCTTTAAAGCTCACAGTATTCACTTCCCAGTAGCGATCTTGCAGTAAGCAGAACCATTTTTTTATTACTCTTCGGAATAACATATCCCAGGAAGTGGGAGAGGTTACCTTGAAATCACTATTTCAGTTCTTATTTTGGGGGAAGTTTTAAAAATAATCTGAGTGGAGAATGGTTGAGTATGATCTGCCCTCAGACGTTTCTTTTTGGAAATGAAAGTTAGGAAATCTCAGGTTAAATGAAGTTGTTGTCAGCATGACAGCAGTTGAAATTTAACATAAAATTTCATAAGGTAATGTAAATAGCAAGTTAAAGCAATTTAAAGTTCTCATTCGTGCATGGGCTATAACTAGGTATTACAAAGATTCAGGAAGAGTCCTAGCTAGCTTGATTAAAATTCAGTGCTCTCAGCTGTTAAAAGCACCTTGGATTTATTGAAGAGAACAGAATTGGTCTGAAGTCGTGACAGCACAGCTAAGCTCTAGCTGTTGTATTACATTTTGATCACATAAGTTCTGGGAAAACACACTTAAAATAAATTCCTGAATTCACAAAAATGGATTTGAAAAGTTCTTTTTTCCCTTCTCTCTATACAATCTCAACATAGATCATATCGAATGTTGTTGTTCCAGCCAGAGAACACGGTCAGTCGTCTTTCTATTTTGCTGTTACCAAGAAGGCAGCTCATTTTATACTTCTCTGCTGGGTTCAACAACAGCTTGTCTCTGGACCTGCTAACTGTCCATCTTTGGAATTAATCTTCTTCCAAAGGTGCGTTATTCATTAGGTTTTAGCTTGTCAGAGGTCCTAATTTCCTACGGTGTTTTGTGGAATTGTTGGTGAAATGAGAGCCTTGAAGGAACGTGCTTGTGTTACAGGCTGCAGTGTGAGTATGGCAATTACCTGTTCTTTGAGATCTGACAGACAGATGATGAATAAATATATGCATATTTTTTAGGCAGTCAACCCCCGATAACTGAAGATCCGCCACAGCATGTGTTCTTTCTTGCCTGAGCTAGAACTGAGCTATAGGAGGGACCTGGGGGTAGTGCGGGGAGTTTAGGAAATGAGTAGGAAGAGATTTGGAAGTACTACTGAAGGAAACTGTATGGGTGAGGGAAAGTGGAGTGTTGGCTGAATAACTGAATGCTGAGTAATACTGATCTTTTTCTGAGCTAGGATATGGTTTTATCACTGTGATAACACAGCTCCAAACCTGTTTAATGTATTCTGAAGGGTGTGTATACTTACACATAGATATATTTTTTTTCCTTTGCCAGCTCTCATGTACAAATTAAATTTAGAAACAGTAGTCAAAAATAGTTGAAAATGGAACGAAACTGCAATTGTTATGATAGAGCATTTCATTTTTTTTTTCCTTTACCAGGGTAATTGCATTTGCTTTAGTTTATAAACTTAAATAATTATGCAGTCAATACACTGTAGCTATCAGGGATTGTGTTTACCAGTTTCTTGTGTAAACATGGGTTAAATTTCTCCTGCATCTTAGACTACAATAGAAGCATCACGTATCTATGATAAGTTCTGACTATGAAGGAAATGGTCTTATTACAACAAGAGTTATAACCAGAGTGCTGGTGCAATTTTCTTCATGTGTCTCATACTACAAAGACATTTCTGATTTTGTAGGTGCCATATTACTTTTTTTCTGGCAAGTGGCTTTTCTTTCCTCCTTCCCATCCTTCCTGGAGTTGGTCCTCTTCAGCTATAACTTGTTTTTATTTATATGGTGCTTTACCTTAAATAAATAAAGTGCTACTAGATATATTAGGTAAATCTCCTGCATGGCAAAACTCATGATAAGAACGTGGGTCACAGAAGTGCTGACCACTCCCATTATAGTGTACTTTTCCAGGAAATTTGTGTGTTAATTATCATTAGCAGAGTAACTCAATTATAGTTTTTTTTTTTTAGCCCAACAGCTACTTGTGCTTGTTGTAAAAATTAATATATATAGTATATTCGTTAAGCATTCACCAATGAGTTTCAAATAAAAATCAGATTCAAGTTTTCTACATGCTTCTTTTAGACTATATACCCCAAAGCTGGTTTGACTGTAATATCTTTGCTTACCATCGTTTAGAAATAACTCATTTTGTCATGTGGTCAAGGTTATTGGATTTGATTTAATTTCCACTAACATATTCAAGCATTCATGGATGTTTTTTAAAAGTACTGTAGTACAAATATCATAACTGCAAGCACAGTAAGCAATTTGGATGCAATTTATAATGCATGTATAGCTGTACAAATAATTTTAATTGAAGAAAAATGTGAACCAAACACTTTTAAAGAAAAAGACTGGTGGTGTTAGAACTGTATAGGTGTTACAGAGATTCATTAAAACGTTTGAAGAGAGTATATAAATTATACAATCTTTTGGACAGTATGATCAGAATTGTAAATCTCCACAAATAACTTACTATTTGCGTGTTTCATATGTGCCTGATACTGCAAAGACCTCTTTAGCTTTTCAGACACTTGTCTGCTCATAGCAGTATACGTGTTTAGCAGACAGTAGAGAAGCTCCCTAAAGAAGCCTCTGATCTGGACTACTGGAAGTGTAAAATTGGATGATTTTAATCTGTTCCGGGAATTTGTCATTTTACGGAACCTAACTCCTGTTAAGATGTGATGGGAAATGTCCTCCTATTTGTTAATCCCTGCATTTGTACCCACTATGAGTTTACTCAGGCCGATTAGCACAGCTTTATCAGAGGATAAAACTTCCTTCTGCTAGGATGGTTTCTGCATAAACATCTGACTTCAGTTTGTGTGCTTTCTTGTTCGCTTGCATTACGGGATGCTGTAATTGCTAACTGCTGTTTCTGTGCCTGTCTGTCTTTCCAGATTACTGATGGTATTCGGGCCGTCCAAGATGCAATAATACAAAAGGATCATAGGCTTTCCAAAGCAATGGTTCGCTGCGGCTCATTGCATGTCACCATGTTGGTGATGCATTTATCCGGTGAAGAAGAAATTGGCATGTAGGTATTTTGGTGTTAAATATGTAAAAGTAGTTTTGTTGGAGGAGTTCGTAAAAAGACTAGGAGGGGTAACTGATGCTTGTTTTTTGTCATCCCTAAATTACTAGGGCTACTGAACATTTAACTCACGTTGTTCTTAAGCTGCTAATCTTAATATCAGCTATTTTCCTAACTTACGGTATGTCATAAGCTCTGCACAAAGTACTCTTTTTGTTTCCTTACATTTTTCATAACTGTGTGCTGAACTTGCATGCACAAATCTTATGTTTGCTAAAGTAGTTATTTCAAAACAATGTTTTGTTGTAGGGGACGTTGAACAGATCAACAGAGGAGCTTTCAGAATTCCGTAGCTCAGCAGATATTATAGGCCAAATTAGTCACTGTCACTGAAAGACCTCAATGAAATAAGCCTTAGCTGCAAGGTAATGCCTCATGCAGTTAGTTTTTAATGCCTCTAAATGAATTTGTTTTACTCAAAATTTAAGTACATTAAAAGAGTGGTGTTCATTAGGCCTTATCAAAAGTACAATTTTTATATTGCTTTAGTGAAATAGCTGAGTTTTTGCTTATATAGAAGTCCTAACCGTCATGGAAAGGGCTATGTGTTATGTGATGTTATCATGTATAAGTGTCGAGTGTGACTATTTGCTTTATAAAAAATGCAGTTCTTTGATGGCTTTTACTGTTTATCACATGCTGTATAGCTCTCCGACAAGCCTACGTTAAAGTACAAGTTCCATGGTTAACATGAAGAAATTCAGACTTTTAAGTCTATACGGTTATAATTTATGAATGTTTAGAATAATAGTTTGTGTGTCTAGCTGTACGTTTGACTTGAAAACATACTTCATGTTTCATAGTCCTGCTTCACACAGACTTTCCTGGCAGTTTCTATTGCGATGTGGTGCCCAGTAGCCTGCGTATTTGATGTCTATATGTGTACATGCTAATTGCAGGATTAGAGATCACAAACACTTGGGTACCTGTAACGGTGTTAATTAAAATGCTGATAAATGGCCTGCTGGCGTTATACAGACATCTGGGAATCCTCCATTGCTTATGTATCAATTTTGAAGAGAATTGGTAATGAATCAAAAGTCCTTACATTGTAACTTTGTGAAAGAAAAGCATTACTTTTGCATCTCCCCAAGATGAGTTCTTTCAGGGGGCTTCCGTCATCTATATATCATAGTGGTTTTCTCTGCAGTATTAGAAGACATGCAGTCCGTATGCTGAATTACCCAGATCAAATAACGAACAAGTGCAGTGAGACATTGCTTGGGTTATGGTCACACAGTTACAAAATAATGTGTATAATAAGTGTGTGCATTGAATCATTTCCCCCCCCGAAGGTTTTGCTGTTGAAGTACAGATCGCTCATAGGAAAGCCAGAATCCAAGGTAGAATGTGAAAACAATTAGTAGAAGGTATTTTGGCTGAAAGCATTTATCACACCTAAAAATAATGAGATATCAATGTATCTAAATCAATTGCCCTGCTTGTTTTTTCACACCTTTCCTTGAATGTTGCAATATTGAATCATTGAGGCAGCTATGCTCTCACCTCTTTTGTGAGGTTACAAATCTGTCGGCTTCTTCCTCCAACACTGCTCTGAAGGGAGAGACAGAGACAGCCAGGAGCAGGGAATCAAAAGGAGAGCAAAGGATTCTAGATTTGCTGGGCTCCCTCTCCTCTCCACGTTCCTTTTGTCTCCTGGAGTTGGCACCCAGGCTTCCTTCTCTGGTTGATGAGTGATCTTTGGTAGCACCTGAAAATCGGAGAGAACAATCACCAACTGTGTGAGCACTTTTTTTTTTTTTTAAGGGTTTTAAGTATGAACTTTTGAAAAAGGGAGTGTGAGAGGATACCTCAAAGGCAAGTATGCCTCCTCATGACTGGAGTCGTGAATTGTGTAACAGAATGAATATTGCCAAGTTCAGTGTCGTTGGCTACATCCTTTGCAGCTCTCTGTCCAGCTGCCACTTGGGCACTTACTTATGGAGTTCTTCTCTGCCTCTCCCAGCAGAACTCCACAGTCCAGGCATGCAGGAGCTGTCCTCTAGTCGGCAGCAGCTTCCCCGGGGATTCACCCCTTTCCTGGCCAGGTGCCTACTACAGGTATCTAGCTCAGCTATCCTCAGGTTGCATTTCTATTATATGGAATTCTTATTTTTCTCGTAACTGATGTTTTCTGCTTAATATTCTGTGAGAACTTGAAGAGTTAAAACTTGAATTTTCCTTTCCTTGCATCACCAATTTTTGATACCACATTAATGGAATTAAATCAAAATCCAGACTGGCAAAAGAACCTGTGTGTAATGTCAGGTGACAGTAATTCCCCAAACAAAGGGCAACTAGTCAACTAGACTTCTAAGAGTTCACAGATCCAAAAGTTCGGATGCATTATGTAGATATCTACAGTTTTTATACTGTATATGCACGACAGTACTTCTGTCTGTATAGAAATGAAATGTGTTGAATGCTATTTGAAGTCCAAATGCATGATAAGAATGTTCTAAACATAATATTCAGTTCAGCACAAAGCTCTTTGTATGATGTTTTAGTACATACAGCTTTTGCCTTGGAAATAGAAGATCTGCATTTTAGGTTTCTCCTTCTAAGGGAATCCAGACCTGGCAATTTGCATGGGAATTTTCTAACTCACAGGCTGTAGTCTAGCTTTTGTGAGCACACATTACATCTGTTTTTATAAGACTGCATGAAATCAAGAATGTGAGGTTTAAAATAACATAAAGAAAACAAGCAAAAAAGAGTCATGACAGCACACCCTTCAGGCAAAGCAGTTGTAGTCCATGCTAACAGCATGTCTTTTATCCATTTACTTTAATGTCAAATGCATTCGTAGCATACTTGGGATCAGGTATTAGAAATTGGGATACCAGCCTTCGCAGTAAGTGCCTTCATTAACAGACTACAGCGTTAAGTTCCTTTTGCTTGTTACTTGTCAAAGACTGTGAATCTAACCTTTTTATTATAAATATGAAAGCTATTGAATTCTAAAGTAACAGTTCAGAAATTTCTGAGAAGCTACACCAAACAAATGCTATAATGTTTACATTAGAACAATACAGAAAACAAGAAGCACTGCTTCTGTGACCCTTGTTTGTATACACTTAGAATATACTGCCTTTTTAAAAATTTTTTCCTTTTCTAGTTTGAAGCAAAATGCATGTAAGCTCTTTTGTTATGTTTGTGGGGTAGTTGCACTGAGTGTAATTGCTGTTTGGCATTGTAAGTACTATTTGGTATGGAATAAGAAGAAAATACCACTGTTGTGTTCACTGCTGTTGAATTCAGCGGAAACGTTTGTCCTTTGTGCTTTATTCTTACAAAGCAATTGTCAGTTCACAGATTCACAGATTCACAGATTTTTCTAGGTTGGAAGAGACCTCAAGATCATCGAGTCCAACCTCCGACCTAACACTAAGTACTCCACTAAACCATATCCCCAAGCTCTACATCTAAACGTCTTTTAAAGACCTCCAGGGATGGTGACTCCACCACCTCCCTGGGCAGCCCGTTCCAATGCTTAATAACCCTTTCGGTAAAGAAGTACTTCCTAACATCCAACCTAAAACTCCCCTGTCGCAACTTTAGCCCATTCCCCCTCGTCCTGTCACCAGGCATGTGGGAGAATAGACCAACCCCCACCTCTCTACAGCCTCCTTTCAGGTAACTGTAGAGAGCGATGAGGTCGCCCCTGAGCCTCCTCTTCTCCAGGCTGAACAAGCCCAGCTCCCTCAGCCGCTCCTCGTAAGACTTGTTCTCCAGACCCCTCACCAGCTTGGTCGCCCTTCTCTGGACTCGCTCGAGCACGTCCATGTCCTTCCTGTAGCGAGGGGCCCAAAACTGAACACAGTACTCGAGGTGCGGCCTCACCAGAGCCGAGTACAGGGGCACAATCACTTCCCTCGACCTGCTGGCCACACTGCTTCTTATACAGGCCAGGATGCCGTTGGCCTTCTTGGCCACCTGGGCACACTGCTGGCTCATATTCAGCCGACTATCAACCAATACTCCCAGGTCCTTCTCGGCCAGGCAGCTTTCCAGCCACTCATCTCCCAGCCTGTAGCTCTGCTTGGGGTTGTTGCAGCCCAGGTGCAGGACCCGGCACTTGGCCTTGTTGAACTAAAAGTTGTTATAAAGCAATTGATGGAAAAAGAAAAATACAAAATATTCTCAATAGAGATGACAACAATTTTTTAAAAAAATAATTCAGTGTATTTAAAGATTATTAAAAAAAAAAAAAGTAGAGCTAAATCTTCAGTGACAACAGTGCTAAACTGAAAACACACTGCTCTGTTTGAGTTGACCTTTCATAAACCTCACCAACTGGAGTTGGGCTGGTCAGTGAGTTCTGCAGCACACCCTACAGTATGGAAATAGAAATCTTTATTCAGTTAGGTACCAGAGCTTTCTATGGCTGTCTGTGTACCAGTTCTCAGATGTAAAAAATCCAGAGAGGGGTATTAGGGCACGATTCACTACTTAAAAACCCACTAAAGTCTTTGATACTGTTTATTTGTAGTACCTGTACTTATTTTGGAATGATTTTCAGGTTCATGTCAGTAAATAAATACAGAAATAATAATCTGTAAAATAATCTGACAGGTATAATCAGTATTAGATGGTGTTTTTGAAAAGTCTTGAAGTATAGCAGACACGGAAGGCACTCAGAACAATCTCGTCTTAAGGTGATGAAGGTGGCAGAGATAATGCTCTTTGGCAAAGAAATATCTTTGCCAAGGAACAAGTAATAGCATTGTTGCTTAAAGTGATCATACAGGAGCTAAAATACTTCCACTTTGCAGATTAAAGTCATAAGAAAAACCACAGGAGAACGATATCAATCGAAGATTTTTTGTCATGTACTCAACATGCTTTCTTAACGTGGTCTTGATTTCAATTAACTGCATGGTTCTCATCAAAACTCTGTTTTGTTAAACATAATGGAAAAGTGAGTAGAGTTGTTTGTATATGTACAGGATTAAAAAATAGATATACTTCAGAAATCATGGTGATGGCTTTCATGCAGTTACTGTAGAAAGTAAAATAAACCCTCGAGAGTTTTAAATCTGTTACTGCCATCTAGCGTTGATAAAGTCAACATTGGCTTAGTGAAAAGTTTAAATTTAGTTTCACTGAATAGAACTGAAAACTTGGAGCATGCGAGAGATTTTTAGAAGACGCTAAGAATATATATATTTTTTTCCCTCATGAATCATTTCAAAACAAGTACATGTACTTAATAGGGCTAATTAAAATGATTATTAAAAGGTTACCAGGCTTGCTACAGTTTAAGTTACATGTAGATTGTGTGTGCATGCAACTTCTCTCTTAAAGGAAGTAAGCATTAATTTAGATGGTACCTCCTGATAGCTCTCAATGAGCTTAATAGTAATTTCCATCTAATTCCATCTAATTTTATCATTATACATATATTACATATAAAATGTCACTAACCTCTGTTTACAGTATTAAGTAATATTCTGTAGCAGGTTTGAATGAAGTAGAATCTTAGAGTGTCCCACTGAGATGTCAGGAGATGAACAAAAGTAGGCTGCTTTCAGAATGGAAAACCAAATGCTTCTGAATTAGCATCTTACTAAAATGATATGCACAGAGTAATAGAAATATTGTCATCTTATTATCTAGTCACCTTGAGAATTGAGAGAAATTCTTTCAAGGAATTGTACCTGCTGCTAAGTCTGCTTTGTAGTTTCCATGATTTTACAACAGGGCGTATGAACCAGTTTCCCATTATAAAATGATGAGAGTAGTACTGACTGCATTGATAGGAAGTAGTGCAAAAGTACCCGAGTAGCTAATAAACTAATACTAATAAAGCTTTCTGAGACTTTTGTATGGAAGGATTAATAGAAATGTAAACGTTAATATATTTGACTTTCACACAGATATTTTCTTTCTTCTTGACAGAGCAGTTGATGCTCTTTCAGACAGCAAGGATTTTGTAGAAGATCTCCTAAAAGGAAAAACAGTGGACTTGTCTTTTCAAGGAATTGATCATTTCAAAAATGAAGTTGGATTTGTGAAGTTGACAGAAAATGATCATACAGCTATACTTACAGAAATAGCAGGTAAAAAAGTTATTTCTTACACATTGTGAAAACAGGCTCTGAGAGTTGGGGTTGCTCAGCCTAGAGAAGAAAAGGCCCAGGGGAGACATTACAGAGGCCTTCCAGTGCCTAAAGGGGGCCTACAGGAAAGATCGGGAGGGACTCTTTGTCAGGGGGTGTAATGATAGGACAAGGAGTAATGTCTTTAAACTAAAAAAGGGGAGATTTAAATTAGACATTAGGACGAAATCCTTTACTCTGAGGGTGGTACGAAGTGTGAGAACAGGCTGCCCAGAGAAGCTGTGGATGCCCCATCCCTGGAAGTGCTCAAGGCCAGGCTGGATGGGGCTTTGGGCAACCTCGTCTAGTGGAACGTGTCCCTGCCCATGGAAGGGGGGTCGGAACTGGATGGTCTTTAAGGTCCCTTCCAACCCAAACCATTCTGTGATTCTGTGATATATGTGCACCTGCATGTGCACTAACTCTCAGTTCTGTCTTAGCAGTGGAGCTAAGGCTGCTTCATTTGCCAGTCAGGTAAAATGCATCCAAAATATAGTTCTCAAGTCAGTAGAAATATATAAATTAAAAGGCGTATAAATATCAGCTGAGTAACAGTAGACAGTATGTAGATCAAACCAAGGTACAGTGGAGTTTTATCTGTGTACAAGACTGTACTTAAATTATGTTGTTTACAGATATTAAAGAAAAATTATCAGTAAACAGTACTGTCTGTAATTCACCAGTGTCCTTTAAAACTATCCCAGCAATTCCAGCTATTCTTTGAAAAGACTCTTTAAAAGAGTTTTTCAGTATTGATGAATCATCTTTTGTGTTCTGTGGAATGTGAGGTCACACCATTTTTTAATAGTGCAATAACCCATATCAGGCATTTTGCAGAACAGCAAAGACTACTGTTGTCACGCTACATCTTGTGCAGTCCAGTACAGAGAAAAAATGGAGAAAGTCTTCATTAATACAGTGCTTTATCTAGCAGTTCATTAGGTTAATTTTTGAAGTGCATTTCCAAAATGTTTAGTATTTTTTAACTTACATTTTGAAGAGAAGAGTGTGTGAGAGAGCTTTCCAGCTTACCAAATTGCTTATGTTATGATTAGGTGATGCCTTCTTATTTTAAGCAGTGTTTAATAGAGAAGTATTTCTAATATTAATTATGGTAGGAATTGAGCAGTACTTAGAGTTCCAGAGAGGCTTTGGTTGTCAAATAATACCATAATTATTTTAGGGATTTAATGTACCAAGTATTTTTTCAGTCATTTGGAAGATACACTTCCTCATCCTTGTCTTTGAGTTTGTCTTTAGATTTCTTTTAAAGGTGACAGAATACTGTGTGTACGCTGTTTTATGAACAGTGAGAGTTCATGCATAAGCTGAGTTCCCTTTCAGTACCTCTTAAGAAAGGAGATGAATGGTTTCTGTTAGTCACCGACTTTTGATTTTAAGGATTTATAGTAAATTATTAAGAACTCTAAAACAACTGAAGTTGCTAGACTCAGACAGCCAAACATCTTTTGGCTTCAGGAAATAAAGAAGTTGTTATAAGTGATTTACTATACATTTTAGACCAGTTAGACAGATTTTTATCAGAATATTTGGTAAAAGATGAGGTCAGATTTCAACTTTTGTTTTATGTTTGAAGGTCCTTCCCAGTGGATGAACTCATGGTACAGTCAAATTCAGTAAACAAGCAAACCTATGTTTTCTAAAGTATAACTACTGGTACTCATTGGTGAACTTCCTTTGCTTATGTTAGAATGACAGCTGTATATTACTGTTTTCATTAAACACTGCTCTTTAGTAAAAACGTTTATTATTTTAGTGCTTACTTTTGCCAACTGAATGGAGTGTTTCTTGCCTTAGGACTGTCTTTTAATTTGTAGACTTATACAATGACATTTGTTTCATCCAGATTTGATTCTGAAACAGGGTAGGGAGCTGAACATTACCAGAAGAAAATGGTAAAATGGCCAAAAGTGTTAAATGGATATGACTTAGCATATTCTCTCCTAACATTTCTTTACTGGCTGTCAGAACTGTAACTTCTCAATTGCTGCTGATTTCAAAATATCTTTTGTTGCTTTCTTGGAAGTGCTGGTATTATTTCATAACAGGTAGCCTATATTTTGTGAAAGCAAATTCAGCTATATGTTGATACTTAAGCCAGGAAAAAGTTTTCAGGTTTATGATCACTGGATATCAAGTATTATACAAGTTTTTCAAAAGTTAGTTTAGTTGCATGTTAAATTATTGGAAAAATGGAGGAGGAAAGTAAACGCACTAAATGTTTTCAGTCTATGTCTTCATTAAGACTGAATTGGAAAGACTTTAAGATAAGTAACCTGGTTAAATAGATAAATTGTTAATACACATATATCACAGAATCATCCAGGTTGGAAGAGACCTCCAAGATCATCTACGCCAACCTCTGACCTAACACTAACAAGTCCTCCACTAAACCATATCACTAAGCTCTAAATCTGAACGTCTTTTAAAGACCTCCAGGGGTGGTGACTGAACCACTTTCCCTGGGCTAAAGGGAAACATCCCCACAGGTTCTGCTGAGGCTTGAACTCAGATCACTGGATTCAAAGTCCAGAGTGCTGCCCATTACACCACAGAACCAAATCTGTGGGTAAGAGTGATTTTGATCCTGTAGCTCACAAGACTGTTTTATCATTTACTACTGCATAGCCCGGCAAGGATAAGCAATTTAATTGATAAGCGAAGGCACCCCACACAGAGCACTTCGCAGGAAAGGGCTTGTTCCTTCAAGGTAGTGTGATTTAAAATAGTAAATAATATTAAACAAAAGAATCTCTGTGAACTCTTCAAAACTGATGAGGCAAATGGGAGTCATTAGGGTCCCCCCATCTCCCAAATGTATCACATATATAGTTCCTTTAGCATAATGATGCACTTACAGGGCTAATTACAGCACGTTTACTTTGCAAGCAGTTTTTACAAAGCATTAGCGGACAGTCCCCTAGTGGCCAAAACTCCTACTATGGGTAGTGTATTTTGGAAAAGATGGAATTATAACAGCGTTGATCTGAATGTTTTTAAAATCCTGCAAAATTTAAATAATGATGTATACATTTTTTCCAATCACATCCACAAATTAGGAAAAAAGTAAAAATGTCATCAGAAATTAGGATTTTCTTGTGGTCAGTGGAGGGTAGACGTATAATAAAAATGGTATTTTTCAATTTTTCATCTCCAATAGTAACCACCTCCTTTGTGTATAAATGAGAACTAGGTATGATAAGAAGGGAAATGCATTGTAATCATCCTTCCTCTGCCTTTATGAATGAAATGAAATCAGATGTTATGGGTAGAGTGCAGGGAATTTTAGGCTGGCAGACTGTGATTGTCTAAAATATTATCCCTCTTACTATGGAGAATCAGAGAGCAAGATAGAAAGATGCAGTAGAAACTGAATGAGAAGTCTGTGTCTTGCTACGCACAGAATTTTCCCGAACTGGAAAAAGGGCGATCCTGGTTTGCAGGTTATTCGTCTGTTATATTTCATGGTTGAGTTTTATAACACTTACACAATATAGTAGAACTACTTACTGTGAGAAAAGAACTTCTTGAACTTTTCCTAACGTTTACAGCAAACAGCAATTTGTATTGACATTATTGTAACAAAACAGTAGGCTTGAATATGAGGCAAATCACAAAGCATCTAGTGTAATGAACCTACTTTCCTTACTGTTCAACCTTTTCTAGTTGACTATACAGACACTAAGCATACAGCTACTAAAAAAAAAAAAGTGAGTTCACAATTGTGCTAAATAACTGTTTTCTGAAAAAAAAAAAAAAAAAAGGCTAAATTCCTTGAGGCAAAGTGACATTTTACATGATCCTTCACATGCAGCAAGAATCATCTTGCCTTTTAAAAAAAAAAAAATAAAAAAATTGTGGAACTTTCAAAATGTAGTAACATACCATATGGATGCTAGAGCTGAGGCATCCTTTTTTTTTTGGCTGTCAGGAAGTGTTTTTAGTACTTGCGCAGGAAGTTGCAAGTACATTAAATGAAACTATTATTTGTCTCCACTTAACAGTATTGCTTTGTAGATGGCATGAAAGGATATTAATCATTTTCTCTCAAATTTAAGGATCCAGAGATCTGATGGTACAATTTTGCATACTTATGAAAGAATTTTTAGTGTATCATTTTTATAACACTTTGAAGATAAGTTGGCGGAGTTTTAAAAATTCTGGTAAGCTTTAATTCTCTTTCTACTTGGAAGCTCTTATTTTACTGAATGTGCATTTGTTCATTCAGCTTCATGCTGCACATAGTATATGACTTTTTTTGTATGAATTGTCTTATCACAGTTTGAGTGCTCTGCTTCTCTCCTTCTGAAGTGGAAACACCTTGGAAACACCTAACACAGCCTTTCCTTATGACTATGGAAAATCTGAATTTTCTTGTCATTTTTCTCCTGGACATGATTATACAGCTTATAGAGGGCTTTTAGAAGGATAAACCCACGTTTGATTCTGTGATATACCAGCTTCAATTTTTCTCCTCCTATATTAGTTCCTCTTTTGTTGTTTTCCCTGTATGTTTTTCATGTCACTTTTCTTAGCTTGGCGTTCTTTTTAACCATCATTTCTAGACACCACACTTTCTGCTTTAGACTCTAATCTTAGGAACCATTGTCTCCCCCACCCCCCTTTGTTATTAAAATCTAATTTCCTAACATTTCTTTTTTCCTTCATTCTGCAGCTTATAATTACTTAAATATTTTTTCTCTTTTTTAGCATTTCTATGTATTTGTGGCATGCGTTTTGTTTGATCTGGATTGATTCTTCTTAGGCTCACCTGTGTGAACTTTTATCTACAAGTGCTAAAATTGTGTTCTGTCATCGTAGAACTGTGCTCTGTTATACTCTTGCATGTTTTTGAGTTCAGAATGTCTAGAACACAATGTCTTGAATTAAATCTGAGTATGTTCCACATATTTTCTGAGTTTGTGTTTAGTTGGAATTTTGTGATCTTAGTGTTGTTTTTCAAGTCCTAGTGAGGCTTTCAAGGTCTGAAATATAAAGAAAAATCCTGACACAGCTTATTGACAGAATTTATAATAGGAATGTTTTTTCTTCGATGTTTTTCTACATTTTCTTCACTCTGATATCTTTTGTTTGAGTGTGCCCTATTTTTGGAATATGCTCTTTCCCTCTCTAATACAGTCACTGTATTCCAATCATAGTTGTTGACCTTTAGTTTGTATTATAGCCATTGAAAAGAGTGGATGAGTATTTTTTTGTTATTTTAACTTCTGGGACTGGTAATGTTACCTTTTGCTGGTTTGGATGTATTGGATGCTTCATCTGACAGGTTGCATGGGCCCAACAATGGATATTTTTTAATGCTTATGTTATCAGCAAAATGAGTCCAATAAAAATGATCACATATTTCATCTATAGTTGTTTTCCTTGTATATTAGAGATTGTATTTTGCTGCACTGCTCCTCCGCTTATATACCATGTAGTACTTTCTGAACTGTACTTGAAATAATAAATACATTCTAATGTGAAGAAGCACATTAGCAAAAATGTACCATTTAGTTTGTTTTCTGTAATACATTTCATATATTCATTCAAAAACAGGCCGTATGTCAAAAATATGCCTAGCATTCCTGTTTTGTGGGTAGTGTCCTGAATACATGATTTTAGGGACACAGCTACCAGAGACAATACCAGATACTCTTTGCTGCTGGGATGCTGGTACCAGGATCTGTATGATGAGTGCTGCTCACAGCCTACTGCTGTGATGCTGTATATGTTTGACATAAACTAATTGTTGAAAATTTATTCTCTTGTCTAGTACAGCTTGTCTGTGATATAACTTGTGTCCCTGGAAAACTAGTTTTAAAACTGAAGCTTACAGAAATTAAAAAAATATACAGTATTGCTGGTAGGTTGTTAATCATTTTGTTGTTATCCATGAAGCAGTAAAGAGAGATCACTCATGTAGTTGGTTTGATTTTTGGCAAGAACTAATCTTAGTTTATTACAGAATCACTGTTCTACTACTTCAAAATTATACATGGTTTCTCTTGTACTCTAAAGTGAATTCTGACTTAACCTGTGATTTTGTTTTCTGTGAGGATGTTGAAAGAAAAATATGGATAACACTAGAAAATATATTAAGTTCAAATTAGCTTTCTGTCAGATAACTCTTAGTTCCATAAATTACATGGAAATTTGATACTGATAGTGTCTGGATATGGTAAAATATTATAATGGTAAGTGCATGTCTGGTAATACCAATGTAAATAAAAGTTTGCCGGAGACAAAAGTTAAGGAAAAGCAGCATTAATACGGATCTTCTGTTGTGATTTGCGATTTATTCCGTAGCAATCCATTAACAAACATTAGCATTCTGTAATTATGTACTAGAAATAATGCAATTATAGATCTAAAGTGTTAAGTCAGAAGTTTGGAAACTATTTTAGCACTTTTTGTCCAAGACCTCTTAGAAATCCTGAGCTAAATGGTACACATACAGTGATTCAAACAATAAATAAATCATTTCTTGTGCTTTTCGATACTATGGAATATTTGAAATACTAAGTGAATTTGGGAAATATAACAAATTATTTGGCTTAAATTTTCATTTTGATAATTACATTAAAAATACTCTTTGAAGCTGATAAAGTAAGCAGGTGAATCCCGTTTTCTTTTTTTAACCATAAGCTTTGCAGTGTTGGTTATATGAATGAACGATGGAGTTTATACTCTGACCATTAGAGGGAGCCTGCATTCCATGAACAAGTTACTCTTCTGTTTACGTGGATAACTATTTCATTTGCTTTTGATCCTTTCTTTTTTTTTTTTAATAAATACTGATTTGTTGGATTAAATATTTTAATTAGAATTACAGAAGGAAGACAAGTAGTCACTTCCAGTCACTGTAGTTTTCTAAAAATGACATTTAGTCTAATCTCGCTAAATTGGTTTTCCTAACTGTTGCTACTAGAGAGAGAAATGGAGAGCAAGTCACACTGCCTATCAGTTGCTTTACATACATTACAGCTTTACGCAAGCTTAAGTTGGCATTGCCACCATACCAAAGCAGCCTTTATCCCCGTTGTGCTGGGGATTTCTGCAACCACACAGTGAATTCAGATGTGGTTAAATTAAACATTTGTCCTTTGCCAGGTAACTTTAACCCATTCAGTTTCCCAGTGCAGTTTACTGAAAAGATGCATGACTGTCAGCACAAAGGACAGGAGTGGTGGCTGGCATGGGGCTAGAGAGAAGCAGCCTGTTTTGGCAAGGATGGTGGTTTATGCACTTCTTTAAAGATTATGTAACCACAATATTTAGCATCTGTTTTAGGGTGAGAGCCTAGAGAAATAGTTTAATTCAGTTAATTTGGTTCACTTCAGTTCCAGATGGCTGAAGCTAAGATAAATGAATTTTGCCTCTTGTCAGTTACTCTTAAGTCGTGTCATGTGATGTAGAGTTAGTGTTAGGTCAGAGGTTGGACTCGGTGATCTTGGAGGTCTCTTCCAACCTAGATGATTCTGTGATTCTGTAAAAGTTGCAAACTCAAACTGTTGTAATTTTCCATTAAAATAACTCATTTGTACAAATTGAACAAAAAGCTGCTAGTCCAAATCCCTAACAATTGTATTGGAAATACCCTGCTGTGGTGGGTTAGATTTTCTTCTAATCCACGTGCCCGTGTTAGTTGTAGTCCCTGTGAGCGTCTGCAGCAGAACTTCGTAGGTCTGTGTAGAAACTCGGTTCATCCACAGCACAAAGGGAATCATGCTGTAAAGTTGAAAGTAACTGGCAACGTTTTTCTATCTTAATATAATCATCTGTGTCAGCAAATACATATATACTGTATCGTGCGATGAATATAAACATCAGAAAAATACAAGTGTTTTTGCTGATTTTATTACAAGAGCCAAGACACCTCCCTGCTGGTAGTGTTGAGCATTGTTCATGCCTTTTGATGCTATGTAGTTTTCCGCATGCCTTCTTTTTCTAACTAAGCTTTGTGCTACACAACAGTTTTCTTCGTTTTAGGTCCCTTGACCAGACAAGTGCTGGCAACAGGCACAAACATTTTAGTGAAGATAAACAATTACCATTGAGGCCTAGTTTAACACCAGTTAATATTAAGAGTTTGTACTTCCAATAGGTAATAGTTACAAAATACTGATAAGCTCTTGAGCTGAATACTTCATTAGCTGCAGTGGGCTACGAATGCTGTGACCAGCAGAAGAGGCTGACGTGGGTATGAGGAGCATTGGGCCGGGCCGGGGCCTGGCTCTGGGGTGCCGCACTGGGCCTCTCTTGCCCTTCGGCTCTACGGTGCTTATACTTCACACGAGGTCTTAAAATTTGGGTCCAACTGTGTGGAAGGAGGCCGAAAGAATGGAAAAAAAGAGTCTTTTCAGTTTGATTTGGCTCTATAATAGCGGTGTTTTCAGGGAGGTACAGAGAGGGCAGTTAACAGGGGAAGAATGAGGTTTTACTGGAAAGGAAGACAGGTTGGCAGGGATGAGTGGAGGATCTGTTTGTAAGGCAAGGAGAAGGTTAATCTCCCAGAAGTTTGTTGGCATTTACAGACCAGGTAATCTCTGCTTTGCTGTTGTGTAGTCAGGTGGGACTGGAAGCAAAGTTTTCAGTTGTTGCAAGTAATTTATTTAAAAACTAGGGAGATTTAAATATCTACAGTTTGTCATAGTTTCTTTTCTTTGCACTTTAATGTCATTGTGACTTTTATTGTCACTTTAACTGTGGAATATATGAAACTAACTGGCAGGCTCTCAATCTGCATATTAATTTCTCCTTGATGGTTTACTGTGAGATAGTTTTGGTTGTTAACATCCCTCTGATGTTGCCTGAACACAAACAATTATCTGGGTAAAGGCTGCTGAGCACTGCTCTATTGTTTAATGAAACTGGATGTGCTGTTCACGATGTTCATTGCCTTCACTCCTCTAAAATACCTTTCAGTGATCACCACATTGGTTCTTTAATGCTGAAAATGTTGAGTCCCACGGTCCCTTGAAAACAAGGACAGCAAATGCTTTTGGGTTTTCATTTATATTATTTTGTGTACTGCACTACCAAACACAGAATAACAGTCACTGTGATAAACACCTTATTAAAATGAAGCAATACGATATGTTTTTGTGGAGAATTGAGTTTTATCAAGAAATCTGACATAAGTTTCTATTTCAGTCTAGTACTTCAAGCCTTCATACTATCACTGTCTTGTAAGGCTTACCTTACACATTGGCACCTGTGCACAAAGTGTGGATTGCTTGGTCCAGGTGTTCTTTGGATCCTACCGTATGAATGAACACGTTTTTAATCTATGCTCTTGTGTAACAATGGGGTGAAAGAGAAAAAGCCACAAATATTGATGATACGTGGTTGAAAGAACCATATTGCTTGCTGATACATGATAGTGGTGTTGCATGTATGGTGACAACTCACTATAGAAAAGCCTAAACAATACATAACCAAGTAACCATGAAGAACCATTGGGAATCATCTTGACTGTGGTTTGCCTGCTGGCACAGTGCAAAGCTGAATGAATATTTGAGGAGAAATTCTAGGGATGATGGGGAGTAAAAATAGCCACTGTTCATACAGAGAAAAGAGAAATAAGGTCCTTCCTTTTCTTATATTCTGGAGACCAAAGCACATCAGGTAGTGACTGACCCTGGTTTAACCACCATTTTTTTCCATTCCAGAGATTGAGTATTGCTGAGCTGTTCATGAGTCAATAGGTCTTGTCTGACAGTAGCTAGGGTCGCTCGTCAGTCTGACACAGTCCTTCCTTACCCTGTTAAGGGTCTTAGCAGTAAGGCGGTGGGGAGATTGGTGCTTGGTGCAGTGTTTGACTATATGTTCCAAGGATAAAGTGATTTCTGAAGTAATTTTTTTATCGCTTGGTACTCACTTCTCGTGATTCATAGATGAGGTTTTGAAAAATCTTACCATCTGAAGTGGTTGGTGTAGATTTCTTCACTGGCTTAGATATTGGGCCTTGTGAGGCTTTGTGTGTTATGCTCAGTACTATTACAAAAAGTAAGGATAACTAAAAAGCTTCTTTGTAAAAACCAAACTTCTGCCAGTTGGTAGCCAACACTCTCTATACTCTTAAAATACTCTTAAATACAAACAAACAACTGAAGAACTTAACAATTTGAACATGACTTGACATGCTAAAGTTATAATCGTAAGTTAGCTATGCTTAGCTTCCTCTCTGTCTTCAGCTTTGAGTGTATAGTCAGAAATCTTTCAATAAAGAGACAAAATGCTGTTTCTAAATTCTAAATCTTTTAATTGAGGTACAAGCAAAAATTAATAGACTGGAAGAAAATGTGTGTACATAGTAGTTTTTCATATTTAATGAAATCTTGGAAAATAAAGCTACTTGCTACTTACTTGTGGAATATTGCTCAATGTGCAGATCTTGTATGAATCATTCTGTATTGATCTGGCTGTTTAAGTTCTGGGCCTTTCCAGTATATAGCTGTTCTGAGTGAGCTTCATATATCACATTTCAAGTCTAATTATGGGAAAACAGTTGTCTAATGGATTCAGCCACATCCAATGTAAGAGATGCAGATGACATTTCAGTAATTTTGACATTATAAAAATAACGTACAAAATGGTATTGCAGAGTACTTCAAATTGCATGAAAGATGCTCTGAAAGCTGTCCAAAAATTTGTTCCAGGAAGTCATTGAGCATGTAAAAATAGCCTTAATTTTTCAAGGGTATACTTTGAAGCTGCAAACATCGGTCAGCCTGAAATTAATGAGGGAAAACACAGATTCTGTTTTGTTTTCCAGTCCAGCTAGTAATGCTGAAGTCTGGGGTAAATATGGCAGATCCTTATCTGTTAAGACCAATCTGTCTATCATTCTTATAACTGGCCTTTTTAATTTACTTCAGTTTGGGTAATCTCCATCACGGAGTTTAACCTTCGTATACTTGCTTAGTCTTCAAATCGACTTTCATGCTGTCCCGTAAGCTTTCTCTTGCCCACAATATCAATGCTTCCTTCCCCTGTTCTTTTAAAACCCTCCTTGTAACCACCTCTTCAAAGGGCTGCGTGGATATTAATAGCATTGCATTATCTTTTACCCTTCCTGTACTCTCAGGATAACGTTTCCCTTTGTTTCTTCCCTGAGACGCACACACACACATTGCCCATCTCCTCAGATTTCTTTCTGTTTTCTTTATCTTTGAGGGGGGGAACACTTTGGTAGTTATGTCTGTAACTCACCTTAACCAGCAGAATGTCACGCTTTCCTTAAGTGTCAAATACTACAAAACTGGAGCTATTTGTAGTGCCAGCAGCTGTGGCCAATCTCTTGAGCCAGTCTATGCCATGACAAAGCTGTGTTAGAAGGTTATGTCTGATGACCGTAGGAGCGTGTGGACACACATACACGTGCAAATCAATCACATTTAAAACGACAATCTCTCTGTAAATCCATGTTATCTATTTTCTCCCAGTTTTTCATTATGTGTTTTCTTTACTAGAATTCCCAGGTAGGAAAAAAGATGAATTTAGGAAGATGAATAGAAGCAGATAGCAAATAAAGTTGGTTTATTTAGCACAAAGCAAAGATACCCAGGCCATGTGGTTGCCGTTCAGCAATATAAAGTGAAGGTGCCCTGCTGTCCAGCTGTAACACACATTATATACCATAGGATCATTTTACACTGTTGAAACTGCTGTGTTTAAAATCCCATGATGAGATGTGTTGGGGCAAACCACTGGTCTGACACTGAGCTCTTAAAGGAGTTACGGGGAGACCTCTAGATGTGCCAGTCTTCACCACTACAGATGTTAATTGCAGAGGTGAGAGATAAAACATGCTGGCCGTAAGACATGGTAGCAGAAAGAATTGAGCTTTTTAGGGGAAAAAAGCTACAATCCATGAGACAGAGTATCAGACGGTAGCATGAACTTTTTTTTTAACAAGACTAATCCTTTGCTGGAACATCAAAGTCGATGAGTCCCCAAATGATGCTGTTAAGGGAATGAAAGAAAGGGACCAGAAAATGGGTTTGTTACAGATCATTTCAGTTTTAAATAAATGTAACACTTTTTTCAGCACTTATTCAGCTACCAACATCAGAAAATAAGCAGGCCATCTGAAGCATAGAAATACATGCACAGCATTACTAAATGACTTGATTTGAACTTCTGTATCTCAATTTGAAGAAGCAGCAAACATTTATTTATAGTCTTCTCTTTTGATATGTTAATCTGTTGTTCAATAACATTTGTGTGCACAGCTCCACAATAGTTTAGCGGGGATTTAGTGCAAATTTAGAAATGTTTCCTGCAGACACAAACAAGTAGGTAAGCTGTATTTAGCTATACATACATGCCTATATGTATAGATATACAGTAGATCTAGATATATAGATCTAGATATCTGTGGATCTACAGATGCCTGTATATACATATATACGTACATATGGAGAGGGAGGGAGGGAGGGGGGGGAAGAAAAAGGGGAAGGAAGGAAATGGGCATAAACTGAAACCCAGGAGGTTTGGGCTGAACATCAGGAAACACTTCTTTACTGGCGCAGGTGGCCCAGAGAGGCTGTGGAGTCTCCCTCCTGGGAGATCTTCAAAAGCTGCCTGGACGTGGTCCTGGGCACCCTGCTCTGGGTGATTTGGACCAGATGGCCTCCAGAGGTCCCTTCCCACCTGTGATTCTATATTATATGCACGTGTATATATGTGCATGTATATGCGCTTTTATATAATCCTATCTTGTAAATAGAGGAATAAAACCAGAGGAAAGCATAACGACATCCAACGTAACACAACAGGTTTGCATCATTTGTGCAAATGAAGTCTAGATCAGTTTTGTGCCTCATCTCTTGGGCTGCATCACACCTTCACCTTCTTCTGTGTTACGTGCCACATATACGTATGTCCTGCAGCGAGAGGAATCTTGCAGCTGAATTTGAAACCATGCACTCAAACAATAAATGTTGGTGCTCTTCTTCATCTCTGTTTTCTCAATGTTTATCACAAAAGTTGTAATCAAAAAATGATTGTTTACTCCACTGACTCTTAGAGTGTTGTATATTAATGGGTAGTATAGTAATAATTGCAAGAAATAAATGTAGATGATAAATGAGTGAAAAATAAAAACAAAAGACTGAAAACAGATCTAAATGCACTGACTACCTCGGAGGCAAGTGACTGTTTATAGCATGTGTTGTTACTTGTGTTTTGAACAGTGTATTGTGGATTTGCCTGAATTAGTTATGGAAGAAGGTGGTTGCAGTGCTGAAAATTCACTTTGTCATACAACCAAATTCTCTTCTGCCCAGCTGTTCAGTTTTCCAGCAGAGGCCTAATACTAGCTTCAACGAAGGACTGAAAGAGCTTCATGAGTTCTGTATAACTTTTTGTCTCTGTTCAATTGAAGTATATCAGCTTTACTGTTTTAAGACTTCTGTTGTTTGGCAGAAGAGAGAGGCAAAATAGTTTTGATGCATTATATATTCTGCTCTACTGGTAAAAGGCAAAATTTTGTCTTCTAGTAGGTCACTTTCAGTGTTTGTGATGGTAATGTGATCCTGTTACCATTGTCTACATGCTTCATGGTTTTTAATCCTACTGACTTTTCAGCTTTCTGTGAGGTAGAAAGAAAAGGGTATACTTTTTTTTTTTTTCTTTGTAAAATACATCAGTATCTTTTAAGTGGAGAATGAAATTTGAAAGAGAATCTTCAAGTGGGCTTCTCTAGGAAGTGCCGTTTGGGTCTTTGATTTCCTTGGCATTTTTCAAAATCCCAGCCTCAGCTGCGTAGGCTGTGGAGCCTAGGTTTATACATCGTACGCAGCAGAGAACAAGAAGTGAATTTTGATCTCCAGGTCTGAGGAGGATACTCTGAGATTCTTTTAGAACTTTTCTGTTGTGAAGTAATGCACAAACTTGTAAAATCTCTTTTTATGTGTGATTTCCAACTAACTCACAAATACCTCACTGAAGCAATTAAAAACAAAGTAAGAGTAAGGACTCTGGAACGACACGTCACATGAGTGTGAGCTGGCAGACTTAGGCTAACCAACTTTATATGCCTGAATTCCTCTTCCTTGGGCCACCCCTTTTTTTTTCCACCCATCTTCGCTGTGTACTTCCCAGTGTAACGCATTTCCTTCCAGGCGAGAGAATAATGCGGTTTCTTTCCATTACAGCTGAAACATCTAGCCAAAAAGTAATACACTTTAATGCAAACACGTCATTATAGTAAGGGCTGATTAAATTCATGTGATAGGATTGATTTTTTTCCTTATTCTGCATTTAGCTCAAGGACAGCGTGAGTCAACTAGACTTAGAGCTAGAGAAACAGTGTAAGCTGTATTTGCAAAGAAGGAAAAAGATTTACAGTTTTTCTGTTTCTCAGTAACAGAAATAGTGTACTTACCATTATTATTTTTGCCACAGGTTTTATTAATTTTTATCTAAAACATTTCTTTTCAAAATTACAGCAGATATTTTTCATGTAAAGTATTTCAGTTAAAAAAAGAAACAGTTCAAAAATGAAACTGAAATTTACTTCCAAGAAATGAAATATTGTATTGAGCAGATAAGCTGCAAAATAGTAAGCTAGGTCTATGCAGTAGAGTTGCTTAGGCCTTTGCTGTAGATAGGTAAAAGCGTACTTTAAAAATAAGAAGTGAGCTTCAAAGGCAAGTGAAGCTTAAGGAAAACATAAGAAAAATCATCCAACTTCAGTATACTTGATATGTCCTCAAACTCTGCCATGTAAGTGGCAGCTCAGCACCAGATTTTATAGCTTCCAATTTCAGATTTCCTTTGGTCTAAGTGGGAGATTACCCAAATACAGAGAGTAGAGCTTACCACAGAACAGTGTTTTTGAAGAGGGAAATTTCCAATATATTCTCAGAGTTTTCCTGAAGTTTGCAAATTTTTTTCAGTGGGAGTAACTCCTGAACTGTTTTATTGTGAAATTCCTAATTTGATAGCAAAAGCAGACAGCATGAACAGCTTTTTAATTGCCATTATTTTAATAAAGCCAAATTGTGACCCATATTAACTGCAAATGCAAGAATATTTTCATTTGGAATAATATGCACCTTTGAAGCTAACTAGAAGATCTCTCTGCCTGATAGTACTCTTGGTTGTTTTTTGTTTTTGCTTTTAATGTGGTGTGGCTGTGACTCATGCTACAGTTGCACATTTTAAACATTCTGTCATCTAGTATCTGAGTTCCTCTATATTTTTCTTCCCACCTCAGAGACTATGAAGAAGATATTTCAAGAAAAAGGCATCTTGGCAGGAGAAGGAAGAGCTTTTAAACCCCATCTGACTTTCATGAAGTTGTCAAAATCAACACAGCTACGTAAGGAGGTGAGCTCACATTTCACATAGCTCAGCAGCAATCTAGAAAGCTTAATTTGGAGACAAACACAGGAGTTGCTTATGCTGTAGCATCATAGTTATTATGTCTTTGTAACCAGCTGAAGAGGTAAGACTTTAAAATGCTGATATTTTAGAAAAAAGAATTAGTACATCTACCATGTAAACAGCAGTCTTGTACTGTACTGCAGGTTAATAAACTTGACATTCTCAATACAGTAAAGTCATGGTCTGTTTTCTTCCATGAAACTACACAGAGCCAAAGGACGTAAGTACTTGCTCAAAATTACAGAATTAGTATTAGGGTATAGATTATATATTTATACATGCTTTCACAGTATTTGTATGCGGTTTGTTTGAATAGTGTTGTTATACTGTATGAGAGAAAGTAAGCAAACAAACAGTAGAATTTGTATTTAGATGATACATAATATGCAGACTGTCACTTCTCTCAATTGAATATGCTTTGGTGAATTCCAGGGTAGTGATGAAACGCAGCATTTATATTCTTTCTTGCAGGTATATATTTCTTGAGCATTTATTAGCTTTTTTGACAAGAAAAAATAGACAAATACATACAAGTTACAGTAACTGTAATGAGAAGTACATAGACTCAATACTAGTATATCTAGGGTTTTATTTCCCACTAGTTTATCAGTAATATAGTATTTAACATAAGGTATATCTCCATAAAATTTCTTTGCTGACATTGCATAGAATACTTTATGTGACCCTTCAATATTGACCAGGAAAATAATTTTCAGAATAAATAATTTTTTTTTAAAATAAGAACTAAAAAGTATGCAGTATGAATATCTTCAGTTAGCAACCATTAAAGAAAAATACTTTAAAATTTTTGTTAGAAAAAACCTCTAAAAAATAATAAAGGTGCAAATTTTAATTAAGTAGTATTGTGAAATCATTTGGAAGAATGGAGTGAGTTCTGAGATACATCAAGAAACTTCAAGGACATAACACATCTGCTCTGAAACAGAAATAAGTTGTATAAGTGTACACAGGTTGTAGGTGGTATGTTATAGCTCTCAAAACTGTAAGTTCAAATAAGCTTTTGCTTGTATTAACAGCTGCTTTTAAAAGTACAGCTCTTCTAGAATATTAATTTAACTGTTTTGTTAAAACCTCTCAGATAACCAGGGTGCTTTTTTTATTTTCCATTCTGTTTTCTTTTTTTTTATAGCTATTTTTTATTATTTTAATGTTTATCTACCTTTCATGAACTATTGGCCAGGATACATATTTTCTGTGTTCTGATATTCATGGCTACTGACAGAACCAGGTCAGTGTCATTCCAAATCATCTTCCTTAGTCCTCCACAATACTGGATAATGCATATAGTATTCTAAAGATATACTGTTTGGAAAGATATTATGTATTAAAAATCTGTAAATTATTTTAACAGGAGTTTGTCAATCCACTGTCTGTCATAAGCATCATAACCATTATTTCTAGTTGCATTGTCTATGAATTCAGTAAGACAGTTTCATGCATTTACTGAAAACAATAAATACAAACATGAAGCACAAAAGGAAAAACTGTTTTGTAGAACATTTTAACGTAATGTTTAATTGCATTCTCCGATCATTCAACAGTATGAAAAACAAGAAATGGGGATGGAGAAACGAGAAATGGTGGATGAAATTTGCATGAAAACACGTAAAAGAGCAAATAGAATGAAGTAGTTGACTATAGTTCACAGCTACAGCTTCATAACTATTTTAGTATTTTTAAAATGTATGTTTTCTAATTTGAAGCAGTACCTTAAGACACCCTCCTAATAATGACATCTGAGTTCCACCAACACTTCCTTTTGGAAGAAAAAAATCAAATTTCTTCAATGCTTAATATAGATAAATGCATTTAGAGATGCATATATTCTGAAAAATATTTGAGCTTTCCCTAGTTGTTACTGGTATTTAGAAAGAAAAGAGTGTGAGAATACAAAATTAATAAAAGAAAACAGCTTTCCACTTTGAGGTCACAGCATTAAGCTAAGAACAGACTAAATGGTAAATGCAAAAAGAAGAAGAAAAATCCTTGGAAATATAAATTAATAAAGGGTAAAAATTTCAGATAAAGTCCGTGAGGAAAGAGCTATCTGAGTACTCTTAGCTTTTCAGGTTAAAGAACCTTCTTAACTGCTCAGAAGTGGGAGCAACTCACAACTCGATTTGACAGTTCCAAAATCTCATGTGCCACTGAAAACTTCCCCACTTGCCACTGAAAATTAAGAAGGCACAGTATGCCTGTGGGTGTCCTTGTGGAAGGAGATAAAGGGAGATAATTTACTTGCATGTGCTTAGCTGTTTCCACACTTGACTGGATGATAAGAATCTTGGATTGGTATCATTATCTTCTGTACAAAGAACCTAATGAAACAGTGAAAGAAGCAATTGGAGCTTTCCACTTAAAGAAAACATTCCTATTCCTGCTTCCCTTACAAGCCTGCTGTGTTGCTGTAGGTCAGTCACACCTTCTCTTTTTCATTCACCCAGACTGCTGTTTATTTCAGGGAGTGGTGTGAGGCACATTAGATAAATGCTGTATGACATTTGGAGATCCTTTGATACATAGTGCTGCCAGAACTGCAGATACGGTGAAATGGATTTTTTAAGTAGATGACTGACAGCTAAACTGCTCAGATGGCATCTACTTGGTTAGTAAGCAGTGTATCCTTAGCCTAGACAGAGGCTGACAAGGAAGTATTCAAAAAATACCACCTATGAATATTTAATATATTTAATATATAGTACATATTTAGAGTGCTGCGTGTATAACTAGTAAAATATATTACTGAGAAAAATGCTTTTGTATTTAAAACACTTGTAAGAGTTCTGCATGGCCTGTACACTGCTACCGTTCAACTTCAATGGTAATGTTGCCAATATGTTAGATATTATCTTGCAGAGGGTATTATTGTGATAGCACTGACAATAGCAGCAACTGCATGATTCAGTCATTTACTCGTGTATTTTAGTGTGAATTATGTTAAACTTTTGTCTCTATCCTAGTTTCATTAGAGATAACAAAAGTTACTTATTTTGTAATACTAAAGCACATCATAAAGGAAGAAATTCTGCACTGAATCAAAACCAAAGCAGTGTTTCTGAATCCACATCTTTTGGGGGACACATTTGTCTTTTTGCTATCTTCAGTGAGACATACCAAATAAATAAGATGTTTAATATTGATAGTATGAAGATAATTATTTTTTTCTCATATATTTTTTCTCTCACTGTATGTGACTAATATTTTTGGTTCTTGAAATCAGATACAACTGAAGAGAGATGTAATATATCTGCTGATGTCTCTTATGAGCCATATTGTAAGCAGTTATAGCAAGTTTTGGCAGTCAGACAATTGGTTAGAAATATGATGTCTTTTCTGTCTTACTCTTAGGTAAGGAATCTCAGGCGCTTAGCCCATTGCAGGGAAGGTTATTACTTCTGTGGTACTTAGATATCACGGCTGCTGCTTCATTAATTTGTTCATGAATATTTTTGGCAAACTAATTCATCAAGTGCTGTGTTCAGTAAAGATCGTTTGCACTGACAGAAGTGAAAGGGAATGCTATGGTTCTGGTATTATTCCCTTAACCATAACTTTTACTCAATACTTTAAAATAGACTATAAAATGTCAGTTTCTGTCTTACATCCCTAGTATAGTTTTCCATTTCCTAGACTTGTAATTTTGTTTTTATTTATACTCATACAGTATAGATAGTAGTCTTACAATAGTCCTACAAGTCCTATAGATAGTAGTCTTACATTATAGGACCTGAGGAGAAGAGAGTGATTCTCAGTAAAACCAAAGCGCTTCCCCTGTAATCAGTCCCTGTTGATTCTGACTTCCAGCATTCTTTTTATAGCAACTCTTGGGATCTCTGGCATTTTAGCCAGAAATGCTGTTTTAAGAAAAGCCACAGAGCTCATTAAATCCCTCTCTATATTTCCATTAATCAGCCTTTACTTCAGAGGTTTGTATTGCGACAACTGTTACTTGCTGATCTGGGAGTCTGAGGCACGTATTTGTAATGTTTTGATGCTGATCCTAAAATAGCTGAAACAATCGCTTTGACACAAACACAAAACAATAAACACTTTGCTTATACAGTCTCATGAGACCAGCAGAAATATTTTGTGATTTTTCTACAGTATTTTTTTCAGTCTGGGGATCTAACAACAGGGGCTCAAAAAGCACAAACTGTGTAATCCAACAGGTGGAAGAGGTTCTTGAATTCTCTTTGTTCAGTCTTCTTGTTTTCATATCATAGACCATGTTGCAGAGATGCCTAACTACAATACTTGTTTTAAACAAGAAGAAAAGACGTACACTATAGATAGTTTTTTACAAGTGAAATGTAGTGTGAGGTGTTAGTCATTGTCATCATTGCTTAAATTACCAAACTGGCCTACTAAACGTGGTAGATACCATGTAATTCATGCTTTTACACAAAGCCCTGTTACAGAACTGAGGCTGCAGAAGGCAGCACCTCTTTACGCATGAACTCTTCTAAGTCCAGATGGGGATCATCAAGGTCTAGACAAAGAAACTTTTCCACAACAGACTTGCATTTTTCCATCTGGTCTCCTTTTGAAGGATGATCGATACGTTTGATAGCTTTTCCATTGCGAATCAGTTCTGATACTTCCACTCCTCTTTCAATAATTTTGGCTGGCATTCCAGCTAATGCAGCGATGTTGGCAGCATGACTGACAGTGGACACGCCTTGTTTGATCTGATAGAAAAATACCAACTCGTCTCCATCTTGGTGGGTCTCCATGGTCAGGTACTCCAGAAGAGGTGTTGCAGGCAGGAGTTCTAGCTGCATTAAACTGTGAAAATTCGTGGAGACAAAGACCTGCGGACAGCGGGTTCCTTGGTTGATCCAGTACCTCAGCACAGCAGCCAGAAGGGACAGCCCATCCAGTGTGTTGGTCCCTTTACCAAACTCATCAATAAGCACCAAGGACCTCTCTGTAGCATTGTTTACAGCCTTGGCAACCTGGTTCAGATCAATCATGAAAGTGGAGAGCCCTACAGAAACAGATTCCCTACTGTGGATTCTTGTGTAAATCCCGTCAATCGCTCCAATCTCTGCCTCTGCTGCAGGGACATAACTGCCAATCAGAGCCATAAATATTATAAGACCTACTTGCTTTAAGTAGACACTCTTTCCAGATGAGTTGGGCCCTGTGATGATCTTTATTCGTCTGGCAGCCTCACCGCTGTTCACAGAATTGGCCACAAAAGTCTTTGCGCACAGTTCCATGAGCGGATGTCTGCCATCCTTGATGTGGAAGCCGTGGCGGTGAGTAAAGCACGGCCGGCAGTAGGAGTTCTCCCGGGCCATCACTGCCAAAGCCAGCAGCACATCAAGGTGTGCAGTGTACTCGATCACGCTGCTAAGCACTTCAGACTTCTCCAAGATCTTTGTCTGCAGCTGGTGCATAATTAGTGTTTCCTGGTCTCTTATCTCACAGTGCAAGTCACCCAGCAGGCTGTCTAGCTCCTTAGTCCTCGCGCTTCTGTAGTGCAGTTTATCCTCTGACAAAAACATGAAGTCCAAGCCTTCGATTTCAAAGTCAGTCTTATCCACCATAGTTGGTAGCCGTGGAATGGAGAGAAGGAACCCAATCAGAGGAATGTAGATCACACAACAGGAAGGAATATGATCGTCCAAGGTTTCCAGTTCTTTTCGTGCCACTTCTGTAAGGAAGTCTGACAGTCCCATGAGCCTTCGTTTCTTTTCGTCAATGGTGGGATCCACGTTAGGTCTAACAGTGAAGCGGTTCTCTGAGATGCTGCCTTCGAAGTCCACCACTTTGCTGATGAGACTGGCAATGTAGTGCAGATCATCAGTGAAGACACGTGAAATAGTCTGAAAGAGTTCAATGTTACTGGGCAGAGAACGACACGTGTCTCTAAGGCACACTGCGCTATACAGTGTCTTATAGAGAGCTTGCCAGTCACTAACTTTTGTATGGGAAAGTGTCATTCTTTTTAGAATAAGAGGTACATTTTTTATATTCCTGAGACAGTCTTGAAGGGTGAGAACTGTTTCATGGTTCTGAGCCAGCAGGAAGAAGTGGATAACATCCAGCCTTTTATTTAGCTCTGTCAAGTTCCGAGTAGGTCGTGTAAGCCACAGCTTCAGCAGTTTTTCTCCCCATTTGCACCTGCAGCGGTTTAAAATCCCGTATAAACTGAATCCTTCTTTTAATCCACTAGACAGCTTGTACACAGAAGGATGGATATCACTTTTAAATATCTGTAGGACACAGTAAGCGTCTTGGTCCATATTCACAGTATCTGACAGCACAAACTTTTTAAAGGCCAAAATAGGAACAACAACACTGCTTTCTTCTAGCTCAATTCCAACCCTTCTCCTGTCTAGGAACTTAAGGAGCCCCCCCAGAGCTCTTATAACGAGTGGGCTCTCAAAAGGGATGACTGAGGACAAGTAGAGAATTTTCTCTGTTGCAGTCATATGGGATGGGATGAATGGAAATTGCCTAGATAGGATTCGTTGTTTGCTGACTTCTAGGCCAAAGTCTGTGTTAGGAAACAAGACAATTTCTGGTTTTCCCATGTCTTTATCACTATCACTAGCTGTTAGGTCGGTCAGGAATTTGGCAATATTCTGGTCCTGTTTTGCACTTGTCACTATGCATTGAGGATGAACTTCCTCAATTACTTTTTGCAGTAGGTCAAGGTCTTCATTATCAGGTGTGTCAGGCATGAAGTACACTGAGCAGTCTTCTGTATCATAGTAAGTAACTGCAAACTGCCCTGCGTACCACAAAACAGACATATGCGTCTCAGAACACTCCTGGTCCTCTTCTTCGGGCACAAGCAGTGATGGCAAGGGACAACTTGTGGTTGATGTGGAGCTCATTCTGTTGGTGAACAAAATTTTTATTCACAACTCATCCTAACAGTCCTGGGAACTAACTGTAATTGACAACAGCAAGTTAACACTTATTCTTCCAACCCTGGAGAAAGTAACATGCTACCAGTAATTGAAGACAGATGTTAACAGTTCCAGTGAAAAGATGCAGCCAATAGCTACAGATGCATCTTGATTCTAAGCAAGCTGTAACTGAGCTACTACTAGCAATGTTGGAATAGTTTTATAGTTTTTCTTCATATCTTTAAGTACGATCACACCCTTCAAACCCCTCATAATGCTCTTTGAACCCTTCTACTACTGACTTGGTGTTACAAGCCATAGCTGGAGAAACTCCAAACCACCTTTAGGTACTGAGCTTGAAAGCTCAAACATAATAGGTCCTGTCTATCTTCAGGTTGTGTAGATTGTGATTAATCTAATCTCATATCTAATACGTAATCCCAGCAGGTATCTAATAGCCTGCTGTATATCCTGTTTCCATAATGAGCTATAGAAATAACACTGTAGAAGGTAAAAACTTGCTGTCAGCCATGTGCTGATGGTTAAGGGACTGGAGCAACTCACATGTGAGAGGCCAACAGATCTGGGATTGTTTAGCCTGGAGAGGGCTCAAGGAGGGCTCTTACCACAGCGTATAAATACCTGATGGGGGGAGCGCAGGAGCCAGAGCCAGATCCTCCTCAGTGGTACTCACCGACTGGCAGGAGGCAGTAGACACAAAAAGTACAGGAAATTCCACTTAAACATGAAAAAACAAACAAACTTTCACTGTGAGGGTGATCAAACACTGTAACAGGTTGTCAGAGAGGTTGTGGGGTGTCCAGCTTTGGAGATACTCAGACCCTGACTGGACACGGCCCAGCTGCTGCAGGCGATCCTGCTTCGAGCTGGGAGTGGACTGGGGGATTGCCACAGGTCCTGCCCAACCTCAGCAACTCTCTGATTTGTATCCAGTATTTCAGAGATGCAGCTTTACTATATGTGTGCCCAAATATCCGTGAATACAGTAAAGTACACTCATCGGTTTCCCCCTACAGAGGCCGAAGTCACCGTCAGCTCCCTGCCTCCAGCCCTCTCCCTGCCCGCTACTCACCCTCCTCACTCACAGGTGGGCAGCTCCTCTCAGCTGCTGCTACTTCATGAAGTCCAAAACTTTGATCTCACCCCCTTTTCTCCCCTTCCTTCTCCGGATCGGAGCTTGGCTCCTGATCCTGTCAGGAGGGAGGTATGCCCTGGGCCAAGCCCCCTCCCGATGGCCTGCCCCTGCCGCTGCCAGTGACTGCCACAGAGGCAGCCTGGCCTTCTGCAGGCCCATTTGCACAGGCCTGTCCCTCCGCAGGCATCCACCTCCTGCTCCTCATCCAGCACCCAAGTACAGCATATCTCTGTAAGCGGCATCTACAACTTTCCCAAATGGGAATAACTCCTCTCTTTCTTCCCCGCTGCTCCAGACGCTTTGAAATAAATGAACCATCCTATGCACCTGCATTGGTTCATCCTTCCTTTCACCATCTGCATCTCATTGCAACCATTGCAAGCACTGCTCCATAAATTGCTCCAAATTCAGTTTTCCCTTGGCTGCTTTTCCAAATATCTTGTAGCATGGATGGGTTATCTTAATCTTTTCTTCATTTTCTTGGATGAGTATTCAAGGCTTCACATTTTGACAAGTGTTCTCCTGTCTGAAAAGGTCTTTTTTTATTACTAATTGATGTCTAAATGCATTTCAAAGAGCTGTCAGCCAGAGAGCACCAACTGATGATTTAATTTCAAAATAACCTTAGTACATAGGAACCAATATAGCCACAGAATATCATATTTTAAATAAAAATGACTATGGAATACATGTGGTCTTCCAGTGTGATTGTTTACCCTAAATGAAAAACATCCACCACTAGATGTCATCATTTCAGACATTAAGGAACTGGAAAGATGGTTTTTGACCTCTACTAAATTAGACGTCAGGGGAAAGAGAACCAGATGTGCAGGTAGTTACTCAAGCATAGTGCTTCTGAATTTTATCTAAGTAAAAAGCTCAGTAGAAATACCACCACTGAGCACATACGGCATGTGACTAATTGTGAAGCATCACAAGAAATGATTAAACATAATGCTCAGATGAACTGAGATAGCGTAAGGGTATGTGCAAGGGCAAAGCATCTGTCTACTTTAGGGCGCCTGGTGGAGGACCTTTCCAGTGCAGAAGGGGATAATAAAAGGAGGGGGAAGCCACAGACAGCAACACACAGAGACACAAAGCTCCCTGCCATACAACTGGGAGATATAGCGAGGGCGAAAACTGGTCAGTCACTCTGATTGCTAGGGTTCTGTGGATTGTGGGAATGCTTATTTCTGTAGGATCATCTGGTTGAGGGCCTTGTTAAATGGGACAATAAGGAAAGATGTAAACAAAATGTATGGAGACACAGAGCTGTCAGACAAACCGAACAGAGGCAAAACCAAGAAACAAACCTTGTCTGTCTCACTAATTAATGATCTATCAGGAAACTGCAGGCAAACCATAACTTTGCAACTGTTGGGGATATAAACTTGAGGGTCCAGGGTGTTTGCAATCCTGCTGACCAGTTTGCAGGTCAGTGGGTCTGCAAACTGACAGGGCAATGAACAGTGGAGGGAGATCAAGGAGGAACAAAGGAGGAACAGACAGAAGGGGTTGTAAAGGTGGCCAGTTGTGTGTAAAATGGAGCTTGTCTGACTTTAGCCCTGCGGCTGACCACCGCAGTCTGTCCTGTCTTCTTATTAAAGTCTCTTAACCATCTCTCTTTCTGAGTAATCTCTCTCCCAATCCTGTGCACATGCTACAAGAACAAGGCACCAGATACTGGGATCTGGTGTGGGTAGATTTGGAGCCAGACTGGCTGTGTGGGCACCGCGGGCCTGGAGTGGGGTGTCAGCGGCTGGACCCAGTGGGATCTCCGTGCCAGGCACTGGGGTGGGTGGGGTCTGTCCGCACTCAGCCCTATCTCTGGGGGCTGCCTGTGGCAGTGCCTTGTCTGTGGCAATGCGTGTGATCAGACACGTCCATGTCCTCAGTGCTTGTACCTGTGTCTCAGGGCTGCGTGCTCAGCTTCCCTACTGTTTGCATCTGCAAAGAGGAGAGCAGCTGGCCCATCCAGCAGAGAACCCATATCCCCACCAGAGACCCCGCGTCCCCGGGGCACTGGGCTGGCTCCAGCATCTGGGCTGGAGGGAGCCCTGGGTAGAGCTGCTACAGGCTGCGGCCATTGCTTACATCCCTTAGCACACCGTAACGGTTTTTAAAAAGGAAGTGACATTATGTTGAAGTACACTGAAGGAGAAAATATAGTTTCTACAGTCATCATCATTTTTATTGAAAACATGATGGAATGAGGGGCACTAAACTGCTAAAATACTAATATTACTGCTGATATTACAAATCATTAATATTTATCATTAGAATTGAGTCAGTCTTTTTGATAGGTAAAGTTCAGAAATATAAGTAAGTTTCTAGATTTGCTGAGATAAAAAGCCTCGTGTTGGTTACACAGAAACATATTTTCCTGTTCGGTGATTTTAAAAACACAGAAAACTTTCCTTGACAAACATTTGAGACTCTTCTATGCATGAGCACATGCCTGGTGCTGGCAGAGAATAATTTGCAGTTACATGTTCCATGAAGACTCTTGCAAACCACTTGAAGTTAAAGCAGTTGTAGTGTTGTACACAACTATAACATTGAAGGGGGATGAGTAGAAAGGAGGTGTAATGACACTTCTATTTCCATGTTTAAGTTCTGCAGCAGATAACTGCTTAACTGAAACAGAAGATTTGGCACATTATTGTTTCAGTATTCTTTTTGCATTTTAAAGCAATTTTCCATTCTGATTTCAAATATCCGTTTAACCTCTGGTTAAAACAAAAACTGTAGGAATTAAATGTGAAAATTCAGTCTCTTAGCAGAATGCCTGATTGAATTTTCTGTTGATATTTAAAGGTGAAAAAAATTGACTCAAACCTGTATGAAGATTTTAAAAGCCACTATTTTGGAGATGAAGTCCTTCATCGCTTAGATCTTTGCTCCATGTTGAAAAAAAAGCAACCCAATGGCTACTACTACTGTGAGTCTTCTGTTTTTCTTGGTAAGTACATCTTCATTTTCTTCCCATATCAATGGTGCCTATAAATTATATGCCTGAAAAGTCATTTTTTCTGCGGTGTATGTTAGGCAATTCTCTCTGTTGATTATAAAGCTAGCCTGTGTGACTAAATGAAATTAGATGCAGTAGTTTATTAGATTATTAAAGCTAAGTGAAATGTGTGGTTTGGCAAAGATGTGACCTTACTCGGACTGTATTCCTATACAGAGAGAATTTCAGTGATATAACAGATTTCGTGATAACTGTTCAGAGTACCATCAACACTTTAAACATTGTACCAAATACTTTGCCTAGATCATTGCAATGCTAGAAATTTCACTTGTGTCCTCCAGCTTCATCTGAACAGAAGTTTCACATCTCGGTGATTATTCTAGGCTTGTCTTCTTGTTTTTGCCATTTGTATATAGCTGGCAGTTCAGTTGGTGTGCATGGAAAGTCTGTGCACTGAGAGGCTATGGGATAATTGCTGTATAATTAATTAACCACCTCTCCGGGGTGGTTAGCTCTCACTAGATGATAGTGGAGTTTGGAGTTGGGGTTAGTTATATTAAGAACATGAGTTACAAGATTCTTAAATGAAGTAACTCAGGAGTGTTGAGAATTTTTCTTAATGCAGTCAGCCCTTTAAACCTAGGAGTGTATTGTGTGATGTGTTGAGAATATCTTGAAAGATAGCATTCCTGCACCTTGGAGATCTTCAAGAAACCAGATGACATGGGAAGACAGGCAAGTAGTAATACTGCAAAATAAGAGCTTTTTTATATTAATTTTATTTTTTACTTTCCTAATTTGTTTGGTTCTTTATATGTGCCATGTTAGATGTTGAGTCTTAAAAGAGGTTTATAGCAGGGAATAGGTCATGGTCTTAGGAGGTCAGTTGATATTTTTTCTTATTTGTACTGGTACAGCTTGATTTTTACATTTCAGGGATTTTTTTCCTGCATTCATGTCAGAGGTTGAATGTAGTGGTGTTGGAAGGCATGGGATACTGACATTCATGATGAAAGTTCATGTGAAGTTTGCCATTTTTCCTTAGAAATAGAAATTTAGAACTCTGTTGTGCATGTTGTCAATGAGCAATAGTTCTATTTCAACAAGAATATGGACAGCCTTAATAAATCTGAATAAATCAAAGTCTTAACTCATACTCAAGGGAAAAAAAAACATCTGTTCTTGTATGGATTCTCTAACAAGAAGAAAGAAATATAAAAAATCTTTTTACAGGGAGCCTCAACAATAAAATACTTAAAGACTATGATGCATTTCTTCTCATACACTTTGCAACATTTTCCAGATTTCTGCTAATAAACAAAAATATTCATAACAAAAATTGACCGTAAATCATTTCAACAAACAATCATTCAGTGGATCTAACCTCTCCCACTCCAAAGCATACTAACCTTATTAATGAAAATATTCACAACCAAGGAATGATCGTATCCTCAGAAAGAAAGAACAAAACATGCAACGTTAGGGAAGTCTTCCAAGACTGTTGCCATCCCAAGCAGTTGAACAGAAACATCTTCACTGGAATTCTTTCTTGTGTAGACAGTTTTAAAGGAAAAACGTGTCTTTATCCTTGAAAACTAAGAAATCTTTAAAAAAGATTAAAACAACTATTTGTTATGAAGATAACATTCTAAAGGACTAAAAGATCTTTAAAGGATGAAAACTTCTATTGGTTTTGAAGATGGATGTACCCTTAAGGACAAAGAAATCTGAAAAAAATGAAAACTTTACGCAAGTACTGTGTCCATCCCCAAATTCTGCAAAACCTTTAAAGGCGTGATGAACATAAAATAAAAGGAAAACTGCTGATCCAGGCACCTTTTCTGGTAGAGCTAATTTTGATGGAAAGATCCAATTTTCTAAGGCTCGTAACTGACAGGATCAATGCATTATACTTCATTTTTGCTTAGCAAATGCTGTGCTTTCATCATCATAAAAACTGTACCGGGTTCATGTGCCTCATCTGCTGTTTTTCAGGCACTCTTCAACACCTGAATTGTTTCATTCTTAATGCCGTGTCAAAACTAACACTGTAGAGGAGACAAAAAGTGTTTATGAGCAACTACTACCACGTCTAAGTTTCTGTAGTTTGGACCAGCTTTACATAAGCACTGCTATTAAAAGGTAGTGCTGCTTCTAGGACTCCATGTAGGGCTTTGGTGACAGCTTGCTTTGTGTCTTGTGGTGCCTTATTCCTCCTTGTGGTCCCCCTTGTGGTCCTTGTTCCCACAGCATTACTGGTGGGATATTACTGTTTTTGAGAGGACTGTTTTGAGGATTTATTATTAAATACTTATACAAGACTTTCAGCATTTCAGGCACTTTGTAAATGCTGAATATTATTTCCTGTTAATGTTTTTGTTTGCACTTAGGCCCCCTTTATTTAGAAGAGGTATACTGTTACAAAACAAATAGAAAGTAGTTGCCTGCAGTACAGAGGAAGAAAATTGTAGGATGGCTGTTTAAATTAGTGACAATATTGCAAAATCCAGATCAGTCAAAACCAAAAAGAGATTTATTTATACAGCTCTCTCTCTCTGTATATAATATTTATTACCTTGTGTTATGTATGTCCCATGTTTATATCTGTGTGTATATATATATATATGTCTTCTGTGCACATTTGTACATTCAGTTAGGTATTTGTGTGCATCCGAATGCTTAGAGAAATCACAAGATTTTTTAACAAATTTTTTAATTTGGATGAAATTAAGGCTCATGGATGAAAATAATCTTTGGATGAAAATAATCTTTTGGATGAAAATAAGGCTATTCACAAATATACTTGTTTTAGAATGTGTATCTGATTAATGAATTTGGCAAATAACTCATTACAAAGATGTTTAGTAGTATATTTGATAGATACTGACAATGTGTTTTTCAAACATTTGTTTAAGTCTCTCTTCTTGAACTTTTCTTGTTACTGACATTTCGGAATGAGATAGTCAGTCTTTCAGCTGTCTTTTGAGTCCCATTAAATGGTTTATAACAGCAGTCAATCAACTGGTGTTCGAAGCAAGGATCAGATGCTTGTTTGGCTTTAACTGAGTGGTGGTGTGACAATGCCTAAAGAATTTATGGGAATTGTCATTTTCACAATCTGAGCAGAATTCTCTGAATTATTTTTACATTAGTACTACGTCATGCTTTCTCTAGCCAGAGTATTTGAATAGATGTTCTTCACTGATACCACATTAAGAAAGTGTAGCTTTATTATCCCCGCTTCCCTCAGCCCTGCATGAATGTAGATGCATCTTGCTAAAATGTATGCATCTTGTTTTTCTGGTTTTGAATACATTAATATATACTTATCTAAAGCCAAAAGGGGAGGGAAAACATCTATATTGGAACAGAGTTTAAATGACTTCAAGTTTAATTTCAGAGAAGGAGAAACTATACTGCATTGAATTTTTAAAAACCTGATATTTAAAATATTTTAAAATGTTACATGAACAGGGGTTTTAGTAACTATAGATAATTAGGGCATTAAAATAAACATGTGGAGAGTTAATGCAGTTTTATTAATACATCAGAAACAGTAAAATTTGTAAATTTATACAGACAAGAGCTGTATCCAGCTCTTATTCTTTCTACATGCACATGCACTCAAGCACTTCTCTTTTTTTTCCTTGAAGTGCAAAGAAAATATAACATCAGTATTTACTTTTTGTTACGTAGAATTTGGGCCACACTTCAGGGTTATGCATCTAATAAGATGAAAAGATCTAAAAGGGATCAGATACAATGTTAGAAGAGAAACAGAAATCCATGCACAATGAAGAACTACGTACTACCATTGCTAAGAAGTGCCACTACACGTATCAGCTTGGTAGCTAGACATTTTAAAAACATGTTTAAAAGTATAGGAAGCACAAAAGCTCGATATAGATAAAGACAGAGGTGAAACACCTGCTGAGCTGCAACAACACGCACAGCAGGTAAATAAGCTTTGACAGTATGTTACAGAGAAACATCCACTATCTTCAGCAGAGCCAACAGACATCTGCACCAGAAGATTTCTCTCCATCTGCGTGCCAGCCCCACAGGGTATGTATTCAGGAGTTAAAATTTGACATGACAGTGACAATGGGGTAGAAGCTTCATTCTCAAAGCAGAGATCAGTTTATTCTTTAAAGCAAATAAATCAGCAAGCCGACAAAAAGTCCTTCAGACCACCCACCTCACGGCAGCTGTTGTATGTCACCTTGAATGCCAAATAGCAGTGAATGCTAGAATATGTTGAGCTTCTCAATATATACTCTTTCACCTGAATGATGAATCAGTTCTTTATGTTGCAGTAAAGATGTTCAGTAGACCCTCAAAGGGAATGTTATGTACATCTTGTTATGTTAAACATGCCTTTGACATTATGTATCCCACTTAAATATTTTTGGGATCCTTGTATTAAGATTTTTATAAACTTCTGTTTTAAAGAAAATGTGTTTATAGTAATATAATGTAAAATCAAATTATATGCATGTTAAGGAAAGTCGTCGCATGCCAAGCTGTATTCAGCCTGTAAACTGTGGTAAGTTTCTCCTGCATGGCTGGTACGGAGAAGGTTAAATATGAGATTTCCCATGTGCTGTCTCTGAGGCAGGAAATCTTCAACAGAAGACTGTTCGTTAGTGGAAAGCACCAAGCAGGACACTCTTACTTTCTCTTCAGCCAGAAGTCCTATCTCTGGACTGTGTGCCAGGTTGGAGGCTGAAGTGCTGTTATGGTCCCCCTTGATCCTTGCAAGCTAGCAGTAGCAATCTAGAAATCAAAATACCAGACCACAAACACCTAATTTATCTGAATAAAAGCATAAGAATATGTTAAAAGATATTGTTTCTTGCTCCTCAAATAATTCCTCATACAGATGGGTTTTAAGTAGCGGAACATTGGTGTGTCAGTCTAGATTTCTATGGAGCTACGTACAAGTTAGGTCTAACTTCCTCATCCAGGAACCTTCTGCAAGTCTCTCTGAAATGGGAGACACCTGCAGTCATTCATCCCATCCTAAAATATGCGTGTATGACAGGCAAGATCTAAGAAGTGTCTAAGATAGGCAAGATTAGAATCTGAGATATGTTACTTGAACAGTTGTTAATATTTGTTAATTAGTTTGCTTGTTAATTTTTTATACAGAAATGCGTAGATTCTCAATGAAATTTATATTTGCAAGCTTCAAGTTTCTGAGGAAGAGCAATAACCATATGAATGGAATGTGTTACAAGCAAAATATATTTTTGCAGATCTCTGCTGTTAGGCCATCTGAGTCGTTTAAGTAACTTTTTTAATAGCCTCGGTTTAGGATTTAGTGTTGCAGTTTATGCTTCTGCATTACATTTTATGGTTCTAGCCAGGCAGCTACTCAGCACTCCTGTCTCAAACAAGGAACAAGATGCTCCTGCTGGCAGCTTATAGAAGAGCTCTCTAGTTTGTGGATAGGCTTGCCAGGAGTAGATTTTGGGAATACTGACCAAGAAGAAAGGAATTACAAAGGAGGAAACACATCTGTACTGGATACAGAAAATAAATATGATAACATCACTTTATGAACTCAAAGTAATACTGAAAAGAAATAGTAGACTGAAAATAAAAGAATTGGAGACCAATGGATAGTTGGAGAGGTTGTCAACATCCCTTGGTTTGCTGTTTTAAAAAAATGCGCTTAGAGTGTCATGCAAGAAGTATGGTGATACCTCACCTTCATCATCAAGGAAGAAATGAATTCAAATACAGTGTGCAATATGAATTCTTCCCAATTTCTCTGACATCTTTTTAAAGCAGCATTGGCTTAAATGAAAAGAAAGACTGGCATTTGTCTGCTTTACGTACTGTCCTACTTCCCTGTCTACAGATGGTTTGACCTGACTGTGACTGATTTTATTCATACAGCAATTAAACATTTTCTCACATAGGAAGCAACAGTAGTAATGAAGTAAATGCTGTTTTGATCATCCAGATTCTGTTTCCTCCAAAAATATGCGTATGGCATTGAATCACTTCTAAAATACCGAATCATTCTTTGAATTTATCTGATATCTGTCCTTCTTTCTGCTTCTTCTGTAAATACAAAATATTTCTGTTAGTTTCACTTCTTAATTTTTCTCTTCTTGATAATCTGTTTATAGGCTCGCTTCTAACTTCTCTACTCTGTTAGGTTGTGATTAACCACTCTTGTGTTTCTTGCATATCTATGACACTCATCCTAAATTTTAATTAAAAACGATAGTCACACTGTTTATGGATAAAATGGCTTGGGCAGCTTACCAGGGGCTATTTCTTGACATTTGTAATTAGCAATTCATTCACTGTTTGTGATGAGTTTTTCCACAGCTGCTGCAATTTTGTGTGTATAGTATGCTAAGTAGCTCTTTGCCTTACATAAAAAGCAACAGGTATTGTGGGTTAATCTGTAGTCTTTCCCCAAAGCACTAATTCTTAACAGCATCATGTGGTCTAATGCTGACTTATAAAAGTGATTCCTTTAAACACGGCAGAGAAACACTCGCATTTCAGTTTATAACGTAGAAGTCAGACTCTTTATGTAAGGTGGATAGAAAATGGTGAGGCAGTAGTTTCATACACAAATCAAGTATCTTGTATTGACTTCTGAGAATAGAGTGGTCCCCTATTGCTTCCTTTTCTCTGGTCTTACACTGAAACTTGATGGATGTTCTCTTTAGCGCTAGTGATACAGCTCATCTTGTATCAGTACACTGGACAGTTTCTTCTGTACTTGGTAATTTTATGTTATTGAAACATTAACCATTGGTACAGTATTTTTCTTCATGATAGAGCATTTTTATTTTAGCTTTTTAATACCAGTCAAATAATACCATTATAACTTAGAAGTTATAATGACAAATTCTGTGTGGATACAAAGGAGAACAAGTTGATTGAAGTTAAAATAACCAATGTAAATATGACTTGAAAGTGGAAATTTTCATTTCATAGTAATATTCAGTTGTTTTGAGGGCAACTTTTAATATCCCCGACTTTGAGCTTTAATGTTGGCAAATGTGTAAGAAACTTTTCATTGGAAAGTGACAATGAATTTTAAAGAAAGAAGCATGCTTTGTATTCAATCATGCGTCTCCTAATACTGATGGTAAGGAAAACTTTCTCATCACCTTCCGTGATTGCAAATTGTGATTCAGTGATTATGGGGTATGTATTATTTGCTTTGTACAGGGTAGTTTTTGCATTTTTCTTTTAAGAATACCATATTATAATTAGAGGGCTGTTTAAAGACTAGATGCTGATATTTATCTTTTTATTTTTCAGCAAAAAGATGTTTGAAGTAGTGATGTGTTTTCATGCCAGTGCTGTTATCAGTAGTTGAAACTAAATGAAAGTATTTTCCACAAATGACTTTCAAAAATAAGTGCAGACAGTGGGAAAAAATTGGTGAAGTAAATCTGAAGGAAAACACAAAAGCATATTTCAGATCAGTAAGAATGTGACTTGTGAGTGAAAATTTAGTCAACTGTATAAAACAAACATTGAATTTTTCGCCCATGCTGTAAAGTACAATTTAATATCATCCAGCATCTTTTTTTTTGGTGTATTAAGTATTTCTGCTTGAAAGACATTTTTCCTCAAGCAGACTTCAGTTTCCAAACAAGTAATTTATTCTTAATTTTAATATATTTAAAATACTTTGAAAATAAGTAACACATTAATGTCAAGGTATGTTAATTGCATATATAAAAAAAAAGACTGCCAAAGTGGTGAGGAGTGTATTAAATATTTAGTATTCTTTCATTGAATAGATCAGTAGAACTTAATTATTTTTTATTATTAAAATTTTCCAAGCTAGGATGTTGCTCTTCTTGATACTTATTTTATAGTCGTAACATCAAAAAGAAGCTATGTTTGATTTACCATAATTTAATTAAGCTCTTCTGCAGTACTTGTGAGAAGTGTTTTTCAGTAGTTCAAAGGACATGGACTGAAAGGAAAAACATTATTCCATTGTTATAATGTCAGTATTTTTCAATTGTTGATGGTTCATGTAGATCTAAAGAGTTTATACAGTGTGCTGCAGGATTACATGGAGAGATTCTGCTATGCTTGCTCTAAAATAAAACATGGTTACAGATCAGTCCAGATCAGTATTTCAGGATAATACAAGCACTGACATAAAAGTTTAGTTATTAAATAAAAGGGCTTTGTTTTGCTTAATACCACAATTCACGTTCATCTTTCAGAACACTACTCGGCAATGAATAGAAACAGATGATAGTTTCATTTCCAGCACTTTTCTTATTTTAGACTGTATGTAAAATATTTTTGAATGCCCTAAAATTTATAAAGAGAAAAAAACAAGCAAACAACAAAAAAAAGAAACGTTTTCTTTCCAGTGGAGATAATTTCAAGATAAAATGTGACTGGTTTTAAAGAAGTATAGTTAATGTGACATATAGCGTCATTTTTTAATTCCTAGAAAGCAGCAGTGCACTGTTTCTTATGGAAGCAGTGGACTGTAACAGCACTTTTCCATAGCAAGATCACAACAATCACAAGCTGAAACATATCACTATAGTCTTAAGAGTAGTCTGCCAAATCACGTGAAGTTTTAATCTGTTCTCAAACCCATCAGAAAGAACAATCACAGACCCTGCAGAATGCATAGTACATTTGTATCAAACATTTAAGATGTGAGTAATGACAGGAGTGAAATCTGAAACACCCCTTTTTATAGGAGAGTTACACAGATCTGTTGGATATGAACGGCTGGAGGGTGTTAAGTCATGCAGCATGTAGAATTTCTGGGAAGGAGCAACATGCGTTTCATAAACAGCTTTGTTATACAGGTGACTCACAGAATCACTGAATGGTTTGGGTTGGAAGGGACATTAAGGACCATCTTGTTCCAACCCCCTGCCATGGGCAGGGACACCTCCCACCAGAGCAGGTTGCCCAAAGCCCCATCCAGCCTGGCCTTGAGCACCTCCAGGGATGGGGCATCCACAGCTTCTCTGGGCAGCCTGTGCCAGGGCCTTACCACCCTCTTGAGTGAAGAATTTCCTCCTAACATCTAACCGAAATCTCCCCTTTTTTAGTTTAAAGCCATTACTCCTTGTCCTATCATTACACCCCCTGACAAAGAGTCCCTCCCGATCTTTCCTGTAGGCCCCCTTTAGGCACTGGAAGGCCTCTGTAATGTCTCCCCTGGGCCTTTTCTTCTCTAGGCTGAGCAACCTCAACTCTCAGAGCCTGTTTTCACAATGTGTAAGAAATAACTTTACACAGCCTTTCATGATTTGTGAACTTTCCTCATCTGTACCACTGCAAGATTAAATGAGTTAACCACTGAAGACACAAGCTATCTGATTTCACTTGAGTGGTTTTAGGTGCTCTGCTTGCATTTGCCATGCAACAAAGAACAGTGAAGATCAGGAGAGATGGCAGTGCCTCAAGACGTCTTTCCTGCTTCTCAAGTGCTGGCTGTGGACTTTGGGCTGATGCTATAGTGTTTAACTACGTACTAATTTGTACACAAGTGTCCATAGCTCAAGAGACTTAAGTGACCAAAGCTGTGGTACCAGGCCTAGGTCAAACGTGCGTACATACTTACAGCCACCTAAAGTTAGACCTCCAATTTTTTATGTTCCTAACCATGTCTGCATGGTATTTTCCGAGTCGGTGTGAATTCACACCGCTTGCATTGTGAGCAGGTCATCTGGGTGAGCGAGGTCGGCACAGCGCTGAGCGTGACGGCGTGAGTTGGCACCACAGGGTCTGTTCACCTGGGTCCGCCTCAGCTGTGAGTACGGGAAGGGTGAGCTCCTCCTGTCCTCTCTGAAGGGCATGGTTTTATTTTATCTTAGGTAAACACCTTGATTTCTGAATTGCTGAGGCACTCCAGTTGAGCCTTCGGCTCAATAAACTTTAATAATCTACACTGTAACTTTGTGTTTTACAAAAAGCAGATTTGTTTTAAAGAGTTCAGACTAACCATCCACAGCCTACCAATTACAGCAAAAAGTAATTTCTGACCGAAGACTGTTTAAATAACCTTTTAAGTTTGAAATTACTTATTTAGGGAAACAGTGGAAATGCATTTTAATACCTAGTCACTGTTTCCATAGCTTGTTAATTTTTTAAAAATGTTTAACTTGTTTTGAATCAGAAACCCTAGATACTGAACTTCATAGCTTTAATCAAGAGAATAAACAAAAGGCTTCTTTACACATAAAACTGTTCCTGATTAAATACACTTGGAAAGTGGGTCAAGCTGAACAGGAACAAAGCACTCTTATTCCAAAGTAAGAGTGTTCACATATGGAATTATTCAGAAATGGCTCTTAGTACTTTAAAATTCCCAACCATTGTTAATCTGTTTTGTCTTTCAAATGCAGGCAAACCTTACACTTTTCCTTCTCCATTACTATTTATCGTATTAGAAACACAAAACATTGCATGTTAAAACTTACATCACTTAATTAGGACATATGCAACCCTTGGCAGAAAAGGAGGCTTGTTAGTGTATATGTAATATTAGAAATGCTATGTTTAGTACTGTATTGAAGTTGTATTGGATCATTGTGAAGATATTTTCAGGATGGAACCTTTACTTTTTATAGCTTTTTTTTTTCTTTTTTTTTTTTCAAGAGAGATATAACCATTCTTTGGTGAAAAAAATATACTAGGAAGAGTTAATGTAAAATTAAAGAACAAAACAAAATGACATGATTGTTAAGATATGACAATATAAACACATGAAAGCAAGTGAAAGCAATAATTACTTTACATGGCAGATATAGCTATTTCTCATGGATATACTCTTTTAGAAGCATACACTGAATTCTTTGTGATCTTTATTACTGACGAATTTTGTTTTCTGTAGTTTGTAATTTCCTTTCCTGACTTTACCCAAGACATATAGATGCTAATCTCCAAATCTCTCAGTTACCATCCATAATCTGGATTAGCTATTTGCATCATGTTCTGCATCATTTGCATCATCCAGTTGTTTTGCAGTTATCTAGTCAGAGCTTCTCATGTATGTTTTTTCTTTTGAGAAATACAGAGCACACCTTGATAATCTTCCTTAATAGTTCACTGTCTGTATTGGTTTGAGTGTACTTAGGCTAGATATATTCTCGGGATAGTTTTATTAATTATGAAGATCATACAGGTATACAGTTTCTCCAAATGGTGTTTAAAATATTATACTACAATTCCTTCTATATAGGTACGACAAACATGTATTTCAATGTAAACCTCACTTCGTAATTTGAAATACAGATATGTAAATACTAATGCCTTACTATTTTTAAATTTGTAAATAATTTACTGATAAAGAGCCATCTGTATTTTTACTGCTTCTTTGTATTATTGGGCTTTCATTTTTGACTTATATTACCAATTTACAGAATGGTGCTGCAATTATTGAAGTTGTTTATGAGGAGAAAGGGCTAAGAGTTTTTAAAACTTGACTTATTTCTGATTTTTCATTTGTCCTTTCAATTCTAAACTCTCCAATCACTTTCAGTTATTTTTTTCCACATCTTTCTCATTTTGGGACTTCAGGGCCAGTGGTGGTGAGACATACATAATGAAATTCTAAAGAAAAAAAATATTTTGGGAAAATACTTTGTATTAGGGTAGATTTCAAGGTAACAGTTAAAGTGGAGTGCAATAATCAATTACAAAATATTTCTGAAAGATAAGATTCTACTTAGTATCCCTTTTGTCTAGAGTCTAGATGAGTTGTAACTCTTAAACACATGGAATTAATCAGCTGTTTATATCTAATAAGCTCACCTTTTGTAACTGTAGCTATTCTGACTATTTTTTTTATTATTTGAACACTTCAGTCTCTATTGATAAATTAATTGAAGAATCCGTAAGGGTTTACATTCTGTCACATACATACATTTTTCAATGTAAATTTACATACAGGCAGACAAATTCAAATGTAATGGTCTACCAGTGCAATTATATTAAAAATGTTGTGCTATTAGTGCAATTGTAGTAACAATTCTCTCTACAGATTTTCTCGTAAGGGCTTTTCTCCAAAAAAATTCATACTACTAGTCCAGTCTTTTGTGTCATGTTATCTACCTGACTGAAAAGTGCATTTGATAGCTGTATTATGTTGACAAGCCCTGCTGTTCTGTACTATAGGAGGGGCCCGTTATACATCTTTGTGTATAAACAAAAATTACAAGGCAAAGAAAGAAATATCTTTGTAGGCATGTAGCCCCAGAATGAGATACCTCCATTTCCAAGCTGTTCAAACTGAACATGAGTACTACTAGTGCTGGCCAATAGTAGGGTAGGTGGTTTTTATTCTATTTTCAGATGCAGACACATCACTTTTGTCTAAATGCTCTGTTTGGTGCTTGTCCTTCACTGGTATTCACTCACTAGAAGCAAATTATCAGTACATAGGGTTGATACATACGTGTGTGTGTGTGTGTGTGTGTGTGCTTGCATGTTTGTGTATGTTAACGTGCATGCATACCTATATAGTGTAACTCCTAGAATTTACTTAACTAAAAATTCCCTTTAAGCAACTCTTTTCTTGCTGGAAACCTCTTAATCGGTTTAGCCACAGAAGGGTGGCATTCACATGGAGGATGTTACAAAATAGCACACCAGAAATGCGTTGAATAAATGCATTTTCGGACAGTCTTTGACTATGGGATTGTTATCACCTTGACATATACCAAAGCTGCTTCCTACCAGTTGTACAGTACAGATTCCCCACTACATACAGGCTTTGCACTGAGTACAGCCCAGATGTTCCTTTTCGCATGTGTTGTTAGTAGGTGATTCATTGAAATGTTCTTTTATGAAATGTTCTTTGGAAACAGCTAGGAAAGTCTCCTACACTGACGTGTTTAGGAATGTCCATTTAAAGGAGCATCTTTTTTATTTATTGCATGTTGTTATCTTTTGTATGTGATCTTATTTTTCAAGCTATGAAAATAGCTTTTTCAAACTATTGCATCCTTACATAAAAGCTTCATTAGCACATAAATGAAAAGTTCATGTTCAGCATTATAATTAAAATAAATATATAAATCCTATTTTATCAACTTGGGTAGAACAGCAATTTAAAAATAAAAGCAAATACCTAAGGTGTAACCACTGATTTCCGCTACATAATTTCTGTTGCCAAGGATGAAAACAAATCTCTCTTTGCCTTCTCTAGGAGGTAAATGCAGTTTTAGTTTGTACAGTACACAAAAAATCCAGAACAAAAGAAAACATTTTACTTCTTTTAAAGCCTGTTTATACATGCCTTCATTTTGTAAAAAAAAATATTTTCAGTACGTTGAGGAAGGGAGAAAGAATTTGTTATTTCACTTAACAGGTACTGTATCATCTCCTTGTTCTGACTGCAAATGCAGAATCCTGTTCCTTCTTTTAAAATCTTTATAAATACCACTGTGTCCTTGGAGTTAAGAAATATATAGGAATGTCCACTATACAGGGATTTCAGTCAGAAACCCCAATTCTTGAATTCTTTTTTTAAGAATGATTTTTTTTTCTCAAAATGCTTTGATTTTTATACAAATAGAACAGGTGTTCATATATGAAGCTAAAATTCTAGACTGCACTTTCCTCATAAATCTTAAAACCAGATTCAAAAACAATAAGCATGTTTCTACATGAAGATACAAGAAATTTTTACAGGTGTAGTGCCAGATGAGGCTTTTGAGAACCTTCTAGTAAATCACGTCTAGCTGCTGGCCTGCCTTTGACTCCATAGATTTCTCTTTTCAAATTACGAACTTTCTGTATTACCAGCCTTATATTAAGTAGATAACACTTCTGCATCTTTTGGTAGAGATGTGATAGAAAATCTTAATGGACAAGTGCTGCTTAACTTGTTCTTTACTTTCCTTTTTACTTTCTCCAGGTATAAATAGCATTCAGATTAATTGTTGTCAACATGCTTATGTGTAATGACTTACAGAATAACTTACATGTTTGAATTTGTTTGAAAATACATGTATTTCGATTTTAAATCTGTAAGTACATTCTCTTAACACTTGAGTCTCTCGGGTAAGTAGTGTAATTAGGTTTACATTATTTTAATGAACTCTAATGTTTTATCTCATCTCCAATGGAAAATAGAAAACCAAGTGGAACTATTTGTTTCATGCAGTATTAAACTGAGGCTGATGATCTGTAGCAAAGGAATGGCTGGATTCCAGCAGAAGTTTCTTTTAACATTGGAGCAGGGCATCATTTTCATTATATAAGTTTTTCTGTGAAGAGTATATGGGGGGAATAAACCAAAAAGAGTCCAAAGGAGGGCCACCGAGATGATGAAGGGCCTGGAGCACCTCTCATGTGAGGAAAGGCTGGGAGAGCTGGGACTGTTCAGCCTGGAGAAGAGGAGGCTCAGGAGGGATTTTATCGGTGTCTATAAAGACCTGAAGGGAGGGTGCAGAGAGGATGGGGCCAGCCTCTCTTCAGTGGTGCCCAGTGGCGGGACAAGAGGCCATGGACACAAACTGGAGCACAGGAGGTTCAGTCTGAGCGCCAGGCAGCATTTCTTTACTGTGCGGGTGACGTAGCACTGGCACAGGTTGCCCGGAGAGGCTGTGGAGTCTCCTCCTTGGAGATCTTCAAAAGCTGCCTGGACGTGGTCCTGGGCACCCTGCTCTGGGTGTCCCTGCTTGGCAGGGTGCTGGACCAGATGGCCTCCAGAGGGCCCCTCCAGCCTCAGCCATTCTGTGATTCTGTCCTAACAGGAGTATGGCTAACCAAAAGGAGTTCCTTTCACAGCCATCTGAGGAACCAAAGCTATCTGGCATTCACAATGCTCCCCTACTTTCTCCTGAGAGTGAGTTTTCAGCTTCGGTCTCAAGGAAACCTTACAGCAGACTACCATAAGAAAGGAGTCAGTGTTAACTGCCTGTTCTGATCTTTTAGTAGAGACTATCTGGCACATTTCTGTGTGGTAATGAATCCAATAGATTCACACACAGCCAGTGCGGCAGTGTTCTACTCTTTGGTTAACATAAAGGAAACAGTTAATCCAACTTCCAGTTCTTTGGCAAAGTGTTTAGGGTGTGTTGGTAGGCCATACGCTTAGGGGTCACCTGCAAATGAGAAATTCAGTATTCAGTAGACTTCCTGCAAAGATCTTGTAGTAACGAATGCATATTTTGCACCTGCTTGTGAGAATAGACATTTTAATTGCATGCTGTTTTCCACTGCCTTTTCATAGTTTTAAATAAAACAGGGAGGAAAAATCATAAAAGGAAAGCAACGGCTTTTAAAAATTATACGTAACAAATGACTGCTAAAATAATGTTTAAAATACTCTAAAATGTGGGCGCTAGATCCTGAAATATTTTCCGTTGCCCCATTTCTGTCTTTGTAGAAAGGACTGGGAGTAAAGTTGTTCCTGGAATAGGTTTGACTTCACTGCTGTACTCAGGGTAGAGTTTAATAGCTTTGTGTATTGGCTACCTGCAAAAGATCGTACTCCAAGTATCAGCTTTAGCTGGTGTAGATTTGGGCTTAACCTTATACATATTGCCTGAAGTTGCATTGTGCGTCTCAGATGGGAGCTCCAGAACTGTGCATAAATCAGATAAAACAATTCAGGAAGGCAGCCTGAAGGCTCCATACGTGATTTCTCTTCAAAACTTTACATGGAGACTGCTGAATTTCTGAAAAAATAGCTGTTGAAGCTGTATGGTGTATAAAGCCAGAGAAGGCTCCATAATCCAGTCTCAGCTCAGTTACAGCATGGGCTATAAACCTGCTTGGCCCTTTGTGGGGCTGAGTGAATTTAGGCAGTCTGAAAGGACAGTGCTCCCGTGGAACCTCACAGGTGTGTGGTACCGGCATGGCACAAGGACATCTCACCTGCAGGCAGTGGTCAAAGCCCTGCCAATGGTAGATTAAGCTGCTTTCTCATCTCATCGGAGTAGAGGACACTGGAATTCCTCTGGGCATCAATTCTTGTTGTCAGACTCACTTCCTGCAAGTTCCGTATGTGTGCACCAGCGAGGCACCTAAACCTGAGGACTTTCTATACTGAATTCAGTTTCTGTTCATAGCATCCCTCTTTCTTCACAGACCTTCGTCCTGCTGTGGTTGACTGTTCTGAAGGCCTGTTGGCTGTGGAAAAAAAAGGATATATATGTATTTAAGGATATATTCAGATCTTGAGATTTCTTATTTGGAAAGTTATGAGGTGAAATGTGTTAGATATTTCAAAGGAAGGGGAGTCAAGGGTTAATCTCTTTCTTTCAGAATATGTTTTTTCTTTACAGTCTAAACAAACAGATTGGTTGAGGTGTGTTCCTTGCTTAGCAGTACAGGTTACTAAGTTAATTGACAGTGCACAGGTAGATTTCAGTGAACCATATTAAGGTGCAGCAGCGTAGCCAGTGGTATCAGCTAACAACACCAAAACCTCATTGTATGAACTGTGGGGGTTTTTAATACATTTTACATGGATTGCTTTGGTGACTTGGTGCTGCTTCCCTGTTTTTCCTCCCATGAATCATGAAAAGCCTTTGATACAATCTTAAAAACATAGCTCTTATCATAGTAACTATCATTGGTCTCTTAATTTCTGTTCTTTAGAGATAAGTATTATTAGTTGCACTGCACCAAATACCACATTTTCACTGACGTATAGGAAAAATATAGCAAAAGGTTGAAAAATGACCTAAAATGCTGGGTCTTTGTTCTATCCAGAAAGTTGGCAGAAATAACATATTAGTGCTGATTTCCAGAACTTCTAAGAGCATAGTGCAGCTGTCTATTCAACATTGACTTTTTCTTCCAACTGCAAAAATACACATTTAAGGAGTCTTCTCCTGTTGTACTGTCGAGTACCTCTTGAATTACTGAAAATTTTACGGACAGTATTACATTAAATCTCATCTGCACCCTGACTTGCATTCTTATCAGCAGCTTTAACAAGGAAGAGCAAATGAGCTTTGTAATATTCTCAGAAAATTAACACATCTGTGCTTTGGAGCTCGAAATGTAGGAGACTGGGAAGAAGTTGCAATACACACGAGTGTTGCAACAGGAATGGAGTGGGTGTGGAAATCGTGGCCGTTCTGTGCAACCTTAGCAAGTCAGCTAAGTTTTGGGCATATTCATTGAGCCTATTTAAACATGTTCCAAATCTCAGAAGAATTCTTCATACCCAGAAGAACAGTAATGAATAGCAAGCAATGCACCAGCAATAAAATGCTAGCACTGAACAGAATGACAAGGGTCAGAGGTACTAACTGTGGATTGAATTCACAAAACTGTCGTGCAATGTCAGCATTTTATTTTCTCCTTTCTTCACAAACTTTGAAGGTAAAAAAGATTAGTACTCACTATTTTTTTATTTTTATTTTTTTCAGTTTGCGTGTTCTAGTGGAAAATGCATTCTGATTTTTTTTTAACAAGACTTGTTCTTCTGGGCTGAGCACAGTAGTGTTCCATAAGCCAACTTTTAACATTATGTGATTGGTAATACATGTACATTGCAAAAAATATCTCACTGTTCATGCTGCATTTTATTTTTAATGTAAGTGGTTGGCATGTTCAAATGGAGTTGAATGGAAGTAAGTACGGTAAGTACTGACAATTTGGTAGCCAGGTTTTCCTATTCATTACAATAAGCATTTAAAATAGCTAAATGTAATCAGGAAAGTAAAGTAAATATTCAGAATAATATTAGGGAAAAAAAAAAAAAGGAAGTCCTCTTAAAAAATGCAAACAATGTGGAGATAATCTGTTGGAAATGAAAGTCTACCAATTTAGATATCTGAACATAGTCATTAGCATCGTTCTACTGATTTTTTTTCCTTGTTTAATTTCCATACACAGAAGAAAAAAATCTTGTTATTTTACTATAAAATTTAAATGTAAGGGAACAGTTTTATTTTCTCCTTAGAACTTTTTTAGTATCCTCACAGTCATGTTAACCCTCAGTAAACCATTAGCGGACAGTGATAGCTGTGTCTAACTACTTACTACGTTGTGAGATTGCCATGCTAGGAACGTAACTCTTTTCAAGCCTCGTTATCCTCAACTGTTCAAATCACCTTTGACATTTTAGAAAGAAAAAGTATATAAGTACCAGCATTTTTGCCCTGAATTAAATTGCACAAGCTTTACATGGCATTTAGTAATTTTTCTCAAGCTAATAGGTTGTTTCTTTTTGTGTTTTTGGAGAGGTTTTTTCCCCACAAAAATACAATAATTAATATAATAAAATAATTAAGTAGCCTCTAGTTCCCCCTCTTGCTTTTATACGTTCCTTAATTTTTGTCTTTTCCACAACAGTAGGAACTAGCTGCACACTTTCAATATAAAAATTTTCATTTGGAAGGTTACCCTGCCATTTCTTAGTTATTATTTAAAGATGCTAAATGATCACGATACAAACATAAGCATCGCAGCACCCAAGTGGAGCCAATAGGGGTTTTGAATTAAATGATCACTTGGTAGATCTCAGAGGCTTGGGCTAGTAAGGTAAGCCTTGGGAAGACCCTCAAGTGTGAGGTGTGCCTTGCCCCTACTTTTCACATGGTCGCACTCTTGGTGCTTATGTGCACATCTGTGTCCAGGGGCTCATGTTCTTGTGTGCTGGCATTCTCTAGGAAGTCCATCTCATACGCTCACTCTCAGTCAGGCAAAATCACTGCCAAAGCAGGTAGGACACTTACCTAGACACCACTGCAAAGAAGGGTGCTGTGAGTACTCTGTAGACCTTGAATGTATTTGGGGTTTTCACCCAGAGGTGCTGTTTGACTTACACTAAATATGGCTCTGAATGCATTCCTGAGGGTAAGCAATCTGGACAGTTGGCAGATTTGGTCTTGAGTCTCGCCTTGAGGTTGCACTTAAAATAGAAGGCAGGCATATCAGTGGCTGACTTCCCAGCCTTTGCTGAAAAGGTACAGTATGTTCAGCAAGTGGAAGTACGAGAAGTAGTAATTTACAGTGAAAAAGAGCAATATTCTCTCTCTAGAAGGCAGTGTTGTAAAACACAAATTAGTGGTGAGACTCCCCTTAAGTATTTTAATGTGCTTTAAAAAGGCAAAGCTAAAATAGGCACTTCTATTTTAAAATGCAAATGTCGACTCAGTATCTCTTTTTCCCTACTGTAGATGTTTCTAGGGATGTTCTTAAACCATAAGAATAAGAAAATCAAATACTTTAAAATGAATTTAGTGTAGTCATTTAATTTTTTTTCTCCGTGAAAAATCAATTGTAATTGTTTTCAGAAGGACACAATGGAAAATTTGATAGAATTAAACAATGCATTATAGACCAAGTATTGGAAAGAAATGAGAGCATAGTCTGCACTGTCAAGCACAGTAAGAAGATGCTTGCATTTCAGGAAGTCCAACAGAAGGTATGTAGTTGCAAAGGCTTCCCTCATTTATTTCTGTTCTCTCTTCTTGATGGAGATAGTAATTCTGAATTGGTAGGTGCTCCCAAAACAACACTTAGTAGAGTGATACACTGTTTTCTGCACTGTGGGGTGTGTGTGCATATATATATTTATATACACACACATATATATAGATGCACAGGCTTGGGAACAGCTTAGGTTCTGAGTGCAGAAATAATTTTAAGTTCAAATGCAAATCAGCTTTTCTTCTTCACCCACTTTTTCCATAATTTGCACCACAAGCATCATCCAAGAAAAAGCTTTGCTAGGTTCCTTTTGGATCAACGCAACAGTATTCTGGATCATAAAGAAGGCTGAAATTCTCTCTACGTACCTTTAAGTTTCTGTTAGTCTCTGTCTGCTCGGAAAAGAGACACTTTCCAAGATTAAAAACTGTAGTTTTTGCTTGGGTGAGGCCAGTCGTTCTACTTGCTGGTTTTGTACAGGTTTAAATTGGTTAGTCTAGAAGCATCCTTGATAAAGGACAGTTCCTTGCCATTCCTTCCCCAGAAAAATGCCACACCTCAGCTACCGTCCCAAGGAGCCCTCACGCTTCTCTGGCTCCTGGCAAAATACATACCAGCATATCTTGGGGCTTCTTCATTTTTAATAAAACTGTGGCTGTTTAGGCCTCATACAGCTTGGGTGGTTATAATTACATATCCAGTCACACTCACGAGACTGTAACAGCTGAAAGCTTTGCCGCTGTGCCATAACTTCTGTCAAAATGTGCTTTATGTATCTCACCAAAATTTCAAGAGGTATCAAAATAGAGTGAACTAGAGGCTTTGAGCCAGCAAAACACTGAAAATGTGATCAGTCCCATTTTTGTCAGTGGATATATGTTCAAATACTTAAGGAGGACCATAGCCAGCTGTGAAGGTTTCAGCTGACTTCATGGACCCTGCCCATGGTCTCTTGCACGTTAGAGCACATACGCTGCTGATCTGGCCAGTGCCCTCCTTGAATCCTCTGTTTCTTCTCTGTATCTGCATTTGCGCTTATGTGCTTTGTTAGGTTTGGCTGAAAGATGACTTGTGGATGTATGAAAGAGATCTCTCACTGGTTGTGACTGTTCCAAAATTGCTTAGTAGGATATTGTCAACCTGACATCCATGAATTGCCAGGACTGCTTAGAAAGAGATGACTACAGAAAACTGTATGGTTGTTACATTTTAATAGAGGATGCTTGGTTTTGAGTACAACAGGACTTCATGCTTCATATGCTGCCTTGTATAACAAGTTTTCCAAAAGATGACAGCACTGGGAGTTTTCAGCTCATTTAGGTACTGCATAGATGTGATGTATGGGGATTGTGCCTACATAAAACTGGAAAATGTATGTTATTGTTTTGTGTATTCCTTGAACAATTCTGCTTTTTTTAACTTTACCTGATGGAGAACATTTATTTTCCTGCATAAAATTCTGCCTGTGTTCTTGTTTTCATCCCGAAAAGGATGGAAGATACCGCTGACTCTTAGAAATGGTCTCTCTGTGCTTTGATGACTGGCTTCATGTATGCCCTGTAGTATTCATGTTTAATTCACTCATATAGTAGAATTTGGGTCATATTCCTTTATTTTTGCTCGTGATTAGGCTGACAGCATCTCCTCAAATGAGGGAACTGCACAGCTGAAATTAAATTCTATGAATATAGAACTTAATAATTTTCATAGTTATTATTAAAAATTGTTTACTGTCCTGATTTTTTGTTTCTACTACTGGAAGAGAATAATTCTTAAAGCAGTAGATGATTTAATTATTACTAATAACAGAGTAGTGATGGAAAAGAATAAAAAAAATGACAAGCTGGCAACCTTATTTTAATGCATTTTAGTTTTGGAGTGGTACTTAGCTTAAGGACAATCCATTTTTCATAAGGAACAATGCCCTACAAATGTTTGCTTTAAATATGTCACACTTGTTCTCGAATAAGTTGACTTACCTCTGTAAGGAGTATGAAATATTGATAGGATTCTCCAGTGTGAGATTCTTACGTCTGGGAAAATAAATACGTAAGTTCATGAATCAAATAGTGCTTTGAATATGAAGCACTAGACATTTTTGTGGGAGTTTCTGCCACTGATTAAATTACTGCTTTTCTGGGAAGTGTCTCATGCTAACTAGAACCCTTAAAAAGTGCTGGTTAGTAGTAGCAGAATTCATACTCTCATTTTCTGGTAAATGGGTTCTTTTTACAAGTGTAAATGTTAGTCTTCAGAATAGAAATAATATAAAAAATGTCATTTAGTTCTTATAAATTACTTTATTGGATTGATAAGAAACACAAGTGCATGCTTCATCCATCCTTCACATTAATATTAGATGTTAAAAACCATTGATGTTGTAGGTTGTCTCTTATATTCAATGGGTACATAAATGTGTCAGTGACTGCCAGTATTAAGGGAGAATGTCTGCAAGATTAGGTCTTCTAATTGAAAATATTTTGTAGGTTTGGCTTCTTCTGGAATTTTGTTTTACATTCTGAATAGAGGAAAATTATACTGAAAAGCAAAGTGAGTGCAGTCATGGAAGAATGCTTTTCCAGTGCACTCAGATGATCTTTCAGTAGAACACCATGGTTTTCCTGGATAACCCGGGCAGGAAACTGTGTGCGGATTTTCTAGACTGTAATTGCATGATTCCTATGTATACCTGCGCTCCTTAATTATTAGCCGGGTTTCCTGATGATAGCTTGTGGGGTCATGCTTTGCTTCTGTACATGTGCTTGTGTTAACTGACCATTGCAATAACTTCTAAAATTGTTGGCAAATTTCTGATAAATTAAACAGGTGTAGAATTTTCAAAATTTTAAATACTTATATGTTAGTGGAAATAAACATACAGATAGAAGAGAGATTTAATTATTTTTAATTCCTACAATGAAGGGAAAATTGCAGTATGAGCTGAACTTGTAAGAGACGTGGGGTATCCGTGGTTGTCTGAAAGGCTTGCCATGGGTCAGTCATCAGCATGATGATTTCACTGGACACCAAAGAGTTACTTCTCAGCCACGTACCTCACCTGTAGTCTTTGCTGCCCGCAGAACAGCCTGTGATGACAGCCATTTTCAGTGAAAGCGGGGATATTTGCAATCTGTTTGTCCCGCAAGGATGCTGTGATAGCTAATAGCCTGTGAGCACCCCAGTGGTGTTTGTCTAATGCCATTAAAAATTCAGTGAACTACAAGACAAACCAGGTAGGAGGCCAGGCATTTTTAATTCGGGTGAACACAAGAATACTTAAGCAAAATACACATCTTTACGTTTGGTTTTATTAACATACTTTGCACAAGCAGGCTGTGTCGGGGCTATGCAGGCCACTCTCATTTACCATCATATCCTCCCTGTATACACCAAACTTCTAGTCTTATTTATGTGTTTTATTACTTATTTACTTTCAAGTGATTAATTAACATTGGTTGGTTCATGGTGGGGCTAGTACTAATGCCCATAGGACTGTCTTTGAATATTTTTCATCTTTAATTCCAGGTGCAGTCTTTGCTGACATTGACGTTGTATTTTGATGTTTTGCAACCCAAAATCTTGTTGTTTTTTTTGTTACTGTAGCAGAGCCCAAGCTCCGGGTTGCACCTGGTGGGTGCCCTGTCTCAGCCCCCGCTGCCATACAGGCTGCGCTGGGAGAGGCACCGAAGCCGTGGCTTTGCCTGGCATGTGGGCAGCCGACTCCAGCCCTACTGACGTGGGTGTTTTGGGGTGGCAGCCTCCAGCACCTCAGCTCAGGAGGGGAGAAGCTGGGCCCCTCCAGTAGGTCCCTCAGCCACGTTTCGCCCCTTTCTCAGCACGCCCGCGTGAGGTGGCGGAAGGGAGCTCTGGCCCGGGGGCACCGGGCCACCCTCCGGGCGACTCGCTGAAGGCAGCCAAGTTGTGCCAGGCTATTTTAAGTTCCTCAGCGCGGGACAAGGGCAGGCAGGGCAGTCGACTGGGGGCTCAACCGGCTGCCGGCGAGGACAGGCGGGGCGGGCAACGCTTCCCCCGAGCCGAGCCAAACCGGGCTGGGCTGCAGCGCCGGGACCGCCGGGGCTGAGGGTGGCGGGGCCGGGGCCGGGGCCGGTGGGGCCGGAGCCGGTGTGACCGGGGCCGGTGGTGCCGGGTCCGTCCCCGCTGGGAGCCGCCCGCGCCCCGCCTCGCCGCCCGCCCCGCTCCGCCCCGCCTCGCCGCGGCCGCCGGCTGCGGGAGCAGCGTGAGCGGGTCCCGGCTCGGTCCTCGCCGTGCTGTGCTCGGGGGCAGGCGGCGGGTGCCATGGGCCAGCTGTGCTGCTTCCCCTTCTCCAGAGGAGAGGAGAAGATCGGTGAGTGTGGCGGCTCGGCGCTGCCCTGCGCCTCCTCCGGGTGTGCCGCCGCGCCGGGGAGTTTGCGGCTGAGGAAGGCAGGCTGGCGTTCCCGGGCTTCATTTCTGGGGGTTCTGTTTGTTTTGCCATCTTGAAAATTAACTAACTGCTTTTAGAGAAAAGATGGGAATAGGTGGAGACAGATTGAGCAATATATCCACCAAGTAGATCAAGATTTCTTTGTAATACAGCTAATCATGCCTGATTCCACTAGCATCCCGGCGGTCCCTTTCCATAAGCAACTGTAGCCAAAGTGAATACTTTAACCGTCCTTTTTCACAAGGTCTGGACAAGCGAGGTTCAGAGTAAGAGGTGAAAAGGTTTTGGGGCTGGTGGCACAGGCAGGGTGGCGAGCACCAGGTAGGAGGGAGGTGGCTGGTGGCAGCGGTGCCGACAGCCGCTGAGTGGAATCATCAGGTCCTCTTGCATTTGGGTGTTGTTCGGCTGTGGCGTTTTAAGCTGGTCAAATGAGGGAATAATGGCACTTTTACAAATTCATTCACCTGGTAGTGTCTGGGCTGACTAGCAAGCGTGTCTCCCTGGTTTTGCTTTTGGTTGAGTAAATCCAAATTGAATCAGAGGAAGCAGTTCTCATTGCTTCGTCCTTTGCTGCTCCAAGTCGAAGTAGCTGCTTTGGCTGGATTGTTGTTTCTGTTAAATTCTCTGCTGAAACTGATGTGTGTCTGAAGTTGGGTTACACAATACAATATTTACTCTCAACTTGCTACTAAGTGAAATATTTTCAACCTTTCTTCTAGAAAATGCAGCCAAATTTCTGTCAACGTTGTTTCTGAAATCAATTTGAACTGAACTCTCATAATTCATTAGCTATAGGCTAGAAAATCAAGTTTTATGGACCCAGTTTATATTTTATTCTTGTTACTCAGGAAGCTGTCTAGGCATAAATAAAATTAGAGTTCATATCATTAATTAAAATAAATGTATACACCAATAATGCCATAAATCTAGAAGACAGCCTGAAGAAAAGAGTTGGCTGCTTTAAAATGTTTTTCCTTTCCAGGTCATGGTATGAGGATAAATGTTACAAATTTGTAGTGGAAAATGGCTAGGAATATATTTCCAAACTTTTTTTTTTTATCGCAAAGCCAGTACAGAATGTCTTTTTGTGCACCTCATTTCTAATACGCAGCAGAGGCGGGGACGGACGGCAAATACAAATTGTTCTTTAGGACAGCTCTGTTGACACAGAACAAAAGATACAAGGGCGATTGATCCTCCTGCATCCGGCTTCTCTCAGTCCTTTCACTTGGCTGCCTTTTGACTTTTCCTCTGGCATCACCTGTCACGTACCAGGATTATTCCTGTGTGCTCCTGCGAGTGCGCGTAACATACAGGGAATGTAGCATGTAGTGTAGCCTGACCTGACTCTGCTTGTAGTCGAACAAATCATTCGGGGGATGTCACTGTGCACGAAGGTAGAAGGGCTTTGGGAAGGGGCAGGTTTCTGACATGCAGCGACTGAAAAGTGCGGCACGAGCCCCTGGGAAGGAGGAGAGGACAGAGAGAGTGGTTACAGGGTGGTGGGGATCTGAAGCAAGGAGATCTGGTAATGGTTGAGGGCGATGTCTGAAATGAGGAGAAAAAAAAAAAGACATGGCACTGTGCTGCCAGTCTCTGCAGGGGAAAAAGGTGTACCGAGACACCTTAAAAAGGGGAAGGTAAAGGAAGTATTTGGTGAGGATGGTGGGTGACTAGATTTTTCCTCAGTCCAGCACAGTTGGGTGAAATGAGAGAAGAAAAGAGCAAGAGCCTTCCTTCCCTTTAGCTGCTGGTGCCAACTCACTTGTCCCATGGCTTCCCGGAGCTTGTTGTGCTAAGCGTGGCTCTTCCTCAGGGCGAGTTGGACTCGATGATCCTGGTGGGTCCCTTCCAACTCTGGATGTCCTACAATTCTGCAACTGCAAGCCGGAGCTGCACGTGGCAGCAGGTCTACCACAGCCGTGCCCTGGCTAAACAGGGTGTGAGGCAGGGCAGGCAGGAGGGAATGACTTGTATGTCCATTTGTTGTCTTCCTGTCGTATTATCATGATGGCCTTTAAACTGATTGTGCTAGGGTATTTTATTGCCCCCGCTTTAAATAAAGGTAGGCATTTGCAGGAAACAGCAGCTCACCATGCCAGTCGCTTCAGTCATGGTGAAGACGAAAGTGCCCAAACATTATTGTCTTTCCACAGGTTTGTTTCAGCTGACTGTTCCTCAGGTTAAACAAGCTGACAAATGCCAGTCATTACATCGCTGTGAGTTCATTACTTAGTAAGGCATTCACATTCACACGCAGCGTGTATTTCATATCCAGTCTCCTCAAATACAGATGCTACCTTGGGAAAACACTTAGCCAAGCTTCATGGTTGTGGTAAGATTTTAAGAATGGCAGTTCTGGCCCAGATTAAAGACCCCTCTCCCCAGCATTACAAGCATGGTGTGCCTAATAAGACCACTAGAAAAGGGCGAGCACAAGGGTTTTTTTCCAGAAGTCCAGCTCAAGTGCTCCAGTGGCTGGAGGCCTCCTGAAGCAGGCTGGCATTCTAGTTTTTGAGTTCTTAACTTTTTTCAAGTCACCTCTTGAATCTATGTAAACTTCTAGTATCTATACTGTCTTCTGCTTTACAGTGTAAATACGTATTTTGTAAAGAACCTTATTAGTCATGCCAACAAACACATTTTGTTTTACCGAGTGCTAAATGGACAATTTTCCTGCCACACTCGAGAGAAATCAGTTCACAGAATGTCCCTGGAGAGCAAAGAGCTAGGGTATTGTTCAGAGAAGGAAGGGAAGAAATACCTGCCCTCACCACTGGTTGTGGGACAGAGATACAAGTAAAGCCTAAACAAAGCTGTTGTAACTTACTCATTACAGCCTATTCGTTGCAGCTGTCTCAGTGGACGATCTTTTAACCACTCTAACACTGGTAGGCTCTCTGTAGGGATGCAGACACCTGATTCAGCATCTCCAAGCGCTGCCTTCCTGTATATTCATCTGTGCATCCTATGTTGAGCCCTTTAACATGAGTGGTGACTTAACTAGTCTTTATTAATTTTTAGGTACATAAACTGAGTCATTTTTCATGTCACTATCCTGATCTTGTGCAAGAGATCCCTCAGATTTCTGTAAATTTGAAGTTATGCTTGTGAATGGATATAACCATTTTAGAAATTACGTACATTTTGATAAAAATCTATGAAGTATTTTCTTTCAAATGACAATTACTAGGGTAGAAATAACTTGCTTTAAAAAACAAAGCAGAACTACAACCCGTTATTTTTGCCCTCATTCAACAATGTTACACGTCAAAGAAGTAGGTGGGAGTTTCAAAATTTGGCTTTTTATACTTAAGAAGAGACTTTTTGAAAGAGTGTAAATTACAAAAATATATTCTGAAATATATGTATAGTCTAACAGTTTTTGATATTTCTGTGGCCATGGAGGAATTCGCTGTATGATATATATCTTGGAGTTAGACGTAGTATTGATTTGATTGTGTCAGTGCTAAATGTGTGAGGTTTTCTTCCTCTCTTGTTCCATGCTCTGATGGGCAATTAGAGATTAATTACAGTAAATGTGTGAAGCCAAAGGTGCCAATTCACTGTTTTTAATACATTTTTTCCTTATTTACTTTGACTGAATTCTACTTGAAGTATATCTTTGGTACATGCTGAGAAGTAGCTTAATTATGTGTGTGTATTTAATACACACTACATCTTCATAAACACACACGACATATAAAACAGCCAGCACTGTGGGGGCTGTAAATATCATCAGGATTACGTATGTTACACAAAAACTTCTTTAACATATACTTCTGTGTGTTGAAATGGTCTTATTGGAAGCTTATTTTTGGTCTGAAGTTTGGGTTTGTTTCTTTTTTAATGTCCTAGTGTGACACCCTTTAATGTGGCATAAAAGAAAACATTTTGCAAAATAATCATTGTTATGCTACATTTTATCTGTGTACATCTTAGCCCATTTTCTACCTGGCTCCAAACAGGAAATGAAGGATTTGGATCTTGTACTGGCATGAAATTTTTGTTTGAAAAAGGCTATTAAATATTGAACATACCAGTAACTGTCTGAACAGTAATTTTGTATGTGAAATAAGGCTGGTCATATCAAAGTATCACGTAAAATGTGTTTGCACTCTAAGAAATGAACAACTTGAGAGCAGAGCAGAGCAATTTGAGCACTCTCATGCGTTTTGATTTAATGAGATTAAGCACTTAATTTATTATTTCATAGCTACTGTACAGTATTACTTATGGCGCAGATTGAGTGTAATACATGCAAATTGTTGGGGAGATAAGTGAATGAATGCAGGGACTGGGGCTACGTACCACGTGGGCAGGAACCAGGGAGGCTTGCACACACAGCCAGGTGAGCGAAACTCAGTCCCCATCTTGCTCTTGTGGCCTCACCAAAAATTGCCAAATTGCATCAAACTAGGGATCCTTTTTTCAGGCTAAATGAAAGGACAGTGAACAAAATGCAACCATTTTATTTAGGTCTTGAACTAATTCTGAAAATCCTGAAAGTTACATTTGTAAGTCGATGGCTTGGTTAAACTTATGATTTGTTGGAGGTTATCATCAATTATTTTGTGTTTGTACAATGGCCACATAAAAGAGCCATTGTCTGGCCTTCCGTCATGAGAGCCAGGACGGGTTTGCCTACCACAAACAGTAAGTCAGTCCTTGTTGTTAAACAGTCCTTGTGTGCTTGCCAAGCTGTCTAACTAGTTTCCAATACTCATAGGTCCCTATCCAGCAGATTGTGTGTCATTTTCACTTCTGTTTTCTGGGATTTTAATTCCTAGCTGCTCAAAGTGATACCCATTCTGGTACCAGAAAGACACTATCCTTTTCCCATCTTTTTCTCTGTATATGAAAACACCCACTCATCAGCTGAGCTTGAGAAGCCCTACACGCGCTCCATTCTTGAAGCAGAAGAGCAGTGCCTCTGTTCTTTACGGTCTTGCTAATCTCCCTGGGCAATTTTGTTTCTTCACTCATACACAAGGTATGTGCAGACAAAGCAGTGCATGATATGGATGAAGAACCAAATAGTTTGAAGGAAAGGTGCATTCCTCAAAATGACAACTGGAATAATCGCTAGCTGTTGTTTGTCTTCTTCCCATCACAAAGCCCATGATGAGGCTGCTAACGTTGCTTCCATTTTCTGCTGGAAGAAAAGGGACACCAAAGACAGCAGTCCCACAGACCTTGTTGCATTGTAAAGAAAAATGAGGCTGAAAAATGGGGCACGATCTTATCAGTAGTTCCTTTAGGATTTGGTGGTCCTCACCAAAACTAAATGTTCAGTACTCACTAAGTCAAAGTTCAAAGTTTCACACATCTCTCCTGCAACCAGTGATGTTCGGTTTAACGACTGGGCTCGATGACAGCCAAGGCTGTCATTTGTGTGTGTGGAGCATCGGTACGTGTCTACTTGTTTGCCCGTTCTTGGGACTGACAACGGCTTAGAAAATAAGAGAAAATAAGAGAGGGGAGTTGTAGGTACCAGTGAAGATGAAGAGAAAGCAGAGATTTAGAGAAAATCTGGGTGATAAAATAGGGGAGTTAGTTGAACTGTTAAGTTCATCCTCATCACAAGGTGTCCTGAAGGGATGGTAGAAGAACGGGCTTTCAAATAGAATGAAATAGATTTAGAAAAAAAATAAAAATAAAAATGAAACAACCCCCCCCAAGCAGTGGATGCCTATTTATGGCTTAAAAAATGGAAGAATATAGTCATCTTGAAGTAAAAAGAATAAAAATAATGGTGACTATGAAATTGGGGAGTTCTTACAATGATCTTAGATATACCCATATGCCTACATGTAAGCCTTCTTGAAATTGAAATGTTTCTACATGGTATTTATTAAATTAAAATTACTTACTGCTTGTATTAAATAGTCCTAGAAGGTGTTAACACATTGCTGTATTTCCTCCGCTGTCTGATCTGTAGTCATTTTGGGTGTATTTGACTTTTAATTGAAAAGAGAAAAAATTTCTTTTTTTCCCTTTATAATAGAAGATAAATAAGTCAAAACTTAAGTCCTATAAACATTTGTACCCCATGGAAAGAAATGAAATTCTTTAATTTTTGTTCCAATTTTTGTTTGGGTGTAAGGAATTCTGAAGCACAGAAGTCTGTAATTTTTAAAACTAGGCTACATTTTCCTGTTCCACAAGGATACAGCAGCCTATCTTGTTCTATAATGTATTAGGCTGCAGATGTTGGGATCTCTGCCACCTTTCTGTCAGGATGTTTTATGTAAAATGAATTGCAACTGGAAATTCTGGAGATGAGTCAAGTCAAATGTGATTGCCTTGCTATTAAGTTATGTTACTGATGGGGGAAAGTAGCAGTGTTTATTATAGAATTTATTTAGAGACATGGCAGAACTGCTTTTTTTCCTGAAAGGAAGTATGAACAAAGACAGGGAGTTCTCTGGTACATAATCTAAAAAAGTCCAGGCTAATTTGTAACAACTCTAGAATACACAAAATTGTAGAATCAGTTTAAAGTCTAAACTTTTATGTAACACGTACTTACGTGCAAAATGAAGATGTATGTGGACCTTATGTGGAAGTGCTTTGGACCACAGTGATCTGTTTCTGCTGAATACTGAGAAACTTCAGTGATGCCTTTAACCAAACCTGTTTGTATTAAAGGACATGAAGAATTACCCGTGAAAAGGTAGGAAGAGATTTCACTTTGTTTTAGTTGAAGCAAGCGGAAGACCAGGACAAGCTAATTGGTGTAGGTGACTAGTTTCATGTTAGGACAGGTACATTTCTTCCTGATCACACCGAGAAGAAAGTTCAGAAGAGCCTGATGAAAAACTTAAGGATCCCATTTTCAAAAAGCATGTTGGCAGAGAACCAGCCTCCAGTGATTTGTGACCCTGTAGCAAGATGAGAAGTGCAGAGGTCCCTGAGTGCAGCACACTGTTACTGCAAGGTATTGGTTGTTTTCTTTCTTCTACTGACCCCACTGGGAGCCTGCTGCAGAAAATGTCTCTGCTCGTGGTTTAGGCCCTTTTAAAATTTCCTTCCCAGATTTATTTCTGGGCAGTTTGTTCCTGTCTGGTGTCGTACCAGCACTGACCATTAGCTTAAGCATCTAAGGGTAAATAAACAGGTTAACGTCCATTTTATAACAAGCATAATTGCCAAACCATCACTTTGAGTAGGTGGAAAAAATGAGGACATTTTTGGCTTTCGGCTGATGAACAATATTTTGCAGCTATGTTTGCATAGGTTCCTCCTATGGTGTTGAAATCATGTGTTTGATTTCCATATTGAGGCCAAGCATTTGGGTATTTGCATGCTACAGTTACTGGCTCTTTGCATGCTACAGTTAATTAACTGTGAGTACCTCCACAACTGTGTTAGGTTCCAAAAATGTGCAGAGAGGGGTGTAAGATAACTATGTCTTTTGCTCTCCCCTTTGTTATGACTGTATTCATCTTGGCCCCGTATATGGGAATTGTGTGATATTTGGCATGCCCACCTCTCTGATGAGACTGTAAAGTTGAAAACTGGCCACACTTGTGATAACCCTGCCAGTGCTTTGAGGTGGGCTGGTGGGAAGGAAGAACCTTCCTTCTTTCCTAGAGAACTCCAGTGAGAAATACGTGGTTGTGCATGGTGCTAATTAACAACACAATTTAATGTGATATTGACAAAGTTGTTAGGCCGGTAGTTCTTAGATAAGCAAAACAATAATGGCTCTAAGGCCGTAAAACCCCATCCTCTTCTGGATTCAGAAGTACTGACCTAAGAGTTTACTAATCCCACGTGGTCATTGTTGCCACCATCACTGGTCACATAGACCATACACTGGTGATGTATGCTATGTATACCATCCCACAGCAGAGCAGGTTATGTGGGCCCTTCTTTAAGGCAAAATCACGCCAGTGAGGTTAAACACTTCTCCTTCTTTGCTCAAAACTAACCCAGCAAATTTTGATTGAAGTGTATTAAGGAATTGTACAAAACCCAGAGGACAGATGATGGTAAGAAGCAGCTAGGCACTCTAACTTCTTCCAGTGTAGGACTGGATCAAGTAAAAAGTAACTGTATATTGCTTCAGGAATGTATGGGCTCAGTCTTGCAAAGCGCCGAGCAGCCTCGATCCCTTGTGTACGCATACAGACATGATAATGCTGTCCTCCTGCTGCCAGCAGACGATGCTTGACCAGACGAGCATTGACCAGAACAGTTTGGTTATGGTGTCTTGCTCAACAGACTCTTAATAATATTTATATTGAGATAAGGTTTAAATAAAACTGTAGTCCCTTGGCACAATTAAAGGGATTTTACTGTCTAAAATATTAAGCTTTGCTTCTGTGCAGATTGATCTGGTGATAGTTATGGATCAAATATTAAACTGAGTAGACATGAAATGGGAATTGGATGGAGAGAACAACCGGAACGCACCCAATTGTAGTCCTAATGCTTTTTGGGAACTGCAACAAGAATAGCTGGAGGGGCAAATCTCTGTGAGAGGTGTATAGACTATGTGTCTCCCTCTTGCCATCCCTCCTAGTTGTATTGCCTCATGGCTGTTGTCCAGCAAGATAAAATGCAGTACTCTTCATTGCTTGGTTAACTTACAAGGTGCTGTAAGGTTTATCATGTTTACATTTCACAGAAAGGTTACCTTCATATCTCTATGCTTCCCCATCCTCTTCTGATCTGCCAAACTGTAATTCTCTGAGAAATAAGTTTACTGAGAAAGAAATGATAGTTAATGCCCATCTGGGACTGCTAAGAGCCATGGAAGAAAACGAGATGGCTGATGCAAGTTTATACCTCATTTCTGCAGTGAAGGGCATTCTATGAACCACTGATGGATTTTTAGGTAAAATAATCTAATTATACAAGAGCAAATTCTTCACTGTTCTGTCATGTTAGTGCTGCAGCGGATAACTCAGTTACAGGCTTTTTCATTGAGTAAAGATGAGAGACAAGATTAAAATTGGTTTGTTTACAGCTGAAGGCTTCTTTGCAGATTATGGGAATTGAACCTACGATCTCAGTCAGCCAATACAAAGGTCACCACTGCTGGAACTCGTCAGTGCACTCGTCAGTCTAACTGATTGAGTGGGTTGAGAGAAATGTACTGTTATACTATGGCTGTACAACTCTTTCTGGGCAGAAACAAAACACGGTAAGAGGGCATGATCAGTATCGTTTGGTGTTGCTCCCATTGTAGGTATAACACTGTAAAGAACATAAAAAGGAATCCTCTGTCAAGGAGAAAGGCCTTCCTTAATATTTATTTTACTGCAGGTTTATGCCACGAAGTATTTCCGTCACTAGTTTTCTTGCATTTGATCACTATTTCAAAATTTATGACCAAGTAACTTTTTAGCACACTTCACTACAAGGTCAGGCAGTCCATGTGGAGAGGTAATGCACTAGAAACTTGCTTATGTGGAGATATTTCTAACAGTGACATTAACCAGATGTTTTATTTGTTGTCTCCAGTAGGTATTTCGTTCAAAGAACTGCACAAATGAAAGAGCGTATTCCAAAAGAAAAGTATTATATTCTTGATCTCTTTACTGAGCGCACCGGTGCTCCTTCCATTAAATCGATTTGCGAATCTTTGGTGCAGCACGAAGCTTCCGTAGATGCGGAAATGAGCCTTAAATTCCTTTGGTTTTATAGATAGCAGCTTAAATGCCATGCACAGTGGGTCATTTCACTGCCCTGTTGGGCAGCAGGAGGGAAGGTCCAAGACTGTATCAGAAATACTCTGTGTCAGTATTGGGAAAAGGAAGCTTTATGATGACTTGCAGTATGAAGGACTTCTGCTGCAATAGAATTCAAATGGCCCGGGGCATTTCTGTTGGCCAACAGCTGCAGTGGCAGATTTTAGCTGATAATTGCATTTAATATTCCAAATTATGCTGCTGCTTGCTTCAAAGGACCAAAACAGCACAGACCAAAGAATGGTGAATGCCGTCTCTCATGGGGCAAAATCTTTTGACTGCAATTAGTTTATGTGTTGTAAATCTCCAACATGAAGTTAGAACAAAAACTTGAATAGAGATGAATCTCTCTTTTTATTTATACTGTAATGGGCCTTTTATATTTTGTAAAGGGGTAACAACTGATTATTTGTCAATTTGCAGTGTAACATAAATAAGAATTCACATTGCTTTTGCCTACAAACTTACTCTGTATAACAAAAATGATTGCTTTCTACTAGTGATAAAATCTCAGATAATTTTCCAGTGTACATTAAAATTCCCAGTTAGTTAATAATGGTTATATTCATTTAAAAATAATAATTTTGATAACATACAGTTTAGGTACTGCAGTGCTTAGAAGCTGTCTAAAAGGATACTTCAGCTGGAGTATTTAATTAGAGGCAAGTTAAGTGTTTAAGGATATTTGCTAAACATGCAAGTAAAACCATGAAAGTGAGACAGATTATCTGGGGCGTGAATAAAGCGGTAGTGAAATGTCAAGTGAAATCCTTAGCAGCTGTAAGCAAGAATAGTGCTGATTTATACCAACCAAGGACCTGGCCTGCCAACTGTCATGGCTGTGACAGTCTGCTGGCAGTCCCTGGAGTCAAGGACTGCAGCGAGATGGATGGGAATATCAGCGAGCCCATGTAAAAGGGACTTGCTATAAATAATACCGGAGGGACTGGTTCATATGGCAAGCCGACAAATGGCCAGCTTCATCTGGAATCTACTTCATAAGTACATAGCAAGAAGAGGAGGACAGGTAAAATACTGTTCTTTCAGCCCTGGGCAGAAGAAGTCAGGCTCCCTTGGAAGAAGCCTGGTGTTCTGCTCGCACAGCTGTTGCAGGAGACGTCCAATGTGATTTCTTCAAGGGAGAGGAGAGTGAACCTGTAAGGCGAATAAGATCACTTTAAATGTTCTGCATTTACACCAGTTCCCTTAAGCAGCTTGTTTAGTGCTATCCTGTATCGTCTTGGGTTTGAAAAGGATAGCAGACAAAGTAAATAAATACAAGTATATTTTAGGTGAACTGGAGGGAGTAACTTCACTGATTGTCCTATATGCAGATGTTTCATTTAAACAGAGAAGCACTGTATTGGATTTCTCATACTTCTGTAAGTATGCTGGTCAATCAACATCGATTACTTATGATAAGATGTATTCTGTATTTACCACATACACACTTAGATATGAGATATTCTGTCTTTTAAGCTGTTAAGATGGTTTAACGATAATCTTAGTAAGACCATTGCTGCAGTAAAAGGAAGATAAGGTGAGACTAGCTTCTCAGAACTGTGCTTGCTTCACACTAATGTACTATTGAATAAACCAAAGGCTACAACTTAAATGCTTTTATTGATTTCCCGAAGTGTAAATTAGAGGCTGTTGCTATCACAGATACTATTAAAAGCTGCCTTATATTCCCTGTGAACGTATGAGAACAGCATCCAAATATTATCCTTACTCTGTCTGAGGGAGGTCCCCTTGCTCAGTACTGTTTCTCGTATTCATATTTATTCTCATATACTCCTTTCTCTGTTTACTGAGCTTTATGTATGCTCTGGCACAATGCCCCTAAACTCACTATACACATTGAAAAAAAGAGCTCGTGCTACATGCTACTCGCCAAACAATGGAAGGAGCAGCATGTTTTTCTTAGGTCCTGTAAGACCTGCCCTGAAAAGCAGAAAGTGTCAGAAAGTCTCAAGGGTTATGAATTTTACCTCTGTACTTCCTTACTTCTGAAGATTAAATCAGAAGTACCGCAGGAGGATTTCATTGTGGTGGAAGAGGAAATTGGCTGTGTTGTTCCCACAGCTTTATTGGAGTCTCAAGCCAAATCCCGTCCCCTGTCACTTGTGTTACTCCAGCTGCTGCTGCACTGCGTTGTGAAACTGTTCTTGTTTAATATTCTTGGTTGCCTGTGCTCGTAAATTGTTACTGTGGACCCCGGTATAGTTCCTCCCTGGAGAAAATTGCTCTCTGAAATAGTTCCTAGACACTATTCGGGAGCTAGCATCGACCTGAATCCAGTCCCCCAGGCAGGTGGGAGGCAGCTGTGCTGCTGCAGAGGTGAGCACAAGTGGGTGGCGTGGACCCGAGCTGCCTCCTGCTAACGGGCCTCGCTGCCAGAGAGCAGACACTGGCACTGCGTGGCTCACCTGTATCGACACAGCCCCGTGTGTCTGAATGAATCGCTGGGCTTCAGAAATTACTTTCACGTTACTTTAACGACAGATAGCTTGCCAGATGACAAAAGGGAACCGCCTAAGCGGAATGCTCCTTCTTGGCTCCGAAGTGATGTGCGAGCAAACCCGTGTTACAGCCAGCCGAGAAGGGTGACACGCTGAGCGCCAAACACCGCTCTGGTGCCGGCACAAACAGCCACCCCAATTTGGGTGCCCATTTACTGCGACCTGTTGTGCTGCTCTGTGGCAGGTCGTACCGGCACCTGGTCCCTGTGGGCTCAGAGCGGGGCCAGTCGCAGCGTAGAAATCGTAACATATGGAGAAAAACGTGTGTTACAGGAATAGAACAGCCTCGCTCGGGAGGGGGAAAGTGTTATATGCCCGATATGTAGTAGTTGTCTCCTCCTTCCTAACCTGATGTTTTGAATGTGCTTTTTTTCACTCTTGTACTGCCTTGATTGTAATGCTTAATGCCTGCTAATTGTGTGCTTTGTTTTCCAGTGGAGAGTGGTATTCCTGGAAGCAGGCAGCGTGCTTTAACCTTTCTTCTGGAAACATTTAAAGTATTACAATGAAAAAAAAAAAAAAAAAAGTCTGCACAGCCTCTCTTAAAGATTACTTTTTTCTTCTTAATTATATATGGTATTTCATTTTGTTTTGTTAAAGATCTCTAGGAACTGAAATCTGGACAAATAATTGGACTGTCAAACTTGACATTTTCCTGCTGACCTGGAATGATCAGGAGGCTGTACTCTGATCCCTTTGAAAAAGGGGAGAAAGCAGGTTTCATCCATAAGAAAGGTTCACCTTTGGGAAAGAAAAAAACACCAAACGCTCTCTCTTCTCCTTCCCCTCCCAGCAAGATAGCGCATCACCAGACCTATGTTTTAGCATAAACGATGTGCATGTGGTGCCAATTAAGTCTGCCCCAGAAAAAGCAGTGTAACTTTTGTCCTGGAAGTGCAAGAGGCACAATAGGAGCGGCGGAGGGCACGGCCAGTGTTGCACTGAGAAGGCTGTGTTCAGCTGGGGCCATCGGGGTTAGGGCTGGTAACGTGCAAGAAGTTTGGAGGAAGGGTTGCTTCTGCTACAGAAGAAAATGCTCCACAAGCATTGTAGGAGCCCAGGCTGCTCTTCCAGAAAATGGCTGGGGATCCATGGAGCTACAGCCGATGTGGTTTCTGAGTAGAAGTTTAGAAAATAGCTACAAAGCCAGAAGGCAGGAGGAGGAACTGGTTAACATGATTAAGCAACTGTTAAGATATCATGGGATTACTTCTATTACATCATGCAAAATAAGAACAAGAGAGAACATTTTGTATGTATTTCGGGAAAAGCTTCCTGACAGTGACAGATGCTGGACTGCAGAGCAGTCTCTACATCTTGCGGTATTGGGACTGAGATTTTCAGATGAATGCAGACAAATAAAGCAAACGAGGCAGACAAATAAAGTAAGCAAGGCAAACAAAGGTCCTTGGTCCAGTGAGTGGTTGTCCCTTAGATAACACTGGTCTGCTATTATTTGCTAAACACGAGGCAAAATGGAAAACAAGGTGTGTTGAAAATTATTGTAATAAGGCGTACAGACTTGGTGTTCAGCAGCTAATTATTACTGATTAAGTAATGTTTCTAATTGTTCTTGCTATTCCTAATACTTGAGTAAAGCTGTCTTCGTGTTTCTGAAAGCTCGAGTTGCAGAATTGACAGAAGGGACTGACTTAGCAAGGAGATTGGGGTCTAGGAGGGGGGTCGCTTATGCTGTGGAAGTCAGACTGGAGAAAGGGATAGGAAATTATCCTGAATTAACAAAAGGATAACGGGCTAGATGCCATAAATATTGTTTAAAATTTAGTTACCTCCCACCGAAGGAAACATTTGAATATAGACTAAGTCCCCGGGCCTTAAGAATCTAGAAGTGTAACACACTAGCACGCTTCTGGGGCTGCCAAAGTTTTGTAATAGTTGGTGCTTTTAGGCTTGTAATTCTGCTGTTAGCGCACACAGCTGAACTTTGTCAGGCTCATGCCCCTGCTTGGAGCCCTCGTGAACCTTAGCATTTGCCATTTTACGTTGATACAGAGAAAATTTGCACCTTATTATGTATCTTGTCTGGATCCCAATCTACAAAGTCTCCAAATCCACTGTTAGCTTTATCTTTCCTGCAGATGATTTAATCTCTCTGAGTATCTGCCAATCTCAGGTGAAATTCACCTGGCCACTTGCTTAGTTTCCTCTGAGTTAAAACACTGAGGCACGGATAATTCATTTACTCTTGCTAGAGAACTTGTATCCTCTTGCTAAGAAGAGAAATGTATTTTGTCATGGTCTATTACTGTGTTACTCATTCTGTTTCACATAATAACAATAATTTTTTAAATGGCATTTTATTCAATTTTCCACTTTAGTACAAAGCACAAGGATTGAACAAAGCCATATTAAATATCAGGCATGTTTTCTGCAGCACTTACTGTGGCTGAGGAGAATCAGCAAATGCATAATATTTTTTGCTGTCTTAAAAATCCATTACCACTCAGCGTAGACTAATGCAATCAAAAAGGTTTCTTTCTTCCTCTCTTCTCTCTGCTCCTCTTTTACTTCTCACAGACACATCAGTAATAGAATGCAAAAGTTTTTTTCAGCACAACGTGAAAGTTTTTCTTGTAGTTCCTCTAAACATAATCTGAGGCTGAGGTGAGTGCGATGATCAAACACCTTCCAGAAGTCCCGAGTTACCTTCTTTTTGTTAATGTGAAATTAAATACAGTGTGTGCATATTTCAAACTACTCAATCCTCTAATTTAGTGAAGTAAATGTTGCTTTATGTTGACCCCACTGTGTGTGTTCTCTCTCATAGTGGGGCTGGAAAATGTGGAATGAGGGCCGGGTATGGCAAGGATGAAGGGCCTGATATAACACAGCCCAGGCCACTGGGACATTGCCTGTCATGCTCACTTCAGTGCAAGTGAATAGCAGTAATACTAACTGTGTTCCAAATGAAGCTCAGCATTTTGCTTTGAAAGATGAATTTAATTCCCTTGATCCTTTTTTTAGCCATAATCTCTATACAAGGTGTAAAATAAGAAGAGATTACAGGATTAGACTCCGGATAAAAACCCGTTATGTGGTAAGATGCATCCAAGTGTGAGGTCCTACAGCAGCGGCAGAACAGCTGGCTCCAAGTGGTGCTGCACCCAGGCCATGGGCTAATTCTCAAGAGCTCTGGTTACTGCGATGTGGTCACTTCGCATAACCCCCTGAGGTATAGATGTGCTCGCATTCTTGGAGTTAGCACCGCATTGCATTGTGCCATGTGACCGAAATGTGTGTTTACCCATCTCAGGAAATCTCAAAGCCATGAAAAATATGATCCGCTCTTACGGGGAACTGTTGCCCAACTCCTTCCTTTCTCCACATCCTACTGAACTTTTCTTGGCACTTCTAGCCAAAAATAAAGTGGGGGAGCTTTTTCTGTGTGGAAATAGAAAGGCAAAGGGAACTATGGAATCAAATGCACTGGTATTTAGCTGGAGTGAAGAAAAAATGCTACTTCTGTTTTCAAGGCTAGTTCTGAATGTAGTGAAGAGAGATGAAAAAACTTTTTAGCTTGAATATCAAACCTTTATTCCTTTACCTTGAGTTGAGAAAAGACTGAGGAAAAATATTACTTTAAAATAAGAGGGGAGGAAGAGGCAAAGATGAAACTCCAAATGAGAGCTGTTTAACCTAATAGAAATAAAGGACCAGAAGAATGGGACAGTTACAATTATTAGGTTGATAAGGACGAAAGAATCAAGTTGGGAATACTCTGTCAATAGAAAAAATAAAATCTGAGAATGGAAGAAGGAGCAGAAAGAGAACAGAACAATCAATTCTAAGGCATGGTAATCAGCAATCAGTTGTACAGTGTAAGCTGGTAAAAGTTGTGATGGTTAGTTCAGTTTTTGGCATTGTAGAGGTATTTTTCCAACTTGATTTCATTGAAGTGCTAGTACAATAGGCTTTGATTCACTGAGTTTGAGGAAATAGAAGTATGGGGGAAAGAGAGAGTGAGTTATTCTCTTGGTGGAGTGCATTTGTGGAGCTGTAAGGAATCTTGTGAAAGAGGTGTTGCTGTTAGGTAGAGAAATATTAGCTATGTTCTTAACAAGTTTTATGTTGTTTATGAAGAAAGGGATTTTACGGCTCTAGGTTTTTCACATAGGAAGGATGTGAACAGTAAGGCCCACTGGTTTAAACAAATAATCAGGACTCAATGGTTCTTGATTTCTAACAGTGAAACAGACTGTAGAATAATGTTATGTTTGATTAAGTGATTGTTGATCAGCTTCAGATATATGTGTTATTCATACATAAAATAGGAAAGAAAAAGAAGTGTTGTCTTCTAGAATCCTTATTCTAGTGTGTGTGTGTGTGTGTGTGTGTGTGTGTGTGTGTGTCCCCTAATCTGGTTATTTTATGTAAAGGATTGATTACATTAAATTTAGGTTTATGACACAGTAAACTGTAAACTATTTTTTTTTCATCCATACATTTAAGTGGTCTCTCTTTACACTGTGCTCTAGCAACAATTTTTAGATTCCTGTGAATTAGATTAACTGTGGTTGTACCTTCATTATTATTAACAACTCTCTAACTAGCAGCCACTCTGATATCATATGGCTAAGATGACCAAAAACCCCATGACAGAATAATTTATTATGACCAAACATTTATCTGAAATCATTGCTTAAAATACCAGATTTCTTTTTTATTTGACATCAAGATTGTGTTCTTGCAAGTGAGTATATTTGGACTTTGAGAGAAATTAAAGCTAAGGAAATGTTTGTGAGTAGTTTTGAGTTCAGAACTGTAGCATGTAAATACAGGGCTAAACTTTTATGGACTAATCTTTCCATGTGTCAGAAATGAATTTCATATTTACAAGCCTTTCATAAACCTATATGTGGTAGAGCAGAGGACACGTACACACATATGTGGCAAACAAAAGGGAAGTAAGAAAGAATCATGCTATATACTTAAGGCAGAATATAAATAAAGGGGATTGAGATAGGAAATGCTCTGATGAGTACTTAATGATGTTTTTTGCAATGAGATTCAAATTGACTTAAGGGTATTATGTTAGTTTACCCAAAGCTGTTAACAAAATCAGTCAGATTCTGGAGGCTTGATCCATGAAACAAAAGTCAGCAACAATACTACTCTTACATTCAAAAATACATAACTTCATGGTTTGCCCAAGAAGCTGATGAAGTGGTTTCAGCTCCTTCATGCAAGATTCTGGGAAAGGGGTGAGACTCATCTGTTTAGACAACTTTGGGTTCATAGAATCAGAGAATCATTAAGGTTGGAAAAGACCTCCAAGATCATCTGGTCCAACCATCACCCTACCACCAATGTCACCCACTAAACCATGTCCCTAAGCACCACGTCCAACCTTTCCTTAAACATCCCCAGGGACGGTGACTCCACCACCTCCCTGGGTAACCCGTTCCAATGCCTGACTGCTCTTTCTGAGAAGAAATTCCTCCTAATTTCCAACCTGAAATTTGTAGTTGTAGTGGTAGTTGGGTTGTAGTTACACGGCCAGTTCAAGCTTGCGTGAGATGCTTCTACCAAAAGAACTGCCTTTAGCCTTCTGTTAGATTTAGGTCCTAATTAATTATGATTAAAGAGATGATAAAAACCATCTTGCAAATTGCATTTTCCATAAAAATTGCAATTAATTAAAGTATTTTATGGACACTATTGGGCATTCTCTTTAATAGCAATTATATCTACAAAATGGTTTTTTTGGACAAGATTTCACCTTCCTTCTGCAGTTCAAGCAATATGTAGCTGTTTCGCAACTCACGTTGCAGTAATTGAAATAATGAAATGTTAATGCTTGTTGATTAAAATTTGACTTTTCTCTCCATAATTTACAAAATATATTCAAAACTGGTTTTCCTGAGGAAAGCCATATTATGTGAGAGACTGTTTGATAGCATGAGTTTGTATGGAGTCTTGGTCTGAGCTCAGGAGAAGCAGCCCAGTGCTGAACAATGCAGGACCAGCTTGCTGACCTTCACTTGACACTTGGTAAGATCCATCCGTCATATTTGAAAAAAACAGGTTGCTTTTTGTTTGATTTAAATCTACTTCATGGTAGCATTAAGAAGTCCCAGCCAAAATAGAGTCTTTAGGAATCAAAACCTGTGTATGCCGTGTTAGTTGCTGCATGTGTTGGGCCTACACCCCACGCAGCCTGGTGACCTGGCTGAGTGATTTTTCTGCCTTTGAGACCGGCCAGCCCTGTCTGTGGTCACTGACAAACGTGGTTGATGGGGGAGCAACATAAGCTGTTTGCACAGTGCGTGGCATTTCTTGAGGGCTGCTGAAGACCTAACCTGTGCCACAGTTGAGCTTTAGACAAGCCATGCTTCCTGAGAGGACAGGGAGGCCTGGTCTCTCTCGACTTCCTTCATGTCTGGCATGAAGCCACTGGACGTGGCTATGGATGGCGAAGAGGAGTGAATAAATCCATCCAGGGGGCTCAGTTCTCCTGTGGCCAGCATGAACAACAGGTGGTTGTGTAAAACCACTTTTGTGACCATGATGTGGGCTGTTTTCTCGACCTGCCTGTCAGTGAGAAAGTCGAGTAAAGCTTGGAGCTGTTTAAAGCAACCTTCTTTCCTTCAGCCATTAGTGTAATAGCAAACAATGATAACATAGACTTGGTTAAAATTAATGAATTCATAAGATTTTAAACTGCATTAGGGGAATCAGGAGATTTCTCTGTCAGCAGGTCTCATTTAATAGGAAAATAAGGAGAGGTAGAGACTTAGTTATCTTTAGTTATGATTTAGGTTTGTTGTTGTTTTGGAAGGCTCATGTCTGTGGTATCACATCCTTCACTGCTCGTAGGAGGATGAGTAGGTTTAGCAGAGCACATTCTGTGTTTCTCCACTTGTAGGTAGAGGTGTTCAGAAACCTTAGATCACTGAGCTTTGAAGGGTTTTGTCTGAAACAAAGCAAAAATTTTCCAAATTAGCCAAGCCTCCAAATCCAAGGCTGCCTGCAGGTATTGTTGCTGTCCTCCCTGAAACTGGCAAGAACATCATATTCCCTGAATAGGTACAAGAAGTTCCTCTTCACTAGAAATTCATGTTTTTGTTGGCTATATTCCTTGATGGATCAAATCAAATAAAAAAATTAAAATCCAGCAAACTAGAAACCCATTAATTCTGCACAAAGAGATGATTCGTATTACCCTGTTAGGCAGTCCTATATGTACAGAACAACATACTTAAAACCAAAAAAAGGCTTTTCAGATGTCCAAGATGAGCTAAACTACACTTGCTGCTTAGCATCATTTATGGGAATATGCAGCAATGCAAATGTCCTTACCGTAATGTCATAACATCATTATAATTTCACCCTTCCTCTCAGCGCTTTATTTGTGCCAATTTCTTAAGTGACCGCCTGAGACATTTCGTGAAAGTCTTTCCTAATTAACAAGGAATTGTTTAGGGTTGTGATTTTCCTGCTGATTCTTATTGTGCTGATTAGATATGGGCACATGCTCATGTTTGTGTTCATTACATGTTCTTGACTGTGCTGGATGATTCACAGTCTGCTGCAACGGGGGGAAGTATACGGTCTGCTGACTGGATGTAGCTTGTAATTCAGTTTATTACGGACTGCGGACTCTGTCTTGGCAGAATGAAGGTGATGGTATTTTTCTAATGCTAGAGTTTTGTTAATATATGTGGCCTATCAAATTTATCTGAAAGTCCTCAGTAAAGAAAATGTTGAACACATTGGACTGATACCTAGGACACTGCAGTTCGGTGTGCAGATATGGGAACCTCATCAGATTCTGACTGATGTCACTGAGATTTAATTTAATTTTGAATCAGATTCTGCAGACATAAAGGTATATTGTAGCACCAACTAGATATTTCCATGGGGTGAAGCAGGGTGTGGCAGCCTTGCAGTAGCCTACATCTGCCTGGATGTTGTGAGTAGAAATAACGTCTTCAGTCTTAAGTCGTTTCCTGATAACGCAGAGATAGTGAGCCATGTAAAGGCACAACCACCGACGTCACAAGCTACATGGATTCACATGGCTGAAATCTATCTGGCAATGGTTTTATTGGCCTTTCTCTGTTTTCTCCAACCCCATCACAGACAGAAATAAATGACAGACATCTGCTGAAGGTTTCTTAGTGTGCCAATAATTAGGATAGTGTCTCTTTCCTTCCAATCTCACCATACTACACACAAACAAAGCCTTCCCCTCTCTACAGAGGAGGTAATAATAAATTATCTTTTGGTTAGTGGTTATTATGACTTAGAGTGGACTTCTCAGTCACTGAGAGGTCACCCGCAGAAAGGGAGTCTTGGTGAAATTGAAAGCTTTGCGCGTATACAACAGTGACTTGACTCACTACCTGGGTGTCAGCAAGAGATACAGTGTAAGTAGAAAAATTAAGTTTTCTAGCGTTTCTTCCTTTCAGAAGGATTTTCTTAATGTTTAGTTTTTTGAAAGATGGCTGAAGTCTCTTGTGGGCTTTTTATTTCTAGATTTTGCAAAGAGAACATTAGAAAATTGATGAACTAAATGGGAGATAGAGGCATGTCTGTTACCACAGTAGTCCCCAGGGCACTGCCTGTAATCTCTGCTTTCAGAAAACAGACTTCCCAGCTGGTCTTATTCACCTATTTAAAATACCAGCAGTCTCCTTCATAATTTGCCGCATTTTTTGTGATGAAAGGTTGTTGGAAGCAAAAACAAAACCATCAAGTGTATTAAGGCCAAGAGACAAGGACTGCAGAAGTTTGTCTTGGAATGTAGCTGGTAAAAGGCTGTAAAACTGGCTTTTCTTGTAAAATGGAGGTACTATTGACTCTTTCACAAAAGAGTCAAAGTCACAAAAGGTAAATCTCACAAAAGCAGACTAGTAATATGAACAGGGATAAACTGTCCTGCCTCTCCAAACCACAAGGATACCTAAAACAGGCTGTATCAGGACCATGAAAAGTCTGTACCAGGACCACCAAAGGTGATTTGTTCCAGTGCGTTATTTCAAAATCCAGATCACAGTCTTGTAAAAATGTAAGGGAGTGTAGAATTGGAGAGTAAACCTAGTCCGGTAGGGAGATGCAACACTGAATTTGGTTGCAACGTGAATTTGGTCTCAACGTGGGTTTGGTTGCAGGGCTCCCATTCGTGTCCATAACTAACAGGAGCACGTTGTGGCATCATAAATCCCCTTTCAAATAATTCTGTGCATTCTCTTATGAGAAGAAAAATAATATTGTCATTTCAGGACAACAGGTATGCTTTAGTTTCAATAAATAATAAAAAAGGATGCATGAATTTAAATATATTCACAGAATATGAATTTATTTTCATCTTCTGAAAATTAGAGAATTCTGGGATAAACAAAATGGAAGCTTTATTTCATTTTTGTTCTGAGCCATGTGCAGGAGAAGGCAGTGGAAGGGTTTTTTATTTTCATCATTCACAGAAATATAGTAGTGACATAGTCCGTACTAATAGGCCTACTGCAGATGCAAATACAGTACACATGATACATCTGTTCCCTTTTTCAGAACAGAGTTTACAAAGTAATTCTGAATTGAATTTTTAAGCGTGCCCTTCAAATCCAAAACTTCCTTATCATCAATGACTTTATACTGATATTAGATAAGTCATGTAATATAAGACAATCTACACAAAGAAGCCTTTTGCAAACTAATTATACATATAAGAAGTAGGGAAGCAGCAGATGCAGCATGGAGAAAGATATATGAAGACATATACATTGAATATTCACATAAATATAGATGATCAATACCTGTTATTTTTACCTGACCTATTTCTTTTTGTTAATGGTCATGAATTACAGAATGGTTAGTTTTGTACCGCAGTACAAAACTGCCTTGCCAATGAACTTTAGCATTGCGCACATGCACGCACACACACAAGTGCAATTTAGGGAGTCTAAACACATAAAGAGATGATGAGTGAATCATATAGTCCCGTGTGCCAGGCCACAAAAGTGACTGGAAGATAAGTCCAGGGTTACTCTTCGTATAAGAATGTGCACGCAGTCACACGTCAGTCAGGTCCTGTGTAAGTCTTCCCAGCTGGAATGCAGGACGGACTTACAAGGTACTACAGACTGCTGGTGAGCCATGGAAGTCTCAAATATTAGAAATAAATAAAAGCCACAGATCTGTTTTTTAAATTTATAAACTGTACTTTTGGAAGGCTCATTTTAGATATTTCAGATTTTTTTTCATGCTTGAGAAATTAGTGAACCATCTACTTAATAAGAAGTTTTTAAATGCAGTTTGTGCATATATATATATATATAATATATATATATATGGACTTGCTATATATGTGGAAATGACAACTGTTTTGTAAGAATGCAGAAAATACTTGTGAAAGAAGAGCACCGTCTAGGCTTACAATATAAGAATAATACATAATGTACTATAAGTAAAACAGCATTCTGAACAATCACAACTGTTTTGGGGTATCTGAAGGCCTCTGTGGCTGATTACTCATATTCTGCATATTAAGTAGGGTCAGGTGTTGGAGTCGCTGAGCACCAATTTCCCATTGATTTTGTTTAGAGTTGCTTGGACAGATCGTTAGAGCTGTGTGAATAATAATTTCTGTGATTCACTGGCAATTCTGAGAAATCTGAAACTCTTAACTGGAAAGCACAGTGCTAGTCTGTTTATTTGCTAGGGAAAAAAAAAAGTGTCAACCAAAACATCTTGTTTCAGTTCTGAGTATCTTTAATAAAAGCAAAGGAAATTTGGAATCAAAGGGTTGCATTCGGAGAAGTCCATGGGATCAGCTCATAAAAGCTTGGAGGAGCTTTTCCCATCTTTTTCCAAAACCTAATGAAATGTTGTGCCCAGGTCTAGGCTGATCGCTCTTCAGCTGGAGACCCCAGTTCTTGCTGTCCCACAGTAGCAGCGCTGCAGAGGCCCAGAACTGGAGGAGTTTGGTCTGTCCTCCTGTTCCAGAGCAGGATGCTCTTGCTAATAGCTAACAGAGGCACTGCCTCTGGAAATGAAGGCTTCTGCATACCTCTCCCTCTTGAATCCCCATACGATTTATGTTTTATCAGTGAAATTGCTCACAAATTCTACAGTCCCCTAGGAAGGCTAATAAAAGTCTTTTATATCTATAATCTATATGTGCTGGCAAACTTGGAATAAATTTACATATATGAAAAAGAACAAATTTAGATAATTGAAGAGTACAAAGCTTAGTGCTGAGAACATACAATAGTATCTCTTCCACCAGATGTGTGTGACTAAGCAGCATCTTATTACTGGTTACAGAACGCGAATTCCAGAAAGGGCCATTAAAGATATGGCCTTTAAATGTACAGGGAGAGAAACGGTTATTTACCTAGTGCCAGAAATTGCAAAGTAGCAGGCACAAATTATATGGCCGGTGGAAATTGGACAGCAAAATCCGCTTTTCCTCAGTTACGTTGTTCATAAAAGGAGAATGCTGTAGTAGGCTGTGTAAGTGCTTAGGAAAATGATCCGTGGAAAAGTACTATTTCAAAATGTGTTTAGTGTTATATGGGAACCCTCATTGTGTGTACAGTTATTTAGTTGTGTGTGTTTACTCCTGTGAATTCTTAACAAAGCAGGGAGACGCCAGCTTCTTGCTTTTATCAGTAGATACCTATGAATAGACTCAGCACTTGCATTCCTTCAGTGTCAGAACTTTATTGAGAAAACTGGAGAGAGATTGGGAGGGGGTACATGTTTTTTCCAGGTTTTATGCTTTGTTTTAAAATAACAGTAATAAAAATTTTTAACCCTGATATTAGGGTATTTTAACCATTTTTTCCCATGAGAAACTCTTGAATGATAAGCAATGGATAAGTAAGGTAGAAGCTTTCAGATTTATTAAGCAAACTCACAAAACAGGGGCAGCTAGACTTAAGAATTTTACTAAAATGTAAATTGTGTGTCATATTTTTCATCTTTGCCCAGATGGCATGGATTATTGGTGACCAGAAGAAATGACGCCTCTTACTCTTCTAAGCTGACTCAGTGCTCCTAATGTTAGTCAGTGGCTTACAGGAGTGTTACAATAAAGATAAGAGTGAAATATTTTTAGTCTGATCTACTGTGTACATCTCATGAAACACTTGATTTAGAGCTCGTGGAGGGGGAAATTATTTTACAGTCAGGAAGATGCAGTCTTAAATCCAGCTAATAACTTGAAATCTAGATGTCCAGCTCAGCCAGAGGCTTCTGGTACAATTACAATTGGCTGCTGTCTTTCCGTGGCAATGAATTCCTTCTCTTGTCTGTTGTGACACATAGGTGAAAAACATGCAGCAGAGCCGGATGATGCAGAGCTGGTGAGCCTCAGCAAAAGGCTGGTGGAGAACGCAGTGCTCAAGGCTGTACAGCAATATTTAGAAGAAACGCAAAACAAAACCAGACAGACTGATGGAAGCCCTGTGAAAACTGAGGAAGCAGCTAGTGGCACTAAGAATGAGAGCGACAATGACAACAGCAAGTGAGCACTGTGCAAAAGCCCAGGAGCAAATATCCCACCGAGAATAACCACAAAAACATGTCCCGGCTCCTTGCTGAAACTTGCTAAGTGGTGCTGGGTGACAGGCACTCTGCTTTGTGAGTCTCTTATCAAAAGTTTGTTCTGAACCGAAGGACACTGCCGACGAGCCTAACAAGTGCTGGCGTTGCTGAAAATCTGTCGAATGCTGAGAGGGATGGACTGTGGAAAAAAGGCAAGAATGGTGAATCAGACAGCTCCAGTCTTCACTGGCTCTTCACCAAGAGCCCCTTCCTTGCTTTTGGAGAGAAACTGAGCCCTCTGTGTTTGCCTTTCGGGTTGTGATGAATGGCCACGGAAGGGGCCTCGCCGTATGTGGAAACAATGCCCTCCGTGCTGCTTGGCGCTGCCACAGGGCTGCTCGCTGGATGCGAGAGCACATTCTGTTTCGTAGTCAGCGGCGGTCATCCCAGGCTAAAAATTACCACTACAGATATTCCTCGCAGATACTGTTACACAGTATGTAATATAGCAGGAGTTTCTCTTAAATGTGACACTGTTCTGTTCTGTACTTTGTGGTAACATTTGTTGATGCAAATTGTATTTTTTTTTGACAGAGTACCTTTTTATAAAAAATCAATATGGGAAAAAGCACTTAATACTGTCCAAAACAGATATGATCTCTTTTTCTCTGTACATTAATGATTCTAAGTGACATTAGTTATTATAAAACGTTATATTGTTCTTCTCCTCTAGGAAAGAACCGTGAAGCAGACTTAGTAAAGGAAGCTTTGCACAGAGAAACACAGGCCCTGTTATCCAGACTGAATCAGATAAAGGAGCTGTTATCCAGTCCAGAGATCCGCATGAAAATTAGCAAAGAATTGTTTGAAGACAACTCTAACAGTAAATGGAAAAGTTGTATCAGCTCTGGATCGCCAAATGCATGATTGTAAATTGCTGTGATGTGAGATCTCACCAGGTTGTTCGAAGACGAAAAACATTTCTTCAAGAAATTTTCTTATCCCTGTTCATCTTTTTTTTACTGAAAATACGATTGGTGTAAATGGCTCATGAGGAATATACTGAAGTACTTGCACAGAAGGAGTATAGTTCATCATTAAATACAACTACTCCTCAGCACCACTTTGAAACACACGTGAGTGTGCAGGTAGACAACATGATTCCAAAGTGGAAAACTACTGGCGTCAAATACAGCTGAGCAAACACTGTGCCCTTCCTTTATCATTGTGAAAAATTTAGACTTTTCTCATAGATTCTTTCTCTAGCAGTGATATACGAATATTAAAAATATTGATGCTTTTAAATACTTTAACGTGTGTATTTGAAAAAAGCTCTTTTAATTATCTGCCTTTTGTATACATACTGGCATTTTGGGTTAGCACTGTCTATTTTTATTTTTTTTAACAGCACTTGAATACATGTATAGATGCTGATATGCTGTTTCTGCTTATGTTTACACTAACACAAGAATGTTTTAAATTTCAGAATGAAATTCAGACTCCACTGATCTCAATGTCAAACTCTTGTTGGCTTTAATGGAGTCAGGATGCTGCAATTAAGATCTCATGAAAATAATAATATTCCTCGGGGTGATATTTGCCTTTTCATTTTTGTAGAACAGTGTTTTATGTTTTCTGTTTTTGATGTCTCCTCCATCTCTACCTTCAGTTGCCTGGGGTGGGGTGTCAGTTTGCTCTGTGGGGTGTCATTGTTCCCTCCGTACACCCACAAGATTCAGCGAAGCTTTGGATGTACAATGCAGGAATAGGTCCAATATTTGAACTTTTTATAAATATTGTTTTAAATTTCCTCTGATGATAAAAGTTATTTAATACGTGTTGTGATTGGTATCAGTTTTGTGCTGTTAGAACAGCTGTGTGCATATTCTTCATTGGTCTCAAGCACTGGTCATTTATCTCATGCTTCATGGCTTATTTTTTTTTCCTCATTTGATATATAACAGTATATTCTGAAATGTCTCATACATTTCTCAATCCATGCTCACAATAAAGTATTTCTTCCTTTGCACTCTGTGTATGTTTTCACCCATCTCCAAATGGATTTTTAATAAAATGAGGTACTTTGCAAGTAACAAAACTGACAGAACCATTGCTTGGATGAATCACCCCCACAATGCTGACTGCGGGTCTCGAGCCAAGACACTGAGCTAGAGCTTGGATGCTGAAATCATGTGAAGAAATTTATGCAGATAAGCTAGTCCCAAGTCATGGATTTTAAAAAGCCACCAGGAATCACATTCTCTTCTTTGAATCACAGAGTCGCAGAATCATCTAGGTTGGAAGAGACCTCCAAGATCACCAAGTCCAACCTCTGACCGAACACTAACAAGCCCTCCACTAAACCATATCGCTAAGCTCTACATCTAAACGTCTTTTAAAGACCTCCAGGGATGGTGACTCAGCCACCTCCCCCTGGGCAGCCCATTTTAATTGCTAACTTCATCAAAAAAATCCCAGGGCAAAATTTTAAATGGTAAAACTTCACCGTTCTCTAGAAATTAACCTATCGTTTGGGCATTATGGGTTTAGAAGGAAATATGGCTACAGCTTCCTTGAGGTACATATCCAATCTTCAACCTCAAAAATTGTGTTTGAATTTAACAAATGGTCTAAATATTCTCTAGATATAAAAATAAAATCAGAATTTGCCATCCTGGCATAGGTCTGGGAAAAATGACAAACAAACCCTACAGGAGACCTGCGTTATTCTCAATCAGGAACTGCAGGTTCGAGGCTCCCCCATAGCCTCTAGAAAGACATTAGATGTCCCTGTTTAAGCAACTGAATCCCACCCTTGATTTTCAGATGTTTTGACCTGTGAAAATCAACTGGGCTTTTGTTTCTGAAGCACTGTTTCTTTTAAAATGCAAGCCATAGCCTTTAATTCTGGGTTTGACAAGGTGCCTCTACTAATTTACTCAAAATTGAGCTCAAAATAGGGTAAACCAAAACAATCCTGCATCTAGATTCATGCTCTTACAACAGCCCTTCTTCCCCTCTCTCTCTGTTTTGTTTTGGTTTTGGTTTTGTTTGCTTGTTTTTTTGCTTCTGGCAGCAGAGCCTGCTTGCCGTATTGAAGCAGAAATCTCTGGTACGGAGCTGCGAGGTGAGCACTGAAGAACACAGATACACAGAGACTGAACCTAATATAGAAAGGTGTGAAGCTCTGAGCAGCATATGACAGAACAAATATGCTGCCTTCCTCACACTCCTGAGTAATTTTCAGATATTTCTGATTTTTAATTAAGTCCTTCTTTTGGAGAACGTCTTGAGGTAGTGATGCACAGGTTATTCTGGGAAAGCGTTGGCAGATGGTGCAAGTTTGTCCATGTTCTGTTTTCAGTTCTACCTTCTAGCTCGCACTCAAGAGTATTTCTGTGCTGTTGGTTGTGGAGATGTCTGTGACAGCTCCAAAGCAGCTTCCAGGACTACTCTAGGTGGAACTCAATGGGCTGCTGTGACCCACTGAGAAACTGTCTGATATCAACACTTGCTCTGGGCGTAGACCACGAAATTTGCAGAAGCCATGCTTTTGGTACCTAAGCAGCCCGTGCCATACATTGCCTGCACTGTTGAGCTGTGCAATCAGAGGTGTTAGGGGCTGACAGAGTAAACAGAGAGATCAGTAAATCAGAGGATCCCAGGCTGTAAGGGGAACCACAAGTGTCATTGCTTCCAGCTCCTGAAATCTGTGTGAGTCCTGCCCAATAAGACACTAATTCTCTGATGTGGGAAGAGAGACTGTTTTAGAAGCCGATGTCTCTAAGCATAGGTGAACATGGCATAAGGATGCTTGGCCTGCAAGCTAGGCAGTAACAAAAGATGAATGTACAACAAGCTCTTTGTAAAAAGGAGACTGACTGGCGTTTCTGTGCTGACTGAAGGCGATACAAATCTAAAAGGTTTGGAACTTAAGGTCAGATTCAGGCACTGTGCATCCAGATACACAGATACTGGGATCCACTTTGGATAATACCCTGTATCTACCAACAGGCTTATTGAAATAACTACGATGCTTTCAATGGTAAAAATGCACCTTCATGTCAAAGTTATACAATCCGGAAGTTAGGATTGAAGAGACCTCATGGTCTGTATTTATGGAAGTTTCTGATTATAACTGCACACCTCTACCTGTGCTATTTTGGCCTAAATGCCGTGTGAGTCTGTGAGGGCTCAAGGGGTGTCAGCCCTATTTCGTTCCAGTGACAAGAACGATACCATTTAATTTTTATGTCAGTCTAGACATGTGACTCGTGTCTTCTTGTTAGTATTCTGATTTTGTAAAGGTCTCGATAGATGTCCTACATGTTTATATAACCAGCCAGCAGGAAAAATAGAAGAGAAGCAGCGAAGTCACCACACTCAGCTGAGCCTGTAAGTTGAGCTTCAATAGAAATACACATTTGCATTTTAAATTCAGTTATGTCTGAGAATATGCTGGTGTAATTAAGTGTAAACCGAAAATTTTCCAGTGCAGATGCGACACCACCTGCAGAGGCAGAGCCAGTCCTGTGGCTGTGGAGGGAGCCCAGCCACTGGACGCCTGGGGCTTCACTCTGCTCCTAACCGAGGGTTTTGTTTTGCACAGACTTTTTCAAAACAGCCTTATATCCATGGATTCCCCTGCCTCTGATCAACTCTTAATGACACGTTGTCTTAGCCTTAGCAAATGAGCGTCTGAACTGGCTGCGTGGCTTTCAGCAGTTTCTCTCCCTGCAGAGGAGGGGAAAATCTGCCACTGAAATCCCAAAGACGTTGTCTTTGCAGAGCCACTCCTGATGCTGTGCGAGGGCAGAGGAGGCTGTCTGCTGAAGTCTTTACCTACAGGTGACTGCTGTCTAATCCTGAAGCAGCAGGGACAGCCTAAAACCACCAGGCAAAAGCAGCTCCTGAGGGATGCACCCTCCCAGAACCAGCCGGCCAGTGGTTGAGCCGTGTGGCCAGGGGCCAGTCAGATGAAGTAAGTGGTTCTAGCCTTGTGAAAATTGTTCCCAGCCAGGCTCACCCCGTCACTTAACACATGAGCACCTTTTGGACTTTCAGTTCCTCCGTAAGGTTTCACATAATGATAAAGCGTGCTGTCTGAGATTGGTGAAGACTGCCTTTGCTTGCAAAGAACTCCTTGGAGCCATACAACAATGGCCTATAATAATCACAGGAAACAATTTGCACCTTCTTTTCCAGTTAAGTAAAATCGTCAAGCTGACCTGCTTTCAGGGGCGAGGAGTCACGCCACTCCTATGGGAAAGGAAACTATTTGAACGCTGCAAACGGGAGCGCGTTAATGCTGGCATGTGTTTTACTCCGCCACTCCTTTGATCAATACAATTTCTGTATAAGCAAGTTCTGAGTGTGCACGCATCCTCTCATTTATATTCTCCTCATGTTAAGTCTTTATAATGAGAACATTTGTACAGAATGAAAATCAGTCCTGAGAGACAGCAAGGCTGAGAAGTAAAACACATTCGTAGTGGAGCAATAATTAGAACAGTACCTAGGAAAACAAAAAGCGATATGGCTGCCATTCCTGGCATAGCAAAGGGGGCACGCTGGCATTGATAAGCAAATAACTGTTACAGCAAGAGGCTGGAGTTCGACTGCTGGGGTCTGCACTCTGCTCCCACTGCTGTTTCTGTTTTGTTTAGCGACTTTTGGATGCAAAATGCATTAGCAGAGACTGGGATGTGGAACTATTTCTTCCAAGGGTCTGTCCTCATTACTGGAAAATAAAGTCCCCTTTTGCTCTTGGTGATTAAGGATTATCCCAATCAAAAATGGAGAATTAGAGTAATTAAAAGAGTTGATTAAGAAACGACACATGAAGATTTCAGCAGAATCTTATTTGAAATAAAAGGAGTTTTTCTTTCAGATAAGAAAGGCAGAGATGTTTTGAGGTCAGGATAGACTCTAGAGATTCTGGTTTTTCAGGAAAATTGCAATTTGAATTAAAACTCATGGAAAGCACTTTCAGAATCATTTTTAAAATTATTTTCTTTCCCCAGCCATACAGAGAACTTCAGACACTGAAACCTTCAGAAGAGAAGAAGAAAAAAAACAGATGCTGGTATGAGTTTACTTCAGTCATAACTCAGACAACCAGAATGTAACAGAAAAACAAAGTCAAGAGAAAATACCGTCAGCTACTGGTAAAATCAGAATGTAGGTGCCAGAGTAAGAAAGGTTTGATAAGTTAAAATGTTTGGAAGAATAACTGATGAAAGGAGGTGCTCTCTGCATCTGGCCAGTCAAAGGGTGCACACCTGCGTTTGTCACTCAGCAGCACTGTTATAGGCAAATGTCACAATATCCAGTCA